>NC_139557.1:1536200-2136200 GCF_965112155.1 Podarcis liolepis
CGCGTCACACTGTTGGCTCATGTCAAGTTTGTGGTCAACCAAGACTCCTAGATCCTTTTCACATGTACTGCTCTCAAGCCAGGTGTCACCCATCTTGTATTTGTGCTTCTCATTTTTTTTTTTTTTTTTTTGCCCAAGTGCAATACTTTACATTTCTCCCTGTTAAAGTTCATCTTGTTTGTTTTGGCCCAGTTCTCTAATCTGTCAAGGTCGTTTTGAAGTGTGATCCTGTCCTCTGGGGTGTTAGCCACCCCTCCCAGTTTGGTGTCATCTGCAAATTTGATCAGGATGCCCTTGAGTCCATCATCCAAGTCGTTGATAAAGATGTTGAATAAGACCGGGCCCAAGACAGAACCCTGTGGCACCCCACTAGTCACTCTTCTCCAGGATGAAGAGGAACCATTGATAAGCACCCTTTGGGTTCGGTCAGTCAGCCAGTTACAAATCCACTGAGTGGTAGCATAGTCAAGACCGCATTTTACCAGCTTATTTACAAGAATATCACGGGGCACCTTGTCAAATGCCTTGCTGAAATCAAGGTAGGCTACATCCACTGCGTTCCCTTCATCTACCAGGCTTGTAATTCTGTCAAAAAACGAGATCAGGTTAGTCTGACATGACTTATTTTTCAGAAATCCATGCTGACTATTGGTGATCACAGCATTCCTTTCTAGGTGCTCACAGACTGTTTGCTTAATGATCTGCTCCAGAATCTTCCCTGGTATTGATGTCAGACTGACTGGGTGATAATTATTTGGGTCCTCTCTTTTCCCCTTTTTGAAAATAGGGACAACATTTGCCCTCCTCCAGTCTGCCGGGACTTCGCCTGTTCTCCAGGAATTCTCAAAGATGACTGCCAGTGGTTCTGAGATCACATCTGCCAGTTCTTTTAATACTCTTGGATGCAGTTCATCTGGCCCTGGAGACTTGAATACATCTAAACTAGCCAAGTATTCTTGTACTATCTCCTTAGTTATTCTGGGCTGTGTTTCCTCTGCTGAATCATTTGCTCCAAATTCTTCAGGTCGGGCATTGTTTTCTTTATCGGAGAAGACTTAGGCAAAGAAGGCATTGAGGAGTTCAACCCTTTCTGTGTCCCCTGTTTGCATTTCACCATCTTCTCCTCTGAGTGACCCCACTGTTTCTTTGTTCTTCCTTTTGCTACGAACATACCCATAAAAGCCTTTTTTGTTGCTTTTAACTTCTCTAGCAAGCCTGAGTTCATTCTGTGCTTTAGCTTTTCTGACTTTGTGTCTACACGTGCTGGCTATTTGTTTGAATTCCTCTTTCGTGGTTTCCCCCCTTTTCCATTTTTTGTACACATCCTTTTTTAATCTTAACTCAGTTAAAAGTTCTTTAGATAGCCACCCTGGCTTCTTTAGGCACCTTCCATGTTTCCGTCTCATTGGTATTGCCTGAAGTTGTGCTTTTACTATCTCCCTCTTAACAAACTCCCAGCCATCATGAACTCCCTTTCCTTTTAGTATTACTGTCCATGGGATCTCACCCAGCACTTCCCTAAGTTTTATGAAGTCGGCTTTCTTAAAGTCAAGAAATTGAGTCCTAGTATGCTTGGCTGCTACTTTCCGCTGTATAGTAAACTTCAGAAGAGCATGATCACTCGCGCCTAATGATCCTTCCACTTCTACCCCACTAACCAGGTCATCAACATTGGTTAGGACCAGATCTAAAATGGCTGTTCCTCTTGTTGCTTCTCCCACTTTCTGGACAATGAAGTTGTCTGCAAGGCCAGTGAGGAATCTGTTTGACCTTATGCTCTTGGCTGAGTTTGACATCCAACAAATATCCGGGTAATTGAAGTCCCCCATTACTACTATCTCCCTTCCTTTTGCATGCTTGGCCATCTGTTCCAGGAAGGCATCATCTATGTCCTCCGTTTGGCTTGGGGATCCATAGTAAACTCCCACAATGAGGTCTCTGTTACTCTTCTCTCCCTTAATTTTGACCCAAATGCTCTCACTTTGGCTTTGAGGTTCTAAATCTTGGATCTCTTCACAGGTATACACATCCCTGACATATAACGCCACTCTTCCTCCTTTCTTGTCTGGTCTGTTTCTCTGAAATAGATTGTATCCCTCCATTATTACATTCAGTGATGCCTATTATGTCATATTTAGTTTGCTGTACCAAGAGCTCAAGCTCATCTTGTTTATTTCCCATGCTTTGCGCATTAGTGTACAGACATTGAAGTCCATTAATCATTCCCCCGTGTCTCTTATTTAAGGATTTTTTCCTCCCACCACTAGGTCTGCGTGCTGTTTGCTCCATTTGGTCTATGACATTTGGATGATCATCTTCATCAATTGATAGACTCCTACCTTCAGGAGCACTGTCTCCTTCCCCCACATTAGTCAGTTTAAAGCCCTCCCGATGAGGTTTCTGAGATTTTTGGCAAAAACATTCCTCCCAACCGTTGTGAGGTGCAGCCCATCGCTTGCCAGAAGTCCATCTTCAAGAAACTGCAGTCTATGATCTAAGAATCCAAACCGTTCCTGTTTACACCATTTGCGAAGCCAGCTGTTCACTTCCACTATTTTTCCCTCTCTCCCTGGGCCATGTCGTTCAACTGGGAGGACAGATGAGATGACAATTTGTGCATTTAGTTGCTTCAGTTTCCTGCCGAATGCCTCGTAGTCTCTTTTGATCTTCTGGAGGCTATTGCTTGCAGTGTCATTGGTTCCCACATGAACCAAGAGGAAGGGGTATTTGTCAGTGGGTTTTATGATTCCTTGCAGTCGTTCAGTAACGGCATGATAAGATCAATTACAGGCAAAAGAGAAAAAAGCATGCATGAATAAAAACACTTAAAAAACCCAGATTATTCATAAAGTGCAAAAAATAGACAACATCAGTCAAGGAATAAGGGTGATGGTTTGTAGCACACCTTTCCAGTTACAACTGCCCAATATCTACAACCTCAGCCCTCCTACCATGTGAGCCTGCCTTCTTCCTCTGCCCAATATCTACAACCTCGTTTACTTAGGTTTTATCTTGTCAGAAAGTAGAATTCAACATCACTCTCTTCCAGTTGTTCTATCTGTGCAAACATTATGGCTTGCCAGATAGAAAACCCCCTTCTCCTCCCACACACTGTTCTGGGGATTCTCCCAAACTACCCCCCCAGTTAATTTTGGGGAGCGGGGGAAGGAGCCCTGTCACACAAGCAAAAGTCCTTTGGCAGGGCCTCTGTTGACAGGACTGGCTATGTGAGACTTGCCCACAGAGTTTAATTCTAAACTGCTTTGGAGACCGATTCTGGCTCAAAATAATGAACATTTGGGGGGGGATATACTTAATTGTTGGTAAAATTCTTGTTTCAATTACACTTATATTATCACTTGTATTATCACCTGAAGTGTCTGCTTGTAACTTCTTTTCTGTTTTTGCAGAGCCTTCTCCACTTGGTCGGGACACAGCAGCCTGAGGGACCATGCCGAATTCAGTATAAGCTGAGAATATGAAGCTGAGCATTGGTGCCCATCCCGATTCCTTAACTGTCAGACTGAGAATCAGAATTGGAAGGGACTCCAGGGGCATCTAGCCCAAACCCCGCAATGCCGGATGGATCGGCTCCATTCCTTTTTTTAATTTTTTTAAAAATATTTTTTATTAAGTTTCATATTACCAAATTAAACACATCAAATCAATTAATCCAAATTATAACAATACATATCATGTAATCCAATTGTTTTCCAAATTAAATTTTTTTGTGGGGGGTACCCATGCTTCTCGATCGGCAAGAGTCCAATCCTTGAATATTTGTGCTGCTTTCATCTTAAGAATGATATTTCCAGTCCCGTCTTCTCAATCCTTGTCATTCCTCATTTTCCTTTTCATTCACCTCCAAGTTGCTCCGCAAGTGGGTTGGGAAAAAAACAGTCTTATTTGTGTTTCTATGTGGGCTTTGTACTGCTCTCTCGTAAATCGCTCTCATCCAATAATCCAGGCATTTCTGCTCGATCAAGGAATCGCCATTTTGTCATTCCGATGAAATACAGTCTAAAAGCTCGCTCTTTAACTTTCCCGACCTGTTGCATCGTAAATTAGTCGTTTTCCAGGAGGGCTGCCCCTTCCAGATCACAATCTCCTTGTAAGTAATAAATCTTCGGCTCGCCCTCCCCAAGACCAAACCTCTGCAACACAGGTCTCGTATCAAATCTCCATTCTTACCATGTCACAAGAGAGCCCTTCTTCTTTCCAAATCCTTCACAGAGTAAAACCTTTAAGTTCAAATTATTCCCCCACAATTCACATTTAGTCCCATTTGCAATTAGTTGCTGTGACGGATCTTCTAAGAGGGAGGGTTATTAGTTAATCACATAGAGCAAAAAAAATAAAAAGTCATTCCCCCCCCCTTTCAGTTCCGTCGCATTCCATTCCAGATACCATGTCTGTTGTACTTTGATGTAATCTTCCATCTCAGTCTTCTTCATTTCAGTGGTAAAATTGTTAGCAGATAAGAACCTCCTGCCTCTCTTGAAGCATGTGCGTTATCTTTCACCAATTTTTTCCTTTTTAGTAACGCAACTAGTTTCGTACCTGGAAGCAGCTTCGGAGAAGTTCTGAGGCCCGCCGAGGGTTGTGCACCCAGTGCCTCACCCCCTCCTTCTTCCGAACTCGGGGGTGATTTATGGCAACAGCGGGTGAAAACTGCATCTCTCCCCCCAGGAGAGATGAAGGGAGACTGATTTACTCCCCATAATCAGCCTCTAATTACCTCGTGCGGGCTGGATAGATGCTAATATCCGCCATCTTCCAAGGCGCCCCTAGTGCCCCCCCCCTGGATCGGCTCCATTCCAATGTGTCCTGCATTCTCTGTTACCACCTTTGATCATCAGAGGTTTAAATATACCACACAATCCACTTCAATCCACTTCAATTGTTTTTATAGGATGCCAATTATACTTCCAGTTTTGGGCTAGGCTGTCAGGGAGAGGCAAACGGGAAAAGATGAAAGGACAGAAACCAGCAGTTATAGAGAGCCTAAAGAGATCATCATCAGCTTGTTGTCTGACAGTCAGTCTGACGTAGAGGGGGAGGAGGATGAGCCTGGGACAAGTCATGCTGTACACAGAGGAAGTAAGGGGAGGAGTTTTTGCAGAATTGCATGCTGGATGCGGAAAAGGAGGAAGTAACTTTAGAGGGAGCAACTGCGCTCAAGGGGAAGGAGGTTAATGGAAACGCTGGAGATGTACGTTTGAACTTTGTCAAATAAATCAATTGTTTGGAACTGGCTGGGAGCCCGGAGTCTTATCTATGGCCAGCTGGACAGCACTAAGCCTCTGACATTGGCTATCCAGAGAACTGCCAACTTCTTTTAAGTAGACACATTTTATCGTCATTGAAATACCCAGTTAATTAGAAACCCCCACAACCAAGCAAGTTAACTGAGGGCAAATGATTTCTCTCAGCCAAACAGAGTTCCTTTTAAATATACTGTAGGTTGATTAGTTCTTGTTCTTCAGCTGCATGAACGCTGATAAAATTAAGGGGGTGTCAAATACTACCAAAATTTGAAGGGAAATATTTGCTTTGTTAGGTGCAGGGCATTGGTAAATTAGCCTACACCTTCTGTGAGCTGACTGAGTATGATCATTTAGCACAACTAAATGAAAACATATAGTGAACTGCCCCGTGTTTTCTCCTGAACACTGTGTCTTGTAGTGGCATCACTCACCCAAATTCTGGATTGCGTCCATCTTGGTGAGTGGGTATTCTTGTAATGCAGCTTCATCTTTCCACATTGTACAGTCGTACCTTGGAAGTCGAATGGAATCCATTCCGGAAGTCCATTAAACTTTCAAAACATTTGAAAACCAAATCACAGTTTCTGATTGGCTGCAGGAAGTTCCTGCAGCCAATCGGAAACTGTCGAAGCCCTGTCGGACATTCGGGTTCCAAAAGAACATTGGCAAACTGGAACAATCACTTCCAGGTTTGCCGCACTCAGGAGCCAAAATGTCCAAGTTCCAGGGCATTTGGGATGCAAAGTATGACTGTCCTTGGAAACTCACTGCACAGAGCTCTTGTGAGAGACCCTCTAGGCTAATTTCTAGAATACTCTCTGTGGGCATTCCGCCCATCTGGATCTCTTTCTTCAAGAATCAAGTTTCTTACAGCCCACTCTTAAGCATCTTTGTAGAAGTTAAGTGACACTTTGTTCTCTTGAACTTGCTCTTCATGTACACATTTTGGCATAGCTGAGAGGGACCAGCAGAATGTCCACCCAGAATGGGATAGTCTGCCTCCCTTGAGCTGGCCAGGTTGTGCTAACTTGGCAGGAAGCATCTCTTACCTGTGCCTCTTATGCAGGGCTGAATGACAAAGTAAGGTCTCAAGCAGCTGAGGGCAGCAGTATTCCAAGCCCTTTCAAGGGTATGCTGCTGCTTTGCAGCATCTCAAGTTGCAGAAAACTGCACAGCCATACTCAGTACTCAGTACCACTCAGTACCACTAAGAATCTGACAGGAATACACACACACACACACACACACACACACACACACCACAACCATGTATGTTCCAGATAGAAAGCATTCCAGTTAGTTTTTTACAATTACATTTTTTTTTAACCGCAGGTACATTAAAGCCACAAGCAACACGTAAGTAGTGTGTGGAAGTTATACACACAACATTTAGGAACATGTTTCTCTTTTTAGATTGGAACATTACTGTGGTAGCTGGTGCCTCATCCCCAAAGTCTACCATCTGACCTACCTATGCAACTACTTCAAATAAGGAAGTTTAATTTGGCAGATATCTGCACAGCAGCTTTGTGGCTGTGAAACATGACAAGTATGGAAATGGATTAAGGTAGAACAGATTACACACACACACACACACACACACACCAGTATACCTTTATCTCCAGAACATGGAAAACTTAAAAATCACCAGTCCATCAGTTTCCTCAAAACTGAAAATGGAACACCACCAGATTTGGTCATTGAGCAGGAAAACTAAAGGCAGAGTTTGGATTTTATCTTGCCCAGATTATCTGGAAATCATTTTACTGATGGAACAGCTGACTGAAATATTTTATATAACAAGTCATTAAAATAAGGAAAACAGAGACTTGATGCAGGAAAAAGTCTGCAAGGATGTTCTGGTGGTACCAGTACTTGAATATTTAACAGAATAATCACCTAAAGCTGAAGAATAGTTGCATTGACAGATATAAATGGGGATATAGCTAAAGAAATGGACAAGAAAATAATAAAATGATTTGCAGAACTTCCAAATATATTTAATTTAAACACATGGACACAATTAGAGAAATAAGTACCAAGCAAACAACTGATTAAACTATTGAGTCAACCCTTTAGAGATTCCCCTTCATTGCAAAATCTAGCAGCATTTAAGAAGATTCAAATTGTGGTTACACCCAACATCCTTGTCTAGACTTCAGCTTATTTTTCCAAAAACAAAATAAATTACTTCATACTATTCAAATACTATTTCGAACAGAAAATACTATAGTATGTAGGCCAGCAAGTGGAATAACATTTGTGCTGGATGGGGGCAGAGGGGAGCTCTTCTACATGGGATCCAATGAAACTAACCATATTCAGCCATCTTGGAATAGTATTCTACTTAAGTGTACAAAAATATGTGTGCACATGTTGCCCAAGAACTACAATCGTGCTTGATGGATATACTAATACCAATGATCTCCCCAGGTTTTGTCCCTCAACACTGGATAGGCTGGCTGGGGATGTAGTCCAACCACCTATGGGGATGCAGGGTTGACAAAACACTGCAGTACAGTATCAAGGACATGTTGTATAGCAGAAGAGAAGGTCGAGAAATCATATTCACGGACAAAATACAGATTCACAAATTGTTTTCATGCAAGTCAAAAGAAACAATGACCCATCAGTGCACTGACAACAAGCAGTTTACAGTAGCTCAGGCTAATGGTGGTGCTGGTGTTTTGTTTTTCCCAGCAGCTGTCAAGCTAGCTCAGTCCACCAACACTACAGTTGCATGGGAGATGACACCAACCTGTTTCCCCTGCTTTGTTTTCATGTTGCCAGTCTAGCAAGGCATTGTGTTTTTCTGCAGAGCCACCGAAGGGAGGGGAACCAAAGGTATTGAACATTAAAAGTGTCCGGCAGCAGTTTAGTGAAAGAACCTCCAGGGTTTATGGATCTGGGAAAGGATTTCATGTGAGCACATTCATGTACAGTAGTGAATTAATAAACAAAATGAGACAGGCAGGGCTGTTTCTTAGCCACAACACAGCACTAAGGCAAAGTATGTAAAGCCAGAGGCAGTTTGTTGGAATACTAACAAGGGAACTGTGATTAAGTCAGAACATTACGACGATCACTGCTGATATAAAAGAGTGTTAAAACTAAATGCTGATTTAACAAAGCTGGATGTCACAACTTTTAGTATGCAGTTTCTTATGTTAGTCTATTGTTCTCTCTCAAAATAAAATACTTCTGCAGGAATTTTACAGTTTAGCCTTATTTTTACAGGACCATAAACAGTATTGCTTTGAATAAAAAATTGTCCAGTGGCAACCTAGAGACCAACTAAATTTGTACTGGTTATAAGCTTTCGTGTGCATGCACACTTCTTCAGATACACTGAGACAGAAGTATCTGAACTGGACAATTTTTTATTTATTTAGACTTTGTCAGACCAACACAGCTATCTACCTGAATCTAGTATTGCTTTGGTTACTGTTTAAAATTTTTTACAGGAAAATGAACATTTCTGTATATTGATAGGGAAATTATTTTGGTACTTGAATGATTGGCAGAAAGATGGAATAAGATAAAACATATGAGAGCTGGATTCTTAAGTAAAATTGCAACAGAGGTTGCAATGTCATAGTTTCTTTTTTATTGTGTGTGTTCTACTTAAAGTTTGAAATGCTTTTTGGTTTTTCAGTTCTTTTTCAGGATCCAATTGAAGGGCGGTTCAGTAATGATGTGTGCTCCATGGTGTCTGTGCTGTAGCCTAAGCAAAAGAAACAGGAATCTACACTTCAGTTTTATAGTGTCAGATTCATTTTGCTGATGCTGCCGAACCAAAATCTTTGTGCTCCTAAGTGCAACATCAGCATTATGGAGCATGAAAGAGAACAATTGAACCCATCTCCCTGAGCTACTCTCAGTTTGCATTTTATTTTTAATCCCATTGGTCAAAAGGCTTTGAGGACAACCAAGGCACATTCTGACAGACATTTCTGTGCTATAAGAAAGCTGAACGTTTACTATTCATTCTATTACTAAATTCAAGGGCAACTAAGGTATAGAATGATGGACTTTGCAAGTCAAACGAGTCTTGCTTTCAAAAGACAAAGCCTGCAGCATGTGTGTGTTTGTATGAAATATCCTATATTCTACTGTAAATCCTAAAACCTAATAATTAAATTCCTAGTATTTCTAGAGGAGCTGGGTTGTTGTTGTTTTTCAAGACTAGAGACAGGCTATGAAAAGGCTCAGTCATCAATTCAGTAAAATTTATGATGGAAGTACATGACTGGATATAAACACTGCTGTTTATTTGCTGTGAAAATTAATGTTTTCTAGCCTAGAAAGTACTGGATTTGGCCATAACATACAGAGCAATCCTATACTTCTATAACACCAGGATCAGAGATACGCTGCCACTACATTGCCACATCCAGTGCAGGCTCAGGCGAGGAGGGGAGAAGAAAACGCTCAATTGGAACATACAGAAGCAGAGTAAAGATGGCAGACCCACATCCCTGGAAAGGCCCACCTCTCAGGAACTCTTCAGAGACTGCCTGGGAAACCAACCAGGGGGAAAAAGAAGGGCAGGTGTGCAAAGTGGAAGTAAGGAAGAAAAAGGAGTGAGTGGAGTGGCGTCCTTTGTATCTGTTGCAAGCTGTACAGAGCGGCTGGTCCTGTTGCAAGTGCCCGGCCTCAGCCTAAGACTACAGAGCTACATGGGCTACATGGCCGTCCGGGAAGGCATCCAGGTAGTAGCTCATGTTGTCTCCCTGAGCTGATGGTTTCCTCTGCCCCGAGTCCCAGAGCAGCCTGTGACAGGAGCCTGCCTGGTCTGAGGTAAGCCTGTCTTTTGCAGTAGCAGCTTCCTGGGGGCAAGTTTGTAGAAGAGGGTAATTGATCTGAGGCATGGCCCTGCTTTACAAGCATTCAGTGCAATGCCCACCTCTCTTATTCTCCATGATAGCAGAGAAACTTTTGGCATTATCGTAGGACCATCCAACCATATTGCTGAGGAGCTCTCATCTGTCACCACTGGCTCTTTCAGATTCTCCTGGTCAGCCATGTTGGCCACCTGGAAGGGAACCTGGAAGAGGGTTAGGGAGGACTCGTGGGGTCTGTGCATGGGATCCATTTAATTAGGTCATCAGGACATGAAAGCATTCCCAAACGCTTATGGAGATTTGTCTTCTGTGTACCATTATTCTGCCACCATTAATTCTGGTTCAACTTTAATTGCTATGTTGCAGGGAGATGAATATGTTCCAAGCATTGGGGGGGGGGGGATTGCTGAATTTCATGCAGCTATTAAAGACACAGGAATTATGTTGAGGGAAAGTGGTGGCAACTGACAACCCTATCAAAGGGGGATCAGTAGCAGCGTTGCTGCATCACAGGTTGTGGCTGGGACAAAAGATGGGATGTTGGCTTTTAACAATGGCTGAGGGTTCTAGTGAGTATCCAGAAAAGCAAAATACCTTGGAGGACGTTCGTGTTTTGCCAACACAAACTATGATGATTCCGTTGCCAGCCTGTGCTGCCTACATTGATTTAGTCTGGGTTTGTTATAATCATATTCTGTTTGCTTCAGTGTGCTGCCTGGAGTTGATAAAACGTGCGAGTTGGGGGTGAGGTAGCTTGTGTCAGTCCTTGTGGTGATGTAATTGCAATGCGAAATGGAACAGCAGCGCTTGCATAGCTGGAAGTTGTGTTGGAGGCTAGAAACAGCTCAGGCGAGAATTTGCATCTGTGTTTCCTCCACTTTAAAGCCGCTGCCTTTAGCCCTGGAGGAGCCTCCGGAGCAATTAGGAGGCATCAGCTCCGAGGCTGCGAAGCTCCTTCCAGACTGACACCGGGGGAGGGGGGCATGGACTGTGCGGCCGCCTCTCTGGCTGCCTGCGCTCTGGACCTTGAGGTTTTTGCCATCCAAGATGTGAAGGTATGGACCTGCCCCTCCGGGGGAGAGGGGACGGAGGGCAATGGGAGTTACTGAAGGGCTGCAATAAAGCAGATAAGATGCTGGCATTCTAAGCACAACAACTGGAGCGCGTAGGTCTGCTTATATGAAGAGAATATGGGGCTGTTCCTTAGTATGAGCTTTTAAAAACATAGCTTTTGAATTACCTTTGTGAGAGTAACAAAATTTTTTTGCATCTTAATGGGAAGCTGATTTCTTAGCAAAATGTCCTTGTTCTTTATTTACCAGTCTTTTAGCATAAACAAAATTATCTTTGGTTACTCTGCATTTTTTGGACAGCATGATAAGGAAATGAATAGCAAATGCCACGTGAGTCCAGGAGAGTGGGTGGGTCCTCTGGATTTTCTTCCATTATGCCAACTGTTCTAAGCGCCTGGAGCCCTCACTTGGAAAAACCCGTAACGCTGACTAAAAATTATCAATTGTAAAGGGCTAGGTTTTCTGTTTAACCCTGGCGATTGAACCATTATCAACTTAAATATAATTTCCCTTTTTTTCTTGAGCTGCTAAAAAAGCAATCCTAAAAATAAAGATCAATTTTGTGAAAATGTATAATTTTAAAAGGCAGTGAGATAAGCCTTCATTTAAAGAATAGTTACAAATGGCATAATTTGGACCAATGAAGCATCCCGGATGCAGCGAGAGGCGACACAGGGCTGAGGGCGCGAGTGAGTGTGACAGCCCCCCCCCCCCGGTGGGTGGTCACCATCGTATTTGGAGTAAGTAGACCACTATGGGGTATCTTGTGATTTTTACTATTTTATATTATTTTGAAGATTGTCACTGCATTTATTGTACTTTTATTGCACCCTTCTTTGAATTGATATACTGTTCACCTCTTTGGGCCAAAAAGGTAAATATGTAAATGAATCCTTAATGTAGCATATGTTGTGCCCCACATCCCACATTTTGTGATGGAAGAAGAGGCAAAAAGAAAAACGTTGTTGGCTTATTCACATCCTGTGGGTGCTGCACAGTACAGGGAGTCTGTAAGTCAGTCTTTAATATTTTCACCATAGTGTACAACAGAGGATAAAAACAATTAACAATAATTACAAAAAATGATATTCAAAAATCTTATGTACTAATCACATTATGTACAACACAAGTAGAAATTTGGCTTAAACTTTGGCAGCTGCCAAAGCAGATCTTACGGCAGCTTACGGTTGCTTGGTTACAAGATGCCACAGCAGAGGAAGCATGAAGTTTAGAATCTGTCTCTTTAAAGCTTTCCAGTTGAATCTGAGCTGCAGTTCTGAGACTAGTAACAAGCAGAGCCCAGCCAAACTCCAAGGCAGGGTGAGTCAGTGGGGCCCCTCCAGGCGCTGCAGGACCCCCACTCCCATCAACCCCAGCCAAAATGACCAATGGTCAAGGACGATGGGAATTGTCCAACAACATCTGGAAGGAGGCACATTGGTTGCCCCTGTTCCAGGGCATGTGCAGAGTTCAAGCTAAGTGTCTCAGTAACACACAAACACAGTCTTTCCCATTCATTCATGTATATATTGTGTCCAATATCTTGGGCCCAACTTCTCATGACAGCTTTCAGCTCCTCCTCTTTTACTTCCCAATTGAGGAGGAGGTACTTCCGGGTTAGCGCCTCCGGCAATGGCGGATTTCCTCTGATCGGGAGGAATCCGCTCAGTGGAAATCAGGGTCTGGACCGCCACGGCGAGGCGGAGACCCACCAAAAACCAAAGGCGGGAGAAGCCTGTGGACGTGGGATTCTAGGCTGCATCAATAGGAGTATAGCATCTAGATCAAGGGAAGTAATAGTGCCACTGTATTCTGCTCTGGTCAGACCTCTCCCTTTGCTAAGGGAGCTGGGCATGTTTAGCCTGGAGAAGAGGAGGTCAAGGGGTGATATGATAGCCATGTTCAAATATATAAAAGGATGTCACATAGAGGAGGGAGAAAGGTTGTTTTCTGCTGCTCCAGAGAAGCGGACACGGAGCAATGGATCCAAACTACAAGAAAGAAGATTCCACCTAAACATTAGGAAGAACTTCCTGACAGTAAGAGCTGTTCGACAGTGGAATTTGCTGCCAAGGAGTGTGGTGGAGTCTCCTTGTTTGGAGGTCTTTAAGCAGAGGCTTGACAACCATATGTCAGGAGTGCTCTGATGGTGTTTCCTGCTTGGCAGGGGGTTGGACTCGATGGCCCTTGGGGTCTCTTCCAACTCTATGATTCTATGATTCTATGTGAGACCACACATAATCAGGTCAAGGAATTGGCTACACTCACTTACCCAGCAGCAGGCCCTGTTCAGTAGGCCTTAGTTCTGACTAGGCATGTTTTGGGTTGCATCCTTAAGATTGCGCTCCATTGAACTTGGCATGCATGTATAAGATTGCTCTCTGTATACACCTTTGAACAACTGAAACTTGCAGGTTTCCTGTGAAAGTGCAATGCACAGCGTTGCTGGGTGTTTGCTTGGGGTGCTGAATGGAATGTTTAGCACAAACATATTGAATCATACCTAGAATATTCTATTGGTGTTTTAATAAATTTTGACTTGCAGAAATGAAGTCTTAGAACAATATGAAGCTGCTTTTTCATATGCACCTTATTCAGATTTTGTTCCATAGAAAAACAACATCAACAATAACAGCCAAGAGTGATGAGGTACATACTTTTGCTTATGTTGTAAATTAACTGGTATCCATGTTAATCATAATGTTTTTCATTACATTCCAAGTATTTTGAAGAGTTCAAGAGGGTAAGTAGTAAGGCTGCAGGAGTATAGTCATTGCAGTTCATGATGTAGACACTCTCTGCATAAGATTTAAACATAATGTGGCTGTATAACTGAGGTAAATAAAGTGCACTATTGCATAAATGTCTTCAAGATCTTACAAGTAATTCTTATTTAAAGAAAGGGTTTTAAAAATCCCTTTAATCCCTACTAAGGTTAAGAAGGTTTAATTTTCTCTATAGTAGATTCAAGCATGCACACCTATCTTTTAATAAATATTTCACCTCCAGGGCCTTGAAAAATATTTATTAAATGAACATTTAATACACAGAAACCTTGACACAACTGGGGGGGATGGTTAAACTTATAGTTAAACACACAACCCAGTGACTGCTAGAAGTCTACCACCTATTTCCCATCTCTTCAGATACCAACCATAACAGAAATCTTTTTAACCATGATTCATCTCTGGTGGAGAACCGCTTTGGTCCAGAGAGTGCACCAAAAGTGCACCAAGGGAGCGCAATGTGTTGGATCATACTGCTTTCAGTCAGTGTTCATTATTGTGCTTTACATTTCTATGTTTATATTGTACTGTTTTATTTTTCACGTTGTAAACGGTTCATGGGCATATTGGCTGAAGAGGGAGGGAAAGAAATAATAAGTGAATTATTTTATCATTTATTATTATGAAATTACTCTTGTATAATGTTATGCTGACTTAACTAGAATCATATGTCAGTGTATCTTCAAGACCACAGTAGGACTTAATCTTGATCCAATACCTTCCAGCTGCCATAACTGGAGTATAGGATAACCAAAGAAAATCCTAGGCTCCTGTTTGCATTCAGGACAGAGACAGGGGGGAATGATGGGCAGATAAGGGAGATGGCTGGAAGGGATCAGACATGTAGAAAGAAGTAAAAAAGGATAGTGGGACAAACTGGACAACATCTCACTACTACATTTCTCAGCTTCCAGAGAGACTTATCACAAAATGTGGGGTTTCCATTCCTCCCCCCCCCATTTTATGCAATGAACTTCTGAAAAGTGGCTCCACTTAATGGTCATTGGGTGCCAACAAACTCAGTTGGTAGCAGCCCAGCAAAATTCAATATCAATGATATTCTGAAAATGGCATGATATACTGCATTGCTAGCACTTATTGCCAAAGTGCTGTCTTCTCTTCTTTAAAATAAAAAAATTCCTTCCAGTAGCACCTTAAAGACCAACTAAGTTAGTTCTTGGTATGAGCTTTCGTGTGCATGCACACTTCTTCAGTATCTTCTTCAGTTAGTACCAAGAACTACCGTATTTTTTGCACCATAACACTCACTTTTTTCCTCCTAAAAAGTAAGGGGAAATGTCTGTGCGTGTTATGGAGGGAATGCCTACGGGTGGCATGCCTACGGATTTTCCTCCTCTAAAAACTACGTGTGTGTTATGGTTGAGTGCGTGTTATAGAGCGAAAAATACGGTAACTTAGTTGGTCTTTAAGGTGCTACTGGAAGGAATTTTTTTATTTTGACTATGGCAGACCAACACGGCTACCTATCTGTAACTTCTCTTCTTTAGTGAGACTCTTTCTTTCATCCATGTAAAGGTCCGGAGTTCTGAGATCGAAGGGGACAAACTGCATTTGGCTCCAGCACCCCAGCCATCAAAGCAGTTTCTTATCTCTCCTCCAGCCTCTCCTCCTGTAGGTTGGCACCCAATGAATGATGCAACACCTGCTGCTAACTATGACCTCCTTTATGCAGTTTCTAAATGGGAATCAGGTAGGTATTCTGAAATTTCAGGTATTTGAGTTTAAGAAGAGAAGATGAACTGAGCCAATAGAGACATGAATACCTAAATTCTATCTATCGTTAAGTTCACCAAAGTTCTCTTTTTAATCACTTGTGTGCAAATCTTGGGTAGGTATTGTAATAAATCTATATGGATAGCTTCAGTTTCAGCTTGAGGACATTTTCTGTGTGCTCCAAGGACATAAGTTTTCCTACTTCTTGTTCTGAGAGTAGTTCTGAAACTGAAACATGTACAGCATCACAGAACTTAACACCTGCATTTCATGAGTTTTTCTTATCTAAATGAAAAACGTGATGTATGGTTGCATGCTGCAGTTTTCAAGAGAAGTAACCACTGACCGTATTTCTCCATGAGACCTCGACTTGGTCTGAGATCTATAGCATTTCTACTTATATCCACATTTTTTCACAACCAAGGACAACTAGAAAGGTGGCTTAAAAACCCCCAAAAGCTCAGGTTTTGAGGCACCATGTTCTGTACTCTGTTGCATGGCATGATTGTGACTAGAACCACCAGCAGGATCTTTTATGATTAGCTGTGCCCCTTCTGGAATCCTTCCATGCACCCACACAAATAAATGGAGCAAAGCAACCATACTAAACACCTTCAGCAAGTAGCCCAGTGATCTATGCATAAGATCAGCTCATGGCTGCTGTCTGAATGACCACTGGAGAAGTTGAGGAGCTGGGCTGTTGTGTTCTGGAGGAGGGCACAGTTCTTTCTGCTAAGAAACATCTGGCCACCTTTCTTCCCATCTACTGTATTCTATGACATATCCTCAAATACATAGGTGTTTGTGCGCTTAATTAACAGCTAAGAGGATGTGATGGCCAAGTAATGAACCAACTTGCAGAGCAATCCTAACCATGTCTATTTTGAAGTTAAGTCCTGTTGAATTCAGTGGGGCTTTCTGCCAGGTAAATAGGGTTAGGATTGCAACTGTTAAAACAAAATGAATCTCAGTATAAAGGTGCTGTATCTTGGGGGTAGACAACTATGTCGACAGACTCAAACAATTTGCTGTGCGTGTGTGGACCTTTGTTGCAGAGCAGCAGGCATTGACCACCAAGGCCTTGGAGCTGACCAACAGTCATCTCAAATCAGCTGATGCCTGCAGGCAAATAAGCACTTGTAATTTCTCCCTTTGTATTTTATCCTGTCAACAAGCCCATTACTGTTTTATTACACATGAATTAGTAGATAGCAATCCCAAGATATTCTTAAATTTCAAATTTAATATAGGCACTGTGATAAAACTCATCAGGAAGATAGATTTATAGACACTGTCGGCAAAGCTTGCTAATCAAGTTTCCTCCCATCTGCTACACTGAGAGCTGCCTCTTTCTGTTTGAGAATGATCTCTGTTTGGGAATGATCTCTACTTTATAGTACAAAGGGCAACCTAGTATTGCGCAGCAGGTACACAGAGCAGGCATCTCTCGTATTGCCCAAGCGCGCTCTCTCTTCTAAAGGCTTTTACAGTGAAGGAGAAAACACACGCACATGGAACAGCACAAAGGCCACTTGAACTGGTTGCCAGTTTACAGCCAAATATGGCGAGTGCATTTGTGCAAAATGCTCCTCCACAAACTAAACAATCACACACTGCCCCCTGGGGAGAGGTTAGGCAACAGCATGTTCAATTACAGTTTGTGTCCCAAATGGGATACTTAAACAATAGTGGCATCATGAAGGTCTTGAGTCAATGTCCAAAATCCATTCATGCCATTTTTGCATTTATATCCTACATTTTCATTTGATTCTCACCCTCCTCATTTAATTCCCACAACCACCCTGTGAGGTAGGCTAGGCTGAGAGGCAGCAACTGATCCAAGGTCACACAATGAGCTCCATGGCTCAGTGGGGATTTGAACCCTGGTCTCCTACGTCTTATTCCAACACTGTAACCGTGACGCCCCTCTTGACTGTCCAGTTGAGCAGTAATGTATTCTAGTGGGGCTCTATGATGCTAAATAGCATTTAGTCTAAATGTTTGTCTTTGCTTGCAGGTGAGAAATACGAGCTGCACGCGGGTACAGAGTCCACCCCAAGTGTCGTGGTGCATGTCTGTGACACGGATGCAGCAGAAGAGGGAGACCCAAACAATTCACCCAAGCCCAAAATTGTTCAAACTCGACGTCCTGATGTGCCATCTTCTGTGTCTAACTGATTTTCTCCAACAAGAGCACCTCTTTTTTATTCCACTTCTGTAGTCTTCCCATGCATTTTAATTTCTATTGGCTCTGTTTGTCTGGTAAAAATATATTGTGTGTTTCTGAATATTTACCTTATTGGAATACACTCTTTGCTGCAATGAAATCTTACCAAAGAGTATATGTTGTTGTTGTTGTTTGTGGGGGGCTACAGCAATCATATTGCACAGAACAATTGGCATGGGTCAGATAATGCAAGGCTGGTAAGTTAAGTTGACTAGGCAATATTTCATTGCTCACTTGAATGTCAAGCATTGTTCAATGAACAGTACCAGTGATTTGCAATTCAGGATCCACAAGTTAGTCTTCCAAGTAAGCTTCCTTTTCAAACAGGATCCCCATATGCCCGGCTTAACTACACGGCTTATGTTGACTTACAGAAGCCATATGCACGGCTTATGTTGATTTACAGAAGGCAATGGCTTGACAGCCTTTGCGGAGCAGGGAACAAGTTACATTCAACACTATCTAATCATTTCCCCTTCCGATATATCTAGTCCTATCTAAACCTTCAGTTTTGGGTCTAAGGTGGGAGGTGCCGCCACGCAGTGAAAGAACACGAAAAGATGCTATTAGAGGCAACAAAGCTTCCCTTAGGAAAACGGAAGTCTTGTCCAAATGAGAACAAAAGAACTGCAGGTAATTGCAGACAATAAGAGATGCAACAGTAACAAGGACAAAAATCTGAGCAGCACAACGCTAAAAATATTAAGATCAACAGTAAAACAAAAAACAAAACAAAAAACTTTAGATAAATTAGAAGCAGGAATCTAGCTGGACCTTTGGATGACAAAAGCGAGCTAAGGGACAAAAAGGAGATTAATAATGTACTTATTTATTTATACAAATATTTAAAGACCACACCTTCATATAAAATATCAAATACAACCATACATCAAATACCGTAAAAACTAGAAAATAATTATAAAAATGACGGATTCTTCTTGAAAAAGTTTAAACAACTTAATAATTTGCTCTTTTGGCATAAAAATCTTTAAGAGATGCCTGAAAGCTAGCAGCTAAGATGGCCTGCAGAATCTCTGCTGGAAGAGTATTCCACAACATGGGACCATAGAACCAAAGAATTGTGGAGTTGGAAGGGATCCCAGGGGTTGTCTAGTCCAACACTCTGCAATACAGGGCCACTAAATGCTCTACTTTTAGCTGAAGCCCGTTGAGCTTCCGAGTCACGGGGGGTGGCGGGTGGAATGATAGCACTGATTTCAGTGACTTAGCTGGGATGTATGAGCTCAGCTGGCCCTTAAGGTACGGTCACCAGACGTCCCCGTTTCCCGGGGACAGTCCCCAGATTTGTGAATAAGTCCTCGGACAAATTCCATCCCCAGAATGTCCCTGGATTTCATCAAATGTCCCTGGGAAATGCAGCAGCGGCAGTCTCAGCAGCCCGGAGCAGTTGGCTCTGGCTGGCTTCAGGAGCTGCTCAGAAGTCCCCATATGATGGTGGTGCAGGGGCTCAAAGACGCAGCTTCCAGGCTGTCTCCACCTTCCCTGACCCCAGCAACTCAGCTGTGAAGGGAGGCTTCATGCTGCCTATCGGAGCAGCCTCCCAACTCCTACTTGTGTGCAAGCAGGAGTGGGGCGGGGATCTTAGCTGTGAAGGGAGGCTTCACGCTGTCTTTCAGAGCTTGCGTGCAAGCAGGAGGGGGCAGGGATCTCTCAGGAAACGGGAAACCTCCCTTCCCAGCTGAGGGATCCCCACCGCTCCTGCTTGCACGCAGGTAGGAATGGGATTGGGGCTGCTCTGATGGGAAGGGAGGCATTGGGCTGCTGAGCCTTGCTGCCGCTCTTGGACCTCCTTCTCCGCCTTCCACGCCTGACCTGCCGCACCGCTTCCCCACCACCACCAAAGAACCAACAACTCAGGGGCTGCCCAGGCTCATGGAGAAAGGAGATAGAAGCCTCGGAGGAAGGGGAAACGTGGTGGTTGAGGTCAAGGCGGCAGCTGCCCCTCTGCCACCGCCATCACTGCAGCATCAACATCCCAAACGTGTAGTATGTATGTATGTATGTATGTATGTATTTATTTATTTATTTATTTAAAGTGTCCCCGGATTCATTGAAAAAAATATGGTTACTTTACCTTAAGGAATCTGCCTGGCTTGTGCTCTCCCCAAAGCTGCTCTGGCAGGTTAGGGGGGAATGCAGAACAGACTTAGTGGGAGGGGAAAGTCCCATTGCTCAAGTTGACATGGCAGTTACTTAACACTGCAGTAGATGCAGCTGGACACCAGTTGTTCAGGGCTTTATATATAGAAACCTTTAGCCTGGCCTGGTTGCATATAGGCAGGCAGTACAGAAGTTTTAGCAGAGGTGTTCCCTATTGTCGGCTAGCTGGAGCTTCGAGGCAAGGCCAAGGTTCAGCCCCATGTAGAACACTTTGCATTAATCCAGTCTTGAGGTTGCCCATGCACAATCCAGATGCAGATGTAGCTGGCATATACTGTAACAGGCAAAGGTGGTAAAAGGCACTCCTAGCCAGTGTAGTCACAAAGCTGTATCTGGGAGTCATCCCATTCCCTCAAGCTTTCTTTCTTTCTTTCTTTCTTTCTTTCTTTCTTTCTTTCTTTCTTTCTTTCTTTCTTTCTTTCTTTCTTTCTTATACTCTGCCCATCTGGCTGGGTTCCACAGGGCAGGCGCCACTACCGAGAAGGCCCTCTGCCTGGTTCCCTGTAAACTCCCTTCTCACAGGGAGGGAACCGCCAGAAAGCCTTTGGAGCACACACACACACACACACACACACACACACACACACACCCGTCCTGGTGGAACCTGCCCCAGCCAGGAAACAGCCTGCCTGCAATTTTTTATGTTAAGTAGTTGTTATTAATTTTCAATTACAAAAATCCAATATGCGCCAAATTATATTAATACCAAATAACAATACCAATTCAAATACAAATAAATTACATAGCCAATTATACATTTTGTATGGCTTACCATGCGCTGTACTTCAGGTTCTGATTCCCTTTACCATAATTCTGCCTCCAGACTGTTGCTCAAACCAAATACAATTCATTCTTTTTTTTTTTTAAAGTGTTTATTAATTTTCCAATAAGAGCATCCAATTAACATATCAAATCAAATCCAATAAAAAATAAATAAATTTTAAAAAGTCCAATTGTCTTCCAAATAGTAATCTTATTTTTTTTTTACTTCCCACGGTCTGAATTCCGAAGCATTTTCCACATTGTAGTGTGATAGGAATTTTGAGGTCTTAGATATATAGCAATGTTTATAACCGCACGTACATAGATCAGCACAGGAAGACCGACCTGAAGCCATTTTGATTCCTAAGCTGAGCAAATGTTTTCTCTGCATGGTCAAAGTGGAAAAGCCTCCCCATTGTCTTTTCCTTCACAAATCCTGTCTTAAGGGTATGTCTGTGTTTGAATAGGGTGTGAGCCTGTGACCTGGCCCAGGAACTAAGTACAGTATTTATCACTACAAAAGAATGGCCAGGCTCCCCAGGCAATCCAATCAAATAACCTGCCAGACAGGAGATAAACAACAACAGGAGAAAAACAATATTCAAATGTACTGTTTTAGACTGCCTTTTTTGTGATGTAAGTGTGATGTATCTGAGGGGTGGTCTTAGGTTATGCCCCTTCGGTGAGGTATGTATGATGTTTCTGGGGGTGGTCTTGATCTACAGGGTGACAATTTCAAAAGTCTTTATAAGGCCTTGCATGCCTCGATGGCCCTTGTGGTCTATTCCAACTCTATGATTCTATGATTCTACGCCATTTTTCTGGTTCCCTCCTCTCTCCTGTGTGTGAGGAGAGCACCCTGTTGCAACAGATCAATAAAGATCAAGCTTACTAGCTACTTTGCTTCTCAATATTCTCTGGTTGGCCTCTGTTATTCTCTCCTACCAATAGGGAACCTATGTAAGGACTCTATGTGGGCTCTTGGATACCCCATAAGGGAAAAGGGCAATTTTTATTTACAACAGTAGTCCTGCCTTTCATCATCAGTGTTTTCATAATTCCATACCATGATTTTATCCTCCACGTTTGTCTCTGGCTCTGTGATCCTCATAAATACAATCCATTCTTGATAAAACCCCTTATACTACAGCTACAATGATTAACTTCAGTTCACATTAACACATATAGTAATTTGTAAATTCACAAATGAAGTTCTCCTTTCTTCTTCCTGTATGAGGTTTTAATTTCCATCAATTGTTCCTTTGCTCTTTTATCAAATATTATGTCCCCATTAATTATTCCTGATCTCATCTCTTGACTCAGAGTTACTCTGGAGAGGTCTCTCTCTTTCTTCTCAACTTTTCTGATGCAGCTGTAAAATTCCACTTTCAATTTCAAACAGGGAGTCACCCAGCATCCTGCCAAAGTCCTTGCAGGCCTCCAAGTTCTCCTCTCCACATCCATTCAAAGCAATTAATTATAATTATTCGTAGCAGAATGATTGGTGCCCCGCCAGAGCCCTGGCAAGTCTTAAAAGTCCAGTCCCTCCTCCCCTCAATGAGGGGTAAGTGAAAAAATTAACTCCGCAGAGGCTCCAAGCCCTTTTTGTAATTATTCCAAACATTAATTTTTCACTCACACAGTCCCATTTGTCATTATGATCCATATTAGTACTCCCATCTCTTTTCTTCTTCATTAGGTTTAAAGAACAATTTTTTTGGCATTGTCAGGCATTCTTAGGGGTGGGGTGTGCCCAGCGGCGTAGCGTGAGTTGTCAGCACCCGGGGCAACGCAAGTAATTTGCGCCCCCTAACCCGGGGCAAGGCAAGTTATTTGCGCCCCCCCCAACCCCTAACCTGCGAGTTGCCGCTGGCGCTGCTGCTCAAACGACGCCGCTTGCCCGGAGGAGGAGGGGGGCAGAGAGGCGAGGAAAATTCAACGGCCCAGCAGCTGCTGCAGCAGCGGCGGAGGCGGGGCTGTGAGGAGGGGCTGCCTGGCGCGTCCTCCGCGGCGAGCGCTGAGAGCCGCTGCCTGCCGGGCGCCTTCAGCCGGGCGCCGCGAGACATGCGGCTCTGCTACAGCCTGCGCCCGAGGCTCTTCGGCGACTCCGGAGGCAGCGAGCGCGCCCCCTCAGATGTTGCGCCCGGTGCGGCTGGCACCCCTGGCACCCCCCACGCTACGCCACTGGGTGTGCCAAGTCATTGATGTAACAAAAGATTTATAATGAAGCAATTGGCTCCCCCCCCCCCAACACATACCTTCTCTTTTTGGCTTGAATGAAGTCATATTTCCAATTTAAATCTGTGCAGCCTTGTAACTGTTTCAATTTGGCAGTCCTTAATCTTGTCCTGTCATTACCAACACGTTTCTGTGCATTAATTTTAATTAATCCTTTAATGAACAGAAGCACCACTGCTCTCAATGGCAGCATTGGGGGGTTACCGAGAGGCGAAGTGCTTTGCACCCAGCGTCTCCCTGGTTCCCACCTCCATGTAGGAGCAAAAGCCGAGCACTGAGACGATCTGTGAGTGTAGCTCACTCCCCCCAGGCCCTGGGGGGAGTTTACAAAGATATTTACCCTCTTTCACCTTTGTTTATTGCTTCATCCACAGTCTATGCTGTCGTGGGAGCCGTGCCATTAAGGCAACCGGAAACTGGAAGCCCAGCCTGCCTACAAATTGTGCATCCTTACTGCAGGAGATAAAGGTCAGATTCCTATGAGTTACTACGGTAACTTTCTCAGAGACAAGGTTCTAGGCCTTGTTGACAAATTAATGAATTTCTAGACGCATATGGCATCCAACTGAGAGTTCCTAAAAAACTGAATGTGAAATTTCTGATCTTCTAAGAAAAACATGTGACTTATTCCTAGCAACAGCCACCATACCTGAGGACTAGGAAGTAGCTAATGTAACACCATTTTTTAAAGGGGGCTGTTGTTGTTTAGTCGTTTAGTTGTGTCCGACTCTTCGTGACCCCCTGGACCAGAGCACGCCAGGCACTCCTGTCTTCCACTGCCTCCCGCACTTTGGTCAGACTCATGTTTGTAGCTTCGAAGACACTATCCAACCATCTTGTCCTCTGTCGTCCCCTTCTCCTTGTGCCCTCCATCTTTCCCAACATCAGGGTCTTTTCCAGGGAGTCTTCTCTTCTCATGAGGTGGCCAAAGTATTGGAGCCTCAGCTTCACGAGCTGTCCTTCCAGTGAGCACTCAGGGCTGATTTCCTTCAGAATGGAGAGGTTTGATCTTCTTGCAGTCCATGGGACTCTCAAGAGTCTCCTCCAGCACCAGAATTCAAACGCATCAATTTTTCGGCGATCAGCCTTCTGCATGGTCCAGCTCTCACTTCCATACATCACTACTGGGAAAACCATGGCTTTAACTATACAGACCTTTGTTGGCAAGGTGATGTCTCTGCTTTTTAAGATGCTGTCTAGGTTTGTCATTGCTTTTCTCCCAAGAAGCAGGCGTCTTTTAATTTCGTGACTGCTGTCACCATCTGCAGTGATCATGGAGCCCAAGAAAGTAAAATCTCTCCCTGTCTCCATTTCTTCTCCTTCTATTTGCCAGGAGGTGATGGGACCAGTGGCCATGATCTTTGTTTTTTTGATGTTGAGCTTCAGACCATATTTTGCACTCCCCTCTTTCACCATCAATAAGAGGTTCTTTAATTCCTCCTCACTTTCTGCCATCAAGGTTGTGTCATCTGCATATCTGAGGTTGTTGATATTTCTTCCGGCAATCTTAATTCCGGCTAGGGATTCATCCAGCCCAGCCGTTCGCATGATGAATTCTGCATATAAGTTAAATAAGCAGGGAGACAATATACAGCCTTGTCGTACCCCTTTCCCAATTTTGAACCAATCAGTTGTTCCATATCCAGTTCTAACTGTAGCTTCTTGTCCCACATAGAGATTTCTCAGGAGACAGATGAGGTGATCAGGCACTCCCATTTCTTTAAGAACTTGCCATAGTTTGCTGTGGTTGACACAGTCAAAGGCTTTTGCATAGTCAATGAAGCAGAAGTAGATGCCTTTCTGGAACTCTCTAGCTTTCTCCATAATCCAGCGCATGTTTGCAATTTGGTCTCTGGTTCCTCTGCCTCTTATAAATCCAGCTTGCACTTCTGGGAGTTCTCGGTCCACATCCTGCTTGAGCCTACCTTGTAGAATTTTAAGCATAACCTTGTGCTCCTTGCTATTTTTTGGAAATCTGCATTCAATTTCCTGTATCTTTCTCTATCTCCCTCGCATTTTGCTTGCCTTCTCTCCCCCGCTATTTGTAAGGCCTCGTTGGACAGCCACTTTGCTTTCTTGCATTTCCTTTTCATTGGGATGGTTTTTGTTGCTGCCTCCTGTATAATGTTGCAAGCCTCCATCCATAGTTCTTCAGGCACTCTGTCTAGCAAATCTAAATCTTTAAACCTGTTCCTCACTTCCACTGTGTATTCATAAGGGATTTGATTTAGATTGTATCTTACCGGCCCAGTGGTTTTTCCTACTTTCTTCAGTTTAAGCTTGAATTTTGCTATAAGAAGCTGATGATCTGAGCCACAGTCAGCTCCAGGGCTTGTTTTTGCTGACTGTATTGAGCTTCTCCATCTTTGGCTGCAGAGAATATAATCAATCTGATTTCGATGCTGCCCATCTGGTGATGTCCACATGTAGAGTCGTCTATTGTGTTGTTGGAAAAGCGTGTTTGTGATGACCAGCTTGTTCTCTTGACAGAACTCTATTAGCCTTTGCCCTGCTTCATTTTGAACTCCAAGGCCAAACTTGCCAGTTGTTCCTTTTATCTCTTGATTCCCTACTTTAGCATTCCAATCCCCTATAATGAGAAGAACATCCTTCTCTGGTGTCACTTCTATAAGGTGTTATAAGTCTTCATAGAATTGGTCAATTTCAGTTTCTTCAGCACCAGTAGCTGGTACATAAACTTGGATTACTGTTATGTTAAAAGGTCTGCCTTGGATTCGTATTGTGATCATTCTATCATTTTTGAGATTGCATCCCAGTACTGCTTTCGCCACTCTTTTGTTGACTATGAGGGCCACTCCATTTCTTTTGCGGGTTTCTTGCCCACAGTAGTTCACTGATGCCCAGGATGTCAATATTTATTCTTGCCATCTCATTTTTGACCACATCCAACTTACCCAGGCTCATGGTTCTTACATTCCAGGTTCCTATGCAATATTTTTCTTTACAGCATTGGACTTTCCTTTCGCTTCCAGGCATATCCGCAACTGAGCGTCCTTTCGGCTTTGGCCCAGCTGCTTCATCAGCTCTGGATCTACTTGTACTTGTTCTCCGCTCTTCCTCAGTAGCATGTTGGACGCCTTCCGACCTGAGGGGCTCATCTTCCAGCGTCATAACTTTTATATGCCTGTTGTCTTTGTCCATGGAGTTTTCTTGGCAGGGATACTGGAGTGGCTTGCCGGTTCCTCCTCCAGGTGGATCACGTTTGGTCAAAACTCTCCACTGTGACCTGTTCATCTTGGGTGCCCTGCTCGGCATAGTTCATAGCTTCTTTGAGTTCTTCAAGCCCCTTCGCCACGGCGAGGCAGTGAACCATGAAGGGGAAGGGGGCTGTTACCAGAATTTTTATAAAGGTTAGGGGGCGAGGTTGTTTCCAGTTAAATGGGACACTGCACCCCCAGACCATCCCCCCAAACCAACACCATTCAATATTGTAAATATCCCCATAAAACCCACCAGTTTTGCCACATTGTATCTTGTTCAAAGTTACATGGTATTCATCTTCCCTTGTGCAGCAAAACACCATCCCAGCTTCATTTTACTCAGGGAACAAAGGACTGCCAAAGGGGGGACTTGGGAAAACTGGTAAAGACAGCCATACTCCCTGCAACTTGGGATCCTGTACACAGCAGTCTCTTGCAGAAGAGATAATCACTGGCATCCAGGCAGATGGGTGCCAGACGGGTAGCCAGCACACGGACAATAGCAAACCATCCAAGAATGGACTGTGCTTTCGGTCAGGACAAAGAGGTGTGATTACCTGACTGGGAAAACCAGGAACTTTTAAATATTTCCTTTGTATCACTTAATGGATGTAAGATAGAGGGCAAGGGAGGGTTGGGGGCAAAACCTGATAAATTGATTTCTGCCAGAGACCCCTCCCTCATACATACATACATACCCCATATGTATGATGTATCTATGATGTGTGCATGATGCGTCACCAAAGATGTTTATGGGGAAAAGGGAAAATTTATAAGAGAAGGAGCCATCCTTTCTTCAGGACTACTTCCTGCTTCTTCTATGGGGTGGGTGGAAGTCCTGTTGCAACAGTCTTGAATAAAGATCAGGCCTACTGGCTGCTGTTTTGCTCCTATATTCCTGGCTGGTGTCTTTGTTTGGCAATCCAAGTGAGCCCAAGGATTTTCCTTTAACAGGGTCCAGGGAATTACAGACTTCACATCTGTTCTGGGGAAAGCAGTGGAAAGTGTTATAAAATATATGATGACTGATCACATGAAAGAACAAGTTTTGCAGAAGAAGAATCAGCATGGCTTTTGCAAAGGAATGTCCTGGTTAGCTAACCATTCTATGAGAGCACCAACAAGGATGATGTAAACAGGTGATCCAGTTTACATGGTGGCCTTCGATTGTCAAAATAGTTTTTGACCATGGCTATGAACACATAGGGACGTGGGTGGCGCTGTGGGTTAAACCACAGAGCCTAGGACTTGCTGATCAGAAGAAGAGAAGAGTAGAAGAGTTTGGATTTGATATCCCGCTTTATCACTACCCAAAGGAGTTTCAAAGCGGCTAACATGCTCCTTTCCCTTCCTCCCCCACAACAAACACTCTGTGAGGTGAGTGGGGCTGAGAGACTTCAGAGAAGTGTGACTGGCCCAAGGTCACCCAGCAGCTGCATGTGGAGGAGCAGAGACACGAACCCAGTTCACCAGATTACGAGTCCACTCCTCTTAACCACTACACTGCACTGACTCTCACAAGGTCAGAAGCTCAGAAGGTCGGTGGTTCAAATCCCCGCAACGGGGTGAGCTCCCGTTGCTCGGTCCCTGCTCCTGCCCACCTAGCAGTTTCGAAAGCACCTCAAAGTGCAAGTAGATAAATAGGTACCACTCCAGCGGGAAGGTAAATGGCATTTCCATGCGCTGCTCTGGTTCGCCAGAAGCGGCTTAGTCATGCTGGCCACATGACCCGGAAGCTGTACGCCGGCTCCCTCGGCCAATAAAACGAGATGAGCGCCGCAACCCCAGAGTCGGCCACGATCAGGGGTCCCTTTACCTTTACCTTTTATGAACACATGAGCATTTCCAATTGAATTCTGTCTCAGTGTTTCCTGTCCACACTAGTAGGCAGCACTTGATGCATCCTCACCGTTGTCTCTCACCTCTGCAAGGACCTCCCTACCCTCCCCACACCGTAGGGACCTGAGGTCCACGTGTGTGAGAGGTATTTGTTTACATGTGTCCTAGGCCATTTTTAAAAGGAAGCTTTGAGATAACATGTTTTCTGATATACCAGACTTGCACCAAACAGTGGGTTACCTAAAACAGGTGTGTGGTGCCTGGCACTATCACTAGCCCTGGAAACAGCAGGCCAGGGTGGCCATGGGCACAGCCTTCTTTACTAAATTGCTTATTCAAAATAACAGGTGATTAAGCTGAGTTTCTGGCAATTGTGTCTCCATATTCCTTGAAGACGTGCTCCTGTTTCTTAATATGCTTTACAACTGGCATGTCCAACTTGGAGTAGGCTGTGATCTACTATCCAATATCAAAAACTGGCAGTGATCTACCACCCTCCAAAGTCATTTAAGTTTATTAAATAAAGAAATAAATGGATCTTGTGGGATGGCGTCATCGGCTAATGGCGGAGTTCCTCTGACCGGAGGAATCCGCTCCGTGAGAACTGGGTCTCCCGCCGTGGCGAAGGTGGGGACCCCTTTAAAAATCCCAGGTGGAGGTAGCCTGGGAACGTGGGATTCGGCGGGCACCAAGAGCGCCTCCCCTACTCGTGGGGAATCCCATTCTGGGGCTCCGGAGCGAAGTGGGGTGAGCGGTGCGGTGCTTCGAACTGACTGCTACTTTCACGGAGTAAAGCCGCACAGCCGTTGCCGGAGAGCGCTGACTTTTTCCTGTGGACAATTGGCTTAAAAATAATTACCCGTGAGTAAAGTGAAGAATTGGAGTTTTAAAAGCTGAATTTGACAACGAAAGGGGGGAGGTTTAAAACAGGAAGTCCGCCTTCCTCCTTTTGTAAATAATCGGAAGCAAACAGATTTAAGCTAAAGCCTGGAAAAGTCTACTTTAAACGTCTAAATTTCCAGCACAAAAATAGCGAGCCCCCCTTGGAAGCAGGGGAAGGGGGGGAGCTTTTGGATGTTAGTTGCCTGCTAAAAGAGAGCAAGAAGCTAAATTTCCATCGCTCGGAACCTGGGAACGGCAGCCATTAAAACTGCTGCATTTCGGAGCTCCGCACAGACTGTGAACAGACTATTTATTTTGACTGTCAGTGAAGTGAGAGTGATACATTGTTTCAACTACCTTTGCCTGACTCAAAAGTTTCAACTACCTTCTCATGATCTAAAAGTCGAGATTTGATACTAAATATAATGGTGCAATTGTAACTTTCAAAAAAAGGGGGGGCATTTTGGGTTAACTTAATATAAACAGTAACCACTTCCCTCTAGAGGAGGACTTTGAAATTGCTACAAGGAGTGGAATTTTCCAACTTCAAAGATAAGACTCTGGGACTGTATTTGACCTTGAAGGGCTTAAGTGTTATGGCAGATGGGAAAGAAAAAATAGATCCCCCAATCCAAGAAAAAACAAGATCTGGGAAGTCTTGGAGAAGAGCCTCTACATCCGACCCTCCTTCCTCATCTGCAGCTGCATTAATGCATTCTAAACCAAAAGGAATGATTTCAGAAGAAGCTCTGACACTTGCTCTGAGCAAAATTAATGATTCTTTGGAACAAATGAATAAAAAAATGGATCAAAATACACAAAGCATAAATAGTTTGGGACAAAAAGTTAACTCCAATACAGAAGCTATTGAGAAATTGGTCAAGGAGTCCAATTCAACCCGACAGATTGCAGAGGAAGTTAAGGAAAAGGTGGTTACTGTGGAAGCAAAGGTAACCCAACTGGAAACAGAGAGAGTTCCAGACCTGCAGAAGCAACTGGAGGACCATAAGCTGGCGCTTTCTATGATTGAGCTTAAGGAGAAACAGACAAACCTGAGGATTAGAGCTGTACCTGAACTAGAAAAAGACTCTCTGGTAGATTATCTTACGGAGGAATTTACAGTCCACTGGGACTTGGATTTGGGAACAGAAGAGTTTAAAATTGTGAGGGCCTTTAGACTCGGAAGAGGAGGGAAGAAGGAGAAGAATAGAATAAGAGACTGTTTGATTACCCTCCGATCTAAAGAAGAGAGGGATAAAATTTTGGGCTGGCACTACGAGAAGACCTTGGTAATACATCAGTCAAGAGTGGAAATATTCAAGGACATCCCAAAACACCTTCTGGACCTCAGGTTCAATTTTGGAGATCTAGTTGTTTTGCTGAGAAGGAACAAAATTAACTTTAGGTGGGAATTCCCTCAAGGCCTATCATTCAGTTTTAAAGGAAGGAAAATAAAAATAAGATCTGTAGAAGATAAAGTAAAGTTTCTGTACAACCACGAAGAAGATCTACAGAAGGGAATTGGAAAAGAGCCGACAACATTGGACAGAGGATCACTAGGCAGAGGACCAGAGCAAAGTGCAGTGGAGAGAACATCACCAAATAGGGGAACGTTGGACATATTAACATTATCTTTTGGACTGGACCCCCCAGTGAACATGACAACATCATTACCAACAGAAGAGGAGCAAGCTTTGGGGGCAGTGGGGGGGGCACAAAAGTAACTACACGATGGCACTGCAGGTTCTGACTTGGAATGTTAATGGACTGAACAGCCCAGAAAACAGGCGGAGAGTATGTCATTTATTGAAAAAAGAGCATTTGGACTTGATTTGTTTACAAGAAACACATGTGACACGGTCACATAGGAAGTTATTGAATAACAAAAGACTAGGCCAAGAATTTATCTCATCGGATAAAGTTAAAAAAAGAAGAGTGGTCCTCTACACAAAGGAGAATCTAGCACCAAAATTTAAATTTAAAGATGATCAAGGAAGATTTGTAGCAATTGAAATTCAAACGCAAGGAGAAAAATTCCAGATAATAGGCATTTATGCACCAAATGAAGGAAAATCGGAATTCTTAAAAAAACTACATGAGACCTTGATGGACTATATGGACTATAATATGAACTTGATGGGAGACATGAATGGCGTAGTCTCTACGAATATGGATAAGGAACAAAGACAGACACTTACCAAGGATGGAAGACTACCAAAAACTTTCTTTGACATGACTGAAAATATGGACTTAGTTGATATCTGGAGAATGAAGAACCCTTTGGGAAGAGAGGGAACTTTCTTCTCCGAGGCTAAAATGACATGGACAAGAATTGACCAAATTTGGGTAACTAGAGGACTGGCCCCGAAGATTAGCAAAGTTGAAATCTGTCCCAAAACCTGCTCTGATCATAATGCTGTGAAGATGGAAATGAAATTGATGCCAATTGGTTCCTTTAGATGGAGGATGAATGACTCTTTGTTTAGGAATGAAGAATTTATTAAGAAGGCCCAAAAAACTTTGAGAGACTATTTCAAGATAAATATGAACACTACTGTGGAAAAAAGAATAATCTAGGATGCACGTAAAGCTGTTATGAGAGGATTTTTGATACAACAGAATGCAATTAAGAAGAGAATGCAAAATGAGAAAAAAGATAAAATCCTGGAAAAAATAAAGGAAGGTGAGAAGAAATTGAGGGTGAAACCAAAGTCCCAGGAGATCTTGAAAGAGATAAAGTTATATCAAGTACAATACATGAAAATGATGAACCAGGAAATAGAATGGAAGATTAAACAGATGAGACAAAAGACATTTGAATCAGCAAATAAGTGTGGGAAACTGTTGGCTTGGCAAATGAAAAAAAGACAAAAACTTAATACTATCACGAATTTGGAAGTGGAAGGTAAGAATATACAGAACCCAGTGGAAATAAGAAAGTGCTTCCAGAGGTTTTTTAAACAACTTTATACACAGGGGAAGCAGAAAGAAATGGACATTGATAAATTTTTGAAAATCAATGGACTACAAAAAATTTCACAAGAAAATAAATTAATGCTGAATTACAAAATAACAGAACAGGAAGTAGAAGGGGCCATTCAGAACATGCAACTGGGTAAATCTCCAGGACCGGATGGACTGACTTCTAGATATTACAGATCTTTGAAAGAATGGTTAATACAACCTTTAAAGGAAGTCTGTAATGAAATACTGGAAGGGAAAAGGGCACCAGAGTCGTGGAAGGAAGCGTACATCACACTTATACTGAAAACAGAGACTGAAAAGACGCAGCTTAAGAACTACCGCCCCATATCATTGCTTAATGTGGATTATAAAATCTTTGCAGACATTTTGGCAAAAAGATTAAAAAAGGTGCTAACAGAAGTAATTCATAAAGATCAAGTGGGCTTTCTCCCGGGCAGACACTTGTCTGACAATACGAGGAATATAATTAATATCTTAGAAAAACTACAAGTGAAGATCAATACCAAAGCAGTTTTGATATTTGTGGACGCGGAGAAAGCTTTCGACAACATTTCCTGGAGTTTTATGAAAAAGAATTTACTGGGGATGGGGGTTGGTCAAGGTTTTGGAAACGGTATAGGTGCAATTTATTCAGAACAGAAGGCTAAATTAATTGTGAACAACGTAGTGACGGAAGAATTTAAGATTGAGAAAGGAACACAACAAGGTTGCCCAATCTCTCCATTGCTTTTTATCTCGGTCTTGGAGGTTTTGCTAAATATGATTAGAAGGGACCAATTGGTAAAAGGTATACAAGTGGGAGTCAAACAGTACAAATTGAAAGCATTTGCTGATGACTTGGTATTGACTTTACAGGAACCAGAATCAAGCACCAAAAGAGTACTAGAACTGATTCAAGAATTTGGTCACTTAGCAGGATTTAAGCTGAATAAGATGAAAACTAAAGTCTTAGAGAAAAATTTAACTGAAATGGAGAGAGATAAGTTTCAGAAAGAGACAGGATTATCACTGGTTAAGAAAGTAAAATACCTAGGGGTTAACATGACTGCCAAGAATGTGAATTTATTTAAGGATAATTATGAAAAATGCTGGGTTGAAGTGAAAAAGGATCTAGAAATATGGTCAAATTTGAAGTTATCATTGTTAGGCCAAATTGCTGCGATAAAAATGAACATATTGCCAAGAATGCTGTTTTTGTTTCAAACTTTGCAAATCCTGGATAAAATGGACTGTTTCAAGAAGTGGCAGAGAGATATCTCTAGATTTGTCTGGCAGGGCAAGAAACCTCGAATAAAATTTAAGATATCAACAGATGCCAAAGAAAGAGGTGGATTTGCCCTGCCAGACCTTAAACTTTATTATGAATCAGCCGCATTTTGCTGGCTGAGAGAATGGATGCTCCTTGAAAACACGGATGTGCTGGATTTGGAAGGTTTCAACAATGTATTTGGTTGGCATGCATATCTGTGGTATGATAAGGTTAAAGCACACAAAGCGTTTAAAAACCATATTGTCAGAAAAACATTGTTTAATGTTTGGATAAGATATAAGGACTTGTTAGAAAATAAAACCCCGGAAGACACAAGATCTACCCACTTTGGAAGAATGGCAGATGAAGCTGATTGACTGTATGGGACTGGCAGAAATGACTGGCAGAATCCGTGACCAGGGAGAAGAGTCGGCAGAAGAAGACTGGAAAAAAATTAAGGACTATTTACAAAAATACTGTAAAATTAAGGAATGTTGAATGATGCTGGATCGAAATTAAGTGGTTTCAAGCTGTAATTATGATAAAATGGCTTTCTTTTTATAAGTAAGAATTTAAAGTTTATAATAATTTAAGATGTTGGAGAGAAAATAAGGTGTTTCTTTTTTCTTTTTAAGCTGTAATGCTTTGAGATAAGGATTTGCTGTATAAACAATTTAAACTGGATATACAAGAAGGGGAGGTACGAGGAGGTCGGGGAAATAAGTTATGAGAAAATAAGCTGTGAAATTTATGTGTTTTTAATATTTTTATGTTTGCTTTTTCTTTTTGTTTGTAAAAAAATGGAAACTCTAATAAATATCTTTTAAAAAAGAAAGAAAGAAAATAAAACCCCAAGATGGTTGTCACCAATGGAAGCAAAGGCACAGAAAAAACTCAATATGGAGGCCAAATGGCCGAAGTATTGGGAAATTCTGGAACAAGAGGGAGTCAGATTAAAATTGCAGAGTTTTGAAAAACTAAAAAATAGAGTACGAGATTGGCTCCACTATTATCAAATAATGGAGGCATACAATTTGGATAAAAAATTAGGCTTCCAGGTGGAAAAATCAAAATTGGAAACAGAATTGTTAGACCCTAAAGTTAAGAATTTGTCAAGAATGTATAACTTGCTGTTGAAATGGAATACTCAGGATGAAACGGTGAAATCTGCTATGATTAAATGGGCACAAGATGTTGGACATAATATCATGATGGCTGACTGGGAACAGTTATGGACCACTGGTATGAAGTTTACGGCATGTAATGCCTTAAAAGAGAATTTAATGAAAATGATTTACAGGTGGTACATAACACCAGTCAAGCTTGCAAAAATTTATCATCTGCCCGATAATAAATGTTGGAAATGTAATGAAACTGAAGGTACATTCTTTCACCTTTGGTGGACATGCCCAAAAATTAAGGCATTCTGGGAGATGATCTATAATGAAATGAAAAAGGTATTTAAATATACCTTCCTGAAGAAACCAGAGGCCTTTCTCCTGGGCATGGTCGGCCAATTGGTGCTAAGGAAAGATAGGATTTTTTTTATGTACGCCACAACAGCAGCAAGAATACTTATTGCAAAGTAGTGGAAGACACAAGATCTACCCACCAGGGAAGAATGGCAGATGAAGCTGATGGACTACATGGAATTGGCGGAAATGACTGGCAGAATCCGAGACCAGGGAGAAGAGTCGGTGGAAGAAGATTGGAAAAAATTTAAAGTATATTTACAAAAACATTGCAAAATTAATGAATGTTAGAAGGATGTTGGAATGAAGCTATATGGTTTTAGCAGAAATGTAATAAAGAACTAAGTAAAAGCTAATTGATAATGGGCCAAAAAAAATTAAGGTTAGACCGTTAAGATAAATTATAGAACAAAAATTGAGAAAGATGGAAAGAATTTGCTGAAATAGTTAATTGAACTAGAATACAAAAAGGGAGGTGTGAGGAGGTCGATGAAACAAGAAAATGAAAGGTAAAGATATGGAATATCGGATGTGTTTTAATGTTTTTTTCTTTTTTGTTGTATTGCTGTATTGTTTTTATTTTAAGTTTTTTCTTTTCTTTTTATATGTATTGTGATGTATGTTTTGTTAATTTTTTATTGTTTTTTCTTTTTCTGCTTTTTGTAATTCTTAAACTCTTAATAAATATCTTTTTTTTAAAAATAGAAAAGAAGAAGAAGAAATAAATGGATCTTTATTTCACAGATACAGTAGTTATGTTTGGATATCATCATGACAGATCCAAATAGTTATTAGATGGACATGTAACTAAACAAGTGAGAAAAGTCAAACTATATTTTTATATTAGTTTACACAGATCTGAGGAGCCAGTCAGAGTGCACCAGGCTTCTCCATCTTTCTAATACTGTTCCTTTAAATCGCAGTTGACTTTGGGTCAGCACCCCCATCCCTCCCCCCCCTTTCCCCTGCTGTTGCATTAAAGCCTTTCCCTCCCTCAAACTCATGGAGTACTAAGGGGGCTTTCTCCATGTGCTTTGTTCTTTGCCTTCCTCACTGCTGGTGGAGGGGGCGCGCTCCTTTCTTACTCGTTTCTTTGCATTTGAATTTGCATTTGAACTAGCGGGTGAGCAAGTGCAGAGCTTTTCGTTTCCTTCCATATTTTTGTACAAATACATTAGTTCTGTACTTCAGTGGAAAAGCAATATTGAAGTTTGGTGGGAGTGATGATTCTTGTCTACGCTCTACTCCTCATATTATTTTATGCATTCATAATGTTTGTAAGAACGCCTAGGCACTTTGGAAAAATGATCTATACAGGGAATTGTTATGTACTAAAGTTCTCACCCTGGGCCAGTAGGGGGACACTGTAGATAGTTTTCACGCAGGTCCACATATGCAAATAAGGGATGGAAAGTGACGTTCAGTGATTGGATAGTTACAGAAAGTTGTTACTGTTGTGTTGTAGTGGAGCTCTATATAAGCAGGCTGGCTGAACCCTTCAGTTCAGTTCTGTTCTGGCCTGTGAATAAACAAGAGCTGTTTGAAGAACCGCTGTGCCGTCTGATATGTTCACCCACAACTTAATAGGAATGCTGCCCCCCCATCCTGCATCATGAATTCCCTTTTTGTATTGGGCATCCACCACCTTCTCCGCTATAGAGATGGCTGCTTCTTCTTTCTATACAGGAGTCACTGTGCCAGGCGAGAGGAGGCTCTACTAAGGAGGCCGGATTCCATCGCATGAAGCTAGGAGACAAGATGGGGGGAAAGGTGCCATAAAGCACAGCCCCCCCCCCCACGATCCTGGGCTGCGGTGACACTTCCATGGGTGTAGCCAGGATTTTTGTTGGGGGGGCAGAACCTCAGATTTGTATTGATTAGGGGGCAGCTGTTCCCTGCCCCCCGGCTATGCCCATGGGCACTTCTGGGGGGGGGCATAGCACCCAAAATGCCTGAAAGGGCACCCCCCAGCCAGGCAGGGGCCCCAGACTCTGAGCTTTCCTTTACAAGAAAGAAAAAAGAGAGGAGCGGGGGGGGGGCTGAATCACGGGGCAAACTGCCTCCCTCCAGGATGAGACGGGGGGGGGCTGCTGCGTCCCTGCGTAGGGGGGGACACACACACACCCTGTCTTCTCTGTTCAGCATCCCAGCCTTTGCACGCCTTCACGACTGGCTGCGAACTTTCCTCCGCTTTCCTCGCTTCCTGGTTTCGCGAGCTTCTCCCGCAGTCAAGCGCGGGACGCGAACTCGGCCAGGCGAGGGGGGGGCTCCTTCACCGCGCAGGCGCGCTCAGAGGAAAGAGGGGGCCTCCCGGGCGAGGCTCGGGCCCCCAGAGGCCCCGGAGCTTCGCGGGCCGGATCCCGGGCAAGAGGCTTGCAGGAAAGGGCCTGGCGGGCCACGAGCAGCAGGTGGGGCGGGCGCCTCCGGGGCTGAGCGGGGTCGGAGCTGAAGAGAGCCGCCTTGGGGGGCTCCCGGAGCGCCCGTGGCCGCCGAAGGGCTCCGTCCCGGAAGGACAGAGTCGCGGGACTTGGTCGGGATGGAGAGCAGAATGACCAGCCCTTCGCCTGATGCAGCTGTTTCACCAGAAGGAGGCACGAAATGACCATGGCAGAGCATCAGGATCATTTCAAAACCCGTAAGGAATGATTGGATGCAGCATTTTATCTAGAATTAAAAGAACACCTCTTAAAATATTGCAGTTGGGCTAGAAGCTTAATAATAATAATTCATTTATAGCTTTTCAAACTGACTTGTTCAGCAGATTACAGGGAAATTGTTTTGGAACGTTATAGTAACTAGAGCAGTGTCGGGATATTTCGGTGAGAGCCACAAGTATTGCTCGTTTCGAGATTCTCTTCAAAAATCTTAGCAGTGATGTTCATATTTCTGTGGGGGCCATAAGGAATAAGCAAAACTGAGCCCATACCGACTTGGAAAGTGCGTGCCTGCAATTCAGCCATAATCTAGTCCTGCCTTCCCCAATGTGGTGCCCATGGGTGCCACAGCAAAGTCTTCTGCCCCACCAGATTTTTTTTAATTAAAAAAAATAGTGCAGTTTGTGGGACTCCAACCCCCCCCGCTTGCTTTCCCACTTGGGCCATGAGGCATTCTTGGGGAATTGGGGCGGCAGGCAGCTGAAGCCTCTCCAGCACTTTGCTTTGAAGCACGTTCACCTGGCTGCAACAAGTGTTCCCACCCCCTGGCCCCTTGTAAGAAATTAAATAGTGACACTCCCTGCCCCCCCCACCTGTGTTTCATCCGCTTTGCAGAGTGTGGAGGGCAGCGGGTGCCACTGACTTGCTCAGGCTGGGAAATAAGAGTGCATTTGCCTGTGTCGTCCTTGCAGGATGTGTCGCCTGCAGAAAGCAGCTGGCTCCATTCCATGAAGATTGTGCACTTGTAATGCACTTTGAGCTCTTTACCTTTCCCAGCCTAAGCGTAATCCTAAACCTACCCTAAACCAGGGGTCAGCAACCTTTTTCAGCAGGGGGCCGGTCCACTGTCCCTCAGGCCTTGTGGGGGGCCGGACTTTATTTTGAAAGAAAAAAAATGAATGAATTTCTATGCCCCACAAATAACCCAGAGATGCATTTGAAATAAAAGCACACATTCTACTCATGTAAAAACATGCTGATTCCCGGACCATCCGCAGGCTGGATTTAGAAGGCAATTGGGCCAGATCCAGTCCCCGGGGCTTAGTTTGCCTACCCATGCCCTAAACTTAATCTTGAGCATGACTTTCATTTCAAAACAGAAGTAGGGCAGTGCTGGAACACTGTGCATGAAGTGGGCCATCTTTTCCAGTCAGTGTTTTTTTTTTTTTGTTGTGAAGAGAGCACAAGTTTTCTTTCCGTCTGAGTTGGTGACTGAGGAGCAGGCTGACTGCAGCTGTTTTGGCAGAAATGAAAGTCTGGTGACCATGGTAGGCTTGGTCCCTTTAAAGACCAACTCCCTCTTATCAGACGCCAGAGATTGGTCATGGAAGTGAGTGGTGATGGCGTAATGAAGGGAAAGAAGACCTTCTAGGTCTTGGCACCTTCTAGGCACCTGGGGGGAATGGTGAGCTAGTCTTGGCTGGGCTCTGGCACCTGGAAGGATTTCTACCCCTCCCCCAACTAGCAGCACTTCTTCCTCTCGCCCCATGTGTGCGCTTTATACTGGTTGGGGACCCTTGAACTAGTCCATTATTACTACCTGAGAAATACTCGCCTAAGGCTTAACTGGGATACTGGGAGCATGCAACTAGTAATTGTATATGGGTGGCCTGGAATTGCATTTAAAGGGCTCTGAACCTATGCGCCAATATGTATGTTCACAGAATTTACATGCCCCACAGTAAGGCGGGGAACTGGTGTGACATGTAAATGCTGCATACATACAGGCCTGTGTTTATGTAAAAAACCTTACCTATGATGTGTTCTGCTCATCACTTGTCTTGTTTAAATTCAGCTTGAGTTGCGGTTGGTATATCATACCATGAACTGGCCTTACATATTATGTTTATTGTGACACTTCGCTTTATAGCATAAAGCTGTAGCTGCTTAACACTTTATGCATCTGATGAAGTGAGCATTACAGGGGAAAACTGTATAGGTCAACTCAGAAAAAAGCCACATTGAATTCAGTGGTGTTTACTTCCAGGTAAGTGCATGTAGGATTGAAGACTTGGACTATGAAAGCTCATGCCACAATAGATTAATTGGTCTTTACAGTGTTACAAGACTATGCACGTGTGCTTAATATATTATGGTTGCAATGGTTGTCAAGTTGGGCTGCTTAAAATCCTATTGAAATCTGGGAGAACAGCAAGCAACTGACCACAGTCTTGCAGTAGGTGCATTTGTTTATCTATTAGCTACACATTTCTTGACCACCAGCTTCTTCTTTGTGCGTGTAAACCAAACAATTTCTCAGGATCCTTCTATTAAAGCCTTCTTTTTGGATTTTATCTGAAGGGAAATTTGCTGAAGTATAAAATGCATTAGCCAATGTTCATCCTCACATGCGTGTTGATAAGAAGGAGGATATCCCAAGTAGACTGCATTTCCAACACAGCTGTAGAATTCAACCCATTTTAGCAGTTGCTATGAAGGATGGGAAATCTTGCAAAATAAATCTGAATTTGTATGTAAGTATTCTTTCATTCACCTTTGAACCTGCTTTGTGGAAAGAAAAAAAAAGACACCAAACTCACAATTGAAAACCAGTGTGATTCAGTAACTATAGTATGTTGTGCTTAGCCAGAGTTAGGTTATCCCACTTTACCCTACAGTGTTACAGATTGAGGTTGAATCCTGACAAGACAGAAGTACTGTTTTTGGGGGACAGGGCGGGCTGGTGTGGACGACTCCCTGGTCCTGAATCGGGTACCGTATTTTTCGCTCTATAGGACACACTTTTTCCCCTCCAAAAATTAAGGGGAAATGTGTGTGCGTCCTATGGAGTGAATGCAGGCTCCTTGGCTTCAGCGATAGCAACGCGAAGCCTCTGAAGCTTCGCGCTGCTTTCGCTGAAGCCTGGAGAGCGAGAGAGGTCGCCTGAAGCCTTTGGAGTGCAGCGGGACCTCGCGCTGCGCTCTGAAGGCTTCGGGTTCCTTTTGCTGAAGCCGGGAGAGCAAGACTCTCCTGGCTTCAGCAGAGAGGGAGAACTGCGCAGCGCCCCTTCAGCGAAGCAGGAGGAGAAGTGGAAGGGGCTCCGTTCTCTTGCCGCTTCGCTGAAGGGGCGCTGAGCAGAGAGGGGAGAGAATCCCCCCCCCTGTTCTCCCCCTCTTATTGTCCGGTGCGTCCTATAGAGCAAAAAATACGGTAACTGTGCCCTTAAAGGACCAGATGCGGAGGCTGAGAGTCATTTTGGACTCACAGCTGTCCATGGAAGTGCAGGTCAATTCTGTGTCCAGGGCAACTGTCTACCAGCTCCATCTGGTACACAGCTCCATCTGAGACCCTACCTGTCTGCAGACTGTCTGGCCAGAGTGGTGCATGCTCTAGTTATCTCCTGTTTGGACTACTGCAATGTGTTCTATGTGGGGCTACCTTTGAATGTGACCCAGAAACTACAACTAATCCAGAATGTGGCAGCTAGTCTGGTGACTGTGAGTGGCCGCTGAGACCATATAACACCACTCCTGAAAGACTTACATTGGCTCCCATACATTTCCAAGCACAATTCTGTTGGTGCTGACCTTTAAAGCCCTAAACAACCTCGACCCAGTATACTTGAAGGAGCGTCTCCACTCCCATAGTTCAGCCCGGACACAGAGGTCCAGCTCCGAGGATCTTCTGGCGGTTCCCTCACTGCGAGAAGTGAGGTTACAGGGAACCAGGCAGAGGGCCTTCTCAGTAGTGGCACCTGCCCTGTGCAACACCCTCCCATCAGATGTCAAGGAAATAAACAACTATCTGACTTTTAGAAGACATCTGAAGGCAGCCCTGTTTAGGGAAGTTTTTAATGTTTGATGTTTTATTGTGTTTTAAATATTCTGTTGGGAGCCGCCCAGAGTGGCTGGGGAGGCCCGGTCAGATGGGCGGGGTATAAGGTACACCTCAATACAGTGGTACCTTGGGTTACATACGCTTCAGGTTACATACGCTTCAGGTTACAGACTCCGCTAACCGAGAAATAGTACCTCAGGTTAAGAACTTTGCTTCAGGATAAGAACAGAAATTCTGCTCCAGTGGGAGGCCCCATTAGCTAAAGTGGTGCTTCATGTTAAGAACAGTTTCAGGTTAAGAACGGACCTCCGGAACGAATTAAGTACTTAACCCAAGGTACCACTGTACTATAATTGTTCATCCTTCTATTCCCCTGCTAATAATGTAACATTGCTGTAAATTAATGTTCAGAAATGAACTTTGAGAACATGGGACTCTGACTGCAAATGAGATCTTTGGTTATCAACTTGCTAATGTTTCATTAAAAAAGCAAAGTGCCAAGATACACACCTGGCAGCCATGGTAGTAATGTCCAAATAAGCTCTCAGAAGGTTTCTGTTGCTTCAGGAAGCTTTGCAATGCTTCATACTCTAATAATTCTTAGAAATGTGTTGTGCTTTTGTAGAGAAACCCAACAGTGGCCTTGTCTGCCTCTGGAAATATGTAAATTGGTAAATGTTTCACATGTATCTTGTGCCATAGGATTTTATCAGTCATCTTAATCAGTTCAAACTTAATAGCCACATTAAAGTCCTCATATTGTGCCAGTTCAATAACTCCTAGTCATAGTGACACATAGTGAGTTAGTGTGGTATAGAATGGTAGACTAGGACATGTGGAGACCGGGGTTCAAATCCCTCCTCAGCCGTGGATCTCACTGGTGGCCTGGGCCAGTCACAGTTCTCAGTCTAACCGACCTCACAGGGTTGTTGTGAGGTTAAAGTGGGGAGAAATAGAACCATGTACTTGGTGGGTTATAATAAATAACTAAATAATAAAATCTTGATGTCTGAGAAGTTTGGGGACTAAAAACCCAAACATATCTATAGAAGTATATCTGTTATTACTGATATAACCGAGGTCATATGACTGCATGTTCCAGCAGTTGTTGTTTTTCTGGGAAAGAGGTCTAAAGAGTCTAATAGTCTCTTGAAACATAGCTGTATACATATGAATGTCAAAAGATGGCAGTAAATGAGAATTTGTTTGTTCTTTTTCAAGTGAGTAACCACGGATGTGACAATGTGCTACCAGATACGCAGCCTATCTTCTTAGCTCATGGGCCTGCCTTTAGAAAGAACCTCACCAAGCAAGCTATGAATCCCACAGATTATATCCCCTTTTGTGTCATCTCTTGGATATTACTCCACTGCCCAACAATGGGTCGCTTGACAATGTGAAGGATCAGCTTGTTAGTGCCGTCCCAAAAGAGCCACAACATATAAACTCTCAGCAAGAATCATATGCCTGTTTTATTGGAGTTTTTCTTGGCAGCATACTTGTCTTTGTCTTTCTTCTAGTGTTCATAAAACATTTAATCCACAGTGACTTGCCAGGTCTGTGGGTACAAAATGCTGAAATAATTGAGCCATTGCTTCAGACTTAATGCTTTCTTAAAATAAAAGTATTGCTCATAAGAAGCCTTCTTAAAAATTGTATATGTGTATGAACAAGAGCAATACCATGTGAAATCTCCTGTTCAGCTGGGGTAGACAGCAGAACATTTGTGGGAAGGGTTAAAAGCTTTTATAGAGAAACATGGAAGGCTAAGTCACTGGAAATCTGAGATGGAAATAATCTTAAATGCGCTTTAAGCTTCCAGTCTTCTAACTTAATCAAATAATTAATTTTATAACTTGCAGTTCTGCAAGTTGTAAAAAGTGGAAATCACACGTTCTATATCATGCATGCACAGATTGGTTTAAATTGCTATGTATAAGAATTTTTAGGGGACGCGGGTGGCGCTGTGGGTAAAACCTCAGCGCCTAGGACTTGCCGATCGCATGGTCGGCGGTTCGAATCCCCGCGGCGGGGTGCACTCCTGTCGTTCGGTCCCAGCGCCTGCCAACCTAGCAGTTCGAAAGCACCCCCGGGTGCAAGTAGATAAATAGGGACCGCTTGCCAGTGGGAAGGTAAATGGCGTTCCGTGTGCTGCGCTGGCTCGCCAGATGCAGCTTGTCACGCTGGCCACGTGACCCGGAAGTGTCTGCGGACAGCGCTGGCTCCCGGCCTCTAGACTGAGATGAGCGCACAACCCTAGAGTCTGGCAAGACTGGCCCGTACGGGCAGGGGTACCTTTACCTTTACTTAAGAATTTTTATTTTAAAAAATTCTCTTACAAAACGCTAAGGGTTGAGCTATGTAGCAATTGCATATGCTTTAATAAGATCTAAATGAAAATAAAGGCAAACTTTATGTTAAGTTATTGAAGAAATGTGATGGCTTAATCTAATATAAGCAGCAAATTTTCCATTTACTGATTCAAAATTATTTTGTCACAATCCTCTTCCTAGTGTATATACAGCAGAGGAACTAGCAGTAGACTCAGCATATACCGGTAGTTAAAATTTCTAGATCTACTCTCTCCTACATGGTCTCTGCGTTAGAGTACACAAATAGGTGTTTTACTTAATACCTATTATTATACTCTAACTAATTTCCTTCCTGTAAAGCTTGAATGATCACATTCCTAAACAAAGTTATTTCCAAGGAAGTGTCTTCTGATAGTTTCCTCTATCTTCAGTGCATGCTAAAACAAGGAAAAGTGAGTGCCAAATCATATCCATATCAGTTTGAATTTCACAATTTTTTGTGTAAAGCTTTGTATGTACCGGTATATATGTGTGTATATTTAAATGCATTCTAGAGTCTGCTACATTTTGGTTTATGCTGCAGGCTGTCTTTCAGGTTTCAGTCCTGAGCTGCCTAGAGCTTTTTATGTCAAAATGTGAACTATAAATGTGCTTCAGTAGTGCTACTGAAGTCAGTTGGCAGTCAGTTCAGAGCTTTCAACACCTGCATTGTTTGTGAGGTGTCCCCAAAAGTGTTCTACACCAACTGCAGCTTCTGAGCCAGACCTTAAGGCAGCCTTGTAGAGGGAATTGTGCTGATTTCAGCCATGAAATCACCAATAGTAGCCAGACACGGCCTGTTCAGGGACAGCCATACGGGGAGCCAGCCAAAGCTGGTGAAAGGCACTCAGCTGTGGTTTCCACCTGGACTTGCACCAGCATAGTTTTCTCAAACTCTACCCACAGTCTACAAGGGGGAGTGCAGTATCATAGAGAACAGTCCCCAGTTCTTAGAAAAGGGAGTAACCCACCAAGGCTCTGTCTTTTCAAGATTCAGGTTTAGCTTATTCACCATCACCGAGCCCACCACTATCCAGGCACCAAAAAGCTGCACAGTCTCTCCCAACTCAGAGAAAGCTGTGTGTTATCAAAACATCTCAATTGTGATTCTGTTCCCCCCCCACCCCTATCATATGAATGTACCCCAGTCCTAATTGTTTGGGAATGTTTGTAAGAGTCCTCGTGTTTGTCTTACAAACTTGGTTAATGCAGTTTTTCTTGCACACTTGTGGAACACCGTCCCATCAGATGTCAAGGAGATAAAAAACCATGGAACTTTTAGAAGACATCTGAAGGGAGCCCTGTAGTGGGTAGTTTTTAATGTTTGATGTTTTATTATGTACTGGAAGCCACCCAGAGTGGCTGGGTATAAATAAAACTATTATCATCTGAGACTGGCGTGATACTGGGTCCCTACAATGAGATGACAAGGGAATTCATCCTATATCCAGAACAGAAAACAACCCAGCAAACATTTGCTGCTGCTTCTTTCAGTCTTCAAATGGTAAAAGTGTGTGTGTGTTTTGATAGATAAGAGTTCAGTCCCAACAAAACCAGGTGAAAATAATTACATTTTATTAGTCCTCCCATTTTTACAAAAACCATGATGTAAAAATAGAACATTAAATTATTTTGAGAATCGTGTGTAGGTACTTTGAACAGTGCAAGGGTTAAAGGGGAGCAAGTCAGGAGAGTGTTGATTTAAAGCTGTCTGTAAATGATTGCTGGTAATCTGTCACGTGTAACAATGCATTCAGAAAGTATACCACAAACATTGCTTACTCTCACTGTTTATCTGTCACGGTTGCCAAGTTAGTTCCAAGTCTCAGAGATCACCGAAGCAGCTGATTTAACTAACTGCCCAGCATGGAAAATGTGGGAAACACAGAGAATGCTAGGCTGTGTGGAATTCCAAATTCAGAGGAAGCGGAACAAGTTTATGATCAAATCCGTGAAGACCTAGCATGCCTTTCTTTTAAGGCTGTGGCAGACTGCAAGGACATGAGAAGTGGAGAGAGCCTGGAAAATAGCTATGTGGATTCTCTGTCATCTCAGTATAGCTGCAATGGGAAAGAAGAACGAAATTCCTTTCAGAGAGAGATTTTTGCTCTGGAAGGTCAGCAACATCAGGAGGAGGTGCAGCTGCTTAGCTCCTCTGCAAATAAAGCGTCTTCAACCGATCACATTCTAAAGAAGATCCACAGCATGGCCAGAAATGCTCAAAATACCATCAGATTGCCCAGCAATAATAATTCAGAAGAAAACAACTTTCAGAAAGAGGATCTTCAGCTTTTCCTCATCATTAAGGCAGGTTCTTTTTCCAAGTATATACACAATTATGTGAATGAGACTAAGATTTCCCTAACTGGAGGGGGGGCTGGACACGGGGGGAGGGGAGAATGTCTGTATTAGATTTGCTTGTTTCCTTGCTGTTTTGTCTGATGAAATCTTTTTGTAACTCAAAAGCAAGCTACTCAACAATTGCCCATTGCTAACTGGTTTGGACAGTTGATCAACCTGTAAACTACCATAATAATTGTGATCATCTTTGAGCTATTGGAGGACTTGTGCTTTGCAGAAGAAAATAACACACTTTAGAGCTTGTGCTTTCCTACAGTATAACTTCAAATTATGTAGTAGTTATTAGTTATATTAAGTATGTGCATGATTTGTCCTTGTGAATTGCTCAGCCCAGCTTGGAGACGGGTCTTAGGCAGTCTTCTGTCCAGGCAGTTTGCACAGCCAGACCTGATTGGCTTCAGCCGTAGAACTGTACCTGTGTGATTTCAGACTGTCCCTCTGCTCTTTCATGGCTATTCCCAGGGTCACTTTGCTGACAATGCTCTCTTGAGAAAAGCTTATACTTTGCTATGTTTGCCTGGTGTCTGGGCAGAAGTGCTTTCGGGCCATTGTGCATGAATTGAGAAGCCATGGGCTGTGCTGGCTTCCTAAGTGATGCCTCTGTTGCAATCATTCATGGTGAGGGAATGGGCAAAACACTTCACAGATCCCTGATGAAGAGCCTTCTCTCTATCAGAAGACAGAATGCGCAAGGAATCCCCTTCTCCCTCCTTTGAGCACTAGGTAGATTACCACGTAACACTTGCAGGGGCAGGATCCATTGGTGCATATATCACATATAACAGAGTAATCCAAACTATAGGAAATTCTTTTCAGTGGATTACACTGGGGTAAATGATGCAACTTCAAACTTCATTCAGGAGAAGGGCTGCTGCTGAGCAGGGCTGGCCCAATACATTTTGGCACCCGAGACAAACAACAAAATGGCTTTGGCTTCCCTCACCAGGGAAGGAGGAGGGAGTAAAGATCTACATTGGGAGCAAGCAGGGAGTCAAATAAGCCTTAGCTGACAGCTGAAGTGGGAAGCAAAGCCATGGGGGGGGGGGGCTCTCTGAATCGTGCTGGGCAGGTGCAGACCCTAGGAGACCCCAGAGGGCAGCCCCTGCCTTTTCTTGCCTAGTGGTGGAAGGAGACCCACAGCAGCTCCTATTCGCCGAGAGGCTGCTGTGGAGATGGCACTGGGGGCAAGGATGGCAAGGAGGCAGCAGATCTGGGCGCCAAAGAACATTCTGCAGCAGGCAATGCATTCATTGGAGGCCAGCTGTGTTGCCCCTGTGAGTCCTGCCGCCTGAGGCAGTTGCCTCACCTTGCCTTATGGGAGAGCCAGCCCTGTCGCTAAGCCTAGCAGAGGGAAAGCAAGCCTTTAGACACCGCTCTTTTGCCAGTGCACCTTCTGCTGGGTTGCTAGATCGTGTCACCAAGCTGAACAAAGTTTGGAACAGGGGTCTGTCTGCCCCATCCCATCCATGCCCCCTTTTCAGCATTTATCCTGCCCTCGGCTCAGCCTTCTTTTCTGGAAGGAGGACTTATACTGATGCGTCTCTGGCTGAGGATGCAGAACTTCATCCGGATGAGCCCCTTCTGAGCCCAACCAGAGATGTGCCTGTTCCGAACTCCACACATCCTGCTTGATCTGATTTGGATTGCTCCCTTACTTCTTTACTGAAAGGAAAATGTATACTAACAGAAAAAATAGTTTTAAAGCATGCCTATTGTGTTTACTAATGAGAAAAAGTGTTAGGGGAACCTAAGCTAGGATTGTTCATGAAATGTAAAATAAATAAAGACAACAGCACCAACCTGTCGCACTGCTGTCCATTTGTGTACTTAATGGGGACAGAGTGATGGAGCCTTAAGGGGTGGTGCTGGTTCCCCAGCAAGGGGAAAACACCTCCACCAGTGAGCTCTGTCCAACATCTGAAAGCCATGCGCCTTGTGAATGCTTCCTGGGAGATGCACTGTGCTCATTAGTGAACTGGCATGTTGGCAGCTCCCAGTGCCACTCCGACAGAAAATGTATTTTTATTTTGTAGCCGATAAGAGTGCTCTCGACACTACTGAACAGATATGATAATATTGGCAGAGCACCTAAGAGATAATAATGCAAATGCTAATTCACACCAATCATTACAGAAAATCCCTGAAAGTTCTGTGGGCATCACATGCACATACCTGAGATACACTTTTAAATATTTTATATGTAGTGATTAGCAATGTTTACTTTCAAAGTTATTTTATTTATTTAGCATATTTATATGCTACCAAACATCCACAGATCAGAACGGGAAACAATAAAATTCCATAAAACCAAGCTCTTAAAACACATCATTAAAGTGCAATAGAAACAGCAGTTTAACTATTCTCAAATAATAATGGCACTATTGACCTCACTCAGTAGCTTCATATAGTTGTTAAGTAGCATTGGGACAGAATAGAGCCCTGAAGGATCCATAAATCAACTGCCATGGGGGGAGGGGGTCAAACAGAAGTCTCCCAGTGCTACTCTCTAGCACCAGTCTGGTGTACTTCCCTAATAAAACAGGATAGTGAAAGATACATTTTACAAGGAGAAAACTCACTAGGCAATCAAGATTGATGGACCTTGATATACAGATATTTGCATGCGAAGCCTATGCATGTTTACTTGGCAGTAACTTCTGCTCTGTTCATTGGTGCTTACTCCCTGAATGTAGGATTGCAGCCTATGATACCAGTTGTTGAGGGTGGGAAGGATGCCCCTGTGAACATCTCCCCCCACAATATAAGCCTGGCCATTTAATGGCCATTTTTAGCTGACTTGATTTATGGTTCCATAATTTTAACACTGTGTCCCACACACAGGCCTGTCCCATATCACACTAGTTTGCTTTACAAAGACTGTTTCGGGAGAAACCCACAAAGCTAACAAATAGTTTCTGAGTGTTTGTGGCATGTCTGAACTTGCAGAGAATGAACAAAGGTTTCCATGGGGTGTGTTTTATACACAAAATCAAGTGATTTGCAAATCTCTCTATGCTTGCGGATCAGACCTTACATTTTCTCTCACCGGCTCTTATGCATATCATATTTTATGACGGTATGACCACTTTTAATTGTGAGCCACAAGTTTGTATATTGAGCCAGGGTAGGTATTATAAAAATAGTAAAAATTGCTTATGGTGGGTTGTTTACATTAAGCTGCATGCATATTAAGAGCATTGCAGCACTGCCGCATTGTTTCTGCCTGGAGAAGAGTTTTGCAACAGTCTTCTTCTTTGGCGATCACTTGTAGTCGAGTCAGATTGTCTTCCATGAACATGGTTTTAACAGTGAGTCCATAAGTGACTGTGAGGGCCAATTCTGAATCCACATGTCCTTCCACAGTGGGGACATAGGTTTCTGGGTGGGAATTGATCATGGTGAGGGTTTGCCAAACATGCCTTCCTCTTAGCACGTTTCTCCTTTTCATCCTGAGTTCGAGCATCTTCAAAACCCATGACACCTTTGGTAAAGGCTGTTCTCCAATTGGAGCACTTGCAGGCCAGTGTTTCCCAGTTCTCAGTGTTTATACTACTACTTTTTTTTAAGAATTGCCTTGAGAGAGTCTTTAAACCTCTTTTGTTGACCACCAGCATTACGCTTTTCATTCTTAAGCTGGGAATAGAGTAGTTGCTTTGGAAGATGATAGTCAGGCATACAAACATTATGACCAGTCCAATGAAGTTGATGTTGAAGCATCATCGATTCCACACGGGTGATCTTTGCTTCTTCCAGTACACTGGCATTAGTTTGCCTATCTTCCCAAGTGATGTGTAAAAATTTTTGGAGACACCATTGATGGAATCTTTTGAGGAGTTGGAGATTGTGTTTATAAGTGGTCCATGTTTCACAAGCATACAGTAAGGTTGGTAGTACAATAGCTTTGTAAACAAGCATTTTGATTTCCCTCCTCAAACTCTCTGCCCTTCAGTCGGGAAAAGCTGCATTCACAGAACTCTGGCAATGCTGGATTTCGGCATCAATGTTGGCCCTTGTGGAAACATAACTGCCCATGTAGGAGAAGTGATCAACACTTTTGAACGTTACACCATTGAGTTGGATTTGCAGAGGGGTTGTTTTGTGCTTGTTGGTGCAGCACTTTGGTTTTTTGGATGTTGAGCAATAGGCCAAGCTTTCCTTAAGCTGTGAATATATTTAGGATGGTTTGGAGGTCACCCTCTGAGTGTCCACACACTACGTTGTCCAACTGCGTTGGAAGTTATGGTAACCTTACTCTTTGCTTTCAGCCTGCTCAGATTAAGGAGCTTTGATTTCTACCGCAGTGGGGAGTTTCCCTTCGACAGTTGTAGGATCATGCCAATGAAAAAAATAGAGTTTGGGCAATAACACAACCCCATTTAACACCTGATCCCACTGTAAATGGTTCACTTTGAGAGCCATTGTTATCTGTGATTGTTGCTGTCATATTATCATGCAGGAGCTGAATGATGTTCACAAATTTATCTGGGCAGCCAGTTTTCAGAAGGACAGTCCACAGGGCATTACAAGTTACAGTGTCGAAGGCCTTAGTCAGGGCAATAAACGCCATATACATAACCAAGTCTTGACTGTGTAATTGCTTACTCAGAAGAAACATTGAAAGTTCTGAGGAACTATGCTCATTCAGCATAAAGTATTATTTAAATGGCCGCTTCATTGCTTTCACTGCCATTTTGAGGTGCTATATCCTTCCTTCTCATAAACTTGAAGCACACTGAGATGGCAGTAAAGCATGCAGCAGTTTGATCAGAAGCAACTAATTCCTCCGATAAGAGCAATTAATTTCACATATTCATTCCTCTGAACATTGCATTGCTGTTGATTCAGCTGGTGTCCATGATAGGTCTAATTACTGACGACTGTAGCAATAAAGCCTTTTCTTTGGCTCCTTTCTCCGCTGGCTCTGAAAAACAGTTGAGCAGGGAGCAAAGTTTCTCTCAGGCCTCAAGAGCTGATTGGCTGTGTGCTCGATGCTTGATAATATCTCAGAATAGCAAGAGTATAAAAGCTCCAAGCACAGCAAATCAGGGAACTTGTTCAGGCATTGGGTGCTCCTGCGATGACACTCACACGAGAGGAAGCATGAGGCTTCACTTGCTGGCCTTGGTCCGTCACCCCACCCTCGCCTTCCTCGCCCCCCGCTCCACCCCCCACATGGTGTGTGTGTGTAAAGCTCTGCAGAAGGGAGCCTGCTGTGCACGTTGAGGCTTCCTGTGTGATTCTGCGCCCTTGTCAGGGTTCTCCACCATGTGGGGAGTCCCTCTGTCTGCCCACTTCAGAGCATCCACTCCAAAACAGGACCCGGCCAATGGGGCTGTGACAGAGGAGGCCAGCTAGTGAGCCTGGTGCTGCTGTCCACCTCATGTGAGCGCAGTTGTGTGAGCACTGAAAGGTGCTTTTTCAAACATATTGCCAGTTGCATTGTGCTTACTTCATGTCAGGATGCACCCAGGAGTGATGAGCCCACGCTGGAACTGCATCCATCCCATTTTGGGCAGGCCTCAACTGCCTCCATCTTCCAGCTCTGGGGATGCCAGGGGCTGTGGGAATTGGTGGACAGCTGGTCTTTGTGGCAAGCAGTGTGCTGCAGACTGGCCACTGGACCCTCCTGGACAGGAAAGCTCTCCTGTTCCCATTGAGTTGTGATTGAGCAACAAGGTCTTCTTCTCGCCCTGCAAGTTCCTCTTCCATCCTGACTGCTGGCTTTCGGTTTCCAACCTCTGGCTAATCTCGGACTGCTGCCCATGGCTCAGCCTTGACAGTAGAAACCTGTTATTCCTTCCTGAAGCTAAAGGGCTCTGCACTAAGTGGCCTGTGTGAAAGGCCTCTTTCCCCTGTCACTCACTTCCTGAGAAGAAATGACTGTGCTGACTCCCAGAGAGGAACTTGTAGTGTCCAAACCTTCGGCTCACATTTAAGCTCTCTCCTCCATAACCATGACCTCTTATCTTGGCTACAGTTGATGGGACCTTCACCACAATCCTGGGGTCAAACTGCATACTAAGCCAAACCTTGACTTAGCTGCTGCTGCACCTAAAAGGCTCAGTGAGGAGCAGAGTGCCTGCAGTCTCCTCTTCCTTTGGAGCCAGCAGGTTCATGAGTTATTGTTAAGCCATGATTTGGACATGCAAACGCGGCCACAGTCCCTCACAATTGCTACAACAGTCAGAAACATCATTAAGTGGTCCACCAAGACCCTCAATGGTTTTCAAGTGGTCCACATGAGGGGTTGGAGTTAGGGAACCATGGTTTCAGATTGCTTTAAAATGATATGTGAAAAAAGGACTAATTAGACTGGCAAAGTTTGTGGAAACTTTAGCACAAAAGTATCAAGGTGTGACATTAAAAATGAATAAGGGCAGCAGATCTCGAAGGAGAGCAAGAGAGTGATACTCCTCACTAGGTCAGCAGTCAGGATATTATTCATTTATGGAAGGTATGCAGCACTGCCAGCACAATGCCAGTCAAACCCCTGAGCTCGTCATGCTCACTGAGCAGGCTCAGTCCTTACTGGGCTGTCAGGGGTTCCCCTCCTTCGCAGGACTTTCCCTGCTGCGCTTCTGCAAACACCCCAGTTCTCCAAAGGCTACTGGTGCCTCTTCTTCTGGATGGTTGATTCTATTTTGGCCACCAGAGGATCCATACTTGGTCAATGAGTCCTCTTTTAGTATATAGGACCCTGTACACTGGCTCTTCTCCCTCTGTTGGATCTGTGCTGGAAGGAATTGTGAAAGAAGCAGGAGATGACCATTTCTGATCTGCATGGATGTCGATGGTCATGTGATACTTGCACAGACTGGGATAGGCACAAGCCAGGAACTTCAATGTAGCGTTATGTACGTAAGAGAATGCAATGGACTCAATGCTTCTGACTCAAAGGCTGCAGTCCAAGATTGTCGTGTCCATCAGCCAGATCTCTAGTGCTATGCAGATTAGTGCAGTCGTGTGTCATGGAACTGATTGCCTAGTGGGGTAGCTTCTCTTTGTCAACGGCAGTCAGTCCTACGGGACCGCCTCTCCTGGTGTGCCCCACAGAGGACCTTAAGGTCCACAAATAACAACACTCTGGAGGTCCCGAGCCGCAAGGTGGTTAGATTGGTCTCAACTAGGGCCAGGGCCTTTTCAGCACTGGCCTCGACTTGGTGGAACGCTCTGTCACAAGAGACCAGGGCCCTGCGGGACTTGACTTCTTTCCTCGGGGCCTGCAAGACAGAGCTGTTCCGCCTGCCTTTGGTTTGGACTCAGTCTGACCCTTATGTTTCCCTCCCCTTATGGTTTTGATTTATGGGCTACTACTAAAATGAGGCCGCATTTTAAATTGTATTTTAACCCATATTTTAATTAACGTTTTTTCCCTTTTCTTCCTATTATGTTTTATTGTAACTTCATTGGTGTTAGCCACCCTGAGCCAGGGAGGGCAGGGTATTATTATTATTATTATTATTATTATTATTATTATTATATGATAGGACTGGCACTATATGCCTGGCATCCTACTGGGTTCAGATTTCTTCTGTGCTTTTAGTACCCGCCCTTAACATGGGGGGGGGGGGGTTTCAGAAGAAGACGAACTCAGGTGTGGAAATGTACTTCTGTGCCCAAACCATTTTAAACTAGAGGCTCATCCAGACTTCCTTTTGCACGTACTTTCCAAATAAAACTCTGTATCTCTGCCCTTAACACCCCGTTTTCTAAGTGGATCCTTCCTGGAGGGTATTTGGGGGAGCATTCAGTCAAGTCAGCATTCAATCCAAAATAATACATCCCTGCTGCAGGTGAACCACCAGCCCATATTATATGAAAGATTTGCAAAGTTTGTCATCAGGTTTCTTTTCCTTTTCATTCATTCGGGTTTTTGGGCCACTGGTATAAAACAGCAAAATAGCGCCCTCTGGAAGCTGTAACAGGAAACAGCAGGAGTGAAATGAAGACTTGCTGCAGTGCTATTTAAATGCATGTGTATACAGTTAGGTTCTAAATACCGGTAATCACATTAGTAGGTTTCCCAATACATGAACTACAATCTTGTGGCTTCTATATATCATAGAATCATAGAACCGTAGAGTTGGAAGGGACCTTAGGGGTCATCTAGTCCAACCCCCTGCAAGGCAGGAATCTCAGCTAAAGCATCCATGAGAGATGGCCATCCAGCCTCTGCTTGAAAACCTCCAAGGAAGGAGAGGCCACTACCTCGCGAGGGAGGCTGCTCCACTGTCCAACAGCTCTTACTGTCAGAAAGTTCTTCCTGATGTTGAGTTGCAACCTCCTTTCTTGTCACTTGCAGCCATTGCTTTGAGTCCTGCCCTCCAGAGCAGGAGAAAACAAGCCTGCTCCCTCCTCCATGGGACAGCCCTTGAGATACCTAAGACGGCTCTCATATCTCCTCTCAGTCTCCTCTTTTCCAGACCAAGCAAACCCAGCTCCTTCAACCGTTCCTCATAAGGCCTCATATATACTGAGATTCACATGAGCAGAGCCTCTGTCCACACATGCAGAGTGTTTTTCTCTTTCATAGCTGTCAACGCTCCCCCTTTTTAAAGGGAAATTCCCTTATTCCGAATAGGATTCCTCGCAAGAAAAGGGAAAAGTTGACAGCTATGTTCATAGTAGAGAATGGAGAGCCCTTGCGTATATTAGGAGGTCTGTGTGTGCCCCAAGTTACAAGGAGAAGTGGAAAACTCTCAGTATTTGCTAGGCAGGTTTTGCTGCTAACAAGGCATTTACAGACAAACGAGCTTCTGAGAGGCTTGAGAGGTGAGATTTCCCCCTTTCTTTCCTTTTGTTGAAATTGGGCAGGCTTCATCCCCTCAGAAGGGGTAACTATTTGTGTGAATTGCATCCAAATTCTGCAAAAAAAAATCAAAAAGTTATATAGACTTTAGTTTTACTTTTTTAAAAAAATTGAAGGTTCCCTGCACCTGAAGACTTGGAAAGGTTTAATCCATTCTGAAGGGGTGCGTGTTTCATGCACTTTGGCCCCAAAGGGAAAAGCCTCCTTTAGCATCTCCATTATGATGAATAGGTAACACTGAAGCTTGTTTTACATAGAACAGCTTGGAAGCAGAGAGTGGTAAAGAGAGAATTATTTTTTAAATGTGCAGATACAAGGTGAATGGGGGTGGGAGGGCTGTGCTCACTTCATCATATACAGGACTTTAGGTAGTAGTTACGCAACTGCTGAAAAGCTTTAATAGTTTTCTTTACAGTACAGCAAGCACTAAGTGGAGCTGGCCATTTAATCTGGTTTCCCCCTAGTGACCATTGCATGATAACCAGCCCTTGGCCTTGTTTTTAACAACTGGCCAAGGGCTTCTTTTACTGCAGCTTTCCTATCTGTTCTCTGTGAGCAGATACTAGAGCTGACCAGGCTCCCTCCAGGGCTGCCTGCTCCCTTGCTGAGCTGCCGCTTGGTGAATGGGCTCCAGGAAGAAAGGGGTCCACATGGCCCTGCCAGGGCCCCCTGCCAACCCTGCCAGGGCCACTCTTTGCTGTGGCTGCCTCTCCAGCTGCTCTCCCCAAGCAATGAGCAGGGAGAAGAAGCAGTCGCCTCGCCTCCTTTCCCTCTTCCACGGGGCAACGCAGCAGAGGTGCTGGTGGGCTCCATGCACCCTTTGCGTAGAACCCCCAAGCTAAAGGTGGTTGCTCTTTTTTAAAAAAAGAATTTTGTTGTGCAGTGATGTGCTTTATGCTCGGCCTTGCGCTCACCTTATCAAAAGTCTTTGCTGTGAAGTCGTACTTAGCTCAGGCCTATGAAAGATGATCACACCTTAAAGATGAAGTACAATGAAGTTTTCTTGCACAGAATGTGATTATTCCATTTCTTGAGCAGCCTTCCTGTTTTATTAATGTGGTGACATGATCATATTCTGCTGTGTACTTCATAAGGGCAAATGCCGAAGCCCTTGCGGAGCTGAGTTTATATTCATTTATATTGTGTAATCTGAAACCTGGATTGGTATAATAACTAATTGGCCTTGCTCACCAGCCTTTTCTGATGCAGTAAGATGAGCATGCACTAATATTTGTTTCTTAGTAGATTATTCTGAATGCATTATCAAAAGAAAAAATGGTCACCAATAAGACAGATGTGACCGAAGTTTCATCCCTTTGACCCTTGTCCATCTTGGCTGCTTAATGAGTAACTCCTAGGCTTATTTGTTGCAATTTTTAATGTCTTAACATATTTTGCACTTGCTGCCCCTAGGCTTGTGTTTTACTTTGTTTTAAGGGTTAACTGTATTTTGCTATTGCTTTTAGAAATTACTGCATTGCATTTTTAATGCATTACATTATTTGGCTTTATTATTATTGTAGCACCCTGCTTGTGGTTAACGCTTAGCTGGAATGAAATATTCAACGCAGCAATAGAGAATTTAAAATAATTATTTATTTGTCAGACAAATAAATGAGAGGCACAGTGGTATATGGTTACCAAGCTCTGGCCTGGCCTCCTGCCATTATGGCCAGCCCTTATATTCCCTTAATCCAGCCCCCTTTGCTCCTCCTGTGGCTGCCTCTGTCCAATCATCCTGGTTGGATTTCCTATTGGCTGACTGCTAGAACCAATCACAAAAAGATACACCCATATCCTTCTGTCCTTATATGGAAGACAAACAGCTATATATTGTTACATCTATAAATGACAAATAAGTAGTAATATATCTTACATGTGTCTCAACAAGGAATCTTAATTACCAGCTCACCTCTTGCCCTCCTTGCCCTATTGCCTTCTAAAACAAATGGTTAATCTTAAATTTTTATCTTAAACATATGTCAAGGATCTTGAGTTTCACATCAACATTGAAAGATATCCTTCATTTGAAGGTTTCTAAACAAATGTCTGACAGCTAATATATCAGGACAGCATTTGATGGCGTCTTCTTGTCTGGCAAGAGGCTGGACTGGTGGCTGACTTAATTTCAAGATAAATACAACTCTTCTAGCATTTGTTAAATCCTTTGCATAATTACATTTAAGCCAACATATTTAATACACAACACAGATAGCCTCTTAAAAGGAATAAGGCCTTTTTAAAGTAGAGAGAGAAAGAAAGAAAAGGACTCAGTTTAAAACAGTTTCAGAAGAAGCCTCCTCCCCTTCAGCAAGCTGCTTTCCCCATTATCTGTTTAAGGAAGAAACAGCTTTAAAAAGACTTCCCAGCTAGATGCTTTAAAAAGACTTCCCAGCTAGATGCTTTTTTTCTCCCATTTGCCTCTGGCCTTAGAAAATACAGCTCAAGGTTTAAGAGAGGCCCATGGTATCATTTTACTATTTGCCCATTCCTAATTATGTTTATCTCTGCCTTTTTTTTTTATCTTCTGTAACATGTAGGGTCAATGTCCTGCTTTTAGTCTGTAATTTCAGCTTTTATGACTTTGAGAATTGTTTTCTGCTATAAATCAAAAGGGGCCCCTTGTCTTAGGAGAATGGCCAAGGTTTTCTCTGCCTGGCATTGAAACATTTGAAAATCTTTTAGGCTCTCTCTAATATACAAGTCCTGATCAAACATTAATAAAATGCAGGCTTATGCCTGATGCCTCATTATATTCTATGCTGCTCTTCAGTAGAAGTCAAGCCTTGGTTGTCGAATGTAAACAGTTCCAGAAGCCCATTCAGCTTCCAAAGCGTTTGACAACCAAGGCGTGGCTTCCAATTGGTTGCAAGAGCTTCCTGCACTCAAGCGGAAGCTGCGTTGGACGTTCAGCTTCCGAAAAATGTTCAAAACCAGAGCGTTTACTTCCAGGTTTTCGGCGTTTGGGAGCCGAAATGTTTGAAAACGGAGCTGTTCAGGAACTGAGGTTTGACTGTATAAATAAACTGTTGCTCTTAAGTTTAACTGACATTTAAGTGATTCATGGTTGTAATATGACAACACTTGGGCTATCTTCATAGACCGGTCAGGGCTGTCTATGAAGTGTTGTGTACATCACACGGGAGTTGGGATAGCAAAAATGGGACAAAAGAGCTAAGATTTGGATGTTTGTTCCAATTAAGAGTTGTCACCAGACGTCATTCAAAGCAATTTTACCCTATTCTTCAGCTAGAAGTACTCCCAGAGTGGCTTACAGATTAATGAAAACAACACACCTGAAAGCACCTGAAGCAAAAATGTTAACATAAATTAGGAAGTTCCTACTCAGACTATTTGAGTTTTTTGATGTAAGCCAAAAGAGTTTCAACAAGGTTAGGAATATTTCTTAGTAGGGGTCTGCATAGCTCTAGTTAAAATGGGTTTCAGTCTGACAAGGGAAGAGGGCAGGCTTCATGGGGGGGGGTGCCTCAGGTGCCTCCACATTGGCAAAATTATTCTTCTACACCAAACCTTTATCAGGCAATACAAATGTAAGTTATCATAAAACATCCATATATAAATGTTTAGAATATATACAAATAAACAGCCATGTAAAAATATGTAATGAGGATTTTCATTGGACTTTCTTCCCACTAAATAGTGCCATTCACCACTCTAAGAGATACAAATGATATAAACTCTTATTGGCAAAATTCAGGAAAACTTCCATTCAAGCCCTCCACCAATGCACAAAACTGAACAGACAAATGATGTTAAATTATTTGGAAGTAAACAAAATATATGTGTAAACATAGTTATGATTGAGCTGTTAATATGTGGTGTTAAGTATAACTTGAAAGTAAGTTTTTAATACTTTGTATTCATTTATACAATTATTTGGGTGCTGCTTTGGGTGCATAGTCTTCCCCGGGCAACTCACAATATTGTAAAGGCACCGTGAATACAATAATATCAAATAACCAAAAATAACAAAAGCAGCAACATTGACAGGGCCAGTTAAAACAATTAACAGAGCCTGTTAGACCAACTAAGCAGAGCTATAGGCTGTAACATAGCGCTGTAGGAAAAGCTGCACTCAAGAAAAGGTGGTGGTCTTTTTAAAGGTGGGGTTGGAGGCCAGACCCCCCTCTGGGAAGAAAGCCTGGCCTGCTCAAGCTCTGTTGAAACAGGTGGGGCTTTCTTCCAAGTTAATTGTGGCACGAATGGCATTCTTCTGAATATGTTATCTTACAGAGAGGCACCTGATAGCTGTTTCCATTAAGGCTCCATGGAGGGAGGATCCTGGCGTTTCATTATGGCGTTTAGATAACTCCTAGCATTTGAACAACAACACCTTCCAAATGAGCATTACTGTTAAATTAAAAGTCTTTCCAAAAGAAACCGATGCCCCGCAGGAGCATTTTGTCCCCCACGCTTCAGTTATTGGGATTTTGTTGTTCTTGTTAGAAGCAATGGCAGTGAAACATAGTTCAGATTTGTTCAGCCCCAATTCAGATGAGCTCTGCGTTGACATACACAGAGGAGGTGACAGAGAAGGTCGGGGGCTGGAAGAGACCTTGTGTTGACCAGAACAGGCTCACTGACGGGACTTCTAGGCAGAAGAGTTCTCATTCGGCAGGTTTGTACTTCGCACTTGTCTCCTTGTCTCCTTGTCTCTGGCCCTGGTGGTCCCTCTTCCACTTCTTGCTGCCCATCCACACGGCTCTCCAGGTGTTGAGGAAGAGGTCTAAGTGTGGGGCCTGGAAGCTTCCCTGTGACTTCAAACCTGAGGGAGGAGGCAGAGCTTAACCAGCGTGGTGTTGTCATTCACCTTCACTGAACCCTATAACTCTTTGAAGGAAGACTGTGTGAGACGGGGATCATAGATCCACAGAACTGCGCATTGGAAGGGAACATGAGGCTCATGTAGCCTAACCCCCACAATGCAGGGATTTTTCAGCCCACGTGGGGCTCAAACAGACAACCCAGAGATTAAGAGTCTCAATCTACATTTTTCATATGTATACACCCAGAGGACTGCAGGTCACCCATCCCTGCTTTAAATGAATGGGAATAGCCAATTTATACATTCCAGTTGTTTTTCTGTAAAAATGCAGAACACAGGATGAAGTAAGAACAGTATAGGAAAAAACCATTATAGTTGAAATGTAATACCTAAAAAAGATGGATTATGCTCTTATTGCTAAATAAAGTTCAACTAGTAATATGCAATATAAATGGCTTGCAGCCTCTTCCCACCACCACCCGAGAATTCTAATAAATCAATATATCAGTGCAGTTTTGAAAGCTTCGATCTCAAAATGTAAGACAAAAAACTGCAGGAAGATTCCTTGCCCACCTTCCCACTCCCCACTTCATACACACATTCTATGTTCCCCAAGTGGTCTCCTCTTCCCTGCTGCATTGCATTTTATGCATATGTCACATTACTCTATGAGTTTGCAGAGACCCTCTCTATAGCCAGCCTCTGAATAGGAGAATGAATGAAAGGCAGAGAATGACATGTTTTGTTTTTAGCTCTGTGAGCCAGCAAAATGAGCAGCGTCGGCAGGAACCTTGGGGTGCACGTCTTTAGGTCCCCTCGAAATGTGGATAATGGAAATAATATGCTTTGGAAGATAACATTGAGATTTAAGGCAACACTCTGATATCATTTTGTAAAAACTGTGGCAGAGGGAAACACATGGGGGATGGATTTCCATATAATGCTGAGAAGAAACTATTTGTCCTGAGGTACCAATAGCTCTCTGCTCTCCTGTGAGCTAACTCCACCCTCTTCTCTGGCACGGGGCTATTTTGGGCTGGCTGTGTGAGCCAGAGCTCTGACAGATGAGCACTCTGAAACACAACGCAGCACAGTTAGCACTTGTTGCTCCTGTGAACCATTAAACCGTAGCAGAGTCTTCTGATAAGTCCTTTCTCAGCTAGGAAATTTATTTTCTCTGGTAAGAGAAGTTTCAGAAACAGCAAAGAGATGGTTTAGAGGAGGGGAAGAGAGCATTGCAAGCCTTCTCTTTTCCCCCTTATTATAAAAGGAAGCATAGCTGTTGTGGAGCTGGAACCTTTATTGCTTTGTGGCGTAAGCAGAACACCTCCTAGCTTGGGGGGTGGGGGGGTAAAAAATGACAGACTCATCTCCTGCAAATGGAGAAGGAAAGGACCCTGAAATCGAGCTCTTTGTGAAGGTAGGTGAGACATGGAAATGTTTTAACTCTCTTGTCAGCTGGGCTTCCACTGAATGCAGTGAACTCTCCGGCTGCTGCCTGGCAGGGCTGACTTTGACAGCTCGGTGTTCCCTTGGAGGTGTTTCAGTTTTGTGCTTCTGTTCTCTTGCTTGTTCTTTTGTGTGCTGTTTGCCTTCCTTCCTGCTTATTGCACTAGTCTTTGTTGTCTACGGTGCCACGATCTCCTCACTCGCGTGGGCCAGGCATGCCACAAAGAGCCACAAAGAGCCTTGCTTCCGTCTTTTGAATTCTGCATTAGTGTGAGAGAGAACGTGTCCCTCTGAGGAAACAGGAGGGAGGGTCTCGTCCCAGAAACCCCTTTGTCACTGCACACATCTGCATGTGAAAAACTCTGTGAACCCTCTCCCCTTCAATATATATGTGCAGTGTTACCACTGTCCATGCAGAAGTAAAAATATAGGCAGGTTTTGTTATTGTGTGGAACCAGTTCACGCTGCTCGAGTGTTTTGGTCATAGCTTGGTTCCACTTGTGTGAACTTCACTGAAAATGGTACTGACTGGGACAAAATGAAAGCTTTTGTGGCTTTTTATATGTGAAGTATTTTCACACATGTTAAGTCACTACATGTACCTCAGGCAGGTAGAAGAGCAGAAGTTCATCAAGCCGCTCAGCTTGGAAGCAGCAGACACAAGACACCTGCAGGCAGACAGGAGCAGCATGTTCCTCACCCTCCGTCTCCGCGCTGAGTAGGGTTGCACTTGTCACACAGCTTGCAGTCACGGGGCCTGCAGAGAAATGCTACTGGTCAAACCGTGTGCTCCCATGTGGTCTGGGCAAGTGGTGCTGCCCCTTTTGCTGCTAGACAGGGCCCTGGAGAGCAAAGGGAGAGCAGGAAGGCAGCATCAGAAAGCAACCAGCAGTGGCTGCAGCACATGGAGGAGGCGATGGGTAGAGAGTTCTGCCACTTGAGTGCTCTTTCCGTTTCCCTGCCTCAGCCTTCCTCCCTTGGAGCCTTCCCTGAAGAAGGTGGAGTGTGTCTTGGGACTGCTCTGTTCTGTGGGCCCAAAGCAAATGTCTCCAGTCGTTGCAATGGCAGGAGGGGAGGTGCTGTTGTTTACCCGCAGGTGAGAGCACCTGCTTAGCCTTGTGTCTGATGCCTGGGAGACCCCAGTCCCAGCTGTTGGGGGCAGGGCACAGTTTTCACACATGGCAAAGGAAGGGGGACACATCTGCAGCAGTTCTGCTTTGTAGCGTAGCTCCCCCTCTTCCCTTGCATACCTGTGTGGGGTGATTTTTCTTTGACCCCCCACTTATAGGAACGGGGGGGGGGGTCGTGTGTTGGATACAAGGTATCCATAAGCATTCTGGAAGGAGAAATGTTATCAATATGCTCTTATAGGTACAGTGGTACCTCGGGTTACAGACGCTTCAGGTTACAGACTCCGCTAACCCAGAAATAGTACTTCGGGTTAAGAACTTTGCTTCAGGATGAGAACAGAAATCATGCTCCGGCGGTGCAGTGGCAGCAGGAGGCCCCATTAGCGAAAGTGGCACCTCAGGTTAAGAACAGTTTCAGGTTAAGAACGGACCTCCAGAAGGAATTAAGTTCGTAGCCGAGGTACCCCTGTATGTCACGAGACCAGGCTGCTTCTGTCCAGTGCCCTTCTGGTTGCCCCCACCCATGTCTCCCCTTGCGTGGTCAGTGTGCAAGTGAGAGGCCAGAGAGAGATGGGCTCATGCCATGCACTCCGTCCTGCTGTTGATGTACTTTGGTTGGTTTTAGAGTTTGTCTGAATCCTGACAGCGTGGGCAGGGGAGGAGGCAGTGGGTAGCACTATTGAGTTTTTTACCTTTACCACATCCAAAATCAGTGTAATGCCATGCCAAGAATCGGGGCAGGACCAAGGTCTGGTGAAATACAGGAATAGGCTCACGTTGACCCTCATCCTGGCATGTTCTGGCCACTCTGGGTTGGCCTGGTGGTCCACAGTGTGACCTGGCACCAGGGCATTTCTGCTGGTGGGGGCATCTCTAGAGGGGGGTTTTATTGCAGGGCTGCCACCAGCTAGCACTGAGACTTTGGACCCCCTTCCTGGGGAAATATGGCTGGTCCCCCTCATTTCCCTGCTATTCTTCAAGAACCACTTAAGATCTATTTATTCACTTGGGTCTTTTGAGAATTAAATATATCGGGGATCCAGCAACTGTAAATTTGACACTGTCGTTTTTAAGAATTGATGCATTTTTAATTTTTTTGTTATTGTGAAACATTTTGTAATAGTGTTTTAAATACATTGTACACCATCCTGAGCTCCTGTTTGGGAGGAAGGATGGCATAGAATGAAAATAAATCTGGGGTATAGGATTGCACCCACAGTTTCCTGACTCTGCAGTGTGAGCGCAAATCTGTAACTGATATAAAATTAGGGCCGAGACAGAAGTTCTTCTGTCTCCAGTATGGGAGGATCAAAACCGTGCACGCTCCATGGCCTACTTTTTCCACAGTGGCATGTTTTGTGGGCCTGGGGGTGCTGCTGTTCCTGGAGCCCGATGAGCCTGGGAAAACACCAGTGCTTTTTTCTGATTGTACTCAGGGGTAAGCAGTATTGGCACCTTCTTTTTCTAGATGAAAAGCAGTGGAAAACACCATTTTGTTTTCTTCCCAGCAGCCTCCAGAGTGAAGGGAGAATGCTTCCTGTCCTCATTCTGTAGTCTGCTGGAGAGAAAAAATGAGGGTTGCCTCCTGCTACTGAGACGCTGAGGAGAGCAGTAACTGCTGGTGGTACGTTTGGAGCACCTCCCATGATGGCAGCAGGGGAAAGCATGGCTCAGTTTGGGGAGGCATTTCAGCTCATCAGCCCTATTTAAGGTAGGCTCTTTTTAACTGCCCCATCCATCAGTGTGTGAGAGAGGAAAGGGGGTGGGGGGGGGGAGAGGATAATGGTGAGTACCAGCAATGTTTTTTCTAGAAAAGAAGCACTGCAAATACATGTTATGATTCATAGTGCAAGTGATGCTGAAAGGTGCTTTAAACATCATTCGTGGAAATTCTCATATACACTTATCTAGATATTTTGTATGAATGGAGAATGTTTTGGCAGAAACAATAGTAAAATAATCCACCTAGTTTGGGAGACAGATCTGTACAATTGTATATTAAGGCCATTATGACAAACTCCCCCATTGTATTATTGCAGAAAAGCTGCTAAAATGTGGGCAAGACTGTTAGGTGGATTTGTACCGGTAGCTGGTTAACTGACCAAACCCAAAGAGTACAATGGTACCTTGGTTGTTGAACTTAATCTATTCCGGGAGTTCGTTCGACTCCCGGAACTGTTTGAAAACCAAGGCACGGCTTCCGATTGGTTGCAGGAGCTCCTTGGACTCAATCGGAAGCCGTGGAAGCTGCATCGGACATTCAACTTCCCAAAAACATTCACAAACCGGAACACTTACTTCCGGGTTTGCAGTGTTCGGAAGCCGATTTGTTCGGGAGCCAAGCCATTTGAGAACCAAGGTACCGATGAATGGTTCCTTATCATCCTAGGAAAAGTGACCTGTGGAGTGCCGCAAGGTTCTGTTATGGGGCCATTGTTGTTCAACGTCTTTATAAATGACACGGATGAAAGAATTGTGGGGATGCTCATCCAATTTGCAGATGGCACCAAACTGAGAAGGGTTGCTAATGCTGCAGAAGACAGAATCAGAATGCAAAATGATCTTAACAGATTGGAGAAATGGGTCCAAGCTAACAAAATGAATTTCAATAGGGACAAATGTCAGGTTCTGCACGTAGGTAGGAAGAACCAGATGCATAAATATAAAATGGGGTACACTTGGCTTACTAGCAGGACATGTGAAAAGGATCTAGGGATCTTAGTGGACCACAAGCTTAATATGAGTCAACAGTGTGATACAGCAGCATAAAGAGAGAGAGAGAGAGAGAGAGAGAGAGAGAGAGAGAGAGAGAGAGAAAGAAAGAAAGAAAGAAAGAAAGAAAGAAAGAAAGCTAATGCTATTCTAGGCTGCATCAACAGAAGTCTATTGTCTTGATGAAGGTAAGTAATAGTCCCGCTCTATTCTGCCTTGGTCAGATCACACCTGAAACACTGGGTCCTGTTCTGGGTCCCACCATTTAAGAAGAATATTGGCAAGCTGGAACGTATATCATAGAATCATAGAATCATAGAGTTGGAAGAGACCACAAGGGCCATCGAGTCCACCCCCTGCCAAGCAGGAAACACCATCAGAGCACTCCTGACATATGGTTGTCAAGCCTCTGCTTAAAGACCTCCAAAGGAGGAGACTCCACCACACTCCTTGGCAGCAAATTCCACTGTCGAACAGCTCTTACTGTCAGGAAGTTCTTCCTAATGTTTAGGTGGAATCTTCTTTCTTGTAGTTTGGATCCATTGCTCCGTGTCCGCTTCTCTGGAGCAGCAGAAAACAACCTTTCTCCCTCCTCTATGTGACATCCTTTTATATATTTGAACATGGCTATCATATCACCCCTTAACCTCCTCTTCTCCAGGCTAAACATGCCCAGCTCCCTTAGCCGTTCCTCATAAGGCATCGTTTCCAGGCCTCTGACCATTTTGATTGCCCTCCTCTGGACACGTTCCAGTTTGTCAGTGTCCTTCTTGAATTGTGGTGCCCAGAACTGGACACAGTACTCCAGGTGAGGTCTGACCAGAGCAGAATACAGTGGCACTATTACTTCCCTTGATCTAGATGCTATACTCCTATTGATGCAGCCCAGAATTGCATTGGCTTTTTTAGATGCCACGTCACACTGTTGGCTCATGCCAAGTTTGTGGTCAACCAAGACTCCTAGGTCCTTTTCACATGTACTGCTCTCAAGCCAGGTGTCACCCATCTTGTATTTGTGCCTCTCATTTTTTTTTGCCCAAGTGCAATACTTTATATTTCTCCCTGTTAAAATTCATCTTGTTTGTTTTGGCCCAGTTCTCTAATCTGTCAAGGTCATTTTGACGCGGAGAGCGACCAAGATTATCAAGGGCCTGATGAGTAATGGTTGAGGGAATTGCATAGGTTTAGTCTGGACAAGCGGAGACTGAGAGGTGGCACGAGAGCAATCTTCAAGTATCTCAAGGGCTGTCACAAGGAAGACGGAGCAAGCTTGCTTTCTCCTGCTCTAGAAGGTAGGACTCAAACCAAGGGCTTCAAGTTACAAGACAGGAAATGCTGACTAAACACCAGGAATAACTTTCTGATGATAAGAGTCATTTGACAGAGGAACAGACTCCCTCAGAAAGTGGTGGGCTCTCCTTCCTTGGAGGGTTTTAAACAGGTTGGATGGCCACCTGCCATGGATTCTTTATGGAGATTCCTGCATTGCCGGGGGTTCTCACTATGAAGCAAAAGACTTGTAAACATGGCATGGGAAAACTCAGGGCCATGCGATGAAGCAGAATGTTGTGAGATTCAGGAGAGAGGGAGACTTGGGAATGTATGAAGAAGCTATGAATTGCAAGCAGATTGGTAAAGAGGCACCTTTAAAATTTGAAGTTGGGAGAAATTGGCCATGTATTTTAAAGAGCAGCTTCTTACTGCTACGTTCAAGAAAGATAATGGTCCCTTCATATGGGATGCATTTAGCCTTTCCTATGAGGCATTGACATTTTACTATGGTGTGAAAACAGAATTGCCCCTATTGTAATGTTAGAAACTGTTGGGTTATGGGCAGCTGGTGCTCAAGGAAAAGTCAGTAACAATGTTCCTAACATTTGGCTTTTAAATGGCATATAAAAGGCCTGCACAATTTGTGGCCCACGAATTCTAAAAGCATTCTGACAGATATTTATAGGAGCCCAGCAGAAATTCCTCTTGCTGCTCCCCTGGTACTGCAGAAACATGGGCTTGTGTAAGGGATGCTTTCAAGCCATCTGCAGGCCACAGGACAGGGATATCGAGCTTTCTTTCGATTGATGTGCCACGCATTTTACAGACATGCCCCCATCCTGAAGTTGTATACACCAGAGTTCACAAGCCTCTTTTGCTTGACAAGCCCCTCTCCCAATGCAGGAACAAACTCCCAGTGGCTGCATTTCGTTGTGACTGTTTCACCTCCTCTTTCAGAAGCCTCTGCAGGCTGGTTGCTGGGAATCCCAAGTGGGGAGAGTGTTGCTGCACTCGTGGGCGTCTGGTTGGCCACCGTGCGCTGGACTTCCAGAGGCCTTGGCCTGGTCCAGCAGCGCTCTTCTTGTGCTCTTACGTTAAGTGTGTGGCTACTTCTGAAGTGTACACTTAGAGACAAGGCACTTCAGTGCCCCCCAGATGTCGCCCCTAACAATTGCCCTCACTGCCTGGGGCTGATGGAAGGGAAGAAGGGTGGGGGAGGCTGGTCTAGTGGTTAGAGTCCAGGACCAAGGGAGACTCAGGTTCAAATCTTCACAATGCTCATTAACCTTGGACCTGCCACTTTGGCAGCCTGTGTCCTCTGGCTCTCCCCCCCCCCCTCCGGGTTTGGAGATGCCTAAAGAGGATATTATTTCCTTTCCTGTTAAAACACTTCCTACCAACTCTAATTTTTTGCTAATTATAACTGCTTTAATAAAAGCAATAAAATATAGAGGGAATGAATAGGTGTGTAATATCCAGTTGTTTTGAATGAAAACAGCACATCTTCCGCTCATTTCCAACAAATATTGCTGATTTGAATATATGTGGTTTGCCAGTTTTAGTAGAGTCATGCATCAAACAATACAAAATAATGTGGAAATTCTCTTTTAAAGTAATGCATAGATAGATATTTGGCCCATTACAAAAAAATTGTTTCCATTGAGAAATAGAATCTGAAATTTCTGTACCTTGCAGTTTCACTATCTTGAGCTAAATTGGTTAGCCGATCATTCAACATCCCATCCTTGTCTAATGATTTTTCCCTCCCCAACAAAATCATTTCCCAACATTTCTAGCTCTTAAATCTTTATACCTGAAACTCTTTCACTGGTAATACTCTCATTTAACCTACCAGTTAAGTCATTATTATTACTTTTACTTAAGTTTATTATGTCAATGGGCTTGTAATCTTAGTTAACCAAGGTTGTAGTTTTACTTTTGGCCTGAGAACTGAACATTTAAAAGTCATCTCAATGAGTCCTTTGGTCCTAACCCAGTAATGGTTACAGGCTGTGGCTATTTAAGATCTCAGGCGCTGGTTTTTCGTAGCTTTGCTTCCTGTTATCTTTTAACTGAAGAAGCAAGTGACTGAACCAGAGACCTTCTGCACACAGAGTACATGATCTGCCCACTTGAAACCCCGTCCTTGTTCTTGCTGTCCCCTAACTCTCCTGGTATCACTATCTGCCCTAAATCTTATTTGCCTGTTTTGCCGCTAGCCTTCCTCTCTTGCCTAAATATACAGGCCTCCAGTGAAATATTTATAGACCACTTTGGTCATTCTTTTTGGTGTATAATTCAACCAAATTAATAAATAAAGTCTTGCTGGCCAGAGCAGACGGAAGGGAAGGGTTTACAAGGGGACTAGAGAAAGAATGATGGAGGAGGCTCAGCAGCCTCAGGGGGCTGACCTGTGTAAGCAGCATCACTGGACGGGGAACTGGCTTCCCTAGCAGGAGACATTCAGAAGACTTTCATCCAGGCAATCTATTGGTTGTTTTCTTGTAGTGAGAATTACACAGTCAAACCTCGGCTCCTGAACATCTCCGTTGTCGTACGTTTTGGCTCCTGAACACCGAAAACCCAGAATTAACTGCTCCAGTTTTTGAATGATTTTCGGAAGCTGAATGGCTTCCGGAGAGTTTTTTCTTTTTTTCTCCATTGACTTTGCCGACCGCCCTTTGATCCTCGGTTGTCAAATGTTTTGGAAGTTGAACAGTCTTCCGGAATGGATTATGTTCAGCAACCGAGGTTTGACTGTAGTAGTGCAAAGGACAGGTATTTGGCTTTGGATGCAAAGGTTTCAAGACATGGAGAGGTTCCATCCTACTATTGCAATTGCTGCAATCATTCACAGTAGTTTCCAGCAATTTTACTTTTTCTGTGCACACTTGTGCTTGCGTGGTGTCTGTGTCCCTGCTATCTGCATGCTTCTAAACTGTAGTGCCGGTTTTTGTGTCATGATGCTGTAATGGAAGTGAAGCTCCTGGAACTGTAAGAGTCTAAGGAGAAGGCAGAGGTCATTCCACAACAGTAAATGTCACAGGGATCATTTGACATTGCATCCCAAAAATATACTGGGGGGATTTTGCAGAAGGTCAGCAGAAAGCACTCTTTCTCATGATAGGAAGTTCACAGTCACTGTCAGTTTTGTTGACAATTACATGGTCATTTGGTGAGTGGACTACTCTGAAGTAAATGGCAAATGTTTCCTTTGGCTTCAAGTGAATCTCCGGTTCAGCAAATATGCCAGGGGAGAACATTGCTTCTTAACATGCACTTTTCACTAAAAAAACATAGAAAACATTGCTGTTTTATTGCTATAGTGTAGTATGTTTGGCAGACCTGATTTTGCAGACGCTGTCGTAATCTGCAAGGGATTCCCACATGACAGGGTTCATGTTGCTAGCCTTCATGTCACGTTTGCAGACATCTTTGCAATACAGGCTGTGCAGGACTAGCAGGATGCTGGCAAGTGTGCCCTGGGGGAAGGGGGGCTGGAGTCTGACTTGGGAGAGGGGGCCAGGGAATTGTGGGTACCTGTACTAGCCAGGAGGCAAGAGAGAGGCAGGGGAAGCTTCAGAGTTGGAGGATGGAGCCCAGGAGGGGTCAGAAGAAGAGGAGGAAGAGGCAAGTCAGGCTGGGTGCTGTCTCCCAGAACCAGGAGGGGATTGAAGGGGGAGGAGCAGAGGGAACTTCCACGCAGGGGTAGTCTCTGGCTAAGTGCACACAGCCTGCCTGCGGCAGATACATAAACTGGTGGAGGGGAAGTGGCCCCCTGTTGCTGCAACTGCTCCATAGAGCGCAGACCCGGGAATAGCTGCCTAGATGCTCGACGTGTGTGTGTGTTGGGGAGGGGTGTTTGGAGCCATAGGAAATGTCCCCTTTTGGCTATCTGCTGAGTGCATTCCTTTGGCTGGGCAGTGGCTGTGGCTCAGAGTTGGCCTGCCAAGAGGCCTGGTGCCTGAAGCAGCTCCCCATTCAAAGGACATGACCAAAGTAGCACTGGCATCACTGAGACAAGAATGTGAACATGCTGGGAATGTGGGCTTGGGACAAGAGATGGATCTTCAGGGTGAGATTTGGAAGCTGCAGTATCCAGGCAAGATTGATCAGCACCTCTTCTTTCAAAAATTAAGCAAGGATACACTGTGGCAGTGACTTCTCTAGCAGTATTTCGGAAATAAGTGTAATTGCCAACAGCAAAACCTTCATTTCTGAATCCATTGTTGTAAACCATATTTCTTCTGGAGTTACAACTTTCAACACTGCTCTGCACTGTATTGATATATACTGTGCAATTAACAAAGTTCCCGTTACTGTGGTGACAGCTGGTAATGAATGATATATCTTGCAAGGACTCCATGGGAATCCAGTGCATTTATTTATTGTTTATGGGGAAGTCCCATAGTTCATTTCATACAAAAGGTCCCAGATTTGATCCCTGACACCTCCAGGAAGAGCAGGGAGTGTCCCTGTGATGAAACTCTGGAAAGGCCTGGTTAAAGAGGACCATTAAAACCAGCCCTTTGAATTGGGCCGGAAACTACAGTGGTACCTCGGGTTAAGAACTTAATTCGTTCTGGAGGTCCATTCTTAACCTGAAACTGTTCTTAACCTGAGGCACCACTTTCACTAATGGCCCCCCCCCTGCTACCGCCACACTGCCAGAGCACAATTTCTGTTCTCATCCTGAAGCAGAGTTCTTAACCCGAGGTACTATTTCTGGGTTAGCAGAGTCTGTAACCTGAAGAGTCTGTAACCCGAGGTACCACTGTAATGGGCAGCCAGGGCAGTCAGGTCAGGATCAGTGCAATATGCTCAAACAATCTTGCTCCAGTGAGCATTCAGAACAACAGCTGAGTTTACCGCATTTTCCCATGTATGAGACGACCCCTATTTTTGTGAACCCCAAATTAAGAAAGTAATATTTTTAAACATCCACAGAACAACTTTTATATTTTACTAAATATTCAAAGCCCTGGCACAGGCGTAGCAGCCCCTGCAGGCGCCCGAGGTGGGTTGTGTGTGTGCACACGGGGGCAGCAGCAGAGCAGGCCCCACAAACACCTGAGATCGCCCAAAGTTCTGGAAGGACAGTGGCTCCACGCCCCGCAGCCCACCTGCCACTTGGTCACACACACACACACACACACCCTGCCTTCTTATGCTAATGAGCCCCAGTATATTTAGTGGTAAGTGTGATGATTGGCGGTTCCAGCCCCCATGTGCATTCACCATCCGTGTATAAGACAACCCCCATTTTTGACTAATTTTTTTTAGCAAAAACCATTGTCTTATACATGTACAAATATGCCACTTTATCAGAAGCTGAAAGTGGCCAAGGAGATGATGGACTATTAGGTGACAAATGGAAGCTACAGGAGAAGAGAGCAATGGCGTGTGCTTCTTGGGGGTCCATCTGCCCTTACCTGTGCATTGTAAGCGGGCTGCATTCCTCCCTAGAGGCTGACCTTGGACAGAAATGCTGCTATTGTTTGCCCCTGTTTTTCTAGTTCCCTGTTCCTTTTGTGATGGACAACAGGCATGTGGTGCGAATGTTTTCCTTTTTGCTGCTGAAAGGGCAGATTACTTCACACAGATGTGGACGCATATCAAAAGAATAAATATTCCCCCCTCTGTCTGTTGTAATGAGCCATTGTTAGAGATTATTATGCAAACTGGGTTCATTTGGTGTTTTAGTCATAGTGGCTGATCATTTGACACCTGAATAGAAAAGAGATGCACTGTAGAAAATTCTCACAGGTTGTGGGAGCCCCAGGAAAGCGAGTTTCAGTATTTTTATTAATCTCTACTTTCTTTTCAGAACATCATCTCCTGATCATTGCACAGTCAACATCTTTTACCTCTCACTGTATATCTGCCTATTCTCTATTCTACTAAGCTTTGGCTTCAAGCAAACACTAGCTGAGTAAAAGAAATTCGTTTTCCACCAACTTCTGTCCCAACACAAAATGTCATTTCTGGAAGAGGGGGGAGGAGAATCACAGAATCATAGAATTGGAAGGGACTTGTGAGGGCCATCTAGTCCAACCCCCTGCAATGCAGGAATCTCAGCTGAAGCATCCATGACAGATGGCCATCCAACCTCTGCTTTAAAACCTCCAAGGGAGTCCACAACCTCCCAAGGGAGACCGTTCCACTGTCTAAAAGCTCTTACTGCCAGAAAGTTCTTAATGATGTTTAATTGGAATCTCCTTCCTTGTAACTTGAAGCCCTTGGTTCAAGTCCTACACTCCAGAGCAGGAGAAAACAAGCTTGCTCCATCTTCCACGTGACAGCCCTTAAGATATTTTAAGATGGCTATCATACACCGTCTCAGTCGCCTCCTTTCCAGGCTAAACATACCCAGCTCCTTCAACCTTTCCTCGTAAGTCTTGCTTTTCAGACCTGTGACTATATTGGTTGCCGCCCTCTGTGCATGTTCCAGCTTGTCAATATCATTCTTAAACTGTGGTGCCCAGAACTGGACACAGGACTTCAGGTTTGGTCTGACCATGGCAGAATAGAGTGGTATTATTTCTTCCTTTGATCTGGACACTAGACTTCTGTAGATGCAGCCTAGAATAGCATTAGCTTTTTTTTTTGTTCTTGCATCACACTGTTGACTCATGTTAGGCTTGTGGTCCACCAAGACCCTTAGATCCCTTTCACATGTACTACTACTACTAATAATAATAATTTATTATTTGTACCCCGCCCATCTGGCTGGGCAGAACGATGGGGGTGGAGACACTCCTTCAGGTATACTGGACCGAGGCTGTTTAGGGCTTTAAAGGTTAACACCAGCACTTTGAATTGTGCTCGGAAACGTACTGGGACCCAATGTAGGTCTTTGAAGACCGGTGTTATGTGGTCTCGGCAGCCGCCCCCAGTCACCAGTCTAGCTGCCGCATTCTAGATTAGTTGTACTTTCCGCGTCACCTTCAAAGGTAGCCCCACGTAGAGCGCATTGCAGTAGTCCAAGCGGGAGATAACTAGAGCATGCACCACTCTGGCGAGACAGTCTGCGGGCAGGTAGGGTCTCAGCCTGTGTACCAGGTGGAGTTGGTAGACAGCTGCCCTGGATACAGAATTGACCTGCGCCTCCATGGACAGCTGTGAGTCCAAAATGACTCCCAGGCTGCGCACCTGGTCCTTCAGGGGCACAGTTACCCTATTCAGGACCAGGGAATCCTCCACACCAGCCCGCCCCCTGTCCCCCAAAAACAGTACTTCTGTCTTGTCAGGATTCAACTTCAATCCATTAGCCGCCATCCATCCTCCAGCCGCCTCCAGGCACTCACACAGGACCTTCACTGCCTTCACTGGTTCTGATTTGAAAGAGAGGTAGAGCTGGGTATCATCTGCATATTGATGGACACCCAGTCCAAACCCCCTGATGATCTCTCCCAGCGGCTTCATATAGATGAGGACTCCCTGGTCCTCACAGCTGTCCATGGAGCAACAATGGGCCCAGGACTATGGTCCCTGCACATGTCACTTTCCCCCATGATGACTAGGAACCATTAATGAGTCCTCTTTGGGTTTGGTCAGTCAATCAGCTACAAATCCACCTAAAAGTTACCTCATTCAACCCACATTTTATCAGCTTCCTTGCAAGAATATAATGCAAATTTTTGTCAAAAGCCTTACTGAAATCACTATGTCCACAATATTCCCCTGATCAATGAAGCTGGTGACTCTTATCAAAAAAAGAAATGAGATTTGTCTAGCACAGGGGTAGTCAACCTTTTTATACCTACCACCCACTAATGCATCTTTCTTGATGGTAGAATTTCTTTACCGCCCCCCAGTGCTCGATGGAAGGAGGATTCAGCTTGTGGCGTAGAACCCCCTACCGCCCACCCAGAATCCTGAAACGCCCACTAGTGGGCAGTAGGAACCAGGTTGACAACCCCTGGTCTGGCATAACTTATTTTTGAGACACCCATGCTGAGTCTTGGTAATCACAGCATCCTTTTCTAAATGCTCACAGCTATTGAATTATCTGTTCTAGGATCTACCCTGGTATCAATGTCAAGCTCACCGGTCCATAGGTACCTGGGTCTTCTCTCCCCCCCCCCCTTTTGAAGATAGAGACAACACTTGCCTGCCTCCAGTCTGCAGATCCTCACTTGTTCTCCAAGAATTTTCAAAGATCATAGACAAAGTCTCTGACATTACATCCACAAGCTCCTTTAGTCCCCTTGGATGCAGCTCATCAGGCCCTGGAGATTTGAATTTATTTAAAGTAGTGAGGTGTTGCCTTACTGCCTCTTTTCCTATTCTGGGCTGCAGCTCCCTCCTTCCATCATTTATTCTGTTATCACCAGGTTGGGCATTGCTTTCCTTTTGGGTGAAACAAAATAAAAAAAATTCCTTCCAGTAGCACCTTAGAGACCAACTAAGTTTGTTATTGGTATGAGCTTTCATGTGCATGCACACTTCTTTCATGTCTAAACCACAGAGCCTAGGACTTGCCGATCAGAAGGTCGGTGGTCCGAATCCCCACGACGGGGTGAGCTCCCATTGCTCAGTCCCTGCTCCTGCCAACCTAGCAGTTTGAAAGCACATCAAAGTGCAAGTAGATAGATAGGTACTGCTCCGTCGGGAAGGTAAACGGCGTTTTTGTGTGCTGCTCTGGTTCGCCAGAAGCGGCTTAGTCATGCTGGCCACATGACCTGGAAACTGTCTGTGGACAAACAGCTCCCTCGGCCAGTAAAGCTATAGATCCCAGTCTATAGATGAGCGCCACAACTCCAGAGTCGTCCGTGGCTGGACTTAATGGTCAGGGATCCCTTTACCTAAGACACACTTAGGCTGTGTACACGCTACCAACTGGAATCCAGATTTTCCTGAAGGAGCCTCCACGAGCTCCTTCAGACAGTCACAAGGGTGATGGGGATGACAGCTGGAGTGCTTGTTTCTGCACCCTCTCCCTCATGTGTAATAGTTCTGGATTCATAGAATGCCTGAGGGCTGTTGTGTGCAAAGGTTTGGCCATCCTCTAAGGGAGCCTATGTGACATAGCCTCCTGCTGCACAGCCTCTCCTGCGAGGGATGGCCTCATGGTGGGGCTTCCATGTTGCTAGAAATAGGATAGCAAAAGACAACCCCTGCCTGGACACAGCACCCAAGTTATTTTGGCTCCTGAGGCAGAAAATCCCATGAGACTTCTCTGTGGGAGTAAAACTACAACCACAAGACTAAATTAAATAACCAACCATTTGCTGACCTTCATGGCACAGGCCTCAGACAGCTGCCCCGCTGGCTAGGACTGTGTCCAGAATTGTGCCAAACCCTGCTTTGTCATGGTGACAATGAGGGGAGATGGGGCAGTGGGTTTTCAGAACTGTTTCCACCCTTGCTCCATTGAGCTCAGTGAGTGAAATGTGCCTTTTGCCTGACCTGTGGTGGTGTGGTCAGGAGCTCAAGGGGAGTGTGCATACATGCAGCCATCATTTTATTTGTGTGCCGCATTCCCACAGTCAAAACCATGCTCAGGGTGGCTTATAACAAGGGGGAAAATGCATTTCAAAACACAACTAGCCATAAACAATAAATAAAACATCAAAAAGTACACAACCAAACTGAACAATTTCCACATAAATCATAATATACTAAAAATTAATATCAATAACAGCAACACCCCCTCCTCAAACACACCCACCCCACCAGCAATACCCAAGCCCAAGATTCTCTTGAGTGACCTCAGCCTTTGTAGCTGGAGTCAGTCAGGGCAGCCCCTGCCCAAGCCAGCAAGGCAGGGAGGAGATCTTCCAGGACTCACAGCCAAGGTGGGTGTAAGATCTGGGGCAAATCTCCTCCTCCTCCTCTGCTCCATCCACATCTCTGGCCACCAGTGCAGATGTGCTCCCGTGTATCTCCAGTGGTGGTGGGGGGTCTCTCAAGTGCCGCCCACACAATAGGAATCCTATATTCCCCCAGCCAGTTCATCTTTATAGGCATGCACTCTTAGGCTTCAATCCTAAAGATATTACTTGGATGTAAATCCCATTGAAATCAGTTGGACATATTTCTCAGGAAATGTTTCTGACTGGAGTGCCAGAGTCTGTGCTTGTTTCTCCCATGAGCAAAAGGTTCTTGCTCAGTATTTGCACTAGCTGCAGATTCACCCGGCTTCTAATACGGCAAGTAATGTAATGGAATTTCAATAAATAATTCAAGCTTATCTCCAGTTACATTTTCAGGGTTAACTTTCAGCACCTGACTGCCATTATTTTTTGCTAGCTGAATTTTGTGCTTAGAGGTATGGAAATTTGGCTGAGGGTCACCAACATTTATGAGGCTACAGGCATAACCAGATTACTGATCCCAGTCTATAGATTTTAAAGAGAAATTTGAATTCCAGATGTGGATAGCTTTCTATTTTGCATAAACTCAGTTGAAATTATCTTGCAGTAAGTTTTAGCTCCTTGGTATATTGGTATTATTCATGTTTTATGCACCTGGCTTTTTGTGTTTTTACTTGGTGTTTTATTGCTGTTTTACTGTATTGTATTCACAATATGGCTGCAAGGGGCCTTGAGACCATTTAATAAACAAATAAACAAACAAATTATAGCATCTCATTTCCAGAAACTTATCTTAGATTTGTAGCTGTACTTCAATGAAAAATACTGTACTCTTCTTATCATCTGACGATGTCAATTTGCCACATCTCCCATAACAGTAGTTCAATTTCCAAGCAACTGGGCAGTATTCAACTAAATTAATGTGCAAGCAAAATGAGTTCTGCTTGTGCAGTGAGACTTCCCTTCCTTCTTACTGTGCTCACTTGGTACCATTTCCAAATCTGCTGGGGGTGGGGCAGGGAGAGAGGGGGGGGGAGTGTCCTCTTGCACAAATCAAAGTTGTTCCAATTGCACAAACTGCTACTTAACACTATGTTAAGTGTTTAACCTTGGCTTTGAATTGGAAGCATTTAATCAGAAAAAGTTGCTCAGATTTGTTGGTGGGTTGGTGGGGTGGCAGGGAAGGCCAGATCCCTGTGAAGAAGAGACTTAGTGAAAGCTATGGAGAAGATCGTGTTGAGATGAGAAACCTTTGGGAGGGCCAGGAAAGCCAATTTTCTTAAGGAGACACAAATACATGTGTTTAAGAGTCCTGGGGGACTTCTATGCAGAGCCAAATTCACTTCACTGGCCTTGGTCTATGTCTGGAGACTTGCCCAGGACTGCAGACTCAGCTGCCAAGCAACTGGCAAACTGTGTATGTGGCTGGTGGGCGACCTTCACCTGGCAGGGTCACAAGTTGTGCAGGTTCTGCTGTAGTTCCCAACTGTGTAGGGAAGCCAAGGAGCCCCATATTCCCAAAACAATCTGCGTTTGCAGTGGGAGAGTGAAAAGATAAGTCTCTCACCCTTGTGTGTTGCCTTCCCAGTAAGAATGACACCCGCCATGTAATTATTTAAAGAAAAAGAAGACCCAAAGCTGCCATGTCCAGTTTGGCCCTGAAAAACAAAGTACGAGAAGTCTGGGAACAAAGTGGAGCTGAGCTGCTAGGAGGTGGATGGAGATGGAATCAGCAGCTTGGAAGAACTTGACAAGGATTTTGGGTGGACTCAAACTGGCATTGTGATGCTTGCAGTGATAGGAAAAATACACCTCCAGATAATTTTCTTCTCTATTTCTTATTTCCTCTAGGCTGGTGTAGATGGTGAAAGCATTGGGAACTGCCCTTTTTCACAGCGTCTCTTCATGATACTTTGGCTCAAAGGGGTTGTGTTCAATGTCACCACAGTTGACCTGAAGAGGTAAAGGATCTTGATAAAAAATATTTGATGAGACACAATGGCGTTTGTGTTTTCTTGTGTTTATTTATAAGAAATATAATAAGCCTGCCTTTCACCAAAGAATTATGTAAACCTGCCTTTCACCAAATGGTTCTACACCTGGGTAAAATTTAAAGACAGTATGAACAGCCACAAAAACCATGAACCATAAAATTATCAGCATTTAAAGCCCGCTGAACCAGAACTGACTGGCAGACTATTGCTCTGCCAGCAAAACCTTAACAGCCCCACCTCAGAGGAGAGGTCATTCCAGGGAAGTTTGTAATGGTTGATGTTTTCTTGCATTTTAATAGTGGCTGGGGCAACCCAGTTAGATGGGTGGCATATAAATAACAAATTTATTGCTATTGTTATTAAATGGGGCTTTGCCACCCGGGAAGCCCTCTCCGCTGGTGGAGGGAGCAGCAGCAGAGCTCTCTCAGCTGGTCTTAATGCATGGGCAGGTCTGTGAGGGAGGAGATGTTCTTCAGAGAGCTGTACTCTTAAGTCACTTAGGGCTTTGTATGTTAACACCAAAACCTTGAGTTGGGCTTGGAGCATATTTGCAAACAGTGCAATTATTCAAGACCAGTGTCATCCAATTGGCCATACCAGTTAACATTCTGGCCACTGCAATAAGTTCCAGCTGCAGTTTTCAAACCGTCTTCAAGGGCAGTCCCACGTAGAACGCGTTACAGTAGTCTGATCTGGAGGTCACTAGAGCATGGGTTACTGTGACCACATTTATTTCTGACCACAAATGGCACCAGGTTCACAAATGGTGAACCTGTTAGAGCTGGAAACCAGCACTCCTGACCACTGAAGGCACCTGAGCTTCAAGTGTGGGAGGTGGCTCTATGCACCTGCTCCTTCAAGGGGAGTGCAACCCCACCTAGAGCAGGACCCCTTTCTTCTCTCACCTCAGATGGAACAGAGAAGCAGAGTTGAATGTCATCCACATACTGATGACACCTCACCTGAAAGCTCCTGATGAATTCTCCCAACAGCTTGATATTCCTTCTGATCACTTTATTTGGATTTTCTGTTGGGAACTTTAATATTTCTCATACAGACAGCGAATCCTACTTTGCTTATTATTCTGCACTCATATGCACATGAGCAACTACCGATGCAGGCACCGCGTTTGCCTTGGAGTACAACCCTTGCATAAATGGAGAGAGGCCTGTATATCCTATATGTAGCTTAGAAAGCAAAGGGCTAGTTTTCTCAGTAGTACAAAACCAATGGGACTTCCATGGCATATATGATTAGTAATTTATTGAACTTTCTTTTTGTTTCCACAGAAAGCCAGCTGATTTACATAATTTAGCTCCTGGGAGCCACCCACCATTCCTGACGTTCAATGGGGAAGTCAAGACAGATATCAACAAAATTGAAGAATTTTTGGAGGAAACGCTTTCACCTCCAAAGTAAAAAATAAGAGTTTTTTAGAATTATGGTGTAGTTACCACATGAAATGGGTAAAAGTAAAGGGCAAATTGATACCTGCTTTGTGTTACACTGAGCCTGCTTGCCTCTTAGCTAGTCAACCTAGAAAAACACATATTTCTAAAACTTGCCTCTCCTCCTCCTTAGCATGAGCTAAGGACTTTTAACCATGGGACCTGATTTCATGACACCCCCCCCCCTTGTATAGCCCACAATTTGTTCTTTCCTCTCTCCATATTTCCCATCCCGCAAAGTATAACTTCTTAAATGCAGCACTTAAGTTGTACTATATCAGGCTTCCACAACCTTGGCCCTCCAGATGTTTTGAGACTACAATTCCCATCATCCCTGACCACTGGTCCTGCTAGCTAGGGATCATGGGAGTTGTAGGCCAAAAACGTCTGGAGGGCTGAGGTTGAGGAAGCCTGTACTAAATCCTTGTACCTGTAAATATAATTTGTATGACTCTGGGTTGCAGGACTCCCTGCCTGCCCCGCTTTGAATGCAGTGTAACAAGAGGAGGGAATACTATGGGATGGCCTCACCTTCTGTAGCAGGTTTGCCCAACATGTGATCCACTAAACTGAACCCAGCTTGCCAGCCTTGTGTTGAGGTTCGTCAGGTCCTTGACGCCTCCCTCCAGGGTTGTTGCTTTAAGGTAGGGCAGACCCAAACGTGCAGAGGTTCTGATGGGCTGGCTAAAACCTCCCATGGCAATGGATGTGTGGGGAGGTTGCAAGGCAGGGGGAGAATGTTCTGCTTGGGGGGCGGTTACAATTGGACGAGTGGGCTGGGTGGCCTTCCTCCTCACCCATAAGGGAAAAAAATAAGTGTAGACAAGGCGCTGTTCTCTGCAGCTGGCTGCCAGTTACTTTTAAATTTGTTTTTTAAAATAGCCAGGGAGACAGCCATCTTCTTTTTGGTACAGCGTGTTTGGGAACCGTGCCATATACAGTAGTACCTCGGGTTAAGTACTTAATTCTTTCTGGAGGTCCCTTCTTAACCTGAAACTGTTCCTAACCTGAGGTACCACTTTAGCTAATGAGGCCTCCTGCTGCCGCCGCGGCACAATTTCTGTTCTCATCCTGAAGCAAAGTTCTTAGCCCAAGGTACTATTTCTGGGTTAGCAGAGTCTGTAACCTGAAGCGTCTGTAACCCGAGGTACCACTGTAAATATAGCATCAGTCCCAGCACCAACCTTAACGGCCTGCTACTGAGCAGAGCAGCTTGCTGTTGTTTAAAGGGAAAGAGGCGTGTGTCTGTGGGGAGGCAGCCTGGGGGGCTCATCAAATGGTAAGCAACCCCCTGCCCGACGGTGCTGTGGTCTTTGCCAGCTCACAGAAGGTCTCCTTGCCCATTGCTACAGGGTGGAAGTGGTGGTGGCCGAGGGGGTTGTGCCCAGCCCTGGCGCTGAGGCTGGTAAGCAGCTTTCTGCTTCAGGGTCACGGGTTGCCCAGGGCTGTTACACGGCCGTGGTGTTTCCTTATTGCTGGAGGAAGGCATTTTGATTGGACGGACCCCTTGAGGTCCCGACTCACAGAAAACAGAAACCTTTCCAAGAAGCACAATACACTTTTCAGCAGCCTGCACGGATTCATTGTTGCATTTCAGCTCCGTATAGACTCCTTTTCGCCAAGTACCTCTTTATATGTGCCATTATATCCTGGAATGGTTTTCTCCAAAGGCCACCATTCACACAGTGAAGAGAAGCAGCTGCTGCTGCCAAACGCCTCTGCATCTTTTGAAAACATATGACTAGTTCTGATTTAAGGATGCTGTTTCTCGGTTCCTTTCACATTAAGCCCCGGAACAATTAACCTTGTCATAAAACCATCATTGTGTAACTTTTTAAAATTCTTGGCTCCCCACAGTGGTAGCAGTATTCAGTTAGGGTCCTGAGAGGCTGACATGCTGAGATAAGAGACAGTTTTAAAAGCAGTACTTGATCTGCAAGAATTTTGCTTTGTGTTACAAACAGCACTAGAAGTGAGCAACATATGCCTTTTTGTGGTATTTGTGTGCAATTTCTTTGCTTTTAAATTTCCGCAGAGGCCTCCTTTTTAAAACCACTCTTCTGTTTTTGCAGGTATCCCAAGCTAGCTGCCAAGCACCGTGAATCAAATGCTGCAGGCATAGATATCTTCTCCAAATTCTCTGCGTTTATCAAAAACACAAAGCAGCAGGACAATGCGAGTAAGTTTGTGGGTGGTGTGGCTACTCTTCCAGTACATCCCCTTCCTTTGTGGGTGCTGGGAATGGGAGCACTCTGCAGGGGAAAGGGTTAAAGACTGTCTCACCGGGTCCCTAATCAGAAGTGTAGCTGACAGAGGCATAGACCACTTGAGTCAAGTCTGCAGATATATTTGTTTGGGAGGAGGGTTGTATTGCTCTCTGCTGGCCATTATGAAATGTACAGATCAGGGATGGGGAGAATGTGGCCCCCAGGTGCTGCAGGGCTACGACTTGCACCCTTTCCTAGTGCTACTCATGTCAGGAGTTGGAGGCCACAGGTTCCCCACCTTAGGCATTAAAGGAAATAGCCTGAATATTCAGAAGAAGGTTGTGAACTGTAGAAGACATGCATCACACACACCTCACAGGTACACAGGGAACTGCCTCAGAACCCTGGCCCACCTAGCTCATTAATGCTTGTTGTTTTTTGAGCTTAGAAAAGGCTTGTTTCCTTAGATACCTCATTTTATTGCTCCTTACGAGGAGGAGGATGCATCTGCTGGCAGCCTGGCCACTTCCAGGGAAAGGAAGCCCCACCCCTCCCCTGGCCACAGGAGTGGCGCTGGCTAGGGCAGGAGCCAGAGGAGGCCTGGCTTAATAGTCTGCAGTATAGTGACTTTTATATCCACAGGGAAACGAAAACCATTTATGTGATGCGCTTTATAGCCATATTTGCTTTATTGCGGTGGTCTAGAACCTGAAATATACAACCAACCACACTCACTGGTGACTCCACTCCAGTGTTTGGGACAGGGAATGTTTCCATCCCTACCTGGAGACACCTGAGATTGAACCTGGGACCTTCCACATGCACTGAGTTCCAGCCCTTCCTCTCTCCTTCATATTCTGGGCAGGTTATATATATATGGCAGTGGCAAATGTCTTTTGCTCACTTTACCTGAATAGTAATTTATATCCCCATCCCCTGCGCTTTTGGTCCTTTTCTCCCATTCGTTTGGCTAGCTTTCCTGCCTTGAACATATGAAAGGTTTGCAGCAGGCTAGTTGGGGCTGTAAGCCCAGAAGCAAACACATTTCTTCCATATCAAAGTTCCACAACTTTTAAGCATCTTGAAAGAGAAGGAATTGATTCCAGATTCTCAGGATGTGGCAAGCTGTGTTTGAAGAAAGTGTGCATATTTATTATTTCATGCCAGTTCAATTACAGCCAACTTGATTCCTTCTACCCCCAACATCAGCCAAATCATTTTAATAACAGGCTTTCCTCGAGGCGTGATCTTCGCCACGTCCCATCTCAGCACGTAGCGTGACTCTACGCTTCGACTTTTTCCTGCAAAGTCCTAGTACTGTGGTTGACATAGCTAGAATTTAATTTCCTCACATCTGATATAAGAACAAAGAACACAGAGAAGATACAAATGAGAAGGATCTTGACATCCGTTTCCTAGAATCAGCTCTTTGAATTCCTGTCTGATGGAGGCATATCTACACACAGACTAAAATTGACTTAACGGGTATTTCCTCTCCCCTGGGAACCATGGGAACTGTAGCTCTGGAAAGAAGGAAGGAGATTGCCAGCAGGTTTCTCAGCGACCCCTGCAAAATGAAATAAAAGACTTGGGATGCGTTACAGGAAGCCATGGGCAATAAAAACGGCATTAAACTGCTAATACATGTAATGAGGTTGTGTCCATTTCACAGGAGTTATGCAGACTTCTCTGCAGGTTCTGGGCTACTGAAGGTCGACTCTTTATTACATGGCATGGGCCGAGACCAATCTAGTTCTCTGAGGGTGTGATGTCCTGGCCCATCGCTTGCCAGCCCACAAAGAAAGAGGAGCATGGAGGGAGGGGTAGCTCCATGGTGGGGAGAAAGATTAGACCATGGGTAGGCAAACTAAGGCCCAGGGGCTGGATCTGGCCCAATCGCCTTCTCAGTTTGGCCCGTGGACGGTCGAGGAATCAGCATGTTTTTACTTGAGCAGAATGTGCCCTTTTATTTAAAATGCATCTCTGGGTTATTTGTGGGGCACAGGAATTTGTTCATTCCCCCCCCCCCCAAAAAAATAGACTGGCCCCCCACAAGGTCTGAGGGACAGTCTGAGGCCCCCTGCTAACAAAGTTTGCTGACCCCTGGATTAGGGCCTTGCCCCACCTAACGTCTGCTTCTTCCTCAGAAAAGCAGCTTGTTAATCAGAAATTAGAGCCATTTGATATCCTCAGTATACCTGATCCCCCTAGTCCAAATTGGCAAATGCAAAGAATCCAACTGATTTCTGACAATTGCACAGGAGATGCAGGTAAAAGCAGGCATTTATGTGCCAATGATCAGCTGAGTACTCAGGTGCTCCCCGCCCCACACCCCCGGCTGTTTATTTGCTGCTGAAGGAGATGGTGTAGAGAGCAACTAGCTGTTTGCAGCTGACTAATCTTTCCTAAAATTGTACTCACCTTGACTGAGAGAATGAGCCCTTTGATTTCATATGAGGGTTGTTTTTTTAAATTTGTACTGAATTGAATATTTAATGGTGCTCCGTGTTGGTGGCCACCTTCCTTAAGGTGTTCCAATGTTCTGCTCTTCGCTGAGCTGTGAGACCACCAGCATCGATTTCATTCCGTGGAATTTCCAGCCGTCTGCCCAGAGGAATCCACTGGTCTGGCCTGGATTCAGATCAAGGCCCTAAAAATAAAAGAACATTATATCATTAATTTACATATGATTAACCCCCTCCCCCCTCCCCGTTGCTGCATCATGTGGTTAGGTAAGAGAGGCGGGAAATGCCTATTGGCTATATATAGCAAAGAGTATGATGCCAGAAGTCTCTGTTGGATACGATTCCCAGGAATACCTGCATCAGTTTGACTCTAGCTTAGCAGTACTGACGTTGGCACATTTGCAGGAAGGCAAGTGGTGATTTACAGTGCTTGTCGTGTGCGTTTAAGTGTGCTCTTTCCTTTATCAAGCAACCACCAATTTCTGAAAGAATTTGTATTACTTGGAAAGTAGAGTTAACAGGTCTAGCTAGACCTGAAGAGGAAACCTTTGCGTTGAAGAGTTACAGTGCATGGCATGGAGAATTCTCTCAAGTACAACTTCTCCTGTCACTGTGATGGGAAGAACTGTGCAGCACAGGACAGAGCTTAGACATGGGAACCTGACTAGGAAGCAGATGTGCACTTGAAGATGGTCAGAACCTGGTCGTTTATTATTTAAGGAAAAGGTTTAAAGTTACAAGGGATTTGATTTCAGGCTTTGCAAAAAGGAATTGGGTAATTGAAATACAAACACATTTTTCTCAAATACTTTTCAGGGATTTTGTTGTTTCATGTTTCTGAGGATTCTGTGGGAAACTGAGGATTTATTCAGAGGCAGAAGTTGTCACTGTCTGTCAAGCATGGAAATTAATGCTGTGCCTGGAGGCTGCTAGTCAAACTCGGCCAGCACTGATCCTGCCAAATCCAAGGTGAAGGGAATAGAGGAGAGAGGGCAGGCAGGACGGGCCCAAAGAGGGACCACAGCGCAGCATCTCCATCCCAGCTGCGACCTTTCCATGGCTGGATCTTTCACCTTGCTTTGAAAGACGTAAAGGATCGGTACCCCCCCCCCCGTTATATGGCTGAAAACAAGATATGAAGCAAAACTAATGACAAGAAAAGTACAGTGGTACCTCGGGTTAAGAACTTAATTTGTTCCGGAGGTCCGTACTTAACCTGAAACTGTTCTTAACCTGAAGCACCACTTAAGCTAATGGGGCCTCCCACTGCCGCCACACATTTTCTGTTCTCATCCTGAAGCAAAGTTCTAATTCTGGGTTAGCGGAGTCTGTAACCTGAAGCGTGTGTAACCCGAGGTAATAAGTGTTTCTAGTTGGGCTGTCAGCTTAGCCCTGCCTCTAGGATTTTGAAAACAGGCCGATGTGGAGAAATTAACAGAGGAAACTGGCCTGTCATGATGGGGCAAACTTGGAATGCAGAAAGTTTAGAATCAGAGCTCCCCACGCCCGCCCCCCCCCCATTGATGCCATTCACAAATCTTCACCCCATTTCGATTTGGGTCTGGACTGCTTTGAGTCTGGATCTGGCTCAAGTGGGTCTAACCTTCCTCAGTCACCCTTTCCTTACCATTTCAACTGGCTTGTCAGTCAGGGCCTGTATTTAGGCGAAGCCATTTCTTCCTAGTGGACAGAATTGAACTGGGAGGCAGGAAAAACTGGACATGCCACAATCCCAAGATGGCAGTAACCCGTATTGATGGGGCCCCCTCAGGAATGTCATTTCTAAGGGCAGGTCCCACGGGACCTCTGGGGTGTCTTTCTAGCCCTCCCTGTTGCTGACTACACGCCTGCACAGGAAGAAGGTTTTGTTGCCTGGGAAGGAAAGGGACTGGACAAGGTACGCAGGCCATTGGGACTTCTTCACCATCCCTGCCAAATGCTCAAAGCAGCCAAACGGTTTTTTGGGTGTGCCACGGATGGTAGGTGTGTTGGCCTTGTCTCCATGGCAGATCTGCTTAATTTGTGTTTCAGGCTTCTGTTAAAAGACATAGAGAAAAAGGCAAGAAAACATAGCAGGGCTAGTTTCCAGAAATGTACTGTGATATATATATATTTAAGCTTTTAAGGTACAGTGGTGCTGCCTGCCCACCCCATACTTTTTGTGCCTGTCTTTTGGTTTGTGGTCTGAGAGCTGATCCGTATTTTCTCTCATCCCTCTGCGCTCCCGCTGGAAGAAAACCGTTCTTTGGTGCTCAGTCGGAGCAAACAGCACCCTTTGCTCCAATTAAGAGTTGAAGAGCTGGTTTTCCCTGAGAAAAGAGCCAGGCAAGAGGGAAACCACTTGGACCTGTACCTAGAAAGCGTGGGTCAGCAGACGTGGGGGTCAAGCCCTGACTGTATGTGTGCGTATGCCCCCTCCAGCGCAGCATGGTCAAGGCCGACTGGTCATGACTCTCCAGGGGGCAATGGAGCGTTTTGGTTTTGGGTCTCGCTCATGTACTTTTTTCAGTTTTATTCCAGTACAAATCAAAAGCAATTTATAGAGATATCAGTGGTGGTTAAAAAAGTAAGTGATATGAAAGAAGAGAATTTTGTGTCGTCATGAGGAATATTAAGAAATACATTCCGGTAACTGCTGAGTCTGTGTAAGACCTTGCACATACATTTGACTTTTGTTCTTTTTGCAGTTGCATTCTTCTTCAGTGTGTACACAAAATGTGTCTTGTGTCTAGTAATGTGTCATCAGAAATCGTAAGCTAGCGTGTGACATGAAGCCAGTGACAGGATGCTCCCCATGTGTCAAATGTGGTAGTTTTCTGGCATGGGGAATGCAGCAACAGCAAAGCCATCCGCTAAAATATGGAGTTTCCTTTATCAGAAATGGATTCTTTATCAGTTTGCACATAAGCATAAAATAGAATATAAGAAGATGAAACCAATGGGACCTTCTTTTTGCAAATTGTTAATTGTTCTCTAGAACTCCAGGGGGCACTGTAGTCCAGGCCAAGCACACTAGAAGATATTCCATTTTCCTGTGGCCATGGCCTAACACGTTTAGTAAAAATCTGAAATTACTTTGGGATGCCTGGTTTTCGAGGTATCTCCCGCTGCTCTTTGATCATTTAAATTGCACTGCACAGCCTGTGTAAACACACAGCAGCTTAATTTGGAATGCTGTAATGATCATCTTTCATTTATAAAATGTGGCTTTACATTTAGGTCTTGATTTTTCTCTTGCAGCATTAGCAGTCGGTATGTGGTGTAAAGACATTTTTAAAGGAGGCAGATAAAGGGCCTTATCTACTAAGCACAGTTTCTTTCCAGAAAAGAAGCAGCAGTGCTTGCTGGCCCTGAGCATGTGGCTGCTAGAGAAATTCAAAGATTTGCACGAGATGCCTTACTCACTTGTTCCCCTCTGTTTCTGGCCCAGTTTCTGGCCCAGTGGCAGTCCTCACACGAACACGGTACAAGCACAGGAAGGCACTGCTTGTTTGAGGTGGGGCCTCCATGAGGGGGCTGTGCTTCAATGTGGGGTATAAAGTCCTTTTCTACTCATGGTTTTGTTGTTGTTTAGTCGTTTAGTCGTGTCCGCCTCTTCGTGACCCCATGGACCAGAGCACGCCAGGCACTCCTGTCTTCCACTGCCTCCCGCAGTTTGGTCAATCTCATGCTGGTAGCTTCGAGAACACTATCCAACCATCTCGTCCTCTGTTGTCCCCTTCTCCTTGCACCCTCCATCTTTCCCATCATCAGGGTCTTTTCCAGGGAGTCTTCTCTTCTCATGAGGTGGCCAAAGTCTTGGAGCCTCAGCTTCAGGATCTGTCCTTCCATTGAGCCCTCAGGGCTGATTTCCTTCAGAATGGAGAGGTTTGATCTTCTTGCAGTCCATGGGACTCTCCAGAGTCTCCTCCAGCACCAGAATTCAAAAGCATCAATTCTTTGGCAATCAGCCTTCTTTATGGTCCAGCTCTCACTTCCATACATCGCTACTGGGAAAACCAGAGCTTGAACTATACGGACCTTTGTCGGCAAGGTGATGTCTCTGCTTTTTAAGATGCTGTCTAGGTTTGTCATTGCTTTTCTATTTGTTCCTCAGAGTACTTTTTCTGCTTCAGATGAGCCAGTAGAGGAAGTGAGCTAGACTAGGGGAATGGATGGAGGTAGGGCAGGTGGGGGTGTCTGCTTCAGACAGGTAAATAGTAGTGGGAGGGTTCAGCTTCCCCTACCTGCATGTGCTTTAGCTACCCTGTATAATAATGTACCTCCACCTGCTTTATATGTGGGTCAGCCAAACTAAGGTTAAGCAAATGGGACCGTTACATCAATTTGGTCCTAAAAGTCTATAAATTGTATCCCAGATATTGCTTCACCCTGCACATTTTAGGATCTCAGTAATTTCACCCACAATTATATTACCTACATGGAAACTTTTAAGAATTTGATAAATGCCTCTAATGGAAGTATCTTTTCATGTCTGATTTAGTAAGGGCTTTTTCCCCCAGCTGGAACTCAGTTGGGTGCCATTGTCATTATAAGAGAACAAGGGTTCATGGTGAGTTTTGGCACCTCTTTTTCTAGAAAAATATCAGATGATTTAATGTTTGAAAATTATAATTATTTGATTCAATTCTACCTGCATGCAAGGAGGAAAATAAATTTCAGAGCAGTTTGTAAGGAGCAATTGTTATATTTTATTATTACAACTTTATTTATATGTTGCCCTATACTCAAAAGGCTCAGTGTGACTTACAAAGTAAAAAAAAAAAAAAGGTTAAAAACTTACAACAGCAATAACAATTAAAATAACCATTGAAAGTGATCACAAGGAGTATACTTTTCCTGGTTACCATTCTGAGGCGAGCGCTGGACTAGGTGGGTCTTAGATCTCAGTTATATTTATATGTACGGATTACTCGGTTGAGGAGTGGAAAGAGGGGAAGAAACCCCCAAGTAAATCAAGGTGTGTCTGTGCACATGTGCTCCGTAACGGAAGCGCTTTCTGCTGGGTCCTGGTGCCAACTTACTTCTCAAGCTGACTTCTCATGGTCTCCACTCGAGATCTGCACGGCTTCAGCACAGAGACTCCTGAAGCTGCCATCCAAAGCAAGATTAGCCAAGGGTACAAAACCTGCCCCAGGGCAAAAACAATATCTAGACAAGCAGTTTACTTGCTGAAGATGAATTCATAAAGAAAACTAAGGGGGTTGAAATTTGCATTAGGGTATTACTTGTCCAGATTATGTGAAGTTTAACTAAGATGTGGTCTTTAAATCAGACTGCCTAATGAAGCGGAATGGTTTGATTTTGTTGTATTTTACCTTAATTTTCTGTTCCAAAGTAGTGGGAAGAAACCAGAAAAATGCAATAGACCTCATGCAATACTCTATGAATCTGGAAGTGATCAAGAAAGGTGGTGTGTGTGTGTGTGTTCTAAGGAAAAATAAATCTCAGATTGTTTGTGTGAGACTGAATATTTATGTACAGTTTCCCCTTTTCACTCATTGCATATTTCATCCAATTCATTTGTGTGTGTTATGGGATAAATCTTGTGTGGGTGGAAAAGAGCAGTAAAAAGAAAAGGCATCAATCAGTGGCCAAAGGTAGCAGCAGTCACGATTCATTTTGTACACAGGTCATAGTTTGTTAAACATGCCTCCGCGTGACAATTAAGCAGCTTGCAGGTTTACAGAGGTCATTTTGGGGTGGCTTCATATTGCAGCCTGAAAGGAAGTCTGCTTGCCTTAGGAAAAAAGAGAGCTCTGAAGCGTTGTCAGGAGGGCTTCAGCCATTCCCATATGTGGCTGCATGAACTACTTTCCCTCATAACTAGTAAGGAGTTACACAACGGAGGCAGAAGAACTCGCCCTCATTTGTTTGAAAAGTGGCTTCTGTTCTCAAGAATTGTTGGGTCATTGCCTGGAAAGGTATTCTTGTTGGTCCATGATGCTTCCATCCAGCCCTGTCAATCAAATGGTTAACACGGAGGTCCAGACCCTCAAGGCAATGAGTAGCTTTGGGCCAGTTATTCTCTCTCACCCTCTCTTGCCTCACAAGGTTATTGTGAAGATAAAATGAATTGTATGGGTAGGCCCCTGTTGTGCACGCTGCCCTGAGGAAAGGGTTGAATAGAAAATAAAAGAATGGATCAGGCTCAAGGCCCGTCGGAACAAAAACACCTTTGGCTGCTTCTGGAAGGTCTTCAGGCTAAAAAGAGAGGCCTCTCTGGCAAGGAGCTCTGGCCACCGAGAAGTCCTGAAGATCCTCAAATTGGGCTCATAGGACGGAATGTGGTCTTTCAGGGAACCTGCTCTCAAGCCATTTGGGGCTTTGTAGGTTATACCTAGTTATTTGGATTGTACCTAGAAACAGATGGGTAGGAAGGCTGCCGTGCTGGAGTCAGGCGCGTCCTAAGACCGTCCCAGGCAGTTGATGGTGGCAGCGTTCTGAAATTTCTGGACATTCTTCAGACATTCAGACAGAGTGTGTTACAGTCCAAATAAGATGCAATTAAGTTGTATTGCCTCACCATAGCCAGATCGGACATTTCTATACCACTGCTCCCACACTGCCAGTTTGTTTCATTTCTTCCTCCCATAACAGCGTCCCTTTCTTATCCCATTCCTCTCTCTCTCTCTCTCTCTCTCTCTCTCTCTCTCTAATAAATGTTCCCCTTTTATGTCCAATTTCCTTTAACAAGTCCTCCAGCCTTCCCTCCCCCCCCCAAAGGCTATGGCAAAACTAGGGGGGGCAGGCAAGCAAGGGAGAGAGTCCCTGGGCAGACTGTGGGGTCCTGGGTGCTGCTGCCCCCCCCAAAGTGGCCCAAGGTTCAGTGGCAGGGATGCACTGCTCTATCCTGCGTGATTTGGGGGGGGGGAATATGCACCTGTCTTATGCAAATGTCTGAATAGCTGTGCAAGATGCAGTTAATATAATTGGAGGCTTGGTATCTAGTTCCCGGGATAGTGTTGCCATCATAAAAACACTGCTGTTTCTCTAAAATGGGAGTGGCCAGTTGGCGACACGGGGCCAGACTCATCTCCAAAAGCAAATTTTATCTGCCTCTTCAGTGGCACACCAAATTGTGAAAATTATGAAATCTTTACATTTTGAAAAAAGTTACTCACCGGCAGTATTCCTCTTCTGGATTTTATATGCAACGCGTGAGCAGGTGTGCCCCATAGCTTTAGAAACCTTGAGCGCTGGGTGGTTTCATCTCTATTGTGGAGCCAGAGAACAGGTGAGGGCGAAGGAGTCAGACTTGCGTGGAGAAATTTGCACCGTCAGGAGATCAGAGAGGCTCCCAAGAAGGCAGGTGCTGGCCATGCTTGTTCTAGGAGACAGAATATAAGCCGTGCTCTCCATTTCCTCTCCACCACCTCCTCAAATGGGAAATAGGAAGCAGATGGGCAAGTGCAGGCAAGCCTATCTGAAGACGGCCACCACTGAAAAATAGATGGTTGAGCCAGGATTTCAAAAATCCAATTGAGTTAAATTAAGTAAATAACTTGATTTTGATGGGACAGTAAAACAATATTATTCTTTGCTTACCATGCAAGGAAAACCTTTTATTCAATAGGTGTTAATAGGTTCGAAAAATTAAAGGGAATTCTCCATATTTCCAGGGCTGCCCTAATAATAGTGTTCTATGCCCCTGCCAATATTGTCATTTCAGTGTGGCTTGCATAGAAAAACGCAGCCAAAGTAGATTAATCGGGCAGTAGAATATCAAGTGCAAAAATTAAATTTAGGGTTTATTAAATTAGAGATAGTAACACTTTTGTCTGAGAAATGGCAATACTTCAATCACTTTATATCACTGCTTTAAAAAATGATAAATGGGCCCTTGTTCTGGTGTGTGTTATAGTTCCTTAAAAGGCCTGCCTTTGTGCATGGCTCCTTGCCAGCCTTGAACACAAGCCTTGCAGAGTTGCCCAAGTCAGAGGGGGAGATGTTCCAGGAGGGGGGGATGTGGAAAAGACCCTTTCCCACCACCACCTCCAGGAAGACAAAGCTGACAGCCCAATGGCACCTCCTGGGGGAAGAACTTTCATAGGGCACTGGACCGGCCGGTTCACCCTAATGCCTTTGAAGACCTGAAGAAATAGGTTTTTGTCACACACCCCTTTGTACTTGTGCACCTTCCCTGACAGGTTAAGGCCAGGAGATGTCATTGAATCCCATGGAATTCAATTGTGACATGGATTGATTCCTCAACCTGATTCCACCAATATATGATTCATTTCCGGTCATTGGGATACAGAGTTTCATTCACAATTTTTCCAAAATGCTCCCCCTTGCCCATCCCTGGTCTTCCCTGTCATCTCTCTCAGCCCTGAAGGATAAATATTTACAATTTAAATCTAAAAGAAGAACATGGTAAGAGATCATGTGTTGTAGTAGGAAACGGGTTGCTGGGCATTTTCATTAAAGTGATTTCAGCAGAACCAATGCAAAGGGGCAACTTTGGAAGTAGGAAAAGTAGAGCCATTGAGCAGAAACAACATATTCTCAAATTTTAGAAATGGAAAAGAGAAGAGAGTTGTGATGACAGGCAGCTTGGGAATAAGGATCTAATGACAGCTTATTTAAGGCAGGTAATATCATAGAATCATAGAGTTGGAAGAGACCACAAGGGCCATCGAGTCCAACCCCCTGCCAAGCAGGAAACACCATCAGAGCACTCCTGACATATGGTTGTCAAGCCTCTGCTTAAAGACCTCCAAAGAAGGAGACTCCACCACACTCCTTGGCAGCAAATTCCACTGTCAAACAGCTCTTACTGTCAGGAAGTTCTTCCGAATGTTTAGGTGGAATCTTCTTTCATGTAGTTTGGATCCATTGCTCCGTGTCCGCTTCTCTGGAGCAGCAGAAAACAACTTTTCTCCCTCCTCAATGTGACATCCTTTTATATATTTGAACATGGCTATCATATCACCCCTTAACCTCCTCTTCTCCAGGCTAAACATGCCCAGCTCCCTTAGCCGTTCCTCATAAGGCATCGTTTCCAGGCCTTTGACCATTTTGGTTGCCCTCCTCTGGACACGTTCCAGTTTGTCAGTGTCCTTCTTGAATTGCGGTGCCCAGAACTGGACACAGTACTCCAGGTGAGGTCTGACCAGAGCAGAATACAGTGGCACTATTACTTCCCTTGATCTAGATGCTATACTCCTATTGATGCAGCCCAGAATTGCATTGGCTTTTTTAGATGCCGCGTCACACTATTGGCTCATGTCAAGTTTGTGGTCAACCAAGACTCCTAGATCCTTTTCACATGTACTGCTCTCAAGCCAGGTGTCCCCCATCTTGTATTTGTGCCTCTCATTTTTTTTGCCCAAGTGCAATACTTTACATTTCTCCCTGTTAAAGTTCATCTTGTTTGTTTTGGCCCAGTTCTCTAATCTGTCAAGGTCGTTTTGAAGTGTGATCCTGTCCTCTGGGGTGTTAGCCACCCCTCCCAGTTTGGTGTCATCTGCAAATTTGATCAGGATGCCCTTGAGTCCATCATCCAAGTCGTTGATAAAGACGACGGTCAGTCCCTTATATCTTCTAAAAAAATTGTCGACTTCATCCGGTTTTGTCAGTCTGTGCCTTTTCCCTTTATAAGTAAATGCAACACCTTCTGGAAACTCCCATCTGAATTCAATGTTGTTTCTCCTCAACACTTGTACTATCTGTTTGTATTGGTCTCGTTTTTCAAAAGCCTCAGTGGCACATCTTTAAAAATAATTATGAAACTCCCATCTATATTTAGGCGTTTTTCTCTATTTTTTTGCAAAATTAGATTTCTCATTTCTATGTTCTTAAAAACAATTAAACAGTCTCCTGGGAATTTCTTCACTTTAGTCGTCTTTGTTTTAATCCGAAAAGCATTTTGGATCATTTTTTCCACATTCTCTAACCATTGGGCAATCTCCGCCATCAACTTCTCTTTAATCTTTTCACCCTGAACCTCCGGCACAGACCTGAACCTCAGATTCGTTTCCTTTTGTCGAAGTTCATTCATTGCAAACGCGTCCCACAGCTCCTCTTGCGTCTTGTTCACCTCTGACACATCTGCTCTAATTTTTTTTCTCCTCCTTTCGGACCTCTCTCATTTCTAATTTCGTTCTCTTCATTCCTTCTTCCAGATTCTGCGTTCTTTTAGAAATCTCTTTCATCTGTCCTTTTAACTCATTCACTGTAGTATCTATTTTTTTGTTCACTTGTTCCAATTTAGTCTCCATTTGGCCTAATTTGCTCTCAATATTTTTCTCACTGCTCTTTATATCTGTTTTTAATTCTGTTTTTAAATCTGCAAACATCTTTGCTATATCTGTTTTCCAGTCTGGTTCCTGTCTTGAACCCCTTCTTTCCCCCGGTGTTACACCTTCACTCTTTTTCTGCAAATGAGTCGTTTTTAACAATTTTTACTGTTCTTCTCCCACTTACTTTACCAACAGTTGTTGTCTCCCCAATATAAAATACAAAGAAAAGAGAACCAAATTTTACAAATTTAAATTATAGACTTCACTATTATTAAAATCAGATCCTAATTCAATAATAATTTCAACTCTTTTTAAATTCAAACAACCCAGTGAAATACAAAAAAAGAAGTAACAAAATACTCCCCAATTATCTTTAAACTCCAAAATAAAAAAGAGAGAGAAGGGGAAAAGGGGAAGGGGGGCTTCAAAATTTTCAGCTTTAAGCCAAAATAATAACAAATTAAGAGCTGTAAAGTTTACTCCTTTAACAATGAAGGTATAAATATATATATATATATAAAAATACCAAGTGCAGTAATGGTGCCAAAAAAAATTTAAATGCAATAGGAGCTTCAAAAACCACCAAAGTCTTCAATGCTCACTTAATTTTAACTCCCTCAAAAACTTCCAGCCACTTGCATGGCTAAATCCACTTTATCAGTTACGAAATAATCCATCAAACCTAAAGGTTTGAGATTTCTTTTGTCCTGCGGAATCCTCTATACTTTAAGTTAAAAAAAATCAAAAAAATAAAAATAGGATGAAGGAAAAACCCAGAGCTCCAAAAGAGGAATAATCCAGTTAACCACAAGAAGGGGATTCAGTTCAATATTTCCACTAGTTGTTTCTAAATGTAACAGTATTCAGCAACAAGAAGCGAGAGGAGAAGCAACTCCGCCAGTGGCAACAAGGTGGCACATTGTATCTCTCCCTTATAGTCTCAGGTGGGGCGGAATTTAAACCTCCAGAAAGCAAGAGTTTTTGTAGCGTTACAAATCTCTTAAACAAAAACTCCAATTAAGGCAAAGCAATTTGGTACATCCAAAATTAAGTTTCTATTCTTTTTATTGAGTCATACCGTTATTTTAACTTTTCCTCCTTGTCTTAACCCCGATAACTTCTATTGCGCAGTTCTTTTGTTCAAAAGCGAAAGTAATCCGTCCCGGTTTCTCCAACAATCACCCCGATGCGGCCAGCCGATCCTCTGAGACCGTTTAAAAAATGCTTTTCATCTAGTTTTTTTCTCCCCTAAATATAATTCTGGAAATATTCTTGTGAAAAGCCTTTAAAAGAAATAAGTCTTTTGGTATATCCACTAGAACTCCCCGTTTGCCGTCACTTACGATTTTTTCTGTTCCGCGAATTATTCTTGTGTCCAAATATAAATTCCCAGCAAGGCTGACCTCCTTTTTCCCACCTTACCGCCATGAATTAGTTCCAATTAAATCTGTAAATTTATACTTTAAAGTTCCAATTCGTTTTCTTCTTTTTGAGAACAGATCGCTTAGTGCGCAAGCCTGGAGCTTCGCTATAGAGAGCTAGAAATGGCTTCCCGCTGCCAACGTCTTAACCCCGCCACACTCGTCACCTCCAAAAAGGAGGTTACTTGGTGGCTGGAGGAGTGTTAAAATGGCAAAGCTGGGACCCCTGCCTCTCAGATCCCCTTCTGAGAGTATTTGGGGGGCTGCGGTGCTCTTGCAAACCCCCCTTTTGGCTCTCTAAAGCTGGATACGCTCGCACCCGAGTGATCCCGCTTGCATTCCACTTTCGCGATCCACCGGAAGTCCGTATATGGCCATGAACTTTATTGGAAATTCTGTTTTATTTATCTTCTCTTTATTTGTTTCTTGACACAGGCCTGGAGAGAGGTTTAACAAAGGCTTTGAAGAAACTGGATGACTATCTGAGAAATCCTTTACCTGAAGAGATAGATGCAAGTAGCACAGAGGTGGAGAAGGTGTCGAAACGCAAGTTCCTGGATGGGGATGAGCTGACTCTTGCCGACTGCAACCTTCTGCCCAAACTTCATGTTGTCAAGGTGAAAAGAACAGGCACCTCTTTGCCACCATTCCTCTCATGGTTTTACATGCTTTGCATTTGCCTGAGCAGTGAGAAGCCTAGGAGAATGAGCCCTACATAAACCTTTGGATGAGAGGGAGATCACTGCAGCCTTTGGTGACTTGTCTTATTTACAAAAGTCCCAGCAGAGCACACTGCAAACATGGCAGATTGCTCAAGCTGGCAGCATAACTGCTAAACCTGCATGAGATCCCCAGGTTCCCTGCCCAAGATTCACAGGTGGGGACCTCCAAGCCACCTCCGGACATGCTAAGTTCACAGCTGATGCTGCTCAAATTCAGTAAGCAGCCTACATGACTTCTGCCTACACAGCAGACTGCACCCTGCAGGAAGATTTCCCCTTGAGAAAATATCTTCACCATTGAGCCCATTAAGGAATATCAGCTGATCGCTCTTGATAATTAACAAGCAATCAGCTTAGCAAAGGATGGTCAGCAGTTCCTTGGTGCTCTGACCACACTTATCTTTCAGTGTCTACTACTCTGCAGTATCTTTTCAATCAGCAGGATCAGTAGAAACCCAATACAATTATGGTACTCGGGGTCAGGTCAAAACTTTGATGCCAGCAACATAAAAACCAAAAGGGCACTTCTAACTGAATCAACATGGCACGCAGTCTAAACATATCCAGCTCCCTCAGAAGTCTTGGTTTCCAGACCCTTGACCATCTTGATCGCCCTTGTTTCAGCTTGTCAGTATCCTTCTTAAATTGTGGTGCCGAGAACTGGACATAGCATTCCAGGTGTGGTGTGGTCTGGCTGCAGCAGAATAAAGTGGCACTATGACTTCCCTTGATCTGGACACTAGACTTCTGTAGATGCAGCCTAGAATAGCATTAGCTCCCCCCCCTTTTTTTTTCTTTTGCTGCATCACACTGTTGACTCATGTTAAGCTTGTGGTCCACCAAGACCCCTAGATCCTTTTCACATGTACTGCTAGTAAGCCAGCTGTAAGCCACATTAAGCCTTATATTTGTGCATCTAGTTCTTCATACCTAAGCGCATAACCTGACATTTGTCCCCACTGAAATTCCGTTTTTTAGTTTGGGCCTGGTTCTGCAACCTGTTAAGCATTAGTTGCTTCTCCTAGGTTTGTGTTGTCTGCAAATTTGATGAGCATCCCCTCAATTCCAAATCCACCTAACAGTTTCCTCATTCAACCAACATTTTTCCAGCTTCCTCGTATGATGGAACTTGCTTGTTCTTCCTCTTGCTTTGAACATAGCCAAAGAAAGCTTTAAAAAAAAAATCTCTCTTGCAAGTGGGACCTTGTTTTGAGCTTTGGCCCACCTGAGCTCCCCACCGCAACTGTTGGCTTCTTGTGTATACTCCTCCTTTGTGATTTCCCCTTTCTTCCATTTCATATAGACACCCTTCTTAAATCTAAGCTCATCTATAAGCTCCTTATACATCCACACTGGTTTCTTTAGATGCCTCCCACTTTTCTTTCTTGTTGGAATTATCTGTATTTAGGCCTTCAATATTTCTCCTTTAAGAAACTCCCATCCATCTTGGACCTCCTTCTCTTTGAGTATTTCTGACCATGGGATCTCACCCAGTAGCTCCTTCAGCTTTTTGAAATTGGTCTTCTTAAATTCTTTTCTCCTGCCTCTGTATCATGAAACCCAGGAGGACATGATCACTTCCTCCCAAGTTTCCCAGTACTTCCACTTGCATGGCAAGGCTCCGGGTCCCACAGTTCCCTTATATAATAAACACACATGGACATGGATAATTTAGGTTAATGGGCTAAAATAGGGCACAACTTTATTGGTTACAGATGTGAGCAATTTGACTTAGGCATTGGGTAAGACCAGGCTATATCCTGACTCCTGTCCATCTGCAAGGAGTCACACTAAGGGTAGACATACGTCAAATCGCGGCGTCCCCAATGGGTCATGGCATGGTGGCCCTAGCCCATGGATCCTTTTAACAGGATGCCCTTATTGAGAAGGGGCAGGCAGAGGTTACAGCCTCCCCTCCCATCACAAAGGCTTACCTCACAAAGTTGTGACAATTGCTACGAGGTAGGTGAAACCCAAATGGCTGGTGCCAATTTGCCAAGTGGAAAAATTCCTACCTGGCCCCAACAACATGGCAGCCAACCTTAGTCCATAGCAAAGTCGATGTCATAGCAACGCATAAAAAGAAGGTGGGTGGCCTGGGAAATCCGGCAAGGAGGTGGAAGGACACACCCCCCGGCCATGCCGCAGTTTAAACGGCAAGTGGTCACCCCCCCAGCTGTGCCAATTGGTCAGCTGCGGGGCGTGGCACGACCGGGAGTCACAGTGACGCGGGCAGCATCCCTCCACCCTCCTGGCGGGTCACTGGGAGGTCCCGGGTGCCCTCCTGCAACACCGCCCCCCAGGGAAGGGGAGCGGACTTCTCCAATTAGTTCTTCTGTTTGTGAGGACCAGGTCCAAACTAAATGATCCCCTTGATGCTTCTTCCACCTTCTGGGAAATGAAATTGTCAGCAAGACAATGGAGGAATTTGTTGGACCTTTCATTCTTGGCAGAGTTTGCGTTCCAACAGATATTGGTTAAAGTCTCCCATGACTATTTTATCTTGTAGGGCCATCCAAGATCTCCCTATCTCACAAGATCTTGGACAGCGGGGGGGGGGGGCAGTTTTGTCCATATGTTACAAAACGTATTAATAATATTCAAGTATTAAAAGCAGGTTTTGGGGGGGGGGTCTTCATTCTAGATTGTAACGAAGAAATATCGAAACTATGAGTTTCCAGCAGAAATGACGGGACTTTGGCGATACCTGAAAAATGCTTATGCTCGGGATGAATTCATCAACACTTGTGCTGCGGACAAAGAAATTGAAATAGCTTATGCTGATGTAGCCAAACGGCTCAGCAAATTCTAATCAAAATGTATTTCACTGGATGGCTGGAAATAAACTTGTCTGTTCCCTAGAGAAAATGCAAGGTGGCAATGCAGAAGAGGAAACATTACTTCTGAAATGTGTAATAATTCGCTGGAACAAATTTTATCATTTATGACCAGTGTTTTGAAATCACCATGTTTGATTAAATAGCCTCCTGCTAACAGTACATTCTATAGCTAGAAATTTCAAAGTTAAGTAGAACATGAATGTAAAGAATTATTTGGGTTTGTGGTATTTCTACCTTTTTTCATGGACCCTTGATGTGTTCTATTTAAAAATACACCGTCAATAGCATTGGAGGGAAAATAGGACTGACAGTAAGAAAGGGGGACATTGTCGTGCGGGGAGCATAACTTTAGGGAATTGGAAGCATCTTTCGAAGCATGTCCTGCCCTCCTAGAGCAAGGAGAAGTTCTGAGAGGAGTCTCGTGCTTGTGGGGAAGCCTGAGTGAATGCGGGCGTAGGACGCAGATTTGCTCAGCAGAGGCCCCAGCAGTGGGGAAATAGTGAATGCAATAACTTTGTCTACAGATATGATTCAAGGATATTTGGAGGAGCAATAGTAATACAAAAACAGCGTAGGTAATATTGAAAAGAAACTCGGATAATACTGAGATGGAATTTAGATATATATATATATTGAACGGCTCTTCACAGCTAACTCACAATCTATAGTATCCTTTCGAACATCTCAGCATGTTAAGAAAAAAAGAGAGCATGCAACAGAAATCTGATTCCTCATATGAATGGATAAGAAATGGAGTTCTTTGTCTATTCCTAAGTCGTCATTTGGTCTAGAAATCCTGAAAACAGCAGTTTGTTTTTTAAAAAAGTTATTCCCCACTGCCAATACTAGCTTGAAGTTTGGCAGGTATATAACTGCTTCTGAGAGTTGGTGGGTTTCTTTGTGCTGACAGAGGGTAACATCCAATTGTAACTTCCCACTGGGCAGCAGATTCTGTATCCACAAACAGGAATTCCCTTACATTCTCTCCTACAGCTCCCTGCGTGCTCTTAAAAACTATTGTGGGGCTGAAGGGCCCCCCCAGAGCAGATGGGGGGGACAGGGGTGAGGGGGTGAGAAGCAGGGTTCAGAGGAAGGGAAATTCTGCTGTGTCTGTTGGCATGAAGTTGGACTTCACCTAAACTGATTTTATGAAATGGATTATTCTGTGCTCAATCTAGCCTTTGTATTAAGAGTTCTGCTTGAAGCCAATGGATATTTTGTTCCATAAATTACTTTAAAACATTGATTGATTGATTGATTGATTGATTGAAATTTAGGTGTTTTAGCTCATATTTCCTAACATTTTCGAAGGCAAAAGGTTTGGCTCTGAATCATACAGAACAAGTCTGCAAGTAGGTTCAACAGTGTTGCTGTTCTGCCTTTTTCTCCACTGCAGTTCCTTAAAGCTACACCTTTTTAAAAAGAAAGAAAAGGACACCCGGTGCTTGCAAAGAGAAGGCAAATGTCACATTTTGCGATCGGGGTTCTTTAGCATTCCCTGGATCTATTTTGCAGAAATTGGGTTTGCATGGTGAGGTCCCAAACCATCCCGAGATGTAAGAATGAAACCAGTATTTTAGGTTAATGGGCTAAAAAAGGCCACAACTTTATTGGTTACAGAATGTGAGTGATATTGGCTTAGGCACTGGAAGCGAACCAACTATACCTGACTCCTGCCCGCCTGCAGGGAGTCTCAGAAGGGTTAACCTCCAAGAGGGGGCGCCCTGCTGATGCACATCAACTAGGAACTCCCCCAGGGTCACCGCTAGGGGTCGTGCCATGGCCCTAGCCTCCCGCCTGGGGTTCAGACAGAGACCACACCCCTCGGATTCCTTTAACGGAATACCCTTGAATTAGGAGGGGTAGGTGATGGCCACTACCTCCCCTCACTTCCAACCAAATACTCCAATGCCTAACCGCCAAACCTTACAAAGTTGTGGCGATTTGCGGGACTTCCGGGTTAGCGCCACCGGCAATGGCAGATTTCCTCTGATCGGGAGGAATCCGCTCCGTGGAAATTAGGGTCTGGACCACAGCGAGGCGGAGACCTATTAAAAACCACAGGCGGGAGAAGCCTGTGGACGTGGGATTCGGCTGGCACCTTTTGCGCCTCCCCTACTCGCGGGGAAACCCAGTTTCGGGGATCCGGAGTGACGTGGGGTGAGCGGCGCAGTGCTTCGAATCGACTGCTTCTTTCACGGAGTGAAGCCGCATTGCTGTTGCCGGAGAGCGCTGACTTTTTCCTGTGGACAATTGGACTCTAAACAACTACCCGTGAGTAGAACGGAAAATTGGATCTCTAAACATCTTAATTTGGCATCGAAACGGGAAGGTTTCAAACAGGAAGTCCGCCTTCCTCTTTAAAGCAAAGACGTTGCAAGCTAAAGTCTGGAAAGTCTTTTGTAAAGGATTAAATCTCCATCGGCTAAAATTACTAAACCCCCCTTGGAAGCAGGAGAAGAGGGGGGAAATTTTAGATCGTTTATGCCTGCAGGAGAGAGAGTGAAGAAAGATAAATTACCACCGTTTTGAACCTGGGAACGGGCTGCCAGTAAGATTGACGTTTTGGGAAAGTTCATTGACTGTGAATAAAACGTATGTTGACAGATAGTTAAAAAAGAGAAATATATTGTTTCCATTGTTTCCTTTTGCACTTAAAAAGGAGCAAAAAACTAACTGAAAATCGAAACTAACTTTGTTGCTAGATCTGCGTTTAAAAGGATGGATACAAATAGAAATTGTTTCCTATAGATGGAGCTTTTGAAACTGTTGCAGGAGTGGAGCTGGGGAATTTTCTGGAGAGATTAAAGACCGTGAGAATCAGAAATTGACCTTGGACAAGACTGTTGACAGAAGAAGCCTTAGTGATTGCATTTTGCAAGACAAGTGCTTTATTGGAACAGCTTCATGAGAAGACGGATGTGATGATTACAGTGGTGCCCCGCAAGACGAATGCCTCGCAAGACAAAAAACTCGCTAGACGAAAGGGTTTTGCGGTTTTTGAGCTGCTTTGCAAGACGAATTTCCCTATGGGCTTGCTTCGCAAGACGAAAACGTCTTGCGTTTTTTGCAAGTTTGTTTCCTTTTTCTTAACACCCTTAATACAGTTGCGACTTGACTTCGAGGAGCAACTCATAGAACGCGGTGTGGTAGCCTTTTTTGAGGTTTTTGGCGATTTTTGAAGCTTTCCCAAAACTTTTCCGACACCGTGCTTCACAAGACGAAAAATTCGCTAGACGAAAAAACTCGCGGAACGAATTAATTTTGTCTTGTGAGGCACCACTGTACTAAAATTGACAATTTGGGACAAAAAATGACTGATTTGGGACAAAAAATGAATACCTATACAGAAACTACTCAGGAATTGATTCAGCAATCTGTTTTGACATGGCAAGCTGTGGAGAAGACGAAGGAGAAAGTTGTTGTTGAACCTCAAGTAATTCAAGTGGAGAGAGCCCCGGCCTTACAGAAGCAATTTGATGAACATAAGCTGTTGCCTTTTACGATCGAATCTAGAGAATGCCAGATTTGGTGGGATGGAGCCCTGCTTGGATTGGAGAAGGAAAGTTGGATAGATCCCCTTATGCAGGGATGTTCTGGCCTTTGGGATCTGGATTTGGGTCAGGGGGAGATTGGAGTTGTGGGGGCCTTTAGCTTTGGAGGGACTCTGAAACACGCTCTGAAATATCTTTTGGACTTTAGTTCTGACTATGGAGAATGGGCTGACCTGTCGAGAAGGAATTGTTAGGTTGGAGTTTCCCCGAGATCTACTCCTCAGTGCCAAAGGAAGGAAATTAAGAATAAGATCAGCAGAAGATAAAGTAAAGTGCATGTATAAATATGAAGAAGACCTGCAGAAGGGACATGGAAGAGAGTTAAGAGCCTCGGACAGAAGGTCACCAGGTTGATGGACCATATGGTATTGATAGAAAGGTCTGACAGAATCTGGGACCAGGGTGAAGAGACGGTGGAAGAAGATTGGGAAAAAAGTTTTTTAAAAAAAATTATTTAGAGAAATGTTGCAAAATTAATGAGTGTTAGAAAAATGTTGGAATGAAATTATATGGCTTTAGTAGAAATGTTATAAGGAGTTAAGTATAAATAAGTTTTAGGGTTTTAATGGTAAGATAAGGTTAAAATAAATTAAGATAATTAAATGACAGAAAACAGTGAAAGTTGGAAAGGATTTGCTGAAATAATTAATAACTAGAACACAAAAAGGGAGGTGTGAGGAGGTCGATGAAACAAGTTAATGAAAGATAAAGATATGGAAATATTGGATGTGCTTTTAATTGTTTTTGCTTTTGTTTTGATGTATCATGTTTTTTGTTTCTTTTTCTTTTATATGTACTGTATTTGTATTGTTTACTTTTACTTTTTACTTTTTACTTCTTTCTTTAATTCTTAAACTTTTAATAAATATTATTTTTTTTAAAAAAAAAAAACAAAGTTGTGGCGATTTGCTATGAGGTAGGTGAAAAACCAAATGGCCGGTGCCAATTTGCCAAGTGGAAAAAATTCCTACCAGGCCCCTTCAACAGGCGACCAACCGAATCCATAGTAAGGTCAAGGGATAAGGAGCCTGACCTTAGGGAGGGAGGGTGGCAGAACTGCGCAAGCAGGAAGCAAAAGGGGACAAGTGCTTGACCGCATTGGTCAGTCCAAGGGATGATGTGGCCGAGGACTCCAGGGGTGCAGAGGCTATCCCGCCTTGTGACCAGCCTGCAACGACATCTCCCCGACACAGGAAATGGCTTTGTTGATAGCCATGCTAGCTGCTGCTATTCACGCAAGAATATATATAGTCTGCCTATTTCCTTGTGATCTTATACTGTTCAAACTCCACTTCTTGTTATTTTTTGCAAATCCAACTATAGCATTTAAGTGGCACTACAGTTTTGGACCAAAACCTCTCATTCTCCTCCTTTCTAGCCTATGTCTTCCTCACTTTCAGAGCTTTCTTTCCTGAGAAATACTGAGGCCAATGTGCTTGCACTTTCATTTCCTTGGACACTTTCCCAACTTTGCCCACTAGCTGAAGCTTCTGACCACTTTACTTCCTTGTCTCGGCATAATGCCTGCACCCTTTCCAACACTGCATCAAATTTGTTGAGAGAATGGTAACAATTGTGTGATGCAATCCCACTAATTCAGCTTGCAGCTTGAAAAGCACTGGGTGAATATGCTCCCATGGCAGAGACCCTGTGAGGAGCCTAGCTGCAGCATTCTGCACCCGCTGGAGCTTCTGGGACAGCTTCAAGGGCAGCCCCGCGTAGAGCGAATTACAGTAGTCAAGCCTGGAGGTGGCCGTCGCATGGATCACTGTGGCCAGGTCGGGGCGGGAAAGGTAAGGGTGATGTAAAACAATCAGGGTGATGTACAGCAATATTAAAACACAGGGACTATTGAAAAGCAGTGCAGCAGTGAAAGCAGCAATGCGTGGGGAGGGGGGCACAACCAACACACCTTGGCATCCAGGGATGGGGCTGGTCCAGCAGTGCACAAGAAGCTTTTCACGCATTTACATGGGACGCCTGGAAGAAGGCTGTTGCTGGGAAAGGACTTGGATCCTGGTGTCTCTAGCTGTCTCCAGACCTGGCTGCAAGACTGCACTTGTCGCGAGCAGGCACTTTCTGCCAGCACAGTAGCTAAGCCAGCCATAGCTCCAGCCCCGTTACTTCAGCACTGTATATTATAATATACAGAGACGCGAGTGGCACTGCGGTCTAAACCACTGAGCCTCTTGGGCTTGACAATCAGAAGGTTGGCAGTTCGAATCCCCGTGACGGGAGGAGCTCCCGTTGCTCTGTCCCGGCTTCTGCCAACCTAGCAGTTTGAAAGCATGCCAGGGCATGTAGAAAAATAGGTACCACTGCGGTGGGAAGGCAAATGGCATTTCGGTGCACTCTGGTTTCTGTCACAGTGCTCCATGTGCCAGAAGTGGTTTAGTCCTGCTGGCCGCATGACACAGAAAGCTGTCTTTGGACAAACGCCGGGTTCCTGGGCCTGAAGCGAGATGAGTGCCGCAACCCCTAGTCGCCTTTGACTGGACGGTTAAGTCCAGGGGTCCTTTACCTTTATTATTATTATAATAATATAGATTGTATATTGCATATTTTGTGTGCTTTGAAATGGAATAGGATATGATAACTTAATATTTTCACTTTTTTCCTGCTTCTAGATTAGAGCAAAGGTACTAAAAATGGGAATAAACAGTTACTTCTGGTTGGGAGCTGGATTTCTTAAGAGCGACCTACTGAATTCAGTAGGCCTCTGAGGCTTGATAAATAATGGGAAAATCCCTAATGTGTGCTTATTGTCAACTTCAAATGGACTTCAGTCAGAATTTCTTTCTGTTCCATTCTGAATGTGAAGTGTTGTTGTTGTTTAGTCGTTTAGTCGTGTCCGCCTCTTCGTGACCCCCTGGACCAGAGCACGCCAGGCATGCCTGTCTTCCACTGCCTCCCGCAGTTTGGTCAGACTCATGTTCGTAGCTGTCCAACCATCTCGTCCTCTGTCGTCCCCTTCTCCTTGTGCCCTCAATCTTGTGTTAATCATGCTGAACATAGTTTATCTACTTTGGCAAAGTGATTTTTTAAAAAGAACTTAAATGACAAGACAGACAGTATGGATTAGCAATAACTTTGTTCATAAATTTCTCACAAGATGTAAAGAAAGAGGCAGATCAGAAGGAAAAGTAGCCAACAATGTGGATTTAATCATTGATGTTTCAGAAAATGCAGACCAAATGTCTGTAAAAATGTCCATTGTAGTCAAACATTTCTGAGATATTTCTTTCAAAGACACCAGTACTTCACTAAGTACTTCATTCCTATCCGAGATCCACATTGATTTCCCTCTTAATATTAATTTAGAAACTGCTAAAGGCACCTTTTTCTAATAGAGTACTTGAGCTGTTGACAATCCGGTGTATCTGTAAAGCCAAGAAGTTACTAGGATTTTTTAATTGGAACCGTAGCAAACACCTCAAGGATTTCCAGAGGTCATAGCAAAAACAACAGATGCCTCTGATGAAGTAGAGACCACAGAATCCGAGAGCTGGAGGGGTCCTGAGGGTCATCTAGTCCAGCCCCCTGCAAGGCAGGAATGTGCAGCTGGCCCAAATGGGGATCGAACCTGAAACCTTGGCATTATCAGCACCACACTCTATCCAACGGAGCTCCCACAGACTTATCAGAAACTCCATCGTACACCTGTAAAGTCTTTGAAAACCTGCCAGATCCACTTCTACTTCTGCAAGGTGGCCCCTCTGAATTCCCATTTCCCTGCCCCATTGCTGCCTCTGATGCTCCACCCCACTGGCACAGCTCTCCCCACTGCTCTGGGCCAGTGGCTTTGCAGAGAGAATCTCTGCTGTATCATTGAACAGTAGACATTGCTTTGCTTTCTTGGATTTATTCGAAAAACGATGAAAGGAAAGTGTTACAAACTGATGACATATGTAGAGTGATTATGAAAATATGGGACAAATGTTGATTATAACTTGTCCCTGAAATATTACCCATATACTCTGTTATATACTATATACTTGCAATTTAATATTGCAAGAAATGATTGAGTCTTTGGACTTTAACAAATGCTTAGGATAAGAGATTTATCTAAAAACAGTACAATAACAATGTGTTATGCATGAAATTGCCTTCAAAATCTGGATTAATAAGACCCCCTTTCAGTACTTGCAAATCAGAATTCTTTTATTAGAATGGAATAGAAGTGAAAATGCTTATAGGGCACTGGCAACTTTTGAAAATGTATTTTCAGGCAAGATATCACAAAAAGGGTTACCATGGAAAATATGTCATGTGGTTCCATCACTAAGGGCCATGAACTCTAGTTAGAAAAGAAAGCAGTAAGAAGAATCCAGTTGGAATTTATTTGGCAAAAACTTGTCAGAAATATGCACAAATGCAACGAAGAAGTTGCTAGATGTTAGATCTATTGGACATGCGATCTAGCATGCACCTCAAAATGGTAGTTTAAAAAATACACGGTTTTAAGTTAACTCAAGTTGTTGGCAATGTATACAAGCATAACTCAGAGATCTTGCAGGTTCTGCTCCAGACCACCACAATAAAAGTGAATATCGCATTAAAACCTGTCACACAATTTTTTTGGTTTCCCAGTGCATATAAAAGTTATGCAGTCTATTAACCCCGCCCTGCCCCGCCCCCGGCTGCAGGGGTGTGAGGGGTGAAGCCCAGCTCCACTCCTGTGGCAGCGGCTGGGGGGCTTCCTTCCCCTGAAGGGGCCTGGCTGCCTGCAGCTGCACCCGCCTCCTCGTGAGGAGCAATATCTGTGAAGCCCAATAAAGCAAAAAGCAATAAAACAATGTGTGTCTGTAGAGGCTTTGCACATATTTGGTGGTCATGTAAATATGTAATAGCTTTATGGAAACTTATTGTCATAACTATCAAACGGATTATAGGGGAAATCATGTGTTTTAAACCAGAAGGCGGGAGGGGGGGAGCTCGGATTCTTTTAATGATCTGTTAAAAAAAGAACATTGGTGTTTAGTAAACAATTTGTTAGTCTGTATTATAACTGGAAAAAATGGAAGAAACCAAATTACCTTCTGTGGAGAATTGGCTTCAAAATGCTTTGCAAACTTTGGAGATAATAAAAGCTACTCATAAAAGACTTTGGGGACACAGACATTGTAACTCACAGGCACATGGGGACCATTCCTGCACTTGGGAAAATAATTAATCAATAAATACTAAATTCCCAAGAAATACCAAATATTGTGTGACAGGTTTTCTAGCTGGAGGAAGAGAGATCGCCTGACAGTCGTTTGAACAGAGGGTCAGAGGCAATTGTGAGTACGCTTTCGGAGGGGTCTGCATTTATTACTGTTGTTTTTAAAAAGATACCGGTAATTTAGAAACCTCATTTTCCCTCCTATTAAGCACATAAGCACTGGAGTATTTTCTTTATTTGGCACCTGTGGGAACAGCTCTAATGTAGCCTGTCGCGCGATGCCAAGCAGGCTGCCCCAGGTAAATTTCCAGCCCTCCTTATTGCCAACACATGTGCAACTTGGGCTACTGTAGAGCATTGTAAAATCTTACTTAGAAACAAAGTACTGCAGACTGACTACCCGTGAGTCAGACCCCATACGGCTGCAGCAGCCAGCCCCTAAATTGGCCTGACATCAGAAACCGCAGGGTGAGAACAGCAGCTCTGAAGTGATGTTTTTGTCACCAGTCATTTTCTATTTATAACAACAGCATAATCCCATTTTATAAGAACACAATAAAGCACAACAGGAGCAGGCATTGTTCTGCTCAAATCGCTTTTCTCATGCGGGTACATTTAAAGCACTTACCCTTTGGCCTCTTGTCTCACTGCACACACCCCACACAAGCAATTAAGGGGCAACAATGCACACCCTGTTGTGTCTGAATGCACAAAACCCACTTGAGGAACAATCTTCTACTAAACATTTTTAGAACATACTGAATTTTTTGCCTGCGGTGGTCTGCACTCCACCTTTGCAGCCCCTTTGCTAAATTCGCTTGATATTAAGAAAATGGGGGGGGGGCATATTTTGGAGATCATGTCCCATTGTCACTGGGGGGAGAGGATGAGTGGCTATAGTATTTCTTAATTATTGAAAAGTGTGTGCCTTTGATAAATAGTTTTAACGGCTTTAAGCTTGACTGTACGCGGAGGTGTCTTGAGATGCCATTCAAACCAGAAAAGAGAACCTTGAAGCCCAGCATGTTTGCTTCTGTGAGAATTTCTTGTAGGCCCAGTATTTGGGTGTAAGAAATGTCCCTTTCAGTTAAGCATAGGGTTCTCTGCTTTTGTGGGCTACACATTTGAGCAAAAAGGTAATTTGCTGACATTTCAACTACTTGGAAGAAAAGTTCGAATTAATCAAAATGCAGTCTGAAAAGATAGTATTTATTTCATTGCTGAATCATAAAGATAAAATAAGACGGGCATCTTTCGATTTGACCAGGAGCTCCTTGCATGGATGGTCACTGTGCTGCTGCCTCCAAAGTCCAGCTCTGGGTGCAATAGTATTGCTTCACCAGGTGGTAATATGACGTCCCTTCAGGAAGAGGACGGGGCAGCTTTGACACTTGCCTCAGAAGGGGGTAGATGTTCAGTTTAGAGCAGCATGTAAATAGTGAAACATTGAAACTGCAACCTACATTCAGTGCTGTGCTTTTCAGGGAAACGCATAGGAATAAGGAAACAATAATTTATTCATTTTATCTGTGTGCCCATGATATAATACAAGTTCAAGTAGCCACACGCCTAACTAGATTGTTTAAAGCCAAGTGGGTTTTGCTCCTATTAGGCAATTCTGCCTTGTCAGGACAGTAAAGCCTTTGATTTTTAAGTGATCCAGAGTTGTCTTTAAAATTAATAATACATATTTGTATTTTTGAACTCAGTGTAAGCGTGTGACAATGGCAAATAGTCCAATAATAAAACAATACTAAGATTTTTATATTAAGACTTGTCACTTTGTAAGTAAATCTGTTCTTTTGAAGAGCTTTGAATTTTAAAAAGGAGGCAATATTTTTAAAGTATTAATATTTACAAAAAGGGACGCGGGTGGCGCTGTGGGTAAAACCTCAGTGCCTAGGGCTTGCCGATTGTATGGTCGGCGGTTCGAATCCCCGCGGCAGGGTGCGCTCCCGTCGTTCGGTCCCAGCGCCTGCCCACCTAGCAGTTCGAAAGCACCCCCGGGTGCAAGTAGATAAATAGGGACCGCTTACCAGCGGGAAGGTAAACGGCGTTCCGTGTGCTGCGCTGGTGCCGGCTTGCCAGAGCAGCTTCATCACGCTGGCCACGTGACCCAGAAGTGTCTCCTGACAGCGCTGGCCCCCAGCCTCTTAAGCGAGATGGGCGCGCAACCCCAGAGTTGGTCAAGACTGGCCCATACGGGCAGGGACACCTTTACCTTTACCTATTAATATTTACAGACGTTTGAAAGACACAACAGAACTTTCCAAAGTTGAGATATTTTATAACACTTCTCTTGTTCTTGAATAGCACCTGCTGATTTTAATAAAAAGGGGTTTATTGTCTCGTATTAACTAAACAACTGTCTTATTTAAGCTATTTTTTAAAGTCACGTGTAGCTTTCTTGTTCATTAAACCAGAGTAAAAAATGCCATCCTGCTTTTGTGACAACGTTCATAGGCCATGAAGACTTTGGGGGGGGGGGAGGTTGCAGAAACTGCATTTTAAGAATGGCTGTAGGAGGAGGAGCATTGTTTAAACAAACAAACAAACAAACAAACAAACAAACAAACAGCACCTTTCTTTAACTCAGTTTCTCCATTCACCATAACTGGTAATGGATTTTGCAGCATCTGGTGGGCTGCAAGTTTATTCCGAAATGAGGGTCTGTTGTAACCAAAGGAAGGAATAGTGGCCTATTGACTGCTAATCATTAGAGAGTAGTAATAAAGCAATTGTCTTAAAGGAAGTATTATTATTTTTAAGACAGCATGGTAGACACTTTCCTAGTAAGTCACTTATTCCCTGAAAAGCTATTTCATTTTTATCCTGCAGTCTCTTTCTTTTCAGCCCACTACTGTTGCTTTTTCAGATAATGCCTTTGACCTAGCTTTAAGAAAAATGATTGTAGTTTGGAGTTCTTATTAGCAAATCTTTAAAAAGGGTACACTAAACTGAAGAAGTCAGGAGTTAGATCATGCGGACTATTAAAAGAGACCATTCTGCCATTACAGCACCAGAGTTGTCATCTGCTTAGTGGACTTTGTCCTGTGTGCTCCTGGGAAAGAGCTATCCTAGTTCTACCAATCTTCTACAGCCACTTGGAAATTTGAGGTGGATTCATGAGGCTTAATTATGGCCTCCGTGCAGTTCCATTTGACTACAAAGTAAAATATTGTGCTGCTACCTTGTGGCTTTCAGGCATCTGAATCCATCCTTGAAATGCAAATGGGATAGAAAGGGGCATACAATGTATAGTTCATACTGACTTAAAGACAAAATATGACAACTCGGTATCAGAAGTATATTGGAACCAAAGTTCTGGTCAAATCCATCCTTCATATTTTGTGCATGCCTTTACCAGCAGATGCCTTTAATTGCTAGCTACTTCTGCAGGCTTTTTAAAAAAGTAGCCAGGGAACTTTGGAGTCCCTTTGGCATCTGATGAATCAAAGGGGCCCAGCACTGTTATGACACTTCTTGGCAGGGAACTTAGTTCTGGGAAGAACAGAGTCCTACCTCCCTTTAGATAAGCACAGAAATCTTAAGCAGATGCTTGAGAGAGAGAAATGGATGTTCTGGGCCATGGAAGCTGCTGACACTTCTTCCCAAAAGTTACATTTTGCACTTGATGCTTAGTGTTAATGAAATAATAAAAGTCCACTTCCTCTAGCGCTGCTTTCCAACTTCTAGACTCCTGAATGTGTCTGCCTATTCACATCAGTCAGGGTTTGACTTCACCCACAGAGGTGCACTCCATTGTCACAAGAACAGCATGACATTAGTATGTGAGTCGGAAAAGTAGACTTGCAGGAAGGCATAAGCCTTTCTGAGGAACTGATGGTCCAAAGAGTAGGCACACCCTGAGCTGCTGCTTTTTTCTCTTTCTCTTTTTGCCTAGAAAAACTTATTTCATAAGGAATCACATATATTTATTTGTTTCACTAAGTTTCTTTAAAACGTGTGCTACCCATTTGTCATTGCAGCAGGGTGAGGTACATATGAATATTAGAATACAACACAAAGAAAGTAAAAATGTATATAACCTAACATAGCAAAAAACCCTGACAGGCTCAGGCATTGAAGTTCAGTAAATTCCTCAGCAAACATATGTGTCTTCAACTGGCACTGAAAGCTCCTAAGGGTGCTCAGATATCCTAATAGATATGGAGGGTAAGGCCTGTTTGGGCACATGGAGAAGCTGGGCCACCAAGCGGCTGCCCGTTTCACACAAGGCTACCATTCTGCAGGAGCTACTTGAGGTGAACCAGTAATCTGACCCTTCTCTGAAGCCCACCCAACACTTTCAGAGATGAGGCTGGAGAAGGGGACTTTCCAGTAGGGGCCCTCTGGCATGTCCAGGACATTGGCCAAGCACCAAGCTTTTTGACACTTTTTGCAAGCCTTTGTCCCATACTGACTTTTGTATACTTCAATTGGTCCTCACAATGTTTTATTACTCTTCTTTTATACTTATACTGTAGGCTGCTCTGAGAATCCTAACAGATGAAGGAGCAGGGTCTAAAATTATATAAATACAACAAACAGATAATCTGCCAAATCCCTTTAAAGCCCTGATTCAGCCAGGACAGCCTTTTCCCGAGCCCTTTCTTTAAGGAAAAGACCACCATCCAACTGCAATATTGCCAAACTCCAGTCCTGTTTGTTGCAATTCCTTCAGATTGCAATTTTCGTAGAAGCTTTACTTGGTTTGCACCCCCACTGCTTTTAAGCTTTCAGCTTCTCTTTGGGCACTGTATAATATTTGCTCCTACATTCTCATGAACAGAGATCACAGTGGGCAAGTTCAACACTGCGCAATACTTATAGCAACTGAGTTTGAAAAGACTGCAGCCTTGGCTTTTCATTTTCTGGGGATGTCTTCCAGGACTGCTTCCATTCATGGAACACTTCAGAACCTACTGTCACCATGCCTACATTTAGCTTTTATTTCCTCCAGTTTGCAGGGGAGGCGGGGTCCTCATCCGAGTTAAGACATTGTTAATTTTGGCATGTGAGAGTGCAGAGCTGTCATCCTGCAAAGGGGAGCATAATTCAGAAGGAAGGTTGCATGTACATCACTTTCCCAAGTGTTAAGAAGTCCTAGAGAGAGTGCTAAGGGAATCAGCTTCCGCTGAATGAAAGAACATGGAAGTTGGGGCTGGCTCCAGGATTGCATGAGTCTTTGGGCATGCCATCTCCCCATGCCTGTTCCTTTCTCCACCATGCCATGGGCAATGGGTGACGCCAGGCCCTCTCTCTCATCTCCAACCCATTTGTCCTATGACAGTGGTGCTACCAGTGGTGCTACCAGTGGAGGAGGAAGCATGGACGCAGGGCTAAGTTACCAGCATCTGACCAATCATGCTTCCATAGAATCATAGAATCATAGAGTTGGAAGAGACCATAAGGGCCATCGAGTCCAACCCCCTGCCAAGCAGGAAACACCATCAGAGCACTCCTGACATATGGTTGTCAAGCCTCTGCTTAAAGACCTCCAAAGAAGGAGACTCCACCACACTCCTTGGCAGCAAATTCCACTGTCGAACAGCTCTTACTGTCCTGTTGCTTTATTTATAAATACACAAGCAGATAATACATGGAGGAGTTAAAGAGATATCAGATGATCAGAAGGAGGTGCTGGACTGCCTGCCTCTGTCTCTATTGCAAACTGCTTTTTTTTCACACACACAAAGCTGTCCTCTGCCCTTTGCTGTGTGTGATCTTCCCCAAGCTCTGCCTCCTTCAATACCCTCAATAAAGAGGAATCCAGGAGGAATCAGGAGGACACCTCCTAACAATTACCTGTCCTTGGACAACCCTTCTTAGCTGCTAACCCGCCATCTGCCCCATGAATGGTGCTGGAAGCCACAACGTTCTTCAGCGGTACAAATGACCATGATGTCAGTCTGGAACAGCTTTCATATTTGTCGCCTTTGGGTTCACATCTTGACAAACAAAGTTGAAGCTACAACGCCAGTTGCAACCACTCAATTATTCTGGAAGAGTAGAGGAGGATATGCTGGGATGGGAAGAGAAGGATTTGTGGGAATATTGCAGCGTTACACACTTGCTGTTTCCACCACTTGCTGTCAGTTAGGTCTTTCTGTTAGTTACCTTTACCATTATGGATACATTTTAAGATTCAGACTTCCAAAATACATAACTTTAAATCATTAACATCCTTCATAGCCTATGATTTGCTAGTTCCATATGTAGCCTTTTGGCTCATTCATCTGGCTCAGATTCAAGGCTTGTCCTGCCTTCGGTCTAGGGTTTTCCTTCTTTGATGAGAGAGAAAGAGAAATTCACAACAGTTTTTAACTCTGAGTTGAAACTGGTGTGTTATTTAGGATAACAGTGACAACCCAGTCTCCACTTCAAATCACATATAGTGATTCCTCAGGAATACCCGTGGCTCATCTTGGATCAAGGGCAGAACTTTGAACCTTTTGGGAAGATTTCTGCCCGTGACACTCTCTCTCTCTCTCTCTCTCTCTCTCTCTCTCTCTCTCTCTCACACACACACACACACACACACACACACACACACACACAAATACACTCTCACACATACCAGACTTGGCACCTTTTTGTTGTCACCTTGGCTTTGAGGGCATCAGCCATTGTGTGTGTCGGCTTTGAGGTAAACTAAACTACACAATGGCAACAGTAGCCGAATTCAAGTCTGAAGGCTGCTTTAAATACAAACTGCAGCCTGTGGAGAACCCCAGCCTGTGTCCATCTCTGTCCTGACATGTCACTTCCATATGACTATTCCCCCTCATCCCCTCCTCCCTTTCCTTCGATGACCTCTGTCCTCTAACTGCCCCCCTTAAGCTTTTCAGTACGTTTGTGTAGAGTCAGCTGTCTTAAATTTGAGTCTCTTTTGTGATTTACCAGGGCTGCTGATGTGCACCCAGGTGATTTAGTGCTGCAAAAATAGCCAGGAATGCAAGGCAAGGCAATCTCCGCATTATTAATAACAATAATAATAAAACTAAATGTCCCCTCTCAGAGCTTTCAGTGGACATGCCACTCAATTTAGCATTTTAACAGTGGCATGTGGCCTCTACATGGCACCTGATTAGAGCTGATGGATTTGAGCAGGCAAAGAAAAGGTTATTTGTCAAGCCTTCCATGGCAACTGTGTGCTGTTTGGAAAGCTCCAGGTCAGAGCAGCTCCAGCTGCATTCCTGCCCATGACACGGAACGAGACTGAACTTTGTCACATTATTAAGCTGTCAGCGGGGCCAGGGTGTCAGCCAGATTTCTGGTGGGAACTCCATGCGTATGCTGAGGGACCTGGAGCAGAATTATATCAACACTATTGTAAAACAGGCAGAAATGAACTGTGCCATAATTGCCACCTTAAAATCTCCACCAGGAAGACGAGTGGAAATATCCGATAAACACCAATGTTAGGCATCTACCAGGATGTTTATCGACAAGGCAATGCAGCCATGGACAAGAGCTTCAAAGGGAACAGCATTTCCTGGGGGACTTCACTTCCTGGGCCGGCCATTCCGAGTGAGGCAACCAAGCGTCCTATTTTATCACTTTCTAATAAGAGATGTAAAACATTAAGCAAGGTTTTGAAAGAAGTTCATAGAATGATTCATGGAATGATGCCTAGCTATATGAAAGCCAATAGGGGAACATTTTTCTCCCTCTGTCCTAATGCTAGAATTTGTAGACGTCCAATAAGGCTGAATGTTGGAAGATTCAGGATAGATACAAGAAATAACTTCTTCACACAGCTCATTGCTAAACTAGGGCACTCCCTCCCTCCCTCCCTCCCTCCCACAGGAAGCATTGGTGGCCACTAATCTAGATGGCTTTGAAAGAGTTTTCGACAAATTTGTGGAGGAGGAGGCTATTGATGGTTAGTAGCTACAATAGCTCTGTTCCACTGCCACTCCCAGAGCAGGATGACCCTGAACTCCAGGGAGTTGCTGGGAATTGCGGGTGGGCAAAGCACTGCTGGGCTCAATTCCTGCTTGCAGGCTTCCTGCTGGCACCTGGTTGGCCACTGTGAGAACAGGATGCTGGATGGGCCTGATTCTGGGGCCCCTCAGCTATGCCAGCCTAGAGCCTCTCTGCCCACACTTGAGCCAGCCAAACAGTTCTGTGGCACAACTGGGCTCCGGGGATGTGTGTGCTGGGCTAAGGCCCACAGAGGAATGAGAGCAAGAGGGCAGTTTCCGTGGGGCAGGGCCTCCTGCAGTCCAGGGCCTTTGGCCAATGCCCCAGCAGGCTGCGCAATGACACTGGGCCCAAGGGGCAGATGCTGTTTTCTGCCGTGTCCACAGCTCTGCTCATGCCACTTGGCAACCACTTTCACAAAGGGATAAATCCATGATTAATATCACATTTCTCTATCTTAGGGCTAGACACATTTGTCTAAACTATTAAGGAAAGAAATAAAAATATAACGAATTTCAGTAACCAGTATATATATGGGGAGGAACATAAACATAGTCTGGCTGTCTCCATGGCCTTTGATCACATTTGCTACATTCTTATTTGTCTTATACGGGACTATGCACCGATTTGCAGCAAGAGATTTCCACGCGTCTTTCATCCTCTTTTGTTCTTAGGGATATAATATCCTAAAAATATATCCGATAAAACAATGTTAAGTATCTAGATAAATCCAAATTTTAAAGCATCTTTTGAATTCACTGAATAGGAGAAACACCCCAAAACTACTGTGCTGTTCATAATATTGAAGCATTGTAATTTTTATTATCTATCTTGTATCCCAGATGCATTGCTAATGATATTATTCAGAAATCTAAATGTATCCAAATGGAGCCATTCTCCTTATCGCTCACACTTATGTCTTGTAAAGGGTACAACAAATGCAAAATGAAAGTATAGAAATTATAGTTTGCTTTATTGTATTTATGCTTTGCTCACTGGGTGACCCCTTGTATAAGATCTAGTTCTCTGCTCATTCTGCAGGTTCTACACAATGAATGACTACTACTATAAAAAATTCAAAAAGAGGGAAATTCTTGGTCTATAATAATAAAAAATTAAAAATGGAAACCCACGATTCTGCATCTGGTGAGAGTTTGGGAAATGAATTTGGAAGGAGGCAACAGACATTAAAATGGATTGCAGCAAGAAGGATAACACTAGCTAACTACTAATCTCTGGAAAAAGAAGGGATGACTATAACCCAAGCCTGCCTCCATTCTTAGGGGAAACACGCAGATTCGCTGACAGGTAGAAAAAAGGAATATAGAGAAACTTGGTAGTCTCTTGTGATAGAAAGGTGGAAAATATTTTTATGGTAGTGTGTTAAGAGAAGCCAAATTGGGTAGCTTTGCCTAGCAGTTGGAAGGTATGTTTCACTAGAGAAGAAAGTCACATCTTCAGCGGCTGTCAAATCCACCTCCTTTGCTTTGTATTCCAAACTGAACTACCATGCAGAAGTGGGATCCTATACAAAGACAATCACAACAACCTGCCCTGACTGTACCGTGATTTTGCTTCCTTTTCCGCTATGAACTAAGTTCAGTGCTGGGGAAGGGAGGAGGTGAGCAGAGATCAGGTTTTAGGACAGGGAATGTGCTATTTTTCAATCAGCAACAAAATAAACAGAAATAGTTCTTTACAGTGATGGTACATCAGCTTTCCAGAGATTAGACTTTAGAGGCTGCACTTAAAGCAGATGCAGCAGATGTTCAGAGTCTGATGCTGCTGCGTTTAGGATCAGGTAGGGAATTGCCCCAGGCCAGATTGGCTACAGGCTGATGACCGGGGTGGTGATGGGCGGAGACCCTGGGGCACTTGCTGCCCATTGAATTGCTCCAGTTTTTCTCTGCTTATGGAACAATGTTGATTGGTGGCAGGAGGAGGCATAGGTATGCTTTCACCTTTGATGATGGTAGGGCTGGACCTAAATAGTATTTTGGATAGATTTAAAAGCCAGCTAAGCGCTTAAGTGACAACATCTATCCTCTAAAATAGGCTTGGTGTAAGGATTTTCCTTCTGTTCCATCTTTTCTGTATCATTTCTTCATTTCATACATTACTGGAGCAGTGCAGGATACACCCACAGGGAGGGAGGGCTCAAACGCAAGCCGCTTTCCACCCCTCTATCCTCCCTGCCCATGTGGAGAACATGGCAGTGGTTTTATATTGTCTAAGGCTGACTCAATGGAAGGCGCCCTTTTGTCATCAACACTGGAAGCAGAATTTTGCTTTCACGGTAAAAGCCAAACAATCCTTAAAAGGCATAGGAGGGAAATCCGGGTTACAGATGTCAAACAACATTTAACAACCTCTTGTAGCACTGCTGAAGTGAAGCCACAAACCCCTGGTGTCGCACGCAGACTTCTTTAGGAGAGGTCGTGGCTAACGGGGCTCCTTTGGATTTCAAATTGTTCAGTCCCAATTCACTGGCTACTGTTCTCTGCACTGAATTGTATTAGTTAGGTATCAATAAACAGCTGCAAAGTCAAATTAGTACTGTTTACTGTCAAATTAACATGGAAAGCGATATGTTGTGCGTTGTGTTTATAGCTTCTGCACAGGCTGCTCCAGCAACAAAGTGACTAAATGAGAATGGACAACTTCCAGTGCTAGATGCTCTTTGAGATCAAACAGAAGGCAAATGTTGTTTGTCTTATAAAATAAACAGTATCTTTTCAGGTTCATGTGCTCAGAATAACAGCTATTATATTTCGCCAGCTGTTTTTTATTTTCCAACTAATTGTATGTCTCGTTCTCCAGTCGACTTCCAGACCATTGTTTCCATTCTATTGCTGATTCAGGGAAAGAGAGAAGGAATGCGTGCCTATGGATGTAGAGGTACCACTGGGGGGGGGGTAGAGTGGCACACACTCCTCTGTCTGCGGTATGCTGAGGGGCTGAGGACATACCCTGGCTTCTCAACTCTCTCTCTCTGGGGGAGGGGATGTTTTAATTTTTGGAAGAAATTGTCTACAGTTAGATTTCCAGTGCCTGCTTGGTGTCAGGGACTGGCTGGATGACTAAGAGTGGGGGCGGGGAGGGAGACGCCCACCCAGGAATCCCCCAGGGATGAAACAGAGGAAGAAGACTTCGAGCCAGGACAGCGGTGGTGGGACACTGACGATTGGTCTGTGGAAGAGGCAAGCTGGGAGGTGATTGAAGCAGGAGGTTTGCGTGAATGTGGGGAGTCAGAAGAAGAAAACTAATTTGAATTCAGAAGGACCCATTCTACCTCTCTCCTAACTGGTCTATCAAGACTCCCATTGCTGCTGCTTCAACAAACACAAACTATTCAGCCAAAACAGTGTCCTAGACACCAATATGTCATCAAAGACACCTAAATAATGTTGGAAGTGTCAGAGTGCAACACAACTCACATTGCAGCTGCTGTATCTGCATGTGGAAGGGTGGTGGTGGAGAGAGGAACCTCCACATTTCCTAGACTGTCTTTCTTCTGCTGGCATGTTGATCTTCCTTCAGGTTGGACTGATAATTTTCAGGTTGCTGACCCATGTCCTGTTCCCCTTCCTCCTCCTTCTCCAGGCTTCCCCAATGAGAGCAGATATACTTGGAGCCCTTCCTCTTGAGAGGCAAAAGCAAGAGCAGCTAACTGCATCTCCACCTTAGCCAGATAGAACTATATCTTCTATCCTACTGGAATATGTGATATTAAAGCATCTCCATAGCTCTCTGGTGTTCCTGATGCCACAGCTGCTGCCTTTAGTGGCCTGTGGTGAGCCCAGGGGAAACAGCTCTTCTCTAGCTGAAGTAATTCTATCGACCTTATTCACACAATATATAGCCCATCACGTATGCCATTTTCTCTGACAGTGGCCATGCCTCATAGTGTCCTGAGCTTCAACAGTTCCCCCACCTGAAGAGAAAAAAGGTTGACTGAAAGTCAAAGGGAGGGAGCATGGAAGCTACGTTTTAGGTGAAGCTCTTGAACATTTACTGTTTACATGGCACAGAAGTTAAGGTGGGTGTCTTAACTTACAATTTTCATGCTTTGGGGTGCATGAATGAGTTAGTAAGCACCTTAACTCTTTTATTAAAATAGGGCTCTTTAGTTCTAGAATTTCTTTTCATTTTGGATGGAGACAGCTTCAATTACTCAGATTGTTCTTTGGCTCTGAGCATCCAGCTCAGTCCCTGATGTTGGCAAGCTCAAACCTGGTTTGGCTACATCTTCCTACTTTCACATTAGCTCAAAGCTATTACATTTAGAGTGAATATTCAATGTTTTCAGCCTGCATTTTCTCCCCTGGACATTTAATGTTATAAAACTGTAATGGGAGGTGGGGTGCTGATAAACTTACATGAAGTCTTACTGAACTGTTTCATTCCGGGGGGGGGGGATTATTCACTCTTTGGGGCAACTGAAAGTTTCATATATACATTTCAAAAAGTATATCAGTAGTAAAAAAAAGGTGGTTGAACATTTCCAATCCATCATAGCAATACAATTTTTACACTTTTGTTTCTTAAACATTTTTTCATTGCTTTAGAATCCATGTTGTAGTGTTTCCAGTACATCTGTGGGTTACACTATTCTGAAGACGTTTGGTATTCAGCTTTTGTGAGGTACAGGCTTCCGTGAGCCAGTCCTGTTAAGATCCCCCAATCTCAAACTAATTGGAGCCATACTTCACTATTCGTGCTGATTTCAAAAAGGGTATAACGATACCAGCCAGAACTGTTTGCTCAGTGTCAGTCTGAATTTAACTCCACACTATTTTGTTTTGCTTTAATTTGACATTATTTTTGTGTTTATTTTACCTAATACGTGAATCATATAACTGTAAAAGACTCATTCTGGAAGGTTAAGGATGGATTTCAAGAATGGGTGAAACTTGGAATAACCACTGACCTACTCAATTATATTGCAGTACTGTGTGAACAATGATGTCACTGCAACAGACTTGTTGCGATAAATAGACCTGCCACTCTACTCTTGGTGGAACCAAAATCTCCATATTAGCCACTTCATGAGGAGGAGTAAGAGTGAGCAAGCTCGTGATGGAATGAAGATTGTACTGATTCCATTTTCATTTTGGAAAAAGGGGTTAGTAAAGAAGATGGAAGATTTAAATCCCTATATAAAAATTGTTTAACAAGCTGTTACAAAATGAAGAATAAAGGTACCCCTGCCCGTACGGGCCAGTCGTGTCCAACTCTAGGGTTGTGTGCCCATCTCACTTAAGAGGCCGGGGGCCAGCGCTGTCCGGGTCACGTGTCCAGGTCACGTGGCCAGCGTGACAAGCTGCATCTGGTGAGCCAGCGCAGCACACGGAAACGTCGTTTACCTTCCCGCTAGTAAGCGGTCCCTATTTATCTACTTGCACCCGGGGTGCTTTCGAACTGCTAGGTTGGCAGGCGCTGGGAGCGAGCAACGGGAGCGCACCCCGCCCCTGGGATTCGAACTGCCGACCTGACAATCGGCAAGTCCTAGGCGCTGAGGTTTTACCCACAGCGCCACCCGTGTCCCCAAAATGAAGAATAGTCCCATCCCATATGCTAAAAAGATATTCATAAGATATTAGATGTTGAGAAGAATTTTCCCTGGGAGGTTTCAGCTAGGAATGGGGGAAGATTCAATTCAGTTCACATTTAAAAGTGAATTTAGATAACCTGCACTTTCTGAAACATACACAAACCAAAGCACAGCCATCTTTCAAAATTTCTGAATTTTGCATTGTGCTTCTTCAGCCCAGTAATGTATACAAAAATGCATATAGAACTGTATACATTAGTGAAAATGCCTCATATTGTGGGAAAGTGTTTTGCAAATGTGTATCTTAAGGAAAATTTAAAATGTGCATATTAAAAGAAATCTGCATAAAAATGCTGATGGTTTTTTAAAAATTGCAAACGGTTGTAGAAATGTGAAGAACTGAAGACAGGAAAAATGAGAAACTGAGAGAAACCAATTGACAGATTTGCCCATCCCTATTTATAACATTATCCCAAATATAAGATGCCATTTAATAATAATAATAATAATAATAATAATAATAATAATAATAATAATAATATCCAATTATAAACAACATGAATCTGCACATCAAGAAGAAGTTGATTGAACAGAGATCCATTTTTCTAATATGTACAAATATGCCTTTTCCTTGTAGAAAAGTTGGGTGGGTGACTCATCCCCTTATAAGATGACCTGAATTCGGTTACATTTGTTTTTCACGTAGTGATGTTGCCTTGAATTGTCAACAATGCTACACCACAGTAATCTGATTCACAGACATTTCAGAACTGGATATTGGCAGTCAGTCTCACAGTACATGGTGCAGTCCTAGACAATTCTGAAAAATATATCTTTGTGGTTGTAGAAAGAGCATATTACCACATGAAGTTTGAAGGAAGACATTTCTGTGGAGAAATGGACATGACTGCGGTAAACATAGTGAGTTCCTCTAACTCTGAAGACTAGCATGCCTGTTAACAAATAATAATACCCACTTCCTTATGCCTTACTAAATTTGCTCATTGGGCTGTCTGGAGACCCAACAGATAAGCCTCCTCACCGGAAGATTAGCAAGAGACATGCCACAAAATTGGATGTGCCAATATTTATACTGGCCTTTTGTGGGTGTAAAGAAAATATGGCTCTTTATTTTTAAATTATATATATTTTTTCCTAAATATTTTTTGGTTATTTGTTCTCTATGTATTCACTGTAAAGTTATTATCATGTGGGAAACTGTCTTACATGGAATGAAGCCACTGGTTTGATGACCCTGTTTTTATATCACGGGCTTTATTCCCTCAGGGCAAATCTCATGGGAGCTGCAAAAGTGGCCAGGGTCATTTTTATTCATGACTACATTTTGGGTTTGATGGTACACATTTAGTATTTAGAACATCATATATCTAATTACAGGTAGCACACATATAGGTATGTAAGAGCTGGTGGTGACAAAGAGGACCCAACTTATGCCTGGTTTTATTTGTACTTGTAGCAATGATATCTGAGAAATCAATAAATTTCCAGAGGGGTCCCCAATCCTTCATAGCAGATTTTGGGGGTGAATAGAGGTCTGCATGGGGGTGGAGAGCAAGGGGAAATCTATTGTGCAAATGGACTGACACCATTGGTTGGCACCCTGACAAATTCATTATGGAATAAATGTTCATGAACTGCACACAGGCTCTTAAACAGATTCCTGTATGTGCCCAGAGTAATTGAGAGAAGCTGCCCAATAAACTACATTTGCTCTTCAGGACTGATCTGCTGCCTTGACAGTAAATAAAATCCTTGTTACCAGGTTCCAAATTATCAGGGTCCTTCCATCAACCATCCACCAACTTCTTGTGTGTGTAATCCTTGGGCTCAGAGCAGAGGACGCCAAAGGAAAACAGAAGGGGGGAAGGGGGAGGGGGAGAGAGAGAGAGAGAGAGAGAGAGAGAGAGAGAGAGAGAGAGAGAGAGAAGAAAATAAAAAAGGGAAGGGAAGGGAGGAAGAAAAAAGAAAAAGAGAAATAAAAAGGACTTCCATTTTTTTTGTCTGTATGTAAAACATTCACTCCTGGATGACATCCTATTCCGCTTTCCATAAAGTAGCATTTTTCCAATCTTCAAACCCAAATGTCTGAAATTCATTCATTTTCCTTTTCGAACAGAAAGTCCAGAAAGGGTTCTTCTATTATTATTATTATTATTATTATTATTATTATTATTATTAATTAGTCAGCAATGGTTTTTCTCCAATCAAACATATCTATTTTGCCTCCAATAATTTCAGCAACCATGCCTCTATATTAAACAATAATAAGTCTTCTCACCTTTGTCCATATAATAGTCCCTATGCTATGATCATATATTGAAATAGTATTCCATAGTTCTTTTCTTGCTATATATTCCTTAAGTTGCACCCAATTCTGTATCTTCCGTTTCCATTTTCTGTTGTATTTACCATAGTTTCCCAACTTTTTTTCTTTTTTAAAATTACCCCTTCTGCCATTCTTTTTCCAAGAAAAGCACCAGAGATTTGATAGCTTTTTCCTGTAGGTTCATACCAGGTTGTAAACAGAGTTCTTTCTTTATCAGTGCCAGATCAGGATGTATCTCCATCTCTATATCCATGGCTTAAAACCTCTTCTCCAGCATCACAGCTCCACCATTTGGCTGTTTTGTTCCTTCAAACACCTATGTGAAGGATTTTTCCATTTCACCATCTGTTTCATTCAGCTCTACCATTTTACTCTCCTGTTCTGGCAATCCTTTATTGATATTGTTCTTCAAAGCCTCTTTAATTCCATTTTCCATTTCATCCTTCTCTTTGGTCTGTTTTCAATCATCATTTTATCAATTTCAGATCTAATCTCTTTTAATTGCTCATCCAATAATTGCTGTAAGATGTCAACAGTCAATGGAATGTCCAGCAATGTATTTGCCATACTGAATGTTCTTGGTCTTATTAACTGGTTCAGTCTCCAGCTTAATATCTTCACCGACTCCAGCTTAAAATCTTCAATCTCCTGTCTCCCTTTATTGTTCCAAAATTAATTATGAAATGAAGGTGTTTGCAGTCTTACTGTCCATAATAGGATTGCAGCATAGTTTGGGCAATATGATGTCCTCGATTTCTAGTTGCTTCAACTCACAAGAAGAAGAAGAGTTTGGATTTGATATCCCGCTTTATCACTACCCGAAGGAGTCTCAAAGTGGCTAACATTCTCCTTTCCCTTCCTCCCCGATAACAAACACTCTGTGAGGTGAGTGGGGCTGAGAGACTTCATAGAAGTGTAACTAGCCCAAGGTCACCCAGCAGCTGCATGTGGAGGAGCAGAGATGTGAACCCGGTTCCCCAGATTACAAATCTACCGCTCTTAACCACTGCACCACACTGGCTCTTTCAAAGTAATAAGAGCAACTTTCAAAGGAAAAAGAGGTTAATCCTTTCATTTCAACTTCTTCTTTGAAGTGAAAGTTGACAGTAAAACATATGTTTGTCTATCATCAAAACCTACGCTGCAATCTCCGTTGACAAGGAGCCAATAAAAGACCTTGGAACTGTCATGATTCCCTCAATACAAGTGGCCCTTCCTTTTAGCAAGGAGTACTCCCAAAGATAAGAAAGTCTTAGGGACCCTGACATGTGATCCATGCAGGCATGAGTAATGTACTAGTTAGCTTGCTCAGCAAGCTATGAGAGTTGGAAGCACTGTCACGGAGAACCCAGCATAGACCAGGAGAACCCAGGCTGGTGCTAGGTGTCATCTAGCTCTAGGTAGAAGGAGTTCATCTAAGGGTTCCCTGACAGATGAAGTAGTCTGGAGCACAGTATGCAGTGCGTGCTCAGTAGTCTGCCTTGCTTCACTTGATTAGGCTCTGGGTAGGTTTATTGTCTAATACTTGCTGTGCAACCAATAAAACCCATAGTCTTCACCCTTAGCTGTGCTTATTGTCTCCGACTCTACAAAGAATGGCTGCCCTGGGCATAACACTGTGGCCAGACCTTTATGTGTGGCAGAGTCAATAATATTTCAGTCTGTCATCTTCACGTAGTAGACATTTCTTTCTTCAGGGGTTTTTCCTTACACCATTATTTGTAACTGATCCCCTTTCTCCTTAGTACCTGCAGCAGCAGAAATTTCCTTAACAAATGAAATATGGATAATTAATCACACAATAGAAATATAGGAAGCTTCCTCGCCCAGGGAGAGCATTGGTCTTCCTCACTCTGTCTGGTCTACACTGGCTGGCCATGAATCTCCAGGGTTTTTGACAGAAGTCTTTCCCTCCTTTCCCAAGAGATGTCAGGGACGTTCTGCATGCAGAGCAGATGCTCTTCTCCTGAGCTATTCCCCCTCCCCTTCCAAAGACCTCAAATTCATGTAGTGAGGTCATCAAAATGAGTTTTGGCATTGTGTGTTCATCCAGATCCCAGCTTGTTTGAGGCCAAAGCATCTTAAAGTTATGTGAAAGTTTTAGACTTCCAGGCTGCAGATGTGTATTGCAGCCAAACACAACTATGTATTTTGGTAAGCATGATAATGACAGGATGCAGATATGAAGCAACCACGGCTGAAATCACAAGTCATAGTTTTATGAGAATAGAAGACACATGTTTGGGGCTACTTTTATGAGAAATGAAGAGCTGAAGTGGGTCTTGCACTTTCTTGGTGCCAGGAATGACTTATTCCTTGTAAACAGTTTTGTTCAAGTGGGGCATCCAATTACTGCAGAATTTTCTTTGGTATGAAAGCTAACTGTATAGAGAAGTATTGCCTTAGCAAGGGTTAACACGTTGTCAACCCAAACATGTGGCCAAGCATGAATTCCACAGCTCAGAATATATTTGAGGTGCTAAAAAACATCAAAATGTCAAGAGAAGATTATAGTCGTTGCCCCCAGCAAGTCATGGCAACAGGGGCATGTCCAATACAAGCACAATGTGAAAACTGAAGTGCCAGGAAGGAAGGAGCACAAGAGCTACTCTGCCTTCAGAAGTGAAAGCTTGCCTTTGGCGGTGAACCCTAGAAAAGCACCCTTGATGCAACGGCCCGCCCCTCCGGCCCCCAATGTGCAGCCCAGCACATTTTCTCACAGCCTCCTCTGCTGCTTTCTATTTGAGAAACAATCTATAACAGCATAGTATTCTTTTTCCAAATGAGAACTTCCAGTAACTTTTAAAGGAGAAAGTGAGTTTGCATGCATTACACAAAGACTGCTCTTAGCATACCTCAGATATTTTTGAAAGTATGGAAACATTTAACAATTGTGGAATGAAGGGAATTGGCTCCAGTGAAATGTGTATCAAATGAAACATAGAGGAATTAATAATGTTGCTGTTTCAATTTTTAATCCTTTCCTCAGAAACTTGTAACATGCATAATTTGAAATTAGGTGGTTAATGTAGTGGGATTACAGAAAATACATTGAAATTACCTATTTATTCACAGGAGCTTATTCATATATATTCTTGCAAAACTTCATATGTGTGCCTGTCTTCCTCTGATGTTATCAGATTCCATTAAAAAACCAGTAAGCAAACACAGAGAGTTTTATTGTGGCAAAAGTTTTCAGGCAGATGAGCTTGCCAGTTGTGTTGTCGTTACCATAAAAGATGTAGGAAGTTTTGCAGTCCTTCTAGAACTATAGTCTTAACTTCAGTGTAACAGGCACTTTATCCATTTTATATCAAATTGCTTTTAGAATATGCTAGCCTGTCAATTGTTTATTTTAGATGTCACCAAGACAATTGCCCATTGTTTGTTTTTCTTTTATTATAGGTCCCCCCCCCATTTTGTACTTTTAAAAGACTGTGCTGTCCACAAGAAACTAATGATTATAATGATTTATTACAGTAAGTTTGCTTTTATGTCATTAACTTAATCGAACCCTACAAATCCCCCTTCAGTCTTTTTTTCTTTTTTTCTTTTTCTTCCATCTCTGTTTCTCTTTCCAGTTTCCACTCGGTCTCTTCAATTATTTTCCGCAATAGTGGAGAGCCTCTCTTCTCCCTTTCCCCATGTCAACAGCAGGTGGCAGCCTGAATATCTTTTGAACATATCAGCCCCCTTTCTTGTACTATGGGCTTAGTCAACTGTTTTATTTCCAACTACACTAGGACATTCTGTTTCCAGCCCAGGGGATTTTGAGAAAGTGCATTGAACATTGTCACTAAATGGGTGTATTGAAAATTTACTACTGCACCTATTTCACAGAAGGCAAACCAGTGACCCTTAGAGACAAGAAACTCACCTGAGAACAAGCCAAAAGTGACATTTGAGTCCCAATAAACAAAGATACTCCTTTTAACCCACCATTTTCTGCTCCAGCAGTACAAGGATTTCACAGCAGGGAAGCAAAACTGTTTTCCTCAAATAACCTCTAAATTTCTCTAACATTAATTTATACCACCAAATAAACATGAGTTATGCCTCCAAATCCATCCTTTCAGATTCGTTACACACCTGTCTGCCCCCGACTTCCTCTTTAATTTTCAGACCATTCATTTCCACTCTGCCATCTCCTCTAACTTCAGTCTCTCCACCATACAGCAATCCTGCCTCTATCTATTTGTCTGTCTATCTATCTATCTATCTATCTATCTAGTGGTTTCAGCTGTCATCCGCTGGATGGTTAAGATGAACAACTGAACTCATCCAGATGGTTGAAAGTTGAATCACACCATATGTACATTATATTTATTTATATTAATATTTCTAGGCCTCTTCTCTGTCTGTGGGCCTTCAAAGTATAACACAAAAGTTAAAATATATGTAAGAAATGCAATGCCATGACAGTAAAGTAGAATAAAAACAACCCAAAGCAGCAGAAAAATAAGCACACCAACAATCCACTCCCTATACAAAATCAAATAGGGAGCCAGGAGAGTAAATCAGTCACGTCCAAAGCCCTAATAAAACAAGTGAACAGCCCATAGCAGAGGCTGGATGAAGTTCCAAGGGGAGGGCTTTCTACAACCTCCGTGCCACTGCTGGGCAGGTCCTGTCCCATGGCATTGCCAGCTGCACTTCTGATGGTGGCAGGCAGGGCACCAAGCCGGGCATTTCGCCAAAAGTTTGTGTTTGGCCAGGTGAGATGGGGTATGTTCCAGCAGCTGCGCACAGGGGAAGCAGGGGGCAGAGGACGGCACATTCCTGTTTTGCCTCAGGTGGCAAAACGGGATGGGTCACCATATCTTTCTATATGAGAAACATAAATAAATTGAGGGATATAAGTGAAGCAAATGAATTTGTGACCTGAAATGAGCAGCTCATATTGCCACAGATATGGGCATGAGATTATATGCCATTTATGACATCAGCAAACAGTGCTTTTGTAGCTTTGTCATAATTTGCTTTCACCTTCTTCATCTCAAGGCACTTCCCACCTATAGCCACTAATATATTTGTAAAGGGGTGACAGTACATCGAAATCCTTCTCCTCTTCTCTAAGCCTAGCACTGGCCTTGTGGGAGGATTTGAGGTAATCTTCCCTGGCTGCTTCTCTGCCCAGTTCAAATACAGCACAAGAAATTTCATATGCTCCAGGCCTCTTGCAAGACCTCTGGGATCTCCTGTGGCTACTGCTTTGTCTCATTTTTGTTGTGGCAACTGCTCTTTGGCTTGCAGATGTGCCACCATTTCATGTCTGCATGTTGGGAGCTCCAGCAGACTTCTCTACAAGGAGACTCCACAAGGAGCTCATACTTTCTATGCATGCCTACTTAGAAGTAAGCCCCATTGAGTTCAATGGGACTGACTCCCACGTACAAATGTATAGGATTGTAGCTTTAAAGTATGGTCTCTAGCACCATAGTGCAGAGCCACGGAGAAGCATTTTCACATGCCTGATAGTTCAAGAATTTAATTCGAGAACAACATTTCATACAGCTTGGACTATAGATAAAATGTGTTTGCATCACAACCCCTTGTAAAACCAAGTGTCTTACCACATAGTGTCTGTCAAATTTTGAGAGTGAATTTCAGAAACCATCTGGAGGAAGATTACTTTTTCACAAGTAACTTGTTTAATAAAAGTAAAAATTCTCCTACATTTCTGACACAAAACTATAATCATTCTACCCTAACATGCTTTGTCATACTCAACTCGATGAAGTAAGAGGAAATTGTAGACATTTATCATGTCTGGGTTTCTCTGGATTGATTATGACTCACTGCTTTTATCTTCCAAACAGTCACTAAATCTAATTGCCTTGTTGTAATGGATTAACCTTTGCGGTTCTCAGTAGCGTTCATGTTATGTTCAAAGAAAATGGCAAGAGACTTGAGAGATTTCGTAGCTATGTGCTTTTATGACTTACAATTGCTCCTATGATACAATTCATCCAATTACAGAAAGCCGGCAGATGATCTAAGCAGAACCTCAAATAAAGGTTTAAGCAGAACATTAATGCTCTGTAGGCTCAGTGGCAGCTCTGTTCAGGCATTCTATATAGTTGTTAATGTTTCCAACTTTGGCTGGCAATACACTGGAGAACATTGCAGAACTCTTGGCTTTAATGAGCAACTCAGGAACTTTTTGAACTTCCAGGAATATTACTGGTAGCAACCTGTGACTTGAGAAAACAGTTTCCAACCATCTGATTCCAAGCAATGAGATGGAAGAGGCCAATCTACACCGTGCAGCCTGTAGTTTGGCTTGAAGGCTCTAGATGCTTCTACAAATGTGCATCCAGGAACATGTACCAAGTGGGCAGTTCTTTTGAGCAACCCTGGACTGAAACTTGTGGTTCCTAGAATCTGAGGTGACATGTAAGTGTTGTTGAATCAACTGAAAAGTGCTATCAATTCCTATATGCCGAAGAAATCCAATAAAGTCACAGGAACATGTAAGTTGTTTTTGCCTCTGCATAATGGCCTCTTCCTTGCCAACACTGTCACAAACAGGTTTGTAAGCTTTTATTTGTGCTTGGTCAGATTCGCTACAAAATCTCAGATGCCTGTCCCCTTGCCTGGCTGGTGAGCCTGCTTTCGCTCACCTCAGTTGGACTCCAAAATGAAGCAAGTTACATTGAAAAAGCAAGAATGATTTGCTTCATATTTCAAGCCTATCCAAAACTATAAAGAAATAACCAAGCATGTTTCCCCTTAGTAGAACAACACAGCGTCCACTGGAGAGGCCAGCTTGGCCCCCAACACATTTTCCTTGGGGTAGGAGTTGCCAAGCGGGGCAGAATGCTTCAGCCTGGAATTTTCCCTCTGTTTGGATCAAGATGGAGAAGAATGTGAGTACATCGGATGCCTACCTCGAGTTAGGAAATTTCTGAATCAACTGAATCAACTTAAGATGTAATATATAGCAATGTATATTACTTCTCATATTTGGAATGGCTGCTCTGCTCATTCTGTTGAATGGGGTAGTGAATTTCTGCCCTCTAAGTCCTGCCATCATAACACCACTGCTCCCATCTTTTTTGGAGGTGAGCAATAGTCAACTCCCAAAGCTTACTTCTAGGCCAGAGCCCAATGAATGTTGCCAACATTTCTTTTGAGAACAGAACACCAAGTCCACAGCATGTGTTGGGCCAATAATACATGGAGAGGATGTGCCTCAGGGTTGTCATGATAGCCATAAAATCCCATACAAAGCAGCTTCAGCATAGATGTTCAGGTCTCCAGAACCACAGGGCTGGCAGCAACACTACCTTGTCAGTTCAGGCAGGAAGACCATTAGTCGGCAGGGTGGTCTGTACATTCACAGAATCCTTAATCGGTTTTGAATACTCAGCATCAAGCACAGTTGCTCAAAACTGTGGCTCAGCCAGATAGGAACTCTGGGAGATGAGCACCCTAAAGACCACAGCAATATACCACCAGCAAGACCATGTTGCTACATTGGGAAACCAGATGGACATCACTGAGACAGCTATGTTCTTCCCAGTTTACCAAGACTTGGTAATGCAAGTCAATTTGCTGACCCAACCCAGGATCAAAACAGGATCGTGTGTTGTTGTTGTTGTTGTTAACTTAAATGTCTCCCTAGTTTTGCTTCTCTGTATTTATGCTCATCCTCAGAACCTTCGTTCTACTGATACTCTAATCACATACAAGACTTCCTTCTGCATTCCCCTCTTGCATCCCTCTTATTTTTTTTTACAGCTCCCTACCACTGGAATGCCCTTTCACCCAACTTCTATTCCTCTCTTGCTGTAATGTCCTTAAGACACGTATATCACCCCTGGCTTAAAATTTTGCTGTTGTAATGGCAACAACAGCAATAATTAAAATGCAGATTATGGTAGACTCATGGGCTGCTAGCTGGTTAGCCATTGTTCATTTCAGATTATGAAGAATAGGGAATTCTGTAGTCTTTCAAGAGGAATGAAATATTTGGAAAGAATGGTCATCTTTCTACATTTGAGAATTGCCAAAGAACAGTTTTGGCAGGCAGACCTATGCCCAGATGAATAAGTGCAGTTGCGGGAAATTAATTGGTTAGCAGAGGGAGACATACCACAGTGGTTCCAGTTTTTCCAGCTCACAAACTTTCTTACCCAGAATATAAGGAGAGGAGATGCACTTACTTACTAACTGGCAGTTTGCAAAGCTGGTTTATATGAGAATGTAACTGGGAGGGGGTCATCTCAGTTTTTTTATTTATTTTAAAAAATAGATTAGATTATGAGTCTGTGATACACGAAAGCATGCACATGAAAGCTCATACCAAGAACTAACTTAGTTGGTCTTTAAGGTGCTACTGGAAGGAAAAAATTTTTTATTTTGACTATGGCAGACCAACACGGCTACCTATCTGTAAAAGGAAAGGACTAGACCTTAATAACTAATGGTTCAGGAATTCATCCTTAAGAACTAATGGGATGAGAAAACATCCTAGAGAATGGCACTGAATTAAAGTGATCCAAACCCCTGATAGAGAGAAATTATCAGGCCAGATGAGCTAAACTAAACTGGAATAGCTAAGAATGTAACCCTTTTGGTGGAAGATTGTATGATTAGATTAACAGGAGCAGCGAAAAGCTTTTTCTTTTTTCTTTAACAAGCTGAAACCAGCCCACGCTATTTCAAGGTCAAATTAGGAGATGGGAACATCAGACTTAGTAATATATAGACTTATTCATCTGTCACTAGCTCTAGGACTTTTGTCCCTATATATAGTATTTTTAGGTTAATAGGGCTATGCTGAGGGACATATTATGAATGTGGGTAGAACTAAAACATTTCTGTAATCAACAAAATTATCTTATCTAGGACAGGCTTAACTGTACTCCTCACAATCAGCATTACAAAACTGTTTATAGATGTGGATAGTGGGAGAAAAACATTTAGACAGATATGCTCCAGGACCCTCTGCATCACACAAAGTCTGGGTTAAATAAGTTCACGACCTTTTAAGGCACATTTCCCGGTTCTCTGACATGTTGTGCTTTTCTCCAAAAATAAATGAATGACAAATGCTTTATGCCGATGAACATCAACTTATATGTTTTCTCCTGCTCCAGAGGGCAGGACATGAACTCATGGCTTCAAGTTACAAGAAAGGAGATTCCAGCTCAACATCAGGAGGAATTTTCTGACTGTAAGAGCCCTTCAACAGTGAATGGTCTTCTCAGGAGGTGGTGGGCTCTCCTCCCTTGGAGGTTTTTGAGCAGAGGTTGGATGGCCAGCTGTCATGGATGCTTCAGTTGAGGTTGGAGTAGATGGCCCTCATGGTCCCTTCCAACTCTACAGTGCTGTGATTCCAGGAACCCATTGTGATTGTTCTTAGTTGAGCAGCTGGCTATTCATGCCATGGGATTCACCAGCAGGTTGAACTTGGTTGCTTCAAAATTTATGATGCTTCTTTCCTACTCCCAATTTCCTACTGCAGGGGGTTGGACTAGATGACCCTTGGGGTCCTGTCCAACTTTACAATCCTTTGATTCTTAAAATATCCTTGTTTAAAGAATGTAGCTGCCAGGATTCATGTTTTGCTGGACGAGTAAGAGGAATAGCAGGGCCATCTGAGGGTGGAGTCATTCCCTCACACCTCTGTAGTGTTCTCAGATTCCCCACCCCTCAGTTGCTAGAGAAAAAAAAATGTGTCATGCATGCATGCATGCATGGATAGATAGATAGATAGATAGATAGATAGATAGATAGATGATAGATAGATAGATAGATAGATAGATAGATAGATAGATAGATAGATGATAGATAGATAGATGATAGATAGATAGATAGATAGATAGATAGATAGATAGATGATAGATAGATAGATAGATAGATAGATAGATAGATGATAGATAGATAGATGATAGATAGATGATAAGATGATAGATAGATATAGATATAGATGATATAGATATAGATATAGATACAGATATAGATAGATAGATGATGCTAGATAGATAGATAGATAGATAGATAGATAGATAGATAGATGATAGATAGATGATAGGTAGATAGATAGATAGATAGATGATAGATAGATATAGATAGATGATAGATAGATGATAGATAGATAGATAGATAGATAGATAATAGATATAGATAGATGATAGATGATAGATGATAGATGATAGATGATAGATGATAGATGATAGATAGATAGATAGATGATAGACACAGCATTACTTGTTCTAATGGAGATCTTTTTATTTTTTTTAAAAAAAAACAAAACAAAACCCAATAAAGGTTCAAAAGATCCACATGGAAAACATAAAAAAGATTAAAAGAGGAAAGACGGAGGATTTTTTAGCAGGGGTCAGCAATTTGAGGATGCAAGTAATTTGGATGTTACACTGAAACTTTTATGAACTGTACAAACATATATTTATACTGAGGTTATTGCAGTTAGAACTTTTTATCTGGGATGTTTGATGCAGCAACCCCGATGAGTAATTGATGTGTAGGAGATCACATGAATCAGATGACCATAAGGAATCAATACATTTCTAAAAATTCTTCAGATTTCATGGACACTTTTACGGGATTAAATGTAATTTTGTTTCTCAGCATTTATGCTTAAAGTTTTTGTTTCCTTTCCAAAACAGAGATGTTTCCCCAGATGCTTTCATCATTATTTTTAGCTGTCTCAGGTTTTTTATGGACTCAAACTATACTTATTATCAATAAAGCTGCTGCTTAGGAAACGTCTCAAATGTAAACTTTTTACTCAAATTTCTTTTTAAAAGCATGCCCCTAATCAGTTCAGTTTCCAGCTTTTGAAAACTGGAGTAAAACAGTTCTTTATCCTTTTCTCTTCTGAAATCATTTTTGCATTCAAAACAATTTACTCATGGTACAGGCTTTGAGTCTTTCTTCTTAGTTTCTAGCCGTGCCCTTAAGACTGATTAATGCTGCTTCACTATGGCAATAAATTCTCATAAAAGATATTTAATAATATGTCTATGGTAACTAATCTCACACAGCCACTCTGTCATCTGACAGTAACAACTGTCAAATGGTAAACTGTGGCAATGTCAATCAGCCCACTTGATTATGTTCTCAGTTGACTTTGAGCCTTCAGGAAGAGTTTTTCTGGACTGCAGGTGAGATTCAGTCAATGAGTCCCATCAGCAGAAGCCCAGGCGAGGACTTCCACTTGTGCAATGGGGCTTTCCTCAAATTGGCTCAGGGGGTGTTGAGAGAACCCTCAGAACAGAATGTAGCAGCAAGTCACAAAGCTAGGTTTTTCCACAATGACTACTATGAAAACTAATATTTCATGAAAACTAATCTTAACCGTTGGTTAGTGATGATGGTGGATGCTTCTGTGATCAGCAACTTAATGGGATGAACTAGAATGTCATAAGAAGTCCATGGACTAATTATCATCATCTTATGTTCTTAATTTTATTCTGTAATCTGTTTAGAGAGTTTTGTGAGAAAGCTCTATAAATCTTTCTAAATATCAACCAGTCAGTGGTCATATGGCATTTCTTTAACTCTCTTTAATCTTAAGAAAAATGTCACTTGAACATGAATGCTTCACAGACACATTCTACCCTTAAAATGGAACTGGTTGCTGGATGCTTTCTTGGGGGAGAGCTGCCTTTTAGTGGCTATTCTGAACAGCTACTAAGGTAGCTTGCCTCTGAATGACACCCAGGGGCAACCCGTCCTGTTTCACTGCCTGAAGCAAAACGGGAAGGTACTGCCTCACCAAGCTCCCCCCACCTCCAAAGTCTCACTTACCCCTGGTAAGCACCGCAGCAGCTTCATTCAGGATCTTGCGTCACTCTCACAGGATGTTGGCAGAAACTGCTGCTGCCACTTCTCCTCACTTCTCTGGTGGCAGCAGCAGGGGTAAGCAGGCATCCTGCCACCCAAGGCGGCTGCCTCAGTCCACCTCATGGGTGGGCCAGCCCTGTTAAGCAGCAGCAGACAGAGCATGAAAGCTAGCTCTGCTTGTCAATTTCCCAAAAGTATTTGTCTTCTGAAAGCAAAAGGCAAGGCTAGCCTGAACCAGCAAGGCAATTCCTGTTTTTGCAGCCCGTTCTTATGCATGTTTATTTACAAAGTCCCACTATATTCAATAAGGGTTATTTCCAAGGAAGTGCATGCGGAGTATTTAATCTGCTTGTTTCTTAGATATTTAGTGTCCTGCCCTTCAACAAAATGCCCAGGACAGTTAACAAATTTGGTGGTGGTTGTTGTTGTTGTTGTTGTTGTTACCCCACCCATCTGGCTGGGTTTCCCCAGCCACTCTGGGTGGCTCCCAACAGAATATTAAAAACACAATAAAACATCAAACATTAAAAACTTCCCTAAACACACAAACTTCAGAGCTTAATGTGAAAGTGTTCATAGTAAGATGTGAAAATAAATGACAGAATACAAGAAAGTTCTACAACCATCAATTGTAACAAGCAATTCTCCTTCTCAGAACTAAACAGCCTAAACTTTTCTAGAATTTCTCCTCACATTTGTTAGCCTTGTGGGTCCAGGAGCTGGACAGTGAATCTGTGGAAAGATGCCCCCTGCTCCAGCTGGAGCTGTGAACTGTATACACTCTGGGCTTGTCAGTATCTTTTAATTAATAAAGCGCACATGTTACGGATTCCTCCGATCCTTCCTTCATTCTGTTCCAACACGTTTCATTCATTTGAAACCTGTGCCCTCTGCCAAACAGGCCTAAATTTGTGGAAGGGAAGGGAAGGCCTGTCAAAACTACAAACGACTCTCTGTTCTGCTTAATTCAGTTTGGTGGAATTTCAGTTTGTCAAATGACAAGATTCTGTATTTTGACAGTTGCCTATTTATGCTAAACTGGAGGCATAATAAAATCAGTTTGGCGTCTGGCTTGCTCTGTCTGTAGCTTTTACTTAGGAACGTGATGCTCCTCTCAACAATTTGACTGACGTTGGCATTTCAGTTCTGCTTTTCATTTTTAGCAAAACTCCGAGACTGGTAGTAGTTTTTGAGCTGCTCATTTCCAGCTGCACACATGAAGAATGAATATAAACATAAATGGCAGTCTTTTCTTCCTGTTTTATGATTAAAGTTTCATAAAGTGAAGAGCTGAAGACTGCTAAGAAAAGAAAGAAAGAAAGAAAGAAAGAAAGAAAGAAAGAAAGAAAGAAAGAAAGAACATATATTGCATTTCTCTAAGGAAAGCACCAGTTGCCTGGATTTCATCACGCTCTAGAATTACCAAGAAATGGAATCCATAGTGGGACTGTGCAGAGGACGGGTGGGGCATTCAGATTATAGCTTGCTCAGTTTTCAGTGGTCCCCACTGAGAACTGATGCCAGGTGTGCAAAAATCTCTTACCCACATATTTATTCTGTGTACTTGGCATTAGAACAGATATGGACAACTCTGCATATTTCTAGTCTGCGTCCCTTTAATGTATTTTTATCCATAATTCCATTCTGTTTCATTTACACATTGATCTGTTAAGTATTTTAAAAACAAACATTCTTCTCAAAATGCATATTTAAATGGATATTTACTCTCTGAATAATATTTAAATCATAACTTGGTAATTTTTAAACGGTCGAAAACTGCATCTCAGTGTTTGGAGAAGAGAGAGAGAGAAGAGAGAGAGAGAGAGAGAGAGAGAGAGAGAGAGAGAGAGAGAAAGAAAGAAAGAAAGAAAGAAAGAAAGAAAGAAAGAAAGAAAGAGAAAGGAAGGAAGGAAGGAAGGAAGGAAGGAAGGAAGGAAGGAAGGAAGGAAGGAAGGAAGGAAGGCTGATAGCAAAAATCCAATGTTCATATTAATGCAATAAGCACAGATTAGGTCATTTTGTATCAGGATTCTCAAAGACTGAATTCTTTAAGGGTCGCATTCAAACTGGATTTCCAGCACCTGTTTGTTTGCTGCTGACATCACTCAAGTGGCGCATTCTGAGCTACGGATCCCTGGCCTCTTAATGTGTAGGGACCAGGTTGATTCATTCATTTATTCAGTATGTTTATGCCCTATATTAGGGGTAGTCAACCTTTTTATACCTACCACCCACTAATGCGTCTTTCTTGATGGTAAAATTTCCTTACCGCCCCCCAGTGCTCGATGGAAGGAGGATTCAGATTGTGCCGCAGAACCCCCTGCCGCCCACCCAGAATCCTGAAACGCCCACTAGTGGGCAGTAGGGACCAGGTTGGCAACCCCTGGCCTATATCATCAAGAGACTTTTCAAGGCTGGTTACAATAATAAAATAAATACAACAAAAGGTAAAAACAAGAGGCTATTAACAATGAAAACTAAACACTAAAGCAGCAACAGATTAAACAGTCCAGGATAGGGTACTAAAAATGCCCAAAGCAACAGTCAGCACAGGACGCCGCTGAAATTTGAGACTCCAAGGTCTGCCACTGCACTGGCTGTAAGCTAAGAACAAACCTTGGTTACAGCTCATGGTTTATTTGGAAAGAGGCAAGCCACCATGATCCTGGCTTTGGATGTAACACAGTAGTAGACAGTGGCATAGTGTGGGTTGCTGGGACCCCCTCCACCTCTGTGAGGTAGGCTGAGATATAATGAACAGCCTGAAGTCACCTAGTGAGGGAAGTGGGGAGGTGAACAAAGGTTTCCTTAGTCCTAGTCTGAAACTCATTACACTCCGCTGGCATTAAAATATGGGGCACTTAGGAAACTGGAGCATTGGCAAAAGACGGGTGCTGCTGCAGCTTGCTTCCTTCTTTTTACCGTAGCCCAGTGTTTCCCAACCACTGTTCCGCGGCACACTAGTGTTCCGCGAGGTGTTGCCTGGTGTGCCGCGGGAAAAATTAAAAAATTTGAAAGATAGCTTCATATCCGGAGAGGCGGCCTTCAGGCGAGTTTTAATTTTAATTTTCCTTCTCCCACTTAATGCCCCACGCTCGCCCGAGCAGCTTGCAGTCCTCGGTAACCACGGCGACCCGAGGGAGGGGAGGGAACAGGGAAGTCGAGGGCGGCGGCGAGCCGCGATGACGTCAGTGGGCCGCGCCGCCTCGCCCTGGCACGGTGTGAGAGCCCCGGCTAGTGGCGCGAGCTTCGGAATAAGTGGGATCCGCGTGCGCGAGACCGAGATCGCGGGTAAGGAGCTCAGCCCTGGGCAGGAGGAAGCGGGGCCGCGCGTGCGGGCCACATCCCCACAGAGAGCGAGCCTCCCCCGGCCCACCACTTCGGGCAGGTCCACTCGCATGAGGGGGCGGCGATGGCGACGGCTGGCAGCTTGCCTGCAATGCCATCCCTCGAGCAGGCGAGGAGCCCGGAGGCTACCAGATGCGAGTCCTCTTTCCCACCCTGCTCGGGAGTCCAGAGCACTTGGTCGCATTCAGGGTCTAGAGTGGGGAAGCGGGGCTTGTGTCTGGGCTGGACACATTGGGCTGCCTGTGCCGCTCGACCTGCGGGGAGAAATCAGGGTGAGAGTCACGACCGTGAGGCAGGGCTGCCAAGTGTGGCAGAAGAGGACACGGCCGTCGCACCTGTCCTTAGGTAGGAGCTTCTTCCGTGTCGACCTGGTGCCCTAAAGTCTTGGCTTTTTTCTTGGCTTTTTGGCGGTTGGCACAGAAGGAAGGCAAGGGGGAGGGGAAAAAATTGAAACTTACACTTTCGTGTGTCCCTCCCGGCGTGGCGCTGCGCGCTGACGTCACGGGGCTGTAATGGTGGTGTGCCTTGAGATTTTTTTCATGAAACAAGTGTGCCTTTGCCCCAAAAGGTTGGGAAACACTGCCGTAGCCTATGCTTTCTGACTCAGCCATTTCTGCTAAGAATCACAGTAGGCAAGACAAAAACATCTCATTTCCCAGCCTTCAATGTCGAGCCACTAGAGGGTTCCTAGAGCCATTTAGAAATCCCATCCTAGCCAGTCTTTATGAAGCACTGCCAGTTGTAGTTCTTCAACCCAGGTTGAGGGTTGGAGAGATTAACAGGGTGTGAGCTGTTAAATTGGTATATATTAATGAAAGAGAGTTGCTCTGTCTAAACCCATTGAGTTCATAATTAGCTGAAACTGTACAGATAATAATAGAAACAAGGGTCTTTTCAGGTGCTTGTTTTTAAAAGAACTGGGAAGTGGTAAAAAGTTTGGTGTAGGGTGATTTTTAAAAACAAATAACATTAGCTTAGCCATTCTTTATCCACACCTTTCCCTAACAATAGCAAATTTATAATGTTATTACCTTTTACAAGACAGTAATCTTAAAGTGTTAATGCTGAGAGAGCTTAGCCAAGCTAATGACATGCGCACAGTGAAGTCTCACTTTTCTGAAGCTCTACTTGCAGCACATAACCCCAATTTTCTTCCCCAGCAGGTTGCCCATTCCCTTAGCACCTGCAGCACAGAAGGGTTAACCTCAGTGAAGGCTGAGAGGGAGCCTTCAGGTTTGCACATTCAGACCCTCCAACATTTCTCCAAAGAAAATAGGGACGTCCCATTCCATAATGATAATTTTACTATTTATACCCCACACATCTTACTGGGTTTCCCCAACCACTCTGGGCAGCTTCCAACATATAAAAAAACATAATAAAACATTAAACATAAAAACCCTTCCTTATACAGAATTGCCTTCAGGTAGCTCGGGGATTGCATAACTCCATAGCCTCCAACAATTCTCCAATGAAAATAGGGACGTCCTAAGGAAAAGTGGGACATTCTGGAATCAAATCAGAAACTGGGGCGGCTTCTCTAAATCGGGACGTCCCTGGAACACAGGGACACTTGGAGAGTCTGCACATTAATAACCCTTATCTTCTTGGAGCCCAGATATGTCCTCTGCCTCCAGACTCTGGACATGAAGAGAGTCCTGCTCTCTTCCTTCAACTGACTGGGGGTGCAAAATCAACTCCTTCAGCCAAACGCTCATGTCAAGAAGGAATGGCTGGAGGGGATTTTTCCTGCTTTTGCTCTGGCTGACATATTGTGAACATTCTGATCTGGCTTTTTTGTTTTAAACTTGCAAAATCCTTTCTTTTTAAAAACTTCCATTTCCTGGCCAGCTCATTTTCACCCCTACTTTACACACAAAGAGTTGCATTTTAAAGGAGGTGCTCTTTATTGGGATTTCTTGGTCCAGCTGCAAGTACAATACTCTAACTAGGGGTCAGCAGCTGGAAGCCTCTTAGCCAAAGCTGGCCCCCAAAAGGGTATCCTCTAAAAGGGATGTGGAAAGAGAAGCAGCTGTAGCAACAGACCTTTGCTTATCTTGCCCATATTTACACAGAAACAAGCCCCTTCTATTCAAGTGGACTTGCTCTCAAATACAAGTTGAACACTAGTTGTGGATCAGGGAACTAGCCACTACTGTACTGTACATCTTAACATTGTTCTCTAGTAGGCATCAACACCATCATCATCTAGACATGAGCTCTTGGCCGAAGACTTACAGCAGAAAGACGAAATTGCAGCAAATCCATCACATTAAGTTTGCAAGAGGACTGAGGGGTGATGTTGAGTTTCATGCTACTGTATGAAAAGCCAGCTGACAAAAAATGTGAACATTGTATGCCAAATATATGGAAAGATAAGTTAACTCTAGTTCTCCAAGCTAACCCCCACCAAAAAAAAAGAAAGAGAAAGAGAAACGAGAAAGAATGGAAGCCATGGCCTCATTTATTCCCTTACTCCAGCCAGAATAAAAAAAAAAGAGTCTTGACTCAAATATCAACAGTTTTCTTATCAGTCCAAAGAAAATTAGACATGAGAACCTGCTCACGATAGTGTAAGGCGCATGGAATTCTGATGATTAAATGCACACCAAGTTATAACTAAAAGCTTAAGGCATAAAACTCCTGAATTTAATGTACCAAGCTTGCTTTTCAAAGTTGTTTAGAAACAGTGGCAGCTGTTGATGAAAGCCAGACTTTAGGTAACCAAATGTAGAGGGAAAGCAACTTAGAATGACAGCTTTGTTGAGATCTTTTGTCTTTGAATAATTCAGCCTTGATCTCAGAGTCTCCTTTGCATCATATTCACGTCTGATTAGTGTGTTCTTTGGTGAGGTGAAAAGGCCACCCCGATCTAATTCATTAGGTCTGTATAGCATCAGACAAAATATTAACCATGTCCTGAAGAACAATCAAGTCCATTGGGACTACTTTGTGAGAGATATAATTCTGACAAAAGGTTCACCAAGATCCCAGGAAGTCAACCTTGGGGTCAGAAATCAGGCAGATGTACCACAGACAGAGGTGCCAATTGGCGCCCAACATTGGGGGGGGGGGGTGTTGCACACACGTGACATTACACACATTTGTGCATCCTGAATTTGAGAAATAAGCTGTGAGTGTCAGATGAAAAAGGCGGCTTCATCCAGAGCTGAGCAAATTTCACAGAAAATGTTTTCTGACAAATTTCATGGGGTGCAGGCAGACATTTCTGAAAAAAGGTTTTCTGAGAAAAATCTGTTGGGAGAACTTCACCTCCCTGGCAAAATAGTGGCCATTTTCATAGCCCTTGTTTTATGAGCTGCTCTCCTGTGTCCCTGGAGGGTTGTTGTGATGTCAGGCCAAAAGGTCAGGCCCGTGCCAGCTCCCTTGGGCTCAGCCCAGCACTCCATGTCAGGCCAAAATTCCCCTGAGCAGGCAAAGCGCGCACTTTCTTATTGCTAGCCCCTGACAGCAGCAACTCGAGGGGGGTGGGAGAATAGGTTCCAGATTAGAGGGTGTTGTTTTCAGATAGACTTGAGTCCCAGCACCTTGCCCCACTAGAAATTTGACACTGTTTTGAAAGCCCCACTCCTTTTAACACTAAAGCTGTCTCTTCTCCTTTCAACACTAAAGCTGTTTAATCAGCACATGTCCTTTCCTTAAACAAGAAAGAGTGTCAGTATACAATTGTTGCATGCAAATGAGCATAATGTCGATTTTAATTTGCCCTGCAGCTGGATGAGACCAAAGGCTCATCTGGGCAGCCAATGGCCAACCACAGGTCCCAATGGAAAGCGCATGCTTGGGGGACGCGCAGCCCCTGACCCTGGGGGCAGGAGCCACGACCAGTAGCCATGCATGAAGTGATTGCGCAGGATTTGTTATCAAGTGCTCATTGCTGCTTTAAGAAGCCTTATCCCTTTCCACTCTGCTAACTCCTTTTGTTAACCAAAAATAGAGCCACATGATTGTATCTTCCAGCACCCAATAGGAAGCAGATGTAAAGCATCTTGATTTTGGAGTTCTTTCCAAGGGCCTGTTATAAGTTTTGGCATGTATGTCAGCATGAGTCAACATGTTACTTTTTAGTGACAGGTTAGCTTGGTTTCCGATTTAGTACTGGTTGAAATTGAAATGCCGTAAATCTGTTTGGTCACAGAACACTGAATCCTTACAGAAAAATATTCTTTAAAAGTACGAGTGAAATTTTCCAATCCATTTTATGTGTCTTCTCCCAATTTCCTCAAAATTGCAGTGAAAAGGAATTTTGTGATCAAAGTGACTAAGACTGGCAGGGCATGAATCAAGACAAAACAAATGAAGATCCCAATTTTAGTCTGTTTTGATTAAATCCATACATTGATTCTAATTACATTTTCTGTCTGTGAGCTGAAGCTGAACATATCATTTCCCCTTTACTCTACAAAATGACAGTGGTACCTGTCCACTTAAGTGCTGGCAGGTCAGCATTAATTGTAATATTATAAATTTATTGGCTCAGGACAGGTCTTGTTTTCTCATTCAGAACGGAAGCCTTTGAGGGCAAAATCACTCCATTATTAAGCAGAAACTCCATGCACAGCTATACAGTGGTACCTCGGGTTAAGAACTTAATTTGTCCTGGAGGTCTGTTCTTAACCTGAAACTGTTCTTAACCTGAAGCACCACTTTAGCTAATGGGGCCTCCCACTGCTGCCGCGTGATTTCTGTTCTCATCCTGAAGCAAAGTTCTTAACCCAAGGTACTATTTCTGGGTTAGCTGAGTCTGTAACCTGAAGCATATGTAACCCAAGGTACCACTGTACACATTTGACTCATTGAGACTTAAAATAATTTGCTAGAAGGCCTTCTAGAAAAGGACAACAAATTCACAGCACAGCATTCTGGAACCCAGCTATCTTTTTCAAATATGCATTTCTCATTCAGAGAGATGGCATTTTCCCGGCACTCAAGACAACAGTCACTGCAATTGTGATACCGCTGAAGAACAGGCTTCTGCTCATTAATCCTTGACTGGATAAAAAGCACTTACACAAATGGGTGCTGGCTGAGAATCTCTATTCCCAAACTAGGGGCTTGCCGACACTTCCCCTGGGAAAAGCTGCTCTTTACTGCTGGATCAAAGCAAATGTCAACTGGGTTTTCCACAGATTGATGTTTGTTCCAATTAAGCAGTAAAGAGCAGGTTTTCCCAGGGGAAAGTGGCAAGACAAGTGGAAAACCGCTCAGACCCATGCTTTCTATGCATGGGACAAGCGGAATTGTGGACAAGCCCTGGCTACTGGTGGGGCTATATGCATGCACAGTCCTGGTCAGAAAAGCTGCAGTCATGCCAATCAGCTGTTCAGGATGAGGCATGGGCATGATTTGTTCCTGCTCCCTCTTCCCCACCATTCAGCTGATGGGTGAGATTGATCCAGCTGCTGCACACTCTGCACTGGCACCAGGGATGCCTTCTCATTCTTTTATATTCGCACTGGGATCTGCAGGACTTTTCTGAAAAGGACAAAAATGCCCCTGGAGCAAGTTTCGACTGATTGCCTTGATAAACTAAAAATGCTTTCATTGACATTCTATTAAGGAAAGCATTCGACCTAAACAACGAGAAGCCAAATGTAGTTCTTTTGCCTTTCTTTCAATGATTCCTAGGGAGCCAGATCTAATGAACTTCAAAAACTATAATCCTACTTTGAATGCATCCAGTGTGAAAAGTATCTAGGCAGAGGTTCTGCAGAACAAAGATCTGGAAGTTACTCCATTTCCTGGAGCCATTCTTCATAGCTTTTCAGGGTAGAATATTTTTATGACATTCCTCACTGTTTGTTCAAGAAGCTGTTTTTAAGAAATGTGATCACCTCTCAGGAACATGGGGTGTTCAGTAAAGCTAGTCGTAATTCCAGGAGAGGTGCCTTTCTAAAAAAAGGAAAAATAAAGGCAAAGATCCACTACCAGCAAAAACATTTTAGTCTACATGTACAGTTCAGACATTTTCATTCATCCAGATACATCAATGGAGACATTATTTTCTTATCTGTTAAGTATCATAATACACTACTCCTTTGCATAATAACCTTTTCATGCACACCAAAGAGAAGATTTGCTTTGGCAACAATAATAGCTGCATTTGTCCCTCAGTGCCATATAACTGTCTGCTTATTGGGAACTACAAGTAAGGCTCCAATCCTATGCATATTTACTTTGGAGTAAGTAAATTCAGTTGGACTTACCTCTGGGTAAACACACATAGGATTGGGCTGTAAATGTGTTTATAATCAGGATTCAAACTATTTCCCCCTAAGCTAATGCAAACATTAACATTCAATTTGAGCCAAATCCTAAATCACGGCCTTTCAAACAGGGCACACCAATAGTTGTTTTTTTAACCAGTTAAAATTTAGTATAGCTTGATTGAAGCATGTGACTATCAAGGTCTGAAATGTTTTTTTGAGAATCAGTTTTTAATTGGCCCCAGTTGGAAGCAAACCAGATACCGTCAAAAGCTAACAAAATGGGACACTGTGCAAGAGGGACTATCCTGCCGGGGGCAGGAGGAGAAATCTATGGAAATGGGAAGGCTGTGAAAAGGAAAATATCGAGTATAAGTTAAAGGAAAAGATTGTGTATAAGTTAAACTGGTGCAAAAGATAATCAGAAATTTGTTAAACAAGCTTTTGAAGTGAAAAACAGAATATATAAATTCCTAATTTACGGCTATTTTCTTTTCTTTTTCTGTTTGGATGAGAAACTTCAAAAACCCATGTCAGAGTATTGATTCCAACAGGGCCACTGCTCTGATCCAAATTAAGGCACAACTAGTAAAAAGGTAAAGGGACCCCTGACCATTAGGTCCAGTCGTGGCCGACTCTGGGGTTGCGGCGCTCATCTCGCTTTATTGGCCAAGGGAGCCAGCATAGAGCTTCTGGGTTATGTGGCCAGCATGACTAAGCCGCTTCTGGTGAACCAGAGGAGCACACAGAAACGCCGTTTACCTTCCCGCTGCAGCGGTACTTATTTATCTACTTGCACTTTGACATGCTTTTGAACTGCTAGGTTGGCAGGAGCAGGGACTGAGCAACGGGAGCTCACCCCATCGCGGGGATTCGAACCGCCGACCTTCTGATCGGCAAGCCCTAGGCTCTGTGGTTTAACCCACAGTGCCACCTGCATCTCTTGGCACAACTAGTACTATTTGCTAGAAATTTAAATAAATGGAAGATCTAGAGTTAGGAGTGAGCAGTGAGGTGGCCAAGTTTGCTCAAGGCACTAAATTGTCCAGAGTCATTAAAACAAAAAGTGATCACAAAGAGCTCCGAAAGGCCTCTCCAAACTGAATGAACGGGCAGTTAAATGGCAAAAGCACACCAGTGTTAACAAGTGTCAAGTAATGCATGTTGGGGCAAAAAAACCGCCTTACTTTCATGTACATGTTCATGAGGTCTGAACTGGACGTGACAGACCTTGGGGTCATAGTCAATGGCTTGATGAAGACCTTGACCCAGTGTGCAGCAGTGGTGAGGGGGAAAAGTAAATTCCCTGCTAGGGATCATTAGGAAAGAAATTGAAAATAAAACTGCCAATATTCAAATTTATGGTGTGACCACATTTGGAGTACTTATAAACAATTTTCATCACTTCACCTTAAAAAGGATATTTTAGAGTGGGAAAAGGATCAGGAAAGGGCCACCAAACTGATGAAGGGGGTGGAGTGACGCTCCTGAGACGAGAGCTGGCAGCGTTCAGAACTTTTTAGTTTAGAGAAAAGGTGAGAAAGTGGTGACATGACAGTTTATAAAGTTATACATCACCTGGAGAAAGTGGCTAGAGAAAAGGAAAGTCCTTCTTCATGCAGTGCATAGTCCATCTGTGGAACTCCCCCCCAGGAGGCAGGGAAGGCCAACTTGGATGGCTCCTAAAGAGGATTAGGCATGTTCATGGAGCTGGAGGAGGAGGAGGAGGAGGGGAGGGCCATCCAGGGCTACCAGCCACAATAGCTATGCTCTGCTTGCACATCTGGAGGCAGCCATGCTTCTGAGTCCCAGTTGCTGGAAACCACGGGAGGGGAGAGTTGCTCTTGGGCTCATGTTCTGCTCCCTGGTTTCCCTGTGAAAACATGATGCTGGGCTAGATGGGGCGTTGGCCTGATCCAGCAGGCTCCTCTTATATTCTTGTATGTTCTACGGTCCAGTCATGCATTTCCAGTAGATCCATCCATTCATTCTCCTCTCCATATGAAGAGGGAATGGAGCCAATGGATCTTTCCCCCCCCCCCCTGTGCATCCAGGGCCATCTTTACCTGGGGGTGCAAGGGGTGAGGGGCACCCAGGTGCTGAATTCTGGGGGGCGCCCGGCACCCACCACTGAAGCCACCTAAGCTCTTAACGATCTACCTGTTATGAAATAATAAATAATTTTGATCAAGCTAAAAAAAATAATACATATATACCTAGGTATTACCGAAATGTATACCTACTCTTTCACTCAAGGACTTTCGACTTTGTGTGCTCATTTACCAAAGACGCACCACGCCAGCGGCGGTGCTTTTAATTCACAAAAGCGCAATGCACACAAAATTAACTCTTACACCAAAAGATTATGTTACTGCTATGAGCTGCTGTGCGGAGGCGGGGGCAGCGGCACCTTTGACACGACTGATGCTTCTCCTAAGTAGGTGCCCAAACAATACGTGTAAGTTTAAGTGTGGTGTTGTGAGGATAAAATAGGGGTGGGGGGATAAGCCACCATTGAGCTCTGTGGAGGAACGGCAGAATGAAGCTGTAATAAATAATGATTATTTTGGATCTCCTCTCTCCTTGAAACATGATATTGATTTAATATTGTGATAACATTAGCAGGCATATATGCTTGTAGCCACTGCATGAAAGAAGATGCATGTACAAAGCAAATAAATGTCCTGGGGAACCACAGTGAAGCAGCCATGGGTCTCTGCAGGATTTTATCCAGTTTCAAAACCTATACCTGATCTGGCTCTCTGCGTAGCTGTCAACTCCCCCCCCCCTTTTTAAGGGAAATCCTATTCGGAAGAAGGGAATTTTCCTTAAAAAATGGGAAACTTTGACAGCTATGGCTCTCTGGAGCTTGTCTTCATGCTGTTCATGCAGTGAAAAATAGACAAGGGTTTTCTTCAGATAGCATGGGGCAGAAGTAGGGGCATCACAGCATTTTAAAATGTACCTGAAAATGCACCTCTAATCACAGAAATATGAAGTAACATAAAGGGTCCAGAGTTTCTGTTGCCAGAGTAGTGCAAAAGGGCTTTAGCTGACAGAATCCTTAAATGAGAGTTGGACTGCCTTTAGATTTTTCTTCCCCTATTATTTTCAAGGTCACAGTGGTTCAGGTAATTGAGTCATAATTTCTCAAACACAGCAGAAGCTTTCCCCTATGACCTTGGTTGCAGAAGGCTCAGGACTTTTTGGTGGCTAAATGAATGGAATTCAAGGCTCAATCATGTGCCAAGCCGAATCCCTCACACGGATCCCATTTGGAGCCTCAGACATGGGCAGGCGTTGAGGAAACAAGAAAATTCATTGCTGCACTCTTTAAGCTGGCATCCCATGATAGCTCCTGGCTTGGACTGGCAGAGTCCCCACAAGGGAAGCCTTGCAGAGGGGCCTGGAACAGGGATGCTTAGCTGAAGGCAGAGGCAAGAACCACCAGGGCTGGGTGGAAATGAGGCCACAGCCAAGGAGTGAGGAAGTAAAGATTAAAGTGTTTAATGCTTCTCAAATGTATATTCATTACAGAGAGGGAAAATGTCAGGCACACAGAAGTCTAGCAGCAAAAGCACAGCTAATCAGATATAGGTTGTAATAATCATTCAAGAGGTTTGCAGAAATAGCCCGGGTATATTAAAACCCATAGGTTCCTGGTAGGCTTTTGCACAGGCCCTATAAGGACAGGCAGTTCTGTATTCATTGCAAGTATATGTAAGCCTGGCACAGGGCAAGCAGCATATAAGGGCAGATAGACATTATGCCAGCAAGTGTACTCTAGTTTGATAATAACACCAGAAAAGAAATTGCCCTACTTTGGGCTGTAGCCCAGGACTTATTGCTACTGCTGCTGCTCTGTGCACCCAGTGCTCTGATAAGTGGCTGGCATTTTAATTCCCCACAGTGCCCTGCAGCAAGCATTTCAGTGATGGCCTCCTCATACTCTCCAGAGGTACTTCACCACCATTATCCTCCTCCTTTTTCTCTGTTGTTGATATTGTCACTAGGTCCTACTCACCTCTCTTTTGCTTCAGGCATGGGGGCGTGTGGGTTGGGTGAGTATTCACGCCATTCACAGGTCCTTATGTCAATGGTCCCCTTGGCCCTGGAGCCAGCCCAGGGGGCCGGTTATGTAGGTTTGCCATCTTATAACCTGACAAGTTACAGACACTTCAAAAACAGTCTTCAGTAGGCACAGAGAGGACAAGAGTGATGGCACCTGGGAAGGGGAGTGTGGCCAGGACACCAGCAGCAGCCCTGGGCAGTTGCAGCTGCACTAAGCAGGCACAGGAAAGGGGCATGAAGGAGCAGCATGGACATGTATGGTAGCTCTGCAACCTCTGGGTTCAAAAATGCACAAAAAGCTTCCATGGCTGCAAAGGCTGCCTGCTTCGGACTGTCGCCTTCCATGAGGTGGGAGGTAACATAAATGTCTGTGGGGGCAGAGCTAGCACGCTCCTTGATGCTGCTCCCTTTCATAGGTTTATCGTTGCCACTTAGTAATGGCCAAAGCTCTCTCAACATACTGTACTTGCTGAGCTGCAATGTGCGAAGCTGTGGGTCACATGGACGGGGCCACACGAGACCCTCCTCCCCACACAATCAGCATCCTACATGGGGAAAGGCCATGTTTGCAAGAGGCGCCATTGCATGGGATCTGCCAAGGGGCCTCGTGTTATCCAAGCCACACAACAAGGAGTCTCGCTGCGGCAAGTTCCCATGCTTCAAACGTAAGAAACCTCCCCCCGCCAATAAATCACGAGGTGTTCTATATTGTGTAAACTGAACACAACATGATGAAAACTACTGACCTGAGTTACTGAATCTGAAAGAGACACAACCTTTAGTTGTAAGTAAAAATTAGAGAGCCCAACAAGCTTTTTGCCTGAAGCCAACTTACTGAATCGTAATTAATCCCTGATTCAAAGGTATATTATCAAATGTTAATGTGTGTATTTTTTTTTCCTTGGAGATTTTTTTCACTTTCCTTTCCAATCACCTCTTGCCCTTCTTTGGCTCATTTTGAAACTATATTTCTGCCCAAGCAGTCAAAAATGCTGAGTGCCTGAAGCAAACTAGTAGAATGAGCCTGTCTCTCTACTGTTCCCTGGCAGGCCTTCCAGCCCAAGCCCTGCTTTAAATTAAAGCACATGTGGCTTGAGTTTAGCATTATCATGAAAATGAAATTACCACTTTAGAAAAGTCAAGTTATTTTGGAAGTGAAAACTGCAGGTCAGAGCCCACCAAAATCCCCCCCAAACTTGTTCGAGAAACATCTTGCTGAACATTCAGGGCTGCTGGAGCAGATGCTACATCCCTTCTTCTGCGCAGTGATTTATGAAGAGTGCCCCCCCCCCGGTGCCTGTTTCCTACATTTGTTACATCTTTTAAGTTGAAAGGGGGGGGGGGACACCTCCCTTTGAAAATCTCTGTTGCCACTCCAGCTCTGTCTACAACAGAACTCATAGAAAGAAAGGAGTTTAAAGATGTCATTTAAATAGACTGAGGCTCAGTATTTGAGAAACTGGCCAGGCAGCAGTAACTAAAACAGCGCCGTGGTTGATTTCCTCTTGAAGCCTTTCTAAGAAGCAAACCGTGTTGTTGTTGCTCCACACATGTTGTTCTCAGTGTAATGATTCCTTTGCTGTTGCTGTTTTAGCTAATACCCCTTTTGGGTTAAATATTGATTTGCGCTATTATCAGTGCTTTCTGGGGGGACACAGGGGGGGCATACCCCTAAACATTTTGTGAATCTCTGTACTTTTGTCCATTTACTGTATTTATTTTTCCCAATTTGAACTATAAAATGGTGATTTTCTTGAGTCTAAGTGGGACTACCCCTAAACATTTGTTTAGAAAAAAGCACTGGCACAATGTTGGTGAAAATGGACACCAGATGACTCACTATAGTTAGTATCAAAATGTGGTCGGAATCAAGGATGGACTATGCACTCTACCTGAGCGGCTGCAGCATAAACAGCAAAGTGCACTTATTCTGCAACATTCACTTTTTCTATCATGTGACTCACTCATTTATGTGTAAAGTGGGTGGTGCTATGAAAAATGACTAGGGAATTATGGAGGGTAATTATGACAGGTGAAAATTGGAACAGAAGAAGAACATAAGAACCTGCTAGCCCAGCTGGCCTCCTGGTCTCACAGGAAGCTGACCGGCCAGGACCCGAGACCAAGAGCCCGCCCCCCCCCCCACTTTGGCTCCCCTGCGAGGGCTTGTCAGAGGCAACAACATTCATTTATTTAATTTCTATACCGCATTCGTCCAAGGATCACAGGGCAGTTGAGAGTATAAAAACACAAATATGCATAACGTAATGAAAAACAACACACACAGTTTAAAAGGCCATAAACCGTTTAATCTGCCAACAGCCTGGGAGAAGAAGAATTATTTTCACCTGGAGCCTGAATATATGTGGGGAAGGCACCAGGCAAGCCTTTCTGCGGACAGCAGGTTTTTATTTAATCATTTGCTACCATTTACTCTTTGAGTCTTCCCCAGTCGAAGAAGCCCCAGTAGCTGTCGGGACTAGCAGCCATTGACCGCTTTAACTTCAATGAATGAGTCCAATCCTCTCTTAAAACTGTGCTGGGGACTGTCAGCCCATCTTGCAATGGGAAACTCCACAGCTGCACAGCTGCGCATGGTGCAACGACCTTCCCCTCACCAGTCCCGGATCTTGCACTAGTTTCACTGGGATGACCCTGAGTTCTAGTATCAGGACACACAGAAAACAACTTCCCTCTCTCTACCTTCTTCACAACATACATAATTTTATATACCTCAGTCATATCTTATCTTATTTTTAGAATTCACATTGAAAATCGGATTTGATTAATGCTTGAATAACAGCCTTAGCAAAGGTTGAAAAAATAATTTGCTTAATTTGAAATTCATGTGTCATGCTAGTAAGTTAAAAATATTTTTCCCTGAACAGTTTGTGCATGGATGTAAATGGTGTATATACTGAAATAACAAATGATGGAAAAGTAAGAATTCACATAATTCTTGACAGAGAATAACACAACAAATAATAATCAATTCTGAGTTACACACAGATGAGCAGAAGTCAATAAACAGACTGGGCTCTTCAGTTTCAACATCAATCAGGAAGAGGCAAGAGCAATATAGGCAATTATTATATGTTTTGCTTAGTCTGTTAATTCTCTTTTCTTTTCTGGGAAGCCTGTTTGTCAGGCAGAAAAGGTGGGATATTGTTGTTTTAAATAATTTAATAAAATCAGTTGATTTTTTGTTGGAAATTTGTATTGTACTTTTGCACAATATGCTCGGAAGTTGCTTGGGCCCCCAGCTCCGTGCCATTCTCCTTTGGCCCATGGGAAGCCACCTGGCTCTCACATTCGTTGGAGGTGGTCTACTAAACAATCCAAGTATATCTAGCAGTATTTTAATATGAACGGTTAAACAAGTCTGAAATATTTTACAATGAGCTTTGGCTAGTTATTGCCTTTACTTTACGCTGCTTTGGATTTGCAATTGCAAGAGAGAATCAGGCATCTATAGGCTCACTGGAGAAGGCCTGCTATTTGGGGAATGTCCTATAAGCATTTAAGCAAGTCTTTGGTGGCCTTCCACATTGGGATTGGTTAAGCTGTTTAACACACTTTATTGCTGCTGTGATTTATTGTCTGATGAGGACACTCAAACAAGGCTGAGAGCCTCTCTGGGACTCACTGAGCTGGTACATATTTTATGCTGGTTTCAAATAAATCAGTGTCTGCTGCAGCCTAAAAAACAGGAGCGTTGGAAAGAACATTGTGGAGAACTATTTCCGGAGCTTTGTGTTCTGCTTCACACAGAAAGCAAGAGAACTTCATTAGCCTGGAAGCATCTGCAGGGTGAACCTTTAAGCTCTTTATTAATCATTTTGGTGACTAATGCTGGGAGCCCTGTGATTCCCAAATGCTTCCTAAAAGAAGCCATATTTGTGCGATGTTTCCTCAAAGTAGTGACAAGCTTTTGTTTAACAATTTCACTTCTTCACTGAATGGATACCCATTCTGCAAGCATAGGGAACCGTATAAATTACCCAGCCGACACATTAGGGCTTGGGGAGTGGGAAGGGCGTTGGTCACCCTCCAGGTGTCTTGCCGCGCCAGCACTCACTCGTTGGCAGTGGGGGGGGGAGTGTAGAGGGGGAAGGTCACCCTCATCGCCCCCCCCCCACCATGCGCGTGCCGGCCTGGTGGCAAGGGCTGGACAAGTGTGCTCTGGCCCTGCCTGGGGCGCATGTGCATGCACTTGCCTTGGGCTCTGGCGAGCTGCGCTGGCACCTGACCTCAGCATCTGAAGTAGGCTGTTGCCTAGGAAAGCTCATGACCACTTATAATACACATGCTTAATTCAAAGATAGTCTCAAGGTGCCATTAAACACATTTATCATAAAATAAGTCAAGGCAAAACTAGCTTTTGTTTACAAAGTCAGATTCTTTAATGAATAAATTTTATTTATTTAATTATGTTTTAGAAGATAGGTCTTTTGACTAGGTAGCTTGGAGTGTGGGACAGTTTATGGAATGTACTTTTTGAATATATTATGGCCCTTTTCCATCATGGGTGATTTTGTTTGCTTTTCCCCCAAACACCCTCAATATCATCGTAAAATGCCTAATACAATTTTGAAGGATTTAGTTGGTTTCTCAGTACAGCAGTAAGAATATGAGATTTTATGTTCTGAAGGCTTCCTGAGGGATGCTCCGGGGGTAGTATATTACACTCTTCCTCCAGTATTGCTTGAGAGAAACTGCCTGTCACTTCCACCCAAACTATTGTTCCCAAACACAGGGAGGCAAACAGACCGCTCTTTCATACAAAATAGCAGGATTTTGTGGTAACTGGCACTTTTAGGACCACTTAGGTGAGTAGCAAGCAGGGACAGAATATTGTGCTTTCGGCATCAATATATTTAGTTTGCAAAGGGTTCTCAAGATGAAATGTAGCAATTATGGTAGTCTAAGAGTACACTGGACTACTAGTAAACACTTGAAACTCCATGCCAACAGAAGATGCCTCCAATACGTAAAAGCCCGAGTTTGTGTTTTGTTTTAGGACAAAATGTTCCCATTTAGAATCAGAATCCGTTTTCCTTTCCTTTGGGTTGCAAAACTGCAGGAGGACTTGCCAGCAACAAGGCAAACAAAATGAACAACACCATGGATTTAAAATATTTAATCAAGTTCTTGGTGATCACAAATCTTGCAACACATTCCAAAATGATGAAAACGCATGCTATACAGAAACCAGCTGAGCCAATATTTAAAGCACTTTTAATTTAACAGAACCCATTTTTACAGTATTCAGGATATGTTGTTGGCTTAACTGCCTGTCACATGATCTCCTGTCCAGATGTGCTGGTGTGTCTCGAGGAACGGACGAGCCAAACCACAGCACTTTCCCATTGCTTGTAGCTGACACCTCTCAGTTACAGAAGCACTACAAGAATATGAGGTAGAACAATAATAATAATATAGGAGGTGGATTAAGTTAACCATAATATTAGTTTGTTTCTAAAAATAAAAATGAAAAATGAAACTGCCCAGCTCAGACAGATTAATTTGTCAGCCCAAGAAAACCCATCAGATATAAAAACTCCCAAGGATGTAGGCTTGCTTCACAACTTGCACTCCTCCCCCTCAACTGCAACTGAAACCCTTTGCTAAACACGGAAAGCTTCCTTCAGTTTTGGTCAGCAAAGCCGCTAGCCCATTTGTTTAAATCTCAGGATTACAGTACAGAATCATAAAATGTCGCTTTCAGAGGCAATGTGTTTGGCTTCCTTTTGCACAGAATGAAATGGGCACTACACTTCCGTTCCTATCATGAGCATCATTCTCGTGCGCAGTGGTCTGTGACAGAAGACCAAGTGCACTTTTTTTAAAAAAAAAAAAGTTTTTTCCCCTTAAATTACAGGAGACCACCTGGGATTCTAACAAACAGCAACAACAAATTCACAAAGAAGAAGTGTTATACTTCATAATACAAATGTATTCTGCAGGTTAGTGTGAGTGCAGGCACCCCGTCATAGAGAAGGGCTTTCCCAGCCATTTTCTGTCTAGGTCTTCAGGCAGCGATGGACTGGGAGCCAGTGAAATTATTTCAGTAGTGAGCAAAGCACGTTCTCAACATCTGGTCCTAGTCAACAGTTTGATGCCTGCATTTTGAACTAACTGAAGTATCTAAACAGTCTCCAAACAGTCTTCACGTACAAATCATTACAGCAGTACAGTAGTGAAACATCTAACTTGTTTCACTACTGTAGTGAAACATCTAACTTGGCCCAAGCCAAAGGACAAGCCACAGCTGGAACAGCAACCAAAGATGGTCAAATACACTCCTTGCTCCAAAGGCCACCTGGGTTTCTTGTGACAAAGCTGATTCTTGGAGGACTTTGAGCCTTTAGAGGAAGGCAGAGAAATAGAGCTGGATGTCATCAACATCCCTCAAGGACTTCTCCCAGCAGTTTCATTGAGATTTTAAACAGCACAGGTCACACTTCTCTAAGTCCCCAAGTCTATGTCCTCAGACAACAATAGCTGAAAATCATCCAGCAAGCCGTGACTCGATGGAGCTCTGGACACATCACCTGAGTTCACTGCAAAATGTAGAGTTGGAAGGAACCCCAAGGTCATGAGACCCATCCCTGCCAATGCATCCCTGATAGGTCTAGCCTTTGTTCACAGCCTTGTGCTGAGATGAGTCAACACCTGCATCTAGGAATGGGCCTATTTGAAACAAGCTCATCTGATCTCAGTCCAAATCACGAACAAATGGCTTTAAGCAAGCCCATTGTGAACTGAACCTAGAGAACTTTGCCCCAAACATTTTGGAGGCTCAAAAGAATAATATCTAGTATTTTAAAATGAAGGTAGCTTACACTCAGTTATACAACTACAAATTAAACGTTTTAAGTGTGTTGTAAAATGCATTATACAAAAGTGACACTAGAGGGCGATAGTGAGCTATGGAAAATTCAATATATTTTTCAAAATGTTTCTTATATGTGTCTAGATTCCATCTCAGTCAACAAAGGGTAACAGAGAATTTAAAATATTAAGCAGTTTATATAGGCTTTTAACCAGTGCTTTTTTATGGGGGGACGCAGACCTTTAAACATTTTGTGAATCTAACAGGAGAAGAAACTCATTTTTTATTTTTTCTTCTCTAGAATGGTGAATCGTCAGTTCCGTTGGTACCCCTGATGGCAGCTTCATTTCCTGTCATGGTGTTTCCTGAGTCTCAGACAGAAGTGTTTAATGTGTGGAACAGTGTGGAATGTGGATGTTTTACTGACGAAAGTTTGGCCTCATTGAGGGGCAGTATTTCAGTATAGGTAGTGCATGTTCTTTGTACAGTGGAACCTCGTGTTACGGACGGGATCCATTCTGGAGGCTGTTGTGTATTGAGTCAAAGGATTTTATATCTGTATTATTATTGTCTGTATTTGCATTAGGGTAAAGTAACTGCCTTTTGGTTCCAGAGGGTACAGCTACTATTGGTTCATTTAAGCTGCTGTATTTGGATCCTCTGTCTTATTGGTTTCCTCCAAAAGGCAGGACTGTGATTGCCTGATATTGTTCCCTCCAAAATGTATCCTTTCTTGCTAGTTCCCTGTCCCTATAAATGTAGCTTTCCTCTCTCCAGTCTTTAGTCTTGTTGCTTTAATAAAGAAGTGTTACTAGAGAACTGTCTCCAGCATGTTATATCAAGAGAGCTGAAATCACAAACCCCACGTCACAACAGAGGCCCATTCGTAACACAGAACTGAGGCAAGCCAAAGTGCTGCACGGTGTGATTTAGTGCTTCTACGCATGCGCGAGTGGCGAAACCCAGAAGTAACCCCTTCCGGTACTTCCGGGTTGCCATGGGACGCAACACGAAAATGTGTAACCTGAAGCAGATGCAACATGAGGTATGCCTGTACTTTTGTCCATTTGCTTTATTTATTTTTCCCAATTTGAACTATAAAATGCTGATTTTCTTGAGTCAAAATGAGAGTACAGTAGTACCTCGATTTAAGAACAGTCTGGTTTAAGAACAATTCGGTTTGCAAACTATACCTTGGTCTACAAATGGAAGCCGAACAGTGGAAGGGCACCAGCGCCGGGATTCGGTTTAAGAACCGAGGTACCACTGCACCCCTAAACATTTTTTTAGGAAAAAAAGCACTGCTTTTGACTAACTAAACTAGTCTCAAAAATCCCACACTTCTATTTCCCCAAGCTGATACAGAGATTGTGTACTGGATCCTTTAATAACTGGCTGCCTTTGTGGATTTCCAGAGCTGAGTCCAAATCTTTCATCTGAGGGTGGGAGCCAGGATACTTGGTGCATGTTAATTTGTGAAAAGCATTATATATTTGTATCTTGCTTTTCCTCTCAGAAGCTCGTTTGTGTATCCTCCCTTCCTCCCCTTTTACCTTTGCAACAACCCTGAGAGGAAGGCTAGGCTAACTTAATATATGTACTTAAGCATCTTGAAATTAGATTGCCTGGGTGTGCAGAGGCCCCCATCAGACAGTGTGCCAGGCCCAAGAAACCCTGTTGGCACATCAGCTTGATTATGAATAATGAAAAATTTACATCCCTAATTTTCTGTGAGAAAGAATTCACAAGAAAGTATTTTTTTCTAGACAATAGTTACAGACAAGTAATGTTTTTTTCAGATTAAAACTGAAAAAGTATTGTTTCCAGACAGCGTTTATACCAAAGTGTTGTAGGTTTTATATTAAAACTGCATTATTCCCTAGCTACATCGTCTTCTACTCAAACCTATTCTAACACACACACACAGGAAACCTTCTGAGTACAGGATCTAGTTGCAGATAAAAATGAGTCCTGTTGACCGTAAATTTTTATAGCAGCAAGAGATTTCCTAAAAAAAGAAAAGGAAAAAAATACTCAGTTTTGAGCCTTCATTAGAGGTTAAAAGTAATTGTTTTTGAACCCACAAACACATCACAAATCACAGAACAAATGCAGGCTAAGGAATGTTTCTAACCAGTAAAGAATTATTAGGTGTCCTTGAATAATAAGGAGGGTTTTTATATTAATGATTGTTTGGTGTTGAAAGTACTATATAAAAATGAAATCTGAGAGCTAATTTAGATGTTATTTGTTATCAGGAAGAGCAGATGCAAATATTGCACACCCTCTGCTAAAAGTTCAAATCAACAACACAAGAAGCTTGTGTATTTCTTGTCTTGCCTCTTGAATTCAGGCTCCACACAGGTGCTGGTAACTGATTTATTTACAAGGTTATATGTTACTCCCTTTCAAGTCTGCATCAAGATTTCTTCTCGTATATGTGAGGAAAGGGACTGTGGGGTGGGGTGGGGGATCCTGGAGAAAAGATGGCTTGTCCTTATGGGACGGGGCACACGTAATTCACTCTGCCTGAACGCAACACCCTCCAGGATTCATCTCAGGGCAGCCTCTTAATTGATGCAGCAATAACTTCTTTTATGTAACTGACAGACGAAAAATGGGAAGTCCTTTTTATCCACACACACCCCTCTTTTTCCTCTCCTATTTTTTGGTTTTCATTCACTGTTTTCTTTTCTCCTTCTATGTTTTTGTTTTGATTTAAATTAGTTCCTTTTATCTTGTTATATTAGGAAAAAGCTTTAATAAAATCTTGTTTTAAAAGGGAGTGTGAGAGAAAAATCCCTCTTCTTGCCTGATAACTTGAAGTGTGGCTCAGTGGACCTCAAGTTGCTCTCGGCCTTCTCTTCCAGCAAGGCAGCCATCTTGCAGTTGCTGCAGGTGTAGACTTGCACATTCTCAGGCAGCAGATCTTGCAGGTCACAGCAGCAGCAGCAGCTAAAAAGAACTGCTTCTGGCTGCCCTCTCCTCCCGCAACTCTCGTCCTCCTGCAGCCTGGCTTCCTCTCAGCAGTAGCCCCTTCCCCTCAGACCATGGGCAGAGGAGATGACCCCATGCACAAAAAACAACTCTCAATCAAGCCTCCAGACCAGCAGCCAGCCTTCATCCAAGAGACACCGTCTTTTCAGTCTCCTCCGCCAATTCCTCGCAAACAACCCTGCTTACAAGTCCCGATCACAAATCCTGGTCATTTACACCCTTTGTTTACTTCTTGGGATAATCTTTGGATTGCGAGTAGATCTATTAACAAGGTTAAAACAAATTGGAAGTGTGTGTGTTGCAGAAAGAGAAACCCAGTATAGTTAATTATCATTAGCGTGTCCCATTAACATTCCTTAGAAAGTTGTGACTCTTCTCTGTGCTATGATCTTTCTTCAGCTTACTAATATTGCATGCTTTTTCTGGACAATACAGGCTAACCAACAGTATCATGTCTCCTGCATAATATATGCTGTTAAGAGCACGGGTTGCGTGCCTCAGGTTGACTGCAGGGCATATCTCTGCATATCAGAATGCTGATCACTAAACCTAGGTTAACATGTGTATGGAAGGTTTTGGAGAGAAGGACCATTTGTTTGTGCCAATCGCAGCAGTGACTTTGTCAAGGGCAAGAAGGGGAATTTGGAAATGGAGCCAGTGCAGCATGGAGATGAGGGTGTCGGATTAGGAATGGGAAAGGCTAGCAACTTCCCACTTAGTCATGAAGCTCACATGGAGCAAGTCAAATGTTTCTCAACTGAACCTATATCACAAAATTGATGGAAGGGTAAAACAGCAAACGGGGAGCTCTGTTTGTGCTGTCCTATGGAAGGGCAGGATAAGCATGTAATAATGATCCATCTTTAGTAGTAGCTCCCAGAAGGGAGCTCAGAAAAGACTGGATGTGACCCACAGGTCATACGTTTCAAGGTCCACTGTGATGCAAAAGTGCTGGAACGTGATTAGGTGTTAGACCAGTGCAGCTGAAATAAATTTGTCCAGCATGTCTTTTGTAGGTAATGTTTGGTACCTTCCTCCAAAATGGTCATTTTGCAATATTAGAAGCATATCTTTATTATGTTGCATCTTTAGAAGAGAATCCAGCAGAGGGAGGCATTACATGATACATTTCAGCCACAGGTAGCACTGTCTTGTGATTATAGGCAATAATCTGAGTTCAGTTCATAAATAAGTATGTCATACTATCTTACTTTCTTAAAATCTGGTCTGAGTAAGATTTCTGATATGAAAGAAAGCTAGCTATTTTCAATCTCTTTTATTGCTGCATTCAGTCTAGTAAGACATTATTCTAGTAGATAAATCTGAGGAACGGATTCCCCCCCTGCCAAAAGAGATTCCTCCTATAGCAAGAATAATCTCACTATATTGGCCACATTGTCATCTGTTTTTTACAGAGACTGTTGAATGTACTGCTAATAGCCCACCACTCTGCTCCCAAAGGTGACCAAGCTGTTTCAAAACGCACATAGCTTTGAGAGCACATAGACTGCAGAAAAAACACACAGGACCCAAAGAGGACTCATTAATGGTTCCACGTCATCCTGGAAAGAAGAGACCAGTGGGCCTCACTAGAAGAGCTTCTCATGTCTTGTGTTTCACACAAAATAACAGAACTGGTAGGGATGGGGAGTACATTTAAAGGTGAACCTACTTAATTCACACTGGAACGAACTCCCTTGGGAGGTTGTGGACTCTTTTTAAGGCTGGGTGTCCTGGATGCTTTCACTGAGTTTCCTGCACTGCAGGGGGTTGGACTAGATGACCCTCAGGGTTCCCTTCCAACAGTATGAATTGATGATTCTATGAAATTCTCACATCTCTGAGTTTGCAATGCAATCTCTAGGAGAGTAATGTGCACAAAAATGCACACACTAGTATAAGGTGTGCATAATAATGCTTTTATTGATTAAAATTAAAATAATATACAAAAATGGATTATGTTTGGGAAAACTGATTTGCAAAAATGTGACTATTGGGCAAAAATGCATATGTATAGATTAGGAGAGATTCACACTGAAATGCTGACGAATTTTCATAAAGAACGTTTTTAATTAAGATAACAAACTCTTTGAAAATATGGAGAACAGAACTTAAGAGTGGAAAATTGAGAAACTGAAATGGGCAGATTCACCAGCAGCACTTTTTAGGGGGAACTCACTGGAACTCAGTACTGGCACCTCTCAGGCAGGTGCCAGTGTCATTCTAAGAGGAAAAGGGAGGCATTCTTGGTGAGTTCCAGCACCTCTTTTTCTTGAAAAATAGCACTGTTCACCATTCCCTAGGAATTGGGATCTTAAATATCAACATGCAATGTAAACCAACTCATCTGGGACACCACAGATTTGCAAAATGATTTTATTTTGTTTTTTTTATTTTATTTTATCAGGATGAGGGGCAGGTAAATTATCTACTCGCCTTTGCTTGAATCAGATCTCTTCAGGAAGTCTTTGCCTCTTCTGTTATGTAAAGAGTTGAAGTTTGGCCCTGAGGCTGTGGAGGCTGCAACACTCTCATGTGGGTGGTCTAACCACTTGTCAGACCCCTGAAACCGGAGAGACCCTTTGGCCTGGGTTCTGATGAAGGCATGCAAGACACAGGACTTTGTGGGCTGAGGGAAGACTTGACAGGCACATCTGCAGACTCTATCTGAACTAACAAAGGAAAACACGCTGCAGAGCCCCTTAGCCCAAGTCAGGAACCTGCTTCCTGCTAGTTTCCAGCAATGCTAATGCTAGAGGAAAGTGTCCCCAGGCATCTTCCAGATTCTGTTGATTCTTTGGTCACCTTCTTGAGTTGCAGTCAGCTGTATCATATATAGGCCTCTTGTCACCTAAGCTGTTATGGGTAGTTGAGTGGCACATTAAGCAAAGGCATCGTAAATTTTAATGTTTTCAGAAACTAAGGCTGAACAAGAAAGGAAAGGCACAGAACAACCATAACCTCTACCCATCTTTAGTGGTTTTACATGCTTCTTTACATTTTCTTCCAAGGTAGCATGCTTTGGACATAGCCTCTCAGGGCTGATTTCAGAGTTCAAATGTGCTTGTGAAACTCCTCCAGTGTCTGATGTCCACCTGTACCTGGCATGGGCTTCTGTTTACACTAATTATTGCATAATGTTAGTATTCCCATCCTCCAAGTTGCTCAGAGTTTTGCGCATTTTCACCCATCCTGGAAGATAGAGCTCCAGGTCAAGGACTGAGCCACATGGTGCAGCAGAGATTTCTCTGCTCAGAACAGGAATACAGGACTACACTCTCAGAAGCAACATGTGTGCTCCTCATTGCTTGGTTTCCCTGGATTCATTTCTGCCACTTGGTTTTGCTGACAACGGGGACTTGAGCTGGCATGTGAAACTCAAAGCAACGTTCCTTCTGTTTGCTTTGCAGAGGGCAGTTGTGGGAGGACTGGTCACTCCCTTTCCCAAGAACATGCCCCATCCTTCAGCAAATTCAGCTGCAGATAAAGGCAGAACAGGAGGTCAAGCTGCTTTTTCTGTTTTTTTTTTATAATAGTTTTTTTATTGCTTTTTTCCAAGGTCAGAATACATCATCAATAAGACAACAAAAGCGGTTTTACAGAAAAAAGAAGAAATTATAAAGAAAAAATTCACTTTTTCAAGTCTATTTTCATAGTCAACTGGACTTCCCCACGTCTTCCATCCCCTGCTTTCTTCACAATAAAAATAACAGCAAATTGATACCTTATTTTGTGTGTTTTTGTACTTTCATTTAGTTATATAACCTATAATTTATACTTTTCAAAATTTTAACTTAATTTTCATCATTTACAAATCTCAATACCGAAGTATGTTTTTTCCCGAAAACTTAGCAAATTCTCAACATTCATATAACTTATAATGTTTTTGTAGATAGTCCTTAAATTTTTTCCAGTCCTCTTCCACTGCCTCTTCTCCCAGATCTCGGATTCTGCCGGTCATTTCAGCTAATTCCATGTAGTCTATCAGCTGCGAATGCCATTCTTCCAGTGTGGGTAACTCCTGTGCCTTCCAGTATTTAGCTAAAAGGATTCTTGCTGCTGTAGTTGCATATAAAAAGAAAGTTCTATCTTTTTTTGGCACTCTCTGGCCTACAATGCCCAGGAGGAAGGCCTCTGGTTTCTTATAAAAGGTGTACTTAAACACCTTTTTCAACTCATTGTAAATCATTTCCCAGAAAGCCTTCACCCTCGGGCATGTCCACCAGAGGTGAAAGAATGTTCCTTCAGCCTCCTTGCATTTCCAACATTTATTGTCAGACAAATGATATATCTTTGCAAGTTTGACTGGGGTCATGTACCACCTGTATACCATTTTCATAATGTTTTCTTTTAAGGCACTACATGCCGTGAATTTCATACCGGTGGTCCATAACCTTTCCCAGTCTTCAGACATAATGTTGTACCCAATATCTTGTGCCCATTTTATCATAGCTGATTTAACTGTCTCATCTTGAGTATTCCATTTAAGCAACAAGTTATACATCCTTGAAAGCACTTTCGTCTTAGGTTCAAGTAATTCTGTCTCTAATTTTGATTTTTCCACCTGGAAACCAATTTTTTTGTCCTTTTTAAAGATCTCTGAAATTTGGGCATAATGAAACCAATCTCGCACCTTTCCTTTCAGTTTTTCGAAACTTTGCAACCTCCAGGTATCACCAACTCTTTCTATTATCTCGCAGTATTTTACCCAGCCACTCTCCATGTTACGTAGTTTTATGGCCTTAGCCTCCGTCGGTGATAGCCACCTCGGAGTCTTACTTTCGAGTAAGTCCTTATATTTAGTCCAGACAATAAATAGAGCTTTCCTGACAATATGGTTTTTAAACAATTTATGAAGCTTTATCTTGTCGTACCACAGGTATGCATGCCATCCAAAAGCATTGTTAAACCCTTCCAGATCTAGGACATCAGTGTTTTCTAGCAAAAACCAATCTTTCATCCAGCAGAAGGATGCAGCTTCATAATACAATCTTAAGTCCGGCAGGGCAAACCCCCCTCTTTCCTTTGCATCTGTTAATATTTTAAATTTTATTCGGGGCTTTTTGCCCTGCCAGACAAACTTCGCAATGTCCCTCTGCCACTTTCCAAAACATTCCACTCTGTCCACGATCTGAAGGGTTTGAAACAAAAACAACATTCTTGGCAATACATTCATCTTAACCGCTGCAATTCTTCCCGACAAGGAAAGTTTCAATCTTGACCAAATTTCTAAGTCTTTTTTAATTTCCGACCAACATTTTTCATAATTATCTTTGAACAAATTCAAATTTCTCCCAGTCAGATTGACCCCCAGGTATTTCACTTTTGTAACCACATTTAATTCTGTTTCCTTCTGAAACCCATCTATTTCTGAAGGTGTCAAGTTTTTTGCCAAAACCTTGGTTTTTTGTTTGTTTAGCTTGAATCCCGCCACCCGACCAAACTCAGAGATTAGTTCTAAAGCTCTTTTTGTGCTAGCTTCTGGCTCCTGTAATGTCAAAACCAAATCGTCTGCAAAGGCCTTCAGTTTATATTGTTTTTCTCCGACCTGTATTCCTTCCACCAGCTGATCCCTCCTAATCATGTTCAGCAACACCTCCAGGACAGAGATAAATAACAAGGGTGATAAGGGGCACCCCTGTCGTGTCCCTTTTTCAATTTTAAACTCCTCTGTCACCACATTGTTTACTATCAATTTAGCTTTTTGCTCTGAATAAATTGCTTCAATACCATTTTGGAACGCCCTTCCCACTCCCATCCCTTCCAAATTTTTCTTCATAAATTTCCAAGATATGTTATCAAAGGCTTTCTCGGCGTCTATAAAGATCAAAGCTGCTTTCGTGTTCAAATTTGTCTGTAATAACTCCAAAACATCAATGATATTCCTAGTGTTGTCAGACAGGTGCCTGCCAGGGAGAAAGCCTGCTTGGTCTTTATGAATTACTTCATTTAAAACTTTTTTCAATCTGTTTGCCAGAATGTCAGCAAAAATTTTGTAATCCACATTTAGGAGTGAGATGGGGCGGTAGTTCCGAAGTTGAGTCTTTTCAGATTCCAGTTTTGGTATCAAGGTGATGAATGCCTCTTTCCACGATTCGGGTGCCCCCTTCCCTTCCATGATTTGATTACATACCTCCATTAATGGCTGGACCAAATATTCCTTCAATGTCTTATAATATTTGGAGGTAAGTCCATCTGGGCCTGGGGATTTGCCTAATTGCATGTTCTGAATGGCACTTTCAATTTCCTGTTGTGTTATTTTGTAATTCAGGGCTGTTTGCTTGTCTTGTGTTAGTTTTTGCAGGCCATAGCTTTTTAGAAAGTTATTTATCTCAGTCTCTACTTGGGGTCCTTGAGTGAACAGTTTTTTAAAATATCTCTGGAAACACTTTCTGATATCTTCTGGTTTCTGAATACATTCTCCTTCAACCTCCAGATTGGTAACAAAGTTCAATTTTTGTCTCTTTTTCAGCTGCCATGCCAGCAGCTTCCCACATTTATTTGCAGATTCGAACGATCTTTGTTTCATCTGTTTAATTTTCCATTCGACTTCTTGATTTATCAGTTTCGCATATTGTGCTTGATGGAATTTAATTTCTCTTAAAACTTCTTTTGATTTTGGGTTTAATCTCAACTTTTTCTCTCCGTCTCTTATCTTCTCCAAAATCTTGTCCTTTTTACCATTCCAGAGTTTTTTCTTGATAGAGTTCTGCTGTATCAGGAACCCTCTCATAACAGCTTTACTTGCGTCCCAGATTGTTTTCTTTTCCACCAAAGTATTCAAATTTATTTCAAAATAATCTTTCAGCGTTTTTTGGGCCTTCTTCACAATCTCCTGATCTCTGAACAAATAGTCATTCATTCTCCATCTGAAGGATCCAGCTGGTGTAAGTCTTAAGTCTATTTTCAAAGCGTTATGGTCGGAGCAGGTTTTAGGGCAGGTCTCTACTTTTTTTGTCTTAGGTGCCAGTCCTCTAGATACCCAAATTTGGTCGATTCTTGTCCACGAAAGATGGGCCTCAGAAAAGAATGTTCCTTCTTTACCTAGAGGGTTCTTTGTCCTCCAGATATCAATCAAATCCATATTGTCTGTAAGTTCAAAAAAAGTCTTTGGGAGTCTGCCATCTTTGGTCAAGTTCTGATTTTGTGACTTATCCATGTATGTGGAGACAACTCCATTCATATCACCCATCAAAATGATGTTAGTATAGTCAATATAGTCCAACATTGTCTCATGCAGCTTCTTATAGAATTCCGATTTCCCATCGTTTGGTGCATAAATTCCTACAATCAAAAATTTTTCTCCTTGTGCTTGAATTTCAATCGCCAGAATTCTTCCTTGTTCATCTTTAAAAATCAATTTTGGTACTAGGGTCTCCTTTGCATAAATCACTACTCCTCTTTTTTTAACCTTATCTGATGAAATAAATTCTTGGCCTAGTCTCTTGTTGGTTAACACTCTCCTATGGAGCCTAGTCACATGTGTTTCTTGAAGGCAAATGATGTCTAATTGTTCTTTTCTCAAAATATGAAAAATCTTTTTCCTTTTTTCGGGAGAATTTGCGCCATTAATGTTCCAACTGAGAAGCTGTAGAGACATCTCGGACTAGTTATTGGCCTGCTGGGATGTCTCCTTTGTTGTTTTTGTCTGGAGGTGGAACCGGGTTCAATCCAAACGAAGGAGGTGGCCAGACGCCTGCTATTCCTTTCCGAAGGTCCTCCCCGTGGTCGTTTAGGAACTTTTCTTCAAGCTGCTTTTTCTGATCAGTTGTCATTTTTGTTAATGCCTTAAACTCCTGGGAAAAGGTATCTTCCTATATTAATTGCACAATATACAGCCTTTTGAGAAAACAATGGTTTACATAGCAGTTTCCTGTTTGTTTCTTTCTTTCTTTGTTTGTTTGTTTGTTTTTGTTTGTTTTCTTCTTAACCCACCTGCTCATGTCACTCCTTCTTCAAACCCTCCCCCCCCCACTTTATGACGCTCTTCGGAAGGAGCAGCCTCTCAGTCTTGGTCCCAGGTAGCTTCCATGGCAAAGAACTTTGCACCCTTTCCTGCACTTGGCCACTGAGACTCATGCGCTAGTAATCTCCATTTATACTTAAATACTTATTTAAAAACCTATCTTAGCCCAAGATATAAACTGAGCTACTACTAGGGCTGCCACACGTCCGGAATTTCCCAGACATAGCCGGAATTTGACAGTCGTAAACAGTGTCCAGGCAAAAATCGCTGAAATGTCCAGGAAAGTGGACAAAACTAGAAAAGCTCAAAAACTTTTGTGTCTGGATATTCACTTTTGAAATACAGCAACCCTAACTACTACATATTTATAAATGTAGGTTGCACTAAAACATGTATTAGCTTACTCCTTTGGGTAGTTCTTTTGAGCCAAGAACTGTATTGCAAAATTTGGAGAAATGGGCAATCTGAAGACTCATTCTGTTCCAGCCTATGTCTTAGTCCAGGCGATGTGGCTTCACTCTGCTCCCTCCTCCCCCTCTCCACCATCCCCTGGGTCAGATGTGTCTTGCAGGTCACAGAGCCAAGTGGGATATACCCTTTCTTTATTTGCATGGGATTGGGGAACCTTATTTGCTAAGTTTCCATTCTTTCTTTCATTGGCAAGCCTGCCATACTCTCACACACACACACACACACACACACACACACACACAAAACACCTCTCAGCTAACCAATGACTGAAGGAATTTCACTCCTGTGGGAAGATCAAAATAGACTCTGTGAGCTGAAATAGAGGGAAAACTTCCTTTTCGTCTGGAGAGAGTTTCCAGCTGGCATTTCTAACTGTGGAATGAACTTCCTGTTTCTTCGTGGCTTCTTTGTTCTGAGAGAACATATGGCTGACTCTAGTTTGAAATATGGTTATCAAAGGACTGCTGGATTTCACGTAAGGCTATAGCACCCTGCAAACCATAAACCATCTAAGGCCACGCTGGGAGATCGGGAACTTTGCCAAATTAAACTTTAGTTCTACACGTTTTATGCTTTTGTCGTTACTGGTTTTCTGCCCTTTTCTTTTAAATCCCATGTAAACTCTTATTTTCTTACACAAATGACTTTTTGCTGTTAAACTGCACGCTGTGCCTTGTAGGTTCTGATTCTGACTCCCTGGAGAGTTAAGGAGTTCTTCTGACTCTTTTAAAATATGGGAATACAGTAGTGGGGCATCATCAATGGGCTATTGGAATAAAAATGGAATGATGCTGGTAGATGGAGTTCTTGTTTTGAAAAAAACAAACAGTTTTTGGCCATGTGCACTGCAAATGCACTGGGAGCAAGAACAGGAAGCTGAAGCAGTAACTCCGCCCCACGCTCGGTTCAGGGTCGTCTCTACAATCTCAGGATTGTAGGGGGGGGGTCCTCTTGGCCATTACTATTAATTTTGGAATAGGCACTTGCAATACAGTGTTGCTACTAGATCTGGCAGGGGGAACAAAAACTGGTGTGGAAATGTGGAGAAGTAAACTTTATAGTGGAAAAACGAGAAACCGAATGGGAGATTCATCCATCCCTAATCCTGACAAATGTAAAGTTGTAAAATTTAAATGTTACTGTCAGAGGCTGCCTCAGGTCTCAGCTCACAAAAGACCAACGCCAAGCTCTTCTTATATACAAGGATGTTTATTGCAGTTCATTAATGGTTCCACAACCGAGGCGCGCAGCCCCGCGTCTCTTAACGTTAGACATTTGAAGTCCCCTCTGAGTCGGTCCCGCCTCTACACCAGCTTAAGCGGCTTGTGCTAGACCACCTCTTCCTGTCTTTCCTTTTCCGCAGGGTCTTTCTGCCCCCCTGTGTTCCTTCCCTCCTGCTCTCTCCTGAAGCGGATTCCTCAGATGCCTGTTCCCCCCTCCTTCGTGCTTTGGGGCTAGGCTCCTCCTCCGGGCTTTCTCCATTTCCGCGCGCCTCCACATTTGAACTTGGCGCGCGTTCGCTACCCCTGACCTTCCTCTTGACACTTACACTACTCCCTGTACTACTCTCCGCCTCTTCCGGCAGGACGTCCTGCCCCGATCTCCTTCCCCTGTCTCTTTCCTGCTCCGCTCCGTGTCTCACACTGGGAACTCCCCTCTCTTCACTTCGTTCCTGCTGGGAAGCCCGCCCCGATCTCCCACTCCCACTCGGGGTTTCCCTGCTGCTTCCCTGCTCCTGGCAGGTCCCCCTTGTGACCCCCCTTGTCCTGACTAGGGGCGCCCCCTCCTGAGAATCCTCCGATTCACTTGAGAGACTCATGGAAGACCTCAAGTCATTGTCATCCTCTTCCTCACTGTCCTGGGATTCTTCCTCATCGCTCTCCGTCTCCCCCCTCACCTGTGCCTCTGTCTCTGAACCCCTGACAGTTACATACTAATTTTAACAGGCTCTTTGTGTGTTCATGTATCATTCCTTTTCATTTGAAAAATAAAAGAAATATTCATTCTGAGATAATTCTGCTGCTTGAGGCTCTTCATGTGATCCACTTCCCAATTAAATTAAAAAGAAAACAAAGCACAGCAATATTTGATTGGCCAGCCTGTTCACACAGGGGCTTCTGGGGACGCCACCCATGTTCAGGGCCGGCCTTATCATGAGGTGGCCTGTGGCGGCTGCCTCAGGCGGTAGGATTCTGCTGGAGTCCAGAGGTGACATGTCCTGTCGCCACACCCACTGCTGAAGACGCAGCTTGGGAGATGCTGCTCAGGGGGGTGGCTTGGGGGTGAACTGGTCACCAAGGCACCCTCTAAAATGGTGCCGAAGCCGCTGCCAAGGCCTGTTGGCTCCTGATGAAGTGCCCATTGGTGGCCCACCAGCCTTGCCACCATTTTGGAAGGGCCTCAGCAGCCACTTCCTTGCCAAACCACAAGCTGTGAAATAGGACAAGCCATGCCTGCCTGTGGCCTGCGCATTTTTTGCTGGCCATGAGAGGTTGGGGGAGCCAAGTAAAAGTGACAATGGTCAGCTGTGTGTGGTTATGGGGCTGGCTGAGACCTGCTTGGGCTCACTGCTGCTGCACCACCAGCTGAAACCTCAAAGGCCCCACTGGGGAGGGGAGCGAAGGGTTGTGCCCAACCAAGTTATACTCCATCACAGCATTAAAGTTAATGAACCTAAGTTAGTAATGTGCCTTAATCTCTGTGGCTCTGCTCTGAGTTAATTCATGTGAGGGGTGGGGGGGGGGGGGATTTGGTTAAGGACACTAGTAGAAACAAAGCTATCAGATCCACACTTTCTGAAGCCATACAGGAACTGAAAGGCAGCCATCCTTTGAAATGTGTCCCCCTCTGAAATTTACAGCACAATTCCAAAACCAAGCAATGTATACCCAAAAAAAGTATACTTGGAGGTGAAATGTACATTAAAATGCATATTTATGTGAAAATAACATCACGAGTTCTAATAGGGGAAACTGGTTAGCAGAAATGTGCATATTAGACAAAATTGCATGCAAGCATGTGTTCCTTAGGATACACTCAGATGCTGATGGATTTTTATGGGGACTTAAAAAAAACACCCTCAAACGAATATGGAAATGTGGAGATTAGAAAACTGAGAAACAGAGAAAAACTGAAGTTGACAGATTTGACTATCCTTAGTTGTTGGTAATGCTAGCCTCCATTATGTTTTCCCAGGTTTTATTCTCTGGGAAAAGCTGCTTTTCACAAAACTGGGTTTACTACCCATTCATTAGAAGGGCGCGGGTGGCGCTGTGGTTTAAACCACAGAGCCTAGGACTTGCCGATCAGAAGGTCGGCGGTTCGAATCCCCGCGACGGGGTGAGCTCCCATTTTTCGGTCCCTGCTCCTGCCATCCCAGCAGTTCAAAAGCATGTCAAAGTGCAAGTAGATAAATAGGTACTGCTCCGACGGGAAGGTAAACGGCGTTTTCATGCGCTGCTCTCGTTCGCCAGAAGCGGCTTAGTCATGCTGGCTCCCTCAGCCAATAAAGCAAGATGAGCGCCGCAACCCCAGAGTTGGTCACGACTGGACCTAATGACCAGGGGTCCCTTTACCTTTTTTAGCCATTCATAAATTCCTCTCTTAAGATTCCTGTATGTTTATGTTCCTATATGGCAGAACATCAAGTGTACCTTGGTGAACTTAGACATGGTGCTGCCTCCCTTTTAGCCTCATGCCACTGTAACTTTTAGCAAATATATGTAACCCCATGGAAAAAGCACTCCAGTTTATTTTGGATGCCCACCAAGCCATTTGGACAAACTGAGCAGTGTTATAATTTAGGATTAGAAGATACTGTAAAGATACTTTCAGCGTGACTACATAATGTTGTTCATAAATTTCAGCCGGTATCTACAGACATTTAAACACACTTTTTATTGGGTTTATTTAATAATAGGGTGCACTCATTCAGTGTAGCCAATCCCAGTAGCTTTGGGTCTGGGTTTTCAGCCTTTTCTGGTTCTATGTGCATGACTGAGGGGGCTGTTGTCAACATGGTCAGGGGATCTTTTACAACCCTCGGCTAACTCCACAAAGACCATTAGAAGGACTCTTGTGTGGTGTAGTGGTTAAGAGCAGTGGATTCGTAATCTGGGGAACCGGGTTCGCGTCTCCGCTCCTCCACCTGCAGCTGCTGGGTGACCTTGGGCCAGTCACACTTCTCTGAAGTCTCTCAGCCCCACTCACCTCATAGAGGGTTTGTTGTGGGGGAGGAAGGGAAAGGAGAATGTGAGCCGCTTTGAGACTCCTTTGGGTAGTAATAAAGCAGGGTATCAAGTCCAAACTCTTCTTCTTCTTTTTCTTCTTCCTGTATTTCTGTGTGAGCCCTGAAGAGTGTGGTCAAGAGTTGTAATATGGATATTAATGGCACTACACAAGTTACGGATAAATAAATAAAAATGAAATCCTTGAAGTGCAAGACCTTCACACCTCCATTCCCTGTGAGCAGTGGGGCAGGCAGCTTGAGCTGTGAGAGGGGCCTCTTCGCAACCGGCCGTGGGGTCTGGGGAAGCCCTGTTCTCTTCTTCAATGGGGTTGTTTCACGACAGACCGCTACACCTTTGCAACATCTGTGCTACTGACTCACAAACTTGGGAATTGTTCCAGTTACAGATAGGTAGCTGTGTTGGTCTGCCATAGTCAAAATAAAAAAAACTGGAAGGAATTTTTTTATTTTGGGAATTGTTGAAATATATACAACCAAAAATTAATCTGTTTGAGTCGTGCAACTCAAAGTGGGTCTACTGGACTCAAAGTTTTTAAGCAGTTTGAGGTAAAGTTGGTTCTGAGGTCCCTCCAGGATGAGCGACCCTGAAGCTTAAGCTTCATTTGTTTAATAGTAGAGCCACCCTTGACTGTGATTTATTTATTTATTATGCATTTTCCAATTTCCCTGTTTACACAACATATTTCACCATCCAACATAATTTCTATACCGACTTCCCAACCTAACCTTCCATGGCATTCTTGGTAGTCCTAGCTAAGCTGCATATCAGTTTATTAATCCACCCTGCTGTTCTCCTTGTTGTCCCACCTTGTAGCACCCTTGACTCTGATTGCAGAGAAAACTTTCTATATGCATGAGTCTCCTTCACTGGATTGGAATTTACCTTTTCTTGTGGACAAGTAACTACCCACCCCCACAAAAAACAAAAAAACCACTCCTAGGGGAGTCCAATTAAGCCAGTCGGGCATGTTCAATCTGAACAAACTCTTCATAGTGAATGCTTTGGGTTTTTGCTTTTGTAAAGATGGAAAGAAAGAGAAATACTACAAGTTACAGATACAGACTTTATAGATGTTGATACAGTTTTCACATCTGCATTCCAACAGAAGTAAGAAAAGAAATTGAGGAAGCAAGGACATCACCATGACCATTACATTTCTAATGGCATCTCTTTCAAACTCTCCCACATGTATATTATTTGCTTTCCCAATAAAAGTATGTGGCAGACTTTGTCCAAGGAAAAGGTCTGGAAGAGTTCCTCTCTTACAAAGCTGGCGTATTGGTAGACTCCTGCTGGGATGCTAAGGCTGAGGTAAGCTGGCTAAGAGCCCTTGCAATGACAGAAAGGTGGTTGTTCATGGTCTTCAGCTCTGCCAGGATGTCCCCTAGAGTTGCAGGTGCCTGCTCAGAAGGTGGGGGAATGGCCGGGAATGACGGTGGAGGTGAGAAAACGGATTCAGGAGGCTGCTGCTTGATGAACCCTGCCTGGACACTTCCTCCTTCACTAAGGGCAGGCAGATAGGTGCTTCCACTCCTCTTCACATGCTCCGTCCCTGTGGGTGGCTGCTCTTCCTCCTTCCCCCGCTTTGTGCTGGTCATCACTGAAGCGAGGTATGGAAGCCAGTCAATAAGGTGAGGAGCAGGGCTGGGTGAAATGGCTGCCCCCGCAGGGGAGCAAAGGCTCGGTTGCAGAGCTGAAGCAGAGACAGCTGGTGGTGCAGTGTAAGAAAGCCCAGGATTCGGGGAGGAGGTGGAAGCAGAGGTTGGGTTCAGCGTGGCAGAAGCTGTTGTTCGCAGTGGCATTTCAGGATTTAGGGCCATGGTACAGGTGGACAGTGGTGGTGAGAACATGGAGGCCTCGCAGCCATAGGGAGGGGATGGTGAGGGAGGAGCTGTGAGAGTTGCAGGATCTTCAGAAGATGATGGTGAGGCAGTGGCAGAGGGGGTGTCAGGGGTGCAAGGTTCTGAGTCTGTAAGAGAAACAACAATAACCATGCAAGAAAAACAATCATGACCATGCAGGGTAAACAGAGGTGGGGAGGGATGCCGTTGGCTGGATGGAAATAGAAAATCTGAGGTGTATGTTCCTAATATCCTAGCCTATCTCTTTCTAGTTCCATTCCCCTTCCCTTAAATGTGCTCCCCTTGCTAAATTCCTTGTTGCTAAAAAGGACTGCAGCAGCTTATCAGAACTAGGAATAGATGTGCAAGTCTATATATGGTCTGTTTCAGTTTTGCATGTTTCCATTCTATCCCATTTCTGCATTAATATAAGTTATTAAAATAAATCATGTATTTTATCTCAGTGTCTGCAGTTTAAAACACGTTTTATTTTAAAATGCTAATTTTATGTTGTTGTTGTTTTTACTTTTTAGAGTCAATAACCAAATTCTAAAATGTGTACAAAATTCAAAGGATAATTATGTTCTGATCCATAGTAAGGTGTGACTTAAAAATTGTACCTATCCCTAGGACAAAATTCAGCAGGTGTGAGGCTCTCCCTCACCTCTGCCCTCATTAAATGCTGATTAGAAAGTTGAACACCACACCTTTACGTAGAGAGCAATGAAAAGTAGAGGGTGCCACTGTGAGGGGACGTGGTGTGACCATAATGAAGAAATCCTGCACTTTTGAATTTGCCATTACAGTGGTACCTCGCAAGACGAATGCCTCGGAAGACGAAAAACTCGCAAGACAAAAGAGTTTTTCGTTTTTTGAGTTGCTTCGCAAGACGAATTTCCCTATGGGCTTGCTTCACAAGACGAAAAGGTCTTGCAAGTTTGTTTCCTTTTTCTTAAAACCGCTTGAAGAGGTGCAGTTGCGACTTGACTGTGCTTCGCAAGACGAAAAAACTCACAGAACGAATTAATTTCGTCTTGCGAGGCACCACTGTACTCTACTGTGTAAAGTGAATACTGCATAAGGAAAGCACATAGCCCCAAGGAATCCTTGCCTCACATTTTCAAATATAACCCCACTAGTTTCTAGCTATGCAAAACCCTGCTTGCTTAGGATTCAGCTTCACTGACTTCTCCTTGTTTTGTGTCCCATCTATGGTTTGGAACCTGGTGGTTGAAATGTAGAAATTTTACTATTTCTCTCCCTTTGCATATTCTTTTTCAAGGTCTGGCATTGCTGTGAACACCATTCCTGTGAACATTGCACAAGGAAGGAGACAAGCTGGACTTGCTTGGGCCAGGCCAGGCCATCAGCTTCCATTTGACCAGTCCAACCATTCTGGGCACAGGGAATATGCACAAGTGTCCAGTCCAAATTGGCAAAAGGTGGATAAAGGGTAGAAATCAAAAGAAAAAAGAGAGCAAGGGGCAGAATTAAGAAGAAGAGGAAGGATGAGCTACTTAAAAATAATAACTGATTTAACGAAGCTGTAATTTGAAGAATGATAGGAACAGCAACAACAAGCCTCTTATCCTGAAAGGGTTAATTTGTTGTGTGCTGTTCTCAGCTTCTCCTGATAGGTTGAAAAGCTGGTCCTTTGCACTCCAGACCAGCACAGAGGCAGGAATCCCAGTTCCAACAAAGGCATAGTGAACCACACACTATTGGATTTCGTTCATCCATCACTAAAAGCAGCCTTCTGCCTGAATTTTAACTCTTGATCTGTTGGGACTTAATGTTTTGGTCGGCCTGCTTTCATTGCATCATTAATTTTATCTAGCCTGAAGTCAAATCACCTACAGCTGCAGTCTGTGCATATCCACGAATGAGCTCTGGCAGAAAGAGGCCCTTGCATAAAATGTTGGGAGTTGGGACATACTGTGGACTTGCTATCTTGACAGTAGCAAGGCACAAATTCAGAAATAGAGGTTTTTTCATTATTGTTGCTCGTTGCTATTACAATGCAATAATTTTGGAGCACACACTCAAAAATACGTACATTAATTTGCACATATTACTGTATGGTTAGGAAGAATCATCAAACAAATGCAGTGTTACCATTTTGTACCTGCAAGCATTAAACTGAGTAACTGCTCACTCTACAAAGCTTACTACACACAAAGTAGGAGATGCTCACAAACAGGTGTTTTATGCTTCTTCTTCTTAAGTTCAAAGCTCAATGTCACTGTTATAAAAACTGTCATGACAGCTACTAGGAAACTGTGTTGGCCCAAGAGAAATAAGCAAAGAGTATCATCTATTTTCAGCAACCCTTCCGCTGATAGCAGGTTAAAGTCTGCCCCCTTTCTATGTGCTGAAGACCCCTCTGCAACTGTAGGTACCACTGTGAACTGCAAAGGGGGTAGTAGAGGCCCAGGTGGAGAGTCCTCAAGTCATGTCCAGTCAAAGGGGCAGGTTCTGCAGACATAGTAGACGGCGACTGCTGCAGAGAAGCCATATAGGAAGTTATGTTCTTTTTCTATGCTACTAGCAGCAAAGTCCAGCAGAAACCCATCACGGTGTCACTGTTACCCTTTCAGGTGAGAGACATCGCCCTGCAGCTAGGGGCTCTTCAGCTTATCCTGCCACTTTCCCCTGGAGAAACCTGTTGTTTACTACGCTTTCTAGGTGGCAGTTGTAGATGAGCTCTGAGTCTTGATCAAGCATTATTCCTAGTGAGCCCTTGTGGAAGGACTGCTATCAGTTGTTAAACTATTTTTTATTTTTTATTTTTAAAGGTTTCTCCAAAAGCCACTGTGGCTGCTCCACTTGTCCAGGTAAGTCCCCCCACCCACCAAAAAAACTCCTCAACATTCCCCCCCATCCCTGCCCCCCCCAACTATGGTGGACAAGTGATCCTGATTCAGCCAAAGCTAGCGTACCAGATTGTCAGGGAAGTGCCATCGGTTCAGGAGGGAGAGAGCATAAGCCGAAAGGATTCTAGAGAGCCTCCAGGGATCGTGGGAAGTAGCTCCTCCTCAATAGAGGAGAGTAAACATGGAGAGGAGGTGCAGGAGTCGGAAGTGGCGAGGAGGTCCCAGGATTCCTTGCCTGGGAGAAGCGGGGAGGAAAGGGGTCCTCCGCTCCCCACGTCCTCCTTGCACAGAAAGCATCCGCGCAGAGAGGGGAGGTGCAGACTGGGCGTCAAGAAGCTGCTTTGCTGGGGAAAGTTTAGGAACCGCCCACTCACGAATTCTGCTAGCGAGACGAGTGGGGCTCCAGACAGATAAGGTTTATTTTGGCAGCAAGAACAAGGCTTCACAGCCAAGCATGGAGATATTTGCCTGCTTGCTCTCGAGCAACCCCTTGGAAACATAACACAGATGAAGCTGGCAAAAGTAATTTCTAATCATAAAGGTCACTTGGGTCTCTGATGACAAAGATGCGTCTAGGAGTACCCGCAGGTTATGCACTTCCTCCCTTAGGAGGAACCCCATCCAGAACAGGCAATTGGTCTCTCCTCTGGATATGGCAATCCTATACACACAGAATGTCTATCTTCCCAGGGTTCAAATTTGGTTTATTGGCCCTCACCCAGTCCACCACAGCATTAAGGCACTGGTCCAGGGCTTGCACAGCCTCTCCCAATTCCATCATCGTTCTGGAAATACTGAGCTACGTGTCATTAGCATACTGATGGCAGCATGCTGCAAAACTTCTAATGACTGCTCCCAGTAGCTCCATACAGATATAAAGTACCACCACTGTGATGAAATGGTTAGAGGGTTGGACTGTGACCTGGGTTCAAGGTTCAAGTCCTTACCCTGCAGAGCCCCATAGCACAGGTGATGGGGGTCGAAGAGAACTCCCCCAGTGTGACTCTCCAGACTTGACCATGCAGATAGGAAAGGAGTCCTTGTAGTGCAGTGTTTCTGATACCCATCCAATTCAGTCCAGAAGGAGACCATGGCCAATAGTATCAAAAGTGGCTGAGAGGCCAAGTAAGAGAAGCAGTGTTGCACATCCCTTGTCTCTCTCCTGATACAAGTCATCCATCAGGGTGACTAAGGCAAATTCAGGCTTGAAACCAGGCCTAAACCCATACTGAATTGAATCTAGATCAGTCGTTCCCAACTGGTGGGTCTGCATAACCCACCCAGGGTGTCCGTGGCACCAGGCACATAAAAAGAACTACCGTAGAGATATCAACATTTTCATAAGTGGGGGTCCATGACTTGGCTTTTGAAACATCAGTGTCATCCAGGAACAGTAGCATTTGCTGTGCTGCCACCCTGTCTACTGCCTCACCCCCCAAAAGGGTATTGGCAAATGGCCATGGTTATTGGGTCTGGGGGGGGGGGATTTTAAAGAGTAGCTTCACCACCTCCACGTGAAGGGCAGTTGACACCACCCCATCATGCAGTGATGGGCACAAAACACCCTGGGCCCACCCCAGCTGGGGAAGGCTGGGGGAGACAAACCAACCTATGTAGCCAGGAAGGGAAAGGGATGAGATTCTTCCATATGCAAAAAAAAGCATCAAAAAGCATCCAGCTCGCCCAGGAGAGTGTTTTCTTGGTCTGATGGCACAAATTCCCCCCTTCTCACCATTCTGCCAATAGTTATGGCAAACTCCAGTCAGTGCCACCATTTCAGATTCCAGACTGCAAATCTGCAAAGATTTAAGGATCCAGTCGATGGGAGGACTTATGAATCCACCTGTCACTCAGTACGTTTGGCCTGCAAGTGCTTCTACCCCCTGCATTGATACTGAAAGCAAAATAAAAGCTTGTGAACCCCATGCTGCCCTTTTAGGGGTCAAACTGTCTCCCAAATTGTGCAAGGATTAAGTGTTATCCACAAGAATGCTGCTTGCTGTTGAACATCTATTCTGTCCATATGATTGATTTCCTTCACCACTGTCTAGTCTGGCTGAAGGTGATTCCTTCTAAATGAAGATGCCCAAGTCCACGAAAAACACAATCTTTTTCAGATTACCTTGAGCAAGGTGACCGGCTGTTGTTTTATGGAAAGTGTATTGCAGATCAAGACTACATACCACCTAACAATCCTGTCTGAATTATACCCTTAGGCATATATGAGGCCACCACAGAGAATTTCTTCATGATCTTAGGAAATATTTCTAGGAGGAGAGAGTAAAAATCAAGTTGCTTAAAATAGGCATCAGAATATGAGCTCAGGTATCCTATGGAGTGAGAAGGAAAAATACAACTCTATTTTAGTGACCACCATTATTGAAGCAGCAGTCAAACCCCTGATTCAAATCTGAAAGAAAAAGCAATGACTCAACATGGAAATGTTTTCTGCTAATTAATTCTATGAACTACATTTTATAAAGTGATGGATAAGAGAGATCCATAGAGCTGAGGTCAAGCTGGGCAAATTTTATTTTATTTTTATTTAAAATAAGAATGTACAGAACATGTTTTTGAGTCCCACTTAGAATGATTTTTTTAAAAACACACACACACACACACCCCAAAAAACCCCAGAAGGGCCTAAAGTGTGTTATGTGGAACATGAGGTGAGACTAGGATTGCTCAAGTCCGTCTAGGTTTGAGTTTGCTTTTAGGTTTGCTGCAAACAAATTACTTTCCTCTGCCACTTGAACTCTTAGTCACATATCAGCCAACTAACTGGCTGTTCACATTTCATTACAATGTTGTGCCTAAACAAATAAGACATGAGATCAAATTTTTAAAATGACAAGCCCAGATATGTGCCCAGAGTTTGCACACAACATTCAGGCTGGTTTCTGGTTTGGATGCATCTCTAAAAGAACTTCATATTTATTAAAGAAAGGCAAACACCTTGCGAGGCCTGGCTCTAATAGAAGTTTCTCCATTTTCATTGCTTTACCACATTGCCTGAAGAGTAGCAGGGAAGAGTCATTTTGGCAGTTGGAGAGGGAGGGGGGAGGCCTCAGGGTCACCTCTCTTGAAAAAGGATGGCTGCCTGATTAAATCTATGAAACGAAACAGCTGTAATAAGGTAGCATTCTGCCTGGGAGCCAGGAGCTGGGCCAGCTGGGCACGCTTTCAAACTCCCAAGGTCAGAAAAGGTTGGGACACCACCAGGAATGTGAGGAGAGACAGTCTGACGATGAGGAAGAACTGAGGTGCAACTTTCTATTTCCATAAATGAGTCAACAGATGGATGAGGTCACCATTGGGTTTTAGAGAAGGAAACGTCTACTAAGGCAAGAAATAATGGATATTGCCCTGTATCTGATTTTATATATATATATATATATACACACACACACACACACACACACACACACACACACACACACACACAGTTGTACCTTGGTTTTTGAACAGATTGCATTCTGGGAGTCAAAGGAACTATTCAAAAACCAAAGTGCAGCTTCTGATTGGCTGCAGGAGCTTGGAAATTGTGGGGACCCTTTGCCAAGTCCCAGGTGGAATATATAAAAAAATTTTAAAAATTGTCCAGTAGCACCTTAGAGACCAACTAAGTTTGTTTTTTATTTTTTTATATATTTTGACTGCATCAGACCAACACGGCTACCTACCTGAATCTAGATCCCAGGTGGAAGTTCCACTTCTCGATGGGTGCTGCCTGGCTTTGAGCCCACGGCAGTCCCTGCACATGCCCAATGGGTTGGCAAAAAGGCTGTAGCAATTGTCAAAGGATGCTGGAATTTTATTTGCAATAATGCAATGAATGGTCAATAATGCAATGAATAATGCAATGAATAAAGCCTGAATGGTCTTGGGAAAATGATATCATGCTAACTAACATTTGAGGCACACATTAAATTGTTGGTATTTACGGTGGGGTTTCCCCCCACAAAACAGTTTCTTTTAAATGATATGAGAAAACTGATAAAATAGATTGATATCTATTCACAAATCTGTCAGGTGCTCTCCTAGATTATTCTATCAAAAAAAAATTCCTAACAAGCCTTTTGTGGAGATTTTTTTTTTTTAAGCTATTGACCAATGGAACTATTTTTAGAAGAAATAAAGTCTTCCAAGTTTTAAAAAACAAAGTTTTGCTGGAAATTTACTGATCCATCCTCCTAATTATGATGGCTCCAAAGGAGGCCAGAGGGTATTCTGTTGCTATTAAAATAAACAAAAACCTCAAAGGAAAAACCCACAATAAATTTATTTTTAAAAATATAGCATAAAGCGGCAACACAAGACAGCATAATCTAGGATTTTTTGAGATGAAAGTAGGATCCTCACATTGTGGGAGATATTGTGACCTTCCCAATGAGCCCTCTTTTTTGTTACATTTGCCTATTTGTGCTTTAAAAATTCATGCAAGCAAAGTGGTCAAAAAATAGCTGATGTTCCAAGCCTTTATAATGGAAGCAGTGGGAAACATGAAACCCATATCAAGCAAATTTATTTGGTGTTCTCTAGAGTTCATGTGACATCTCTTCTGATTTTTCTGATGTTCTGATACATTTTCTGGCTGCACTTAAAAATGTAGAGAGTGAAAAAAGCTCCACAGAGCACTAGATGTCCCACAAGTCGCATCCACCAATCTTGTAACATCCCAACTGTTATGTACTGAGCTAGGATCCTAGAACAATAGGCACGTAGGATCCTAGAGCACAACAACCAGATTGGCCTGCAGGTCCCAGGAGGAAGCTAACCAGCCTATTAGGTCTGGAGGATCATGGAATGCAACAACTGATTGGCCTGCAGGAGCAGACCAGTCAGGCCCCAGAAGGGAGTCAGCCAATCACAGGACCCAATTCAATGTTTACAAGCTGCAAGAAAGAGCATGAAATCACCACGCAACTCCGAGTATATTTCACTAACACAAGTGAGCAGCGTCACAGGCCCTTCTGCGATGACATTCATATTTCCACAGTAAAAAAGGAAGGAGATACAGAGAAGGAGCCAACATCGTGGACCCTCAGGAAACTCTGCCTAAGAGTAGATTATTAACTAGCTCGTGGAAGTGGAGCTGTTGTCAGATTACGCTGCCACCCTAGGAGAGGAATACAGATTTCATTTACTATAGCCTGCTTACTTTGTGCCGTCCCACAGAAGTGCAGACACCTGCCCCTGGGGCTGATGTTTCCAAACACATTTCCTCAACAGGCCACCATAAACCAATGCCTTTCACCACTGTTGACCTGAGGTACATTCAGACTGTTGACATGGAGTCTGCAAGATCCTTTGATTTTTTAAAATGTTATCTTATGTCCCATTTAAATGAAAAACTAAATATGGTAGGGTAACTACTTTCAACTGCAAGGGGGAGATACATAAAACATGCCTTGCTTGTACTGCTCTTCCATGCTTATCCCAGGCGGGCAAAAACATTTGACCTGGGCTGTTCCAGCCACAATGACAACCACATGCCTTAGAGGTGGCTGCAGTTAGGTGGATACACATCAATCGGACTGATCCATGTTTGCAAAGTGCTTTTATATCCTGAGATGAAAAGGCCATCTGTAAAAGCCATCCCTTATTAAGGCTACTACTGCCCACAGGTTCAGAAAGGGGGATTCCTTTTCTACTGAAAGACCACATAAAGAATTCTCTATTTCTCTTTTTCATCTAATATCAAGGAAGTTGTTGGGATTCTGAACTGGTGCCTGAAGGGCTGGGTGGACGCAAGCAAACTGAAGCTCAATCCAAACAAGGCAGATGTGCTCCAGGCCAGGAGGGAGATGACTTCTTTCATTGGGTAAAAACTCTGAAACGTGACAGCAGGCTAGTTTCTCACAAAGCAAATGGGGAGAAAAGTTCCTGCCCATTTTGTCTCATATCTCAGGTTATGTTCAGAAGAACTGAAAAGTGTTAAGTCAACACTCCTTGCTTGACTGAGGAAGTTTGAGTTCCTGAACAGAAGGGATCTCACACAACAGGCACTGCAAAATGTTCTTCCAGTCCCAACTAATATTAGGGGAGGATGTAGCAGACCAGCAATCTCAGATTACTACACCTGTGGAAAATAGAATTTGATTCTATCCTGCACAACACATTAGATATTCCAGAAATTGCTAACACTGAAGTGTCCACTCACCACACATTCCCATTAGAAATATTACCACTAGCTTTTACTTCAAGTGCAAAGCATGTCGTTTCACATGTAAGAAAAACTCAGCTGCAACTAACTAGCAAACCAACAAAACAATCCTCTACTACGTAAATGTCAAAACCAATAGCTTCAGCTCCGTCAGTCCTGTGGTCCACAGACACGCGTCCCCCTGAGGAGTAGATGCAGAAAAGAGTCATACATGGGGATGTCACTCGCATTACTTAGAGCACTGTTGGAAGAGCATTCATTTCTCATGATAGACCGTGAAGAACCTGACTAAAACAGAAATGGCTGCGCTGGTTCATCTACTGTATATTTAAGTGCTTTGGCATTTATCCTTTATATTTCCAAATAGCTTGTAAGACTTTTTTTGTAGATCATAATGATTTTAAAGAAATTTCAAGTGAATGGAGATCAGGCTGCCTTTGAAAATAAAAAATAAACTGACTTTTTTTAAATGCACATGTGACCAGAATACTTAACTGACAATAATAATCATTCCCAGGTACCAATGTTATTTCAGAACAGATGATACAGAGAGGCAGACTAAACTTCTGTGCACCTAACAGAGGAAATCAAAACTATGATAATTAAAGGCAAATAGGCCTAGAGCAAAAATGCCTCTGTAAGATAAGCGAAAATATATTTCTATCATCTATACTTCATTTGTTTTTCTTGAAGACATTTAATTTATTTTTAAGCTAATAGATTAAACATTCTTCTCACAGTTCCTACAACTTTCTTAAATATGTGAGGAATACCCACCAGGCTAGGACCACCAGCAAATTTTTATGATTTCTTTACACTACAAATATTTGGCAGAACTCAAATTACCCAATAAAATAAACCTGTGGATTCATCTGCAGTTTTAGCTCCCAAGTATTTTTGGGCTTCTTCCCAAAATAACTGATGCCCATCATAGTCCAATATCAAAAGAAAATACATCTCAATTTTCATTTCATGGCCACCATCTGTTATTTAAAAACAAGAGTACACACCATAGCTGTCAAGGTGAATTGAAAGCATCTTATACTGAGTCAAGAATCCAGTTCAGTCAACTTTGACGGGCAGCATCTCTCCATGGTCTGAGCCAGACGTCTCTCCTAACACTGCAGCCTGAGTCTCTTTTAACCAGAGATGACAAGCCCGTAACAGGAGCCCATCACATGAGCTATTGCCCCTAGGAAGGAGTGAATCCATGTAGTCACCCAACAGTCTTTGGTTCCCACAATCCCTCAAACTAGCGAGGTACAAAATTTTGCAAAGTTAGTATTTTGCAGCAACAGGTAATAGAACAGGCTGCTTCATCAAATCACTGCTTCTTTTGGGCTGATAACCCAAAAAGTCATTGGACTCACATTTGGAAAATGTTGATTCAGGAGAGTAGCACAATAATGCCAAACAACTTAATTAAAGTTACCGTCTAGCCTTTTGGGCAAGATATATTGAGTGGAATCTGATTTTTTAAAAGCCCTGTGCTCTTGTATTTTAACTGCAATCGGTATGCTGAGTGCAACATTGATTGCCATTAATTCCCTAAAATGTGTCTCTAAACTGTCCAGTCTGGGATGAAACATTGGCATCATAGAATGCATCTGCGGCCTGGTTCAGCTCTCACTGGAACCAAAGAATTTCCCCCCACCGATTTCAATGAGCTGCCTTTGAATTAAAGTCTTTGCACTTCAGCTCCACAGTTGTGCAGGATTTTCCAGCATAGAAAGCCACAAAAAGGTCAACAGTAAAAATGCTTCTCCTCCTCTGATGACTTTATTTCTAAAACTAGCTGAAACCTGTGGGGAAGGGCTCTCTTAATACCACCTTCAACAATCAGAACTGGCTTTTCTTTCTGTCATTGCCCAGTCAAATCAGATTAGAAAGCTCACCATGAATAGAACTTGACTGAGATCAAGCCAGAAGTTCCAGGATTCACAAAAGCCTTTCCATCCCAAAACCTTGTATTTTTTTTTAAAAAAAAGTTTTTCATACTTTTTACAAATCTCATAAACTACTCATAGGCCATGTCCACTTTGCATAGTTGCCAACAGACAGGAATGTGGCATTTGTTTCCAATTTCAGACTTACAACTTCAAGGCTGCCTTGTTTGATTCTGTGTCATATTATACCTAGGAAGGCTGAGGCTGGATCTACATTGATCGTCTAAACGTTATTGAATGTCCTATAAGTTTCAGTGGCAGTTTCTCATTGTTGGTGGCTCGCAGCCTTCTGGTGTCACATTTTAATACCACATTTTAACATTATAAATGACAAGTGTAGATCCATCCCGTGATTGTCTTATACCATATTTAGGCAAGACTGAAGACCCTGATGAAGAGAAGAAGAAGAAGAGTTTGGATTTCACATCCCGCTTTATCACTACCCGAAGGAGTCTCAAAGTGGCTAACAATCGCCTTTCCCCTCCTCCCCCACAACAAACACTCTGTGAGGTGAGTGGGGCTGAGAGGCTTCAGAGAAATGTGACTAATGGAAACATTGGATGAGCCAAAGAGCTGTAGCTAATCTGACCATTTTGAACCCATGCAATAAACAGTAGCAACCACTGCTGCTGACTGCTATGTGGCATTGGGTGTATGTGACAACAATATTGCCTATTTCAGCATCTGTCAAGATGTGGTGGTAGAGGCAACAGGTGTCTCACCACCATGCAAAAGCACCTGGTGTTAGTCTCCTGGTGATGACAGGCAAGGCGGGTTTTCTCCACCCCTTGGAGTTGCCCTTTAGCAGCAATCAGCAATTCCTGCCAATGAACTGCTTCACTCCCACCATGGAATAACTGGCCTAATCTGCATATCGTTTTGCATGACAACAGTTCATGTCAACTTAGTGATGGCGGAATTGTGGTCTTTATGGCGTGGTGTTCATCATCAGGCACACAGGACGTTTTTAAAATATACAAAGTGTGGGAAAGCTCAAAACTCCCCCACCTAGAATCATAGAATCCTAGAGTTGGAAGAGACCACAAGGGCCATCAAGTCCAACCCCCTGCCAAGCAGGAAACACCATCAGAGCACTCCTGACATATGGTTGTCAAGCCTCTGCTTAAAGACTTCCAAAGAAGGAGACTCCACCACACTCCGTGGCAGCAAATTCCACTGTCGAACAGCTCTTACTGTCACGAAGTTCTTCCTAATGTTTAGGTGGAATCTTCTTTCTTGTAGTTTGGATCCATTGCTCCGTGTCCGCTTCTCTGGAGCAGCAGAAAACAACCTTTCTCCCTCCTCTATATGACATCCTTTTATATATTTGAACATGGCTATCATATCACCCCTTAACCTCCTCTTCTCCAGGCTAAACATGCCCAGCTCCCTTAGCCGTTCCTCATAAGGCATCGTTTCCAGGCCTTTGACCATTTTGGTTGCCCTCCTCTGGACACGTTCCAGTTTGTCAGTGTCCTTCTTGAACTGTGGTGCCCAGAACTGGACACAGTACTCCAGGTGAGGTCTGACCAGAGCAGAATACAGTGGCACTATTACTTCCCTTGATCTAGATGCTATACTCCTATTGATGCAGCCCAGAATTGCATTGGCTTTTTTAGCTGCTGCGTCACACTGTTGGCTCATGTTAAGTTTGTGATCAACCAAGACTCCTAGATCCTTTTCACATGTACTGCTCTCAAGCCAGGTGTCACCCATCTTGTATTTGTGCCTCTCATTTTTTTTGCCCAAGTGCAATACTTTACATTTCTCCCTGTTAAAGTTTATCTTGTTTGTTTTGGCCCAGTTCTCTAATCTGTCAAGGTCGTTTTGAAGTGTGATCCTGTCCTCTGGGGTGTTAGCCACCCCTCCCAGTTTGGTGTCATCTGCAAATTTGATCAGGATGCCCTTGAGTCCATCATCCAAGTCGTTGATAAAGATGTTGAATAAGACCGGGCCCAAGACAGAACCCTGTGGCACCCCACTAGTCACTCTTCTCCAGGATGAAGAGGAACCATTGATGAGCACCCTTTGGGTTCGGTCAGTCAGCCAGTTACAAATCCACTGAGTGGTAGCATAGTCAAGACCGCATTTTACCAGCTTCTTTACAAGAATATCATGGGGCACCTTGTCAAATGCCTCGCTGAAATCAAGGGAGGCTACATCCACTGCGTTCCCTTCATCTACCAGGCTTGTAATTCTGTCAAAAAACGAGATCAGGTTAGTCTGACATGACTTATTTTTCAGAAATCCATGCTGACTATTGGTGATCACAGCATTCCTTTCTAGGTGCTCACAGACTGTTTGCTTAATGATCTGCTCCAGAATCTTCCCTGGTATTGATGTCAGACTGACTGGGCGGTAATTATTTGGGTCCTCTCTTTTCCCCTTTTTGAAAATAGGGACAACATTTGCCCTCCTCCAGTCTGCCGGGACTTCGCCTGTTCTCCAGGAATTCTCAAAGATGACTGCCAGTGGTTCTGAGATCACACCTGCCAGTTCTTTTAATACTCTTGGATGCAGTTCATCTGCCCCTGGAGACTTGAATACATCTAAACTAGCCAAGTATTCTTGTACTATCTCCTTAGTTATTCTGGGCTGTGTTTCCTTTGCTGAATCATTTGCTCCAAATTCTTCAGGTCGGGCATTGTTTTCTTTATCGGAGAAGACTGAGGCAAAGAAGGCATTGAGGAGTTCAGCCCTTTCAGTGTCCCCTGTTTGCATTTCACCATCTTCTCCTCTGAGTGACCCCACTGTTTCTTTGTTCTTCCTTTTGCTACGAACATACCCATAAAAGCCTTTTTTGTTGCTTTTAACCTCTCTAGCAAGCCTGAGTTCATTCTGTGCTTTAGCTTTTCTGACTTGGTGTCTACACGTGCTGGCTATTTGTTTGAATTCCTCTTTGGTGGTTTCCCCCCTTTTCCATTTTTTGTACACATCCTTTTTTAATCTTAACTCAGTTAAAAGTTCTTTAGATAGCCACCCTGGCTTCTTTAGGTACCTTCCATGTTTCCGTCTCATTGGTATTGCCTGAAGTTGTGCTTTTACTATCTCCCTCTTAACAAACTCCCAGCCATCATGAACTCCCTTTCCTTTTAGTATTACTGTCCATGGGATCTCACCCAGCATTTCCCTAAGTTTTATGAAGTCGGCTTTCTTAAAGTCAAGAAATTGAGTCCTAGTATGCTTGGCTGCTCCTTTCCGCTGTATAGTAAACTTCAGAAGAGCATGATCACTCGCGCCTAATGATCCTTCCACTTCTACCCCACTAACCAGGTCATCAACATTGGTTAGGACCAGATCTAAAATGGCTGTTCCTCTTGTTGCTTCTCCCACTTTCTGGACAATGAAGTTGTCTGCAAGGCCAGTGAGGAATCTGTTTGACCTTATGCTCTTGGCTGAGTTTGACATCCAACAAATATCCGGGTAATTGAAGTCCCCCATTACTACTATCTCCCTTCCTTTTGCATGCTTGGCCATCTGTTCCAGGAAGGCATCATCTATGTCCTCCGTTTGACTTGGGGATCTATAGTAAACTCCCACAATAGGTCTCTGTTATTCTTCTCTCCCTTAATTTTGACCCAAATGCTCTCACTTTGGCTTTGAGGTTCTAAATCTTGGATCTCTTCACAGGTATACACATCCCTGACATATAACGCCACTCCTTCTCCTTTCTTGTCTGGTCTGTTTCTCTGAAATAGATTGTATCCCTTCATTATTACATTCCAGTCGTGGGACTTATCCCACCAGGTTTCAGTGATGCCTATTATGTCATATTTAGTTTGCTGTACCAAGAGCTCAAGCTCACCTTGTTTATTTCCCATGCTTTCCATGGGAAATAATCACCTGATCACCTGAAATGCCCTTTGAATTCTGCTTGGCCTGGGTTTGGATGCGGGGAAATTAAAATGCAGATTTATATGCTGCTCATGTTGTCCTGATTCATCATACTCTTTAAAACAAAACCTGTAGCTATGTAACCCATGTACGGCTTCATTAGATCTGCTTCTTGGAGGAGATTCAAGGCTTTCAAGCTTGTATGCAGACTGGGAAGGGAATCCAGAGAATGATTCCACGGTGTTTGAAGCTGTTTTGATAAAGAGCTACAGGAGGAATAAAGGGCAGCGCAGACCCAGCCCTGGAGGAGGAGCTATTATCCTCAACTCCGCTATTATTAGGATGGGGCCTCTCAAATCCATACTCTCAAATGGAGCAGACTTGGCATAGGTTTGTGAGTCAGGAGCTCCAGTTCCCATCAGGCTCACCTGCTGAGACTATTCTGCTTTCCTAGCAATCCTGCCTTGGGGGGGGGGGGGAGAATAGCAGCTCAAGGCTTTGGCTCATGGAAGTCTGTTCCTCTTTGGGACTTTCCCTGTTGGAGCTTTAGAAGCCTTCATTGAAGGAAGTTTGAAACCTTGAGCCTACAAAGGGCTTGCTACTTTTTGCAGACTACAGCTTAGATGCCCAGAGGCTCAGTTGCCAGATAGGAGGTTTTGCTACTCTCTGTAATTGGCAATGTAACAGCTGATTAATATGAGGCATAAGACGGTAGTTGCCAAGGAACCCCTGCTTGCCCACAAGGAAACTAGTGTCAGAATAAGGGGCTCTTCTACAGATGGAACTGAGGGGAAATGTAACTGCTTTAAATACATACATACATACATACATACATACATACATACTCAATTCCCCTAGTTCATCACCCACAACTGGCAATTGGCACAAGAAGTTCAGATCAGGACGCTGGCGGAAACCTAGTGCAGGGCAAAGTCCAGGAATCCAGGGCATGCTGCTGTTTAAGTTATTTAGAAAGTGGTATTTCAGTGAGTTGTGCAATGCCAAGTATAATGGATTCAATTCTAAAACTCAGCTTGGCAGGAAGATATTACCCACTTTATAAGGTTCCTGAACTGTTTGTGGATATTAAATAAGTCCTTTCTTACTTCTACTACTTCTTACTTCTTCTACTAAACATGTGAAACAGCTGAGAGCTGATCCATGTAACATGGGTATAGAAGTAAAGCATTACAACAAGATAAAAATAATAGAGTGAAACTCAACGGCATGATGACCACAGCATTCACTATGCAAAGCCGATCATCATTTGTCTGCAGTCTCTTGTCAAGATGTCTTGCAGGATTGCAGCTTCCAGCCCATGAGTGCTGCTGAGTGTTGCATAAAGTACAGCAATCTAAGTGAACCAGCATCCCTGCTCACAAAGCTCCCCAGAGAGAGGGGATAACTGATGTGTCCCACTTGCTTCTCAGATGGGGTAGCAGGAAGCTAAATGTGTATCTTTCTTTGTTTTGTCTTTTTGGGTGAAGGGTGAAACAAAGTAATCTGGGAGGCAGTTCTAAAAAGTTGTTTTCACTCACATTCTTCAGTGGTTCAGAGAGTGAGGGCTATATGTTTAAAAGTAAGCATAGGCAGAAGTTGTCACCATGTTTTTCCTGCAGCGAGCTGTTAACAAAAATGTGGAGATTTTTGCTTGGAATTTTGAAGAAAGAATTGGAGGATCACCAAAGGAATTTAGAGGGGAGATTTCAGATAGTAAAGCTCCATGTGCCACCACATTTCACTTAAAGAAAAATATCACTGTAAATCTGGAGACTCCAAAATATCTAAGGAACTTTAGGGAAGAGATTGGTGGTTGCTAAGACTCCTCAGCTTGGAATATTAGGAGAGAAACCTTCCTAAACCTTTGGGTTGCCATGATAGAAACGTGGGTCTGTCTATCCCTACCCCAGCTGGGCTAGAGAAGTAGAGCTGGATGAGAAGCATAACCACCAGATTTAATTTAATTTTGATTTTTTTAGTGGTATCAGCTGCTACCAAGGAGATGATCAGCTTTTTCCTGAATTGGCTTAAGATGGCACAACAGTCGCTATAAAGACAATTCTGCCAGTGAACACTTTTGCAATATGTGCCATTAAATCTGAGTTCTGGGCACAACTAGAATGACAGCAGTCTCATCTACTCTTAACAAGGAAGCATTTCAACTCGTAACTGGAGAGTGTGCGCAGCCATTATGGACAAGCAAGACTGTTTACATGCTGCAGAGCGCAGAAGGAAAGAAAGCCAACTGCTGTGTAGGTCGAGATGCTACAGAGTTAAGCACATTGCCCCTGGCCACACAGGGAGTTCGCAGCTATGATAGGAGCTCATATATTCCTGGCTCATGGTTCTAATAACTGTTCTGCCACTCCTAAAAATACAGTGGACTGGAACCATTTCATCAGAATTTGATCAACTTTTGAAGTAAAGTGTGATTTCCCCTTCCTCTCACCTTAAAACAGCAACAACAACTGGATCAACATTAGAGGTATCTGTTTGCAAACTAATTTTTCTTCAGGGTTTTTTTGTGTGTGTATGCATTCATAAATATCTTGCTTTTAAAAGAAAAATCTTCCTACCAGATTCAATATAAATGCCAAGTTTTAGCCCATAACGTTTTGCATTTTCCCCTATTCCCTGCTTTCTTGGCAATGTTTTTAACCCCCGAAAATAGAGGTTTATTGTGGAAATGCTGACAGCTTGTTAAGCAGAGCATCACATTTGCAACACTATAATTATGTCTCCTTCCAACCAATCCAAAGAAAACATGAATTTCTTGTTCAAACAAATCTTTGAATGGTTTTATCCCCAGATTTAAATCATTTGGACCAAAAGGACGACCTCATCATGTATTCTAAACCAGCTCTGTAGTGTGGAGATGTGCAAGAAGATAAATGGAGACTGACTTGACTATTTTTGTGTAACTGGAGCCACGTCTCTGTCTACGCTGGAGAAGTAAAAGCCAGATTAGAATCATTATGAGTATTCCACATATACTTTAGAAGTGATTGAGAAGCTTCATGTGAAAGCGTGTGGGGTTGTCTTTCTGCTCCCCACCACCTTACTCAAACACATCACCCTACTCCACCCTGTAAATCAAATATTAGTTCAATGTCAATTTATCATGTAGTTCTTTATGAATAAAAATTTCCACCTTGATTATATGTATGCATGTTGCATTTTTTCCTTACAGAAAACTCACTCGTCGGGTTTTCCATGGCCTTGGAGATGGTTATGGCTCAGGGCACGAGGCATTGGACTTGCAGAGTAATTATTATTACAGGGTATGTTTCCTGTGAAAATGTTTTCCTATCCAGAAAGATTTCCTGGCGCAAATAAAATGTAAAAATGTAACCTAACGTGTGAGTTACGTTCTGCAAAGACTCCTGGTCGCACAAAACAACCCCGAGGGAAGTAATTCTCTTACCTTTGCATTCTGCATTCCCATTTCCCAATCTCTAAGTGGGGTTAAAAAAAGCAGGGTTCACTCTCTGTTTCTTCAGCATTTGGGTACAAAAGACACGAGAAGAATTTGTGCGCCCGCCCTGTGGAACAACTTCCCTTCAGATGTCCAGAAGATAAAGAACTACGTAACTTTTAGAAGACATCTGAAGTTTTTAATGTTTTAAGTTTTGTTATGTTTTATTTATGCTGTAGGCTACTCAGAGCGGCTGGGGAAACCCAGCCAGATGGGCGGGGTATAAATAATAAAATTATTGTTGTTGTTGTTGTTGTTGTTGTTGTTGTTGTTGTTGTTGTTGTTGTTGTTGTTGTTATTCCATTTTACAGCCCACACCTTCATTTTTCCAATCCTCTTCTGATGTCAACAGAAAAAAGTGAGGACCTGTTTATTTTAGTCTATGCTTCACACTCTCAGACATCCAGATAAACAGCACAGACGCGCACACACACACACATTTCTTTGTGGGGGGCAGTGGGGGGCGTAGCTCAGGAGTAGAGCACCAGACTTGTATGCAGAAGGTGGCTGGTTCCATCTCTGGCATCCTGGAGCAAGTCTGAGGACGTTCTGTGCCTGAGGCCAGCCTGGGGTGGCAGCCCTGACTTGCGTGGTTCAGTATAAGGGAGCTTCCTGCGTCTCCTTTTTAAGGGAATATCCTATGGAACATTCTTGGTGTAACTCAGAATACCATGGCAGCTGGCAGCTGATTTTTTAAAAAAACAAAACAAAACATGAAAATAGTAAAGTGTGTTCTCCCTCATGGAGAGCACAGGTTGCGGGCGGGGCTGACAAGACACCTCACTGTTACTAGGCAAATGGTTTGGCCATCCTGTAAGCAGGAAATTTAGATGTTGCCAATTAGTGATTGACAGCCCTATTTGTTAAATACAAGGCACGCAGCAATGGACGTCCTCTTTCGCTGCGTGCTTCGGATCACCAGGAGCCCTTGGACCGTGGAGTTATCTTCTCATTGTCTGGTTACATTTCTTTATTTCCCCCTTCTCTTTAATCCTCTCTAGTCCCTTAATTAATTTAATTCCACCCCTTTTCTTTTCCTCTTTGATTTCCCACCCCACCCCTTACCCTGCCCTTTGAGAAGATTCTCCCTGTACCTGTGAGCGCTGCCTGTGCATCCTCCTCCTGGGCTTGCCTTTCCAAATAGGGAGAGAGCCCCCGTGAGGGGCTTTCTTTCATAAAAAGGTTTCCCTCATTTCTCCTGTTGTTACTTGTGGGGCTAGTCAGGACTGTTCCCAGCCTAGCTGGAATCACTTTTGTTTATAGTATCCCCAAAGGTGATCCCTACCACTGAACACGCCTCATTCCTTCCGAATAGGGCTGCTGCAAAGGCTGCACACTGGGGGCCTGTCAGTAGACAGGATTGTGAATATGGGTCATTGGAAGGCTGATGCTGACAAGGGTTACATCAGGAAGTGTCACCAATGATCTCTGTGCTGATGCCTGTCTGTTATTTCCTTTTTTCATAGGAGCAGCTGTGCACATTTAGATTGGCGGTTGAGCAGGCCAGAAAGCATGTTAATAAGGCGGTGGAAAATAAATAAAATAAAATAAAATAAAATAAAATAAAATAAATAATAAAAATAAAGCATTGTACACTGGGCTGGCAAGCGCGCTGACGAGTCTGGACTGGGGTGCCATCTCAGTCTTCCTGCCCAAGTGAACATATACTGGGTGTCCAGATGGGGAATGCTTTGGGAGGAGTTCCTTCCTTTGGTGTGGTCGAGTGTGACCTGTACAGGTCTTCCCGCAGTGCTAGTGGTGCAGCTGGATGAGAATGACTTGCCGTCTTCTTACAGCATAAGTTTGTGTTCCTGCATGCAGGAGGACTTGGATGAGTTGATGGCAGCTCTCCCTGGACTCAAAATAATTTAAGGCATTGATTCAAGGTAATCTGGAAGGGGGGTCGGAGCACCTGTCCCCTCCAATGCGCAAAGGTAATCCTTTAAAGGAATCCAAGGATTCGCCATGATTTTGTCGACCCCTTTCAAGGGCTAGGGCCATGCAAGGGTCCCTGGAGCATTTGGGGTGCGCTTGAGTCTGATCCTGGTTCATTGCTCCCCCACGATGTTTGCTTGTACTGACGATATGGTGGGGCCCAGTCGTCAGTGCTGCCCTGCTGAGGTCAGGTGCAGATAGTCGGAACCAATGCCTAGACAAACTACCACCGAGCAGGCCAGAAAGCATGTTAATAAGGCGTTGGAAAATAAAATAAAATAAATAAAATAAAATAAAATATATATAAATAAGTAAATAAAACAAAATAACAGTGGTTCTGTGATATTGCACCCTGCTATTTCCTTCAAGGCTGTTGCCCTCTTTAGGGCAGATGGGGTGCATCTTTCCCCTATGGGGAACGACACCTGTCTGGATGCGGTTGCTTTGGGATTGAAGGAAGGGTTGCATTTGTGAGTGGTTTGGCGGTGAGCTTCAGTGCTCAGTTGGCGGTTAGGCATTGGTCTGGAATTGGTTGCTGGGGGGTATGGATTCGGCTGTCCCTGCCCCTCCAAAATGCTGCTGCTGCTGCTTCAAGGGTTTTTCGTTAAAGGGGCTCCCCCATGCTTTTGTCCGAAACCCCCTGGCAAAGGGCTAGGGCCACGCAAGCCCCTGGGAGCATTCTGGGGAGAGGTGAGGCATGGTTCCCAGTTCCGTCTCTCTCCCCAGGTGACTTACCCTTCCTGACTTTGCGGGGGGTGCGAATGTCAGAGCTGTCCCCGTGCGGGGGCAATTAGTGCTACCAATGCCTAAGCAACCACTCACATTGCTGTATTTGAATAAAGTTGTGGCCAAAATTATGCCAAAAACCTTAAACAAAAATTAAGTGTCAATTGTGTTTTTCTTGGGGGGGGGGTGTATTGGGGACCTCGATGCGCAAAACAGCATTTGTAAAAAAAGTAGTAAACCTGATTTTCAAAAATCCACACTTCCTCAGCCTGGTGCCCTCCAGATGTTGTTCCCTGAGCCCCACCCAGCAGGGCCCAAAGGTCAGGGGTGATGGGAGTTGTAGTCCCGCATCTGGAGGGACCCAGGCTGGGGAAGATGGCCGTGAGCTGCACCATCGCCTTAGAAGCAAAGAGTCACAAATGCTGTTATGTGTGTTGTTTTTAAGAAAAGTGCAAAACATTCGAAAACCATAACGGAGAACAGCTTTTCTCAAACTAGCAAGCCTGATAGGTAGTGGTAGGGTGTTGAGAGAGTTAGCCTCTGCTGCCCACCACAATTCTGCGGCAGAAATGAAGTCAAGGTGTCTGATTTTTTTAGCACCTCTGATTTGTCACAACACCCCATCTTTAAATTACAACATCCTATGAAGCCACCCACATCCAGCCTGGTGTCAAAATTGGAGTTGGTTTCTAACTGGGTGGCACTTGCCCCATTCATCCTTCTTCAAGTCTAAGCCCTGAGATCTACGAATGAAGGGCGGTATACAAATTTAATTAATTAATAATCCTAATTATAATCAGGATGTACCAGGAACTTTCATGTGCTGCTGACAGTATCTACTTAATTATATCTACTTAGTTTTGCTGTCCTATTTGCTAATAGCAGATGGGCTTTATTAATAACACTCAAAGTTAACATATTACCACCGATAATGTTACCAACAGCCTATTGTACGTCACTTAATATTGTATATCACTTAAGCAATATTCTTTCTCTTGGCCAGCATCATTTCACAAGGTAGAGCAGAGCAGTAGTCCAGTTGACTGTGGACACCAAAATTGTCCATTCTGAAATATTTCTTGACTACATACCAATATTCCTCCCTGGAATCTCTGAAAATAAGCAACTACACTAAGTAAACCAAAGCAGCAAATTCTCACAGCGAAGTTGCCAAAGAGCAAGATTTATTTTTGTCTCATGAATTGGTGGTTGTTCAGTCATTTCAATTATAAATTAAGGGGAAGGGCAAAAAGAATAGAAAAAATAAGCATGAGGCAGACAAGAGCAGCATTAATGAAGTCAAACATAGCATTCTGGTGTATTGTCTAATTCTAGTTACATTCTTGCTCAAATAAATCATTTTGGATGTTAGTGGAAATTAGAGCATGGAAAGGCACTATAGCATGATGCAAGTAAAACTGAACAGTTGCACAAGTGCAAAACAACTTACAAACCTCAGGAAAATTATGGAGAACCATTAGAATGCAACTCCCTTGTATTGTCAGACCACTCCTCTGGCCTAGCCAGTGTGGTGCAGTGACCTTTCCAGGTGAGATCCCTTTCTCACACCCTTTTTCTTCCTAATGTAACCCTAATGTCTCAACAAATGAAACTGACCTATGGAAAATGTAACTAGAAAAAAGAGACATTGCACATACCTTTGTAACCCGAGAAAACTTTAATAAAATAGAGAGAGAGAGAGAGAGAGAGAGAGAGAGAGAGAGAGAGGTCCCAAACAAAGGGTGTTACACTGCTAAACAAAAAACAAACATCATGCACCTGAATAAATCATGAAATAATGTCATTTTGTAGTGCAATGCCTCTTTGGGCTCTGCGTGGAGTCATGTTAAATGAGCTGAAGGCTTTAACTCACTAGGGGAGGCAAGATGATATCCAAATAAATAAAGAGAAGAGATGGAGAATTATAAAGAAAGGAAGCCCGTGAGTTCCCTCAGTCTGATAACTCTGTCCCTCCCCACCTTGCTTCAGGCTCTGCACCTTCCGGGGTTTGTAGGTGGTCTGCAGGACTTCCTGTCTCTGGCAGCTTCCCTGTAGCTCATGCAAGGCCAGCCAAAGTCCTCTTCCTGGACCAAGCAGCTCTGGCGTTGCAACTCTGCTTCCCACTGAGTGCTGCTCCACCAGGAAGAGAGAAAAAGGTGTGCTGATTCTTAAAGGGCCCAACACTTTCCCCCTTCCAGACGTCTTGGGCCACTGTAGCCACATTTCAAGGAACAACAGTGGATGGTGAGAGGTGAGACACTCCCAAACAGTGCTTAGCTCTGCTGTTGTATCCAACCCATCATGGACTCAAGAGGTGGAAGCAACCAAAACGCCATCTAGCTCCATCTCCCTGGTGTGAATTCTTCTCAGGCAGATTGACCCAAGGGGTCCAAACTGCCTGTTGCCAAAAGGAAAGAGTAGCTATGCAACAGAATAAAAACAAGAACAACCCCCCCCCCCAAGTCCCCAACAAAAATGCCAGACGAACCAGCCAAGTTATATGTTGAAGGGGGTGCCACTCATGTGATACCACAGTTCCTGTTTAAAAAAGATGGTTTACTTAATATTTGTACCACCGTATTCCCTCTGTGCTGGATCAAAAGGTGAGTGTAAATACTGAGGTTTGGGTTGGAAAATCTATACATTCCGACATCCCCACCCCCTTATTCAGCTCCTAAAGGCACAGCATAAATCTGACCAGCAGTATTTATGTGGCAAAGGGCATGCACAACCTCAATGACCCTCAAGGACTGCCAGTCCAGGCCCTCATTAGAAGGTGACAGTTTCCCATAAGCCACTGCAGCTAAAGCAGCACAACATACACAGAAACACCTTTAGGGAGCAGTATAAGACCATTGTATATCTTGTTGGGGCTGCTTGCATTGTAATAATTTACTTAAACCATGCATTGTTAGTATACATGAATGCAAAGTCAAGGTTTCTAAGGCAACTTGACGCTGCTTGAAAATTTTAGCCATCTTGAAATAAAATAAAATATTCTATGTAAATGCAATAACAATTTCAGTGGGGCGAGTCTGCAGCAGGACTTCGTGCCAAGAGCAATTCTGTTCCCAGCTCAAGGGGCCGTACGCTTTTAATTATCACTGGATTCATCTTTCCTCTCACTATAACAGAACTGTTTCAAGAAATATTTAGAGCAGTTCATTTGCTTTATTAGCATGCCTTGGCATTGTGAATACTCTTGTCTGTACTGCCACCAGCACCGCCTCCTTGTGGAGTCCTCTTGTCTGAACAGTAAGTTGTCAAGATTGGTTTCCCCTCGTGATCACACAGTATGCTATTTTACAAGAAGCATGATTAGAGCGTGAGACGTTTGCAAATTAAATAAGGTCAAAGTAGCAGGACGCCTAAAGCAAACTCCTGGAAAAGGAACAAAGGAGTCAACAGCAACCAGGGGAATAAAAGGATCCGCCCAAGATGCATGAATCAGGTGGGAATTATCCTCCCTCAGCCATTTCTTCAGCTGTGCTGAATGAGTGAATGACTTTTGAAGTGAATCTCAGAATTGGAGAATGTTTGGTACACCTCTAGTATTGAATCATTAAATGTGTGCCTGAAATGCTGAACATAAATCTTACCATCAGATGGTGCCAGCTAGCAGGGGCTGAGGGAAATTTTCAAGGAGGGGGCCTGGCCCACTCAGTGTCCCATGGCAACATGTGCATGCCATACACACGTGCTGCATGATGTGCCCATGTCACGTGTGCATGCTGCGTGGTTTGTGCACATGACATGAGCACATCGCATGGCGCTGGCTCCATAAATCACAAGGACAAGCCAGTGTACCTGAAGCTCTCTGACATATTGCAGGAGAAGCTACCTAATCCTTTCCACACCCTACAAAAGATCAAGGCTAAGTAAATTCTTTCATTCTCTGTCATTGTTTGTTTACATATTTCTTTACATTTATAGAAATATTTATAGACCGGTATTTCATAAAGAATGATAAAGCGGTTTACAACAAAAATGCATTAAACCATATAGTAAATGCATGTTAAAAAGTTTTAAAAAGACATCAATGAAACATTGTGGGAAGACACATCCTTCCTTTGCTGCTTAGGGCTGGTGGAATAGAGAAGTTGCCCCCTGAGTATCGTATTTTTTGCTCTATAAGACTCACCAGACCACAAGACGCACCTAGTTTTTGGAGGAGGAAAACAAGAAAAAAATAATTCTGAATCTCAGAAGCCAGAACAGCAAGAGGGATCGCTGCGCAGTTAAAGCAGCAATCCCTCTTGCTGTTCTGGCTTCTGGGATAGCTGCGCAGCCTGCATTCGCTCCATAAGACACACACACATTTCCCCTTACTTTTTAGGAGAGAAAACGTGAGTCTTATAGAGCAAAAAATACGGTAATTCCTGGGGGCACCTTCTGTGCAAAAAGCTGTTCGTGTTTCTTCTGGTGACAGTCCAAACAGAGGTGGCACATCACTGAAAAACTAGAGCAGATGGTTTGCCAGGAAGCTCTTGGGAAGCAGGGATTCTTCAGCTGTGATTCCTTTCTTGCAGGGTTGGACCCTCAGGACCCCTTCCAACTCTACCATCTTATGATGCTGTGATCCAATGTACGGGGGAAATTTAGGAAGATGTCAAAATGGGTGGGAGGTTGTTTTAGGAAGGTGGATATGACAAGATGCCACACCTCTGCCACTGAACACCACCAGCCTCGCTCTGTGGGAGTCCCAGAGGCCTCTGCAGGGAAAACTGAGGAGCGGGGAGGACTTGGCTGGGCTGCAACTTCTGTGCAACCAAGACAGGCATTTGGAAAGAGTTTGGCTTTCTTTACAGAGCATGGTGGTAAGTTCTTCCTGGTGGAACTGAGGCTTTCCTTTGGAACATTCTCAACAGTAGGCTTTTGCTAAGGATGAAATGCCAAAGCAGACCACAGGGAAGACAATGCCAAACATGAATTAAAGAAAAACCCCATGAATCTGATATATATCCTCTCAGTATAAAGGATTTCATATCTAGGAATACTGCAATGGTATGGCGCAACCATGGCTGCCAATTTCACTTTTCTCATCTTTCAGTAGTTGTTTTGTTTTGTGACCCGAGGAAAGTGAATTTGGGGTTACTGCCTCTGATTATGGTGTAACTGTATGGTGACTGTAACAAAAGAAATGGAAAAGTGCATGGTGCATTAAAATAGTCCAATGATATAATAATAATAATAATAATAATAATAATAATAATAATAATAATAATACAACAACATTGTTTTGAAGATGTGTTTAAAATGAACTGCTCAGAACCTTCAGCTGCCTAACAATGAGCATGTTTTAAACATTTACCTCTTTCTTTAGCCACAGGTGGAATGTTCTCCTGTCTGAAAAATCTGCTTGATAGTCACATTGCTTAATGTTAAACAACATGGCATAACTGGTAGGAAGATGTTTGCGTCCTCAAACAAAGGTTGTCTGTATCATGTATGCTGTACACCGTAAGTTGCTTGGGTATTTTCAGTGTTATTAAGTAGATCATGCTACTTCTCAAATCATACATTTAAAGCACATGGCACCCCCCAAAGAATCCTGGGAATTGTAGTTTGTTAAGGGTGCTGGGGATTGTAGCTCTGCTTGGGTGAAACTGCAATTCCCAGGATTCTTTGCGGGAAAGTCAAGTGCCCTAAAAGTATGTCCATTGGCACAACAATGGAAAATGCACTAGAAGCTACCACCACTTTCTTAACATGACCACACTGGAGGAAACCAAGTAGGCAAGACAGGAATAAAGAAATCGAATTTGGTTAAACACCAGAAATATGAAGTACTTAAGGATGAAGCTAGCAAATCCAGAGGTGCAGTATTTAGAAAGAGAAGCAAGAGAGAGAGAGATAAATAAATATGGACAGACACCATTTGGGGAAGAGTCAGGATGGGGCTAACTTCCATGAAAATGTGGTTAGAATTAGAGTATTAAGAATGCAAAGAACATGTCATTGTTCTTTTTATTTCTTTGTTTCACATTTTTACAACATTTTCCAGGGGCCCGTGAACAGCAGGAGATATTCACCAGCCTTACTTGCTGACTAGTACCATAAATCAGACTTACAACTCTCCCCTGCCTCCCACTTTGTCAATGAGGTGGCACACTAGAGAGTTAGAATTCACATCTCATGGAACACAGCGTGTACTTTCCTAATGCAAAATGTACCTGAACAGTCAGTGAGTCGTGCTTTTCTCTGTGTCTGTGTGAACACACACAGCTAATCTTTAACATGTGTTAAACATTGACTATGTGGGCTCACCTACAAATTATAAATTGCTCAGGTATATTTTAAATGTATGAATTAGTGTGGGAAGCAATATTCAGTTTGGAAGGGAAAAAAGATTATAGCTAATGTGCTACACACATACTGGAGATGAATATTAATTTCCCTTAAAGAAACAAAACTGAAGCAGGCACGTGTTTCACCTGGCAACCATTCTGAAATCATGGGGCTTGTTCCAAGAACATTCTGAATAATCCTTGCCTCCCTTTTCACCTCTAGGAAACTTCCTTTAAATGGAAATGAAAAAAGGAAACAACCCTCCTTCCTTCCTTCCTTCCTTCCTTCCTTCCTTCCTTCCTTCCTTCCTTCCTTCCTTCCTTCCTTCCTTCCCCGCCTGCCGCTTTCAAGGCTGCGGTGAAGTGGAAAAGCAGCAGCAGAAGTGGTGGCTTCTCCCAACTGGAAGCAGGAAACCTTGTCAGAAAAAGGCAGGCTCCCCTTTCCCCTGCGCCCCCCCCCCCCGTCAGACGGGCTTTTTAAATGATGGGCTTAATAAGCTTCCTTTCCCCCTTTGTTGCTTTTAATTTCTTTCCACTGCTTTTGGGTGACATCTCTACAGGGAAGAGATTACGGAGCTGAAAAGGGGGGGGGGAGAGAATAAGTAAATAATGAACAACAACAACTAAATCTTTTCCTTCTCAATGTAATAGTGAATGTATAGGAAGCTTTAAACTGCAGCAGTATTTTGACACTGTGCATAGAACTCCCCCCCCCCGGCTGCCCCATATTCCTTTGAGGTTCATCTTTCAGACCACAGCTCTGTTCTGCTGCCAACTCGTTGGAAGTGTTTAGTGACTGGAGAACTGTTGCCTGCTCTCTTCAGAACTTCACACTTCATTTTTCCAGGTTCCTGCAAGCAGCAGCAAATATTTCACCATCCTGGTTTGCTGGCTACTACCATTAATCAGACTTAGAAACCCCCTCCAAAAAAATCCAGTCCTGACAGGGCATTAAGCTTTTCTTTTCAGGCTGGATCCAGTAGTAAATGGGGGCTTGTATTCCCCTCCCCTGTAAAACTGCAAAAGGGTTTTTAAGGATTGGCAGCATTTGGATGATACAATGCAAAGTGTGACAGGGTGGAAAAGATTGAAGAAGTCTTAAGCATGAAAAATGTTAGTTCTGACCAATGTTTCACAATGCAATGGGAAGCTGCACTTAATTTCCACAAAGAATATGGGAGGGGCATCATGTGTTTGTCCCAAAGACTCACCCAGTTAGAAAGGTGATCCCTTATGCTAGACTAAAACAAATTGGTCCAATTAAGCACCCACAATCCTCTTACCCAAAACCCAATTAAAGGACTTTTATCCTTTAACTTTTATCTGATGGTGGAAGTCAGAGGTCAAACCTTGTCTGGCCCATCTGTATGTAGCAGATGATGATGAAAATGATGATAATTTATTACTTATACCCTGCCCATCTGGCTGGGTTTCCCCAGCCACTCTGAGTGGCTTCCAACAGGAGATTAAAAATGCATTAAAACATCAGTCGTTAAAAAACTTCCCTAAACAGGGCTGCCTTCAGATGTCTTCTAAACATCACATAGTTGTTTATTTCTTTGACATCTGATGGTAGGGCGTTCCACAGGGTGGGAGGCTACCAAGAAGGCCCTCTGCCTGATTCCCTGTAACCTCACTGTCCGCAGTGAGGGAACTGCCAGAAGCCCCTCGGAGCTGGACCTCAGTGTCCAGGCTGAACGATGGGGGTGGGGATGCTCCTTCAGGTATACTGGACCGAGGCCATTTAGGGCTTTAAAGGTCATCACCAGCACTTTGAATTGTGCTTGGAAACATACTGGGAGCCAATGTAGGTCTTTAAGGACCAGTGTAATATGGTCTCAGCGGCCGCCCCCAGTCACCAGTCTGGCTGCCGTGTTCTGGATTAGTTGTAGTTTCTGGGTCATCTTCAAAGGTAGCCCCATGTAGAACACGTTGTAGTAGTCCAAGCGGGAAATAACTAGAACATGCACCACTCTGACAAGGCAGTCTGCAGGCGGATAGGGTCTCAGCCTACGTACCAGATGGAGCTGGTAGACAGCTGCCCTGGACACAGAATTAACCTGTGCCTCCATGGACAGCTGTGAGTCCAAAATGACTCCCAGGCTGTGCACCTGCTCCTTCAGAGGCATAGTTACCCCATTCAGGACCAGGGAGTCCCCCACACCCACCTGCCCCCTGTCCCCCCAAAACAGTACTTCTGTCTTGTCAGGATTCAACCTCAATCTGTTAGCTGCCATCCATCCTCCAACCACCTCCAGACACTCACACAGGACCTTCACTGCCTTCACTGGTTCTGATTTGAAAGAGAGGTAGAGCTGGGTGTCATCCGCATACTGGTAAACACCCAGCCCAAAGCCCCTGATGATCTCTCCCAGTGGCTTCATGTAGATGTTGAAAAGCTTGGGGGAGAGGACAGAGCCCTGAGGCACCCCACAAGTGAGAGCCCATGGGTCTGAACACTCATCCCCCCAACACCACTTTCTGAACACGACGCAGGAGGAAGGAGCGGAACCACTGTATAACAGTGCCCCCAGCTCCCAGCTCCTCTAGACAATGGACTTTGTGAGTCTTTTATAAAGCTGTGGTATTACACACGGATAGCTACCTGTCACCACATCTATTTTGGCTTTTGCAATACAGGGTGATCAATAAGTGAAATGCTAGAAAAGAGTTTTGCCATTTCTTCCAGCCACTTTAAAACATTTCTCATCTTTCTTCCATACACAGAAGATGCAACAACAAAAATAATTCAGATGAATTTCTAGTTATGGTTCTGGGTTGACATCGAGGTGGGGAGTTAATAGTATTTCTACCCAATATTTGAATAGAGATGTTTCTGAGAGTTTATATTAAAAAATTCGGGTTTGTTACTATAATTCCTTGGTGTTTCACTGGTTATACTCTGGAGGTGGGGAGGAGAAGTGTCTGCCTCAGGAATTGGCTTATATCTTATTGTGAAAGCTGGCAAATTTCTCTAGTTACCTAGGCAGGATAGGAAGAGGTCATTCTCTGCTATTTAGCATGGCAGGGTAAATAATGCTTCATATTGTGAATTTTGGCTATCAGCACAAAGTGAATGCAAAAGAAGTGTCTAAAGTGTTACTAAATCACTCCACCCCTTGGTTGGTAAACAACACATAGGGCAGTTTGTATTTTGTCACACATTGCTACAAGAGGCTAGTTTAATGAATAGAAGTAACTATAAAAAGCAGCTGCAGTTTCACTGAGCGTGTTCAGAATACTTTTCACCTCTGATAAAGGCTGTGTTTATTGACGCACACGTCTTCCCCCAGAGAATCCTGGGAACTCCTAGAGATGTAATTCCCAGGATACTTTGAGGGCAATTGTGTGCTTTGAACACACACGGTGTGTGCAGCATGGCAGGGAAGGAGCACTGTGGCAGGGACTGGCACAGTCTTCCCTCAGAGTGGGAGAGGTATGAAAGCTAGTGGTTTTTATGGTAGTGTGGTGGAGAGAAGCAGCTTGCTTGTTGCAGTCCAGGTGTGCACCATATTCCATTTTCCACCCCATCTTTTGTTTTTCATGAGAGAAGCCTCTTCAGTCAATCATCAACTGGTTCCTGTTCTCTCCATCCCTTCACTCTTTTAAAAAATAATTATTCAAGTGAGGAGGCAACTGAGCAGCAATATATATGCCCTCATTACAAACAACAGTTGAAAGAAAATGGTAATAAAGAAATTGGGAGGAAAGCATTGTCATAATTTTAGTAGAATTATAGTTATGCAGTAAACAACTACTCCCCCCTCACTGCCTCATTCTTACTAAACATTTAATTAATTAATTTACTTGCAATATTTAGAGACTGCCTGTCACCTGAAGGTCCAAAGGAAACTAATAAAATTAAAACCAAAATTAAACACTAATATTAAAACAAGCTAACATAAATTCCATACAAATAAAACAGCAGCAGCAATAACAACCCAAATGTTCACGACTGTACGTGATAAACCGTTGTTCTCTGCCGTGGAGACCCCAGCGAGCAGCAAAGGAACTTTTCATTGAGGCAGCCACCTAAAAGCTCACCTAAAAACAAGGGCACCCTTTTGTACTGTCAAGTCTTGGATTCTCCACTCTTCTGAAATAATTTCTCCTCTCCTCAAGGAGAGCAAATGTCAATGGGAGTTAAATGTTTCTGGATTCCTCTTGTTATTCTGTACCCATCCTGCTTGAGTGGGAGAGTAAATTGTGTGCACTGAGAAGTGTGTACAGAGAACTGCACCCATTGTGGACTTGCTTGAGTGAAAGGATAGCACTGAGGTGATGGGAAGTGGCCAAGAGAGAAATCTGGTGGGCTCTTTTTTGCTCCTTGGCATTTAAAGGCAACCCAGATAAGACACAAGAAGGGAACCACAGGCAGCACCCAGGGCAGGTACTGAAGCACTGGAACAAAGGCTGTGTGGATCAAAAACAGAAAACTTGACAGAATATGCATGCATTTAGAAAAATGCAGGGCTTTTCTTTAGAAAGAAATTTCTATGAACTGATTTGAAAGTAGTAACTTTAGCACAACTCCTATTACACCATAAGTATAAATTCTGGAAGCTTCCTGGAACGCATAAACAAATACCTGCATGCCTTGTCTATATTAGACACAGTACAACACATCCCACCATTCATGCATAATAACTTCTCCAATTCCTCCCAGAATTCATGCAGCAACATGGTTTCAAAGAACGACAATGGCGTGAAGAATGTACACTTCAGAGAAAACGAAGATGTTGTCCTGTGGGACACTGCCACCCACACAAGACTTTTCACAGATTAATCATCGGATAAACCCAGAAGCAACTTCTACAAAGTCAGCCTAACTGTGTAAGTGCTATGGGGGGGGGGTGCCCAAGTGGCAGATGGCAAAGTTGATGGAAGAGAGGGAGAAGCTTCAACACAGGGTGCTTTGGGGAGGGGGAGCAATAAAAACAACCACTACTGTACACATTCTATTGTGAAAGGATTTCTGCACAAAGGCAAGGAAAGGCACAGCCTGAAACCATCCTGAGTGACGGCAGATGTATATACAGTGAGGTACCATAAATCCTTCCAAGATGTAGCTCAGAATAACACCAATTTCCCAGTCCCAGTCCCAAACCAGAACACTTACTTCCTTGTTTGCAGTGTTTGGGTTCCATGTTGTTTGAGTACCAAGGCGTTTGAGAACCAAGGTACCACTGTAGTTCTGTTAAATATACTTCAGAGTTCCTTTTAGGAAACTTCTGCTTTGCATTTGTGGAATACACTACACTACACGTGATTAGACAAGCCTTGTCTCCACAAGGTTTTAAGTTAAGGTTACCAGACGTTCCCGGGGACAGTCCACAGATTTACAAATCAGTCTGTATACAAAATCCATTGAAGTTGAAAAGTGTCCCCAGATTCATTGAAAAATATCTGGTAACCTTATTTTAAGTGGTCTTTGAAGACTCATCTCTTCTCTGCAGCCTGATGCGGCTCATCCACCTAGGAAGATCAACCATCTAAGGAATGGAAACACTGATCCTAAACCTCCACTGCCTTGTGGGATATCTTTGGGAGAAGAAAAACTATTGAGTAAACCCTACACAAATAGTGGAGTCCCTAAGACAGTTGAATGATGTCTTGTATGCCTCCTTCTGGCAACTCCTGTAGCCAAGCTGGTGCCAAATGTTTTGCTCTGCTTTCCTTTGGACCACATCAGCGAGGCCGAGAAGGGGGTCTTGTTGTTTGGGCAGCTCAGGCTTGCACCCTGGGAAGGTCACTTTGGCTCTGATAATGCAATGGTTTGACTTCAACCCCAGAGGCGCACTCCATTGTCTGTTGAGACAGATGGATGCCAACAACAAATGGGAGACAAATTTAGTGAATTCAATTCCATTTGTCTTCCTTTACCACTCACCCAGAAACTGGACACTAGACTTTGTAGGGATGCTTTAAAGCCAGAGGCCATGGAAGCATGAGTGACCAGATGTGATTAAGGACTCTGGGGCTTTTAATAGTTGTCTGCTTCACTAGAGGAGGGTGGAGCTTTTCTCACCTCCACATAAGCTGCACCTAGCAAAATTCCATCTTCTGCATGAAAGTCCACTTCTCCTCTACATAGTCTACATTCAGCATAAGAGAAAACTCTACCAATGGTCCTCTACTAGAATGATGCAAACGTTAGGTTAACAATAGTTTAAGTCCTAGGTTTTCAATCAGTGTGCTATGGCACCCTAGGGTGACTTGAATGATGGTCAGAGGCGCCACAAACAGCACTGTCCCCCTTCCTTCCTTCCTTCCTTCCTTCCTTCCTTCCTTCCTTCCTTCCTTCCTTCCTTCCTTCCTCCCTCCCTCCTTCCCTCCCTCCCTCCCTCCTCTGATTAGAAAAAACCCATGGGTTCCAGCACAAAGCTGGAAACTCTCTACTCAAACAGACAAATGAGATGTGATTCTTTACTTTTTCATGTATGACTGTGCTATGTGATGCTGGTCAGTTTTGAAAGACTGCTGCCTCTCTAGCTCATCACAGCTGCTGGTGGGGGGGGGACAAGAGGGGAGCCTGTGAGGAGGAGAGGAGAGGAGGGAAGCAGACGGTTCATGGAGCCTGTGTGGGTTCTACTCTTGAGTAGGACTTTGCTGGGCAAAGCTCATCTTCATCTTCATCATTATTGGATTGTAGGTAGTGTTGGGTCTTGCTTGAAATAGGTGGTTAATAGATGGGCAATGAACTGTAATAGTAGTAATAATAATAATAATAACATCCAAGAGGAGACCTACTGAAATTGGGGGTCACTAGCCTCCAATGGGTCTTCCCTGAGTAAGATAACCCATTTATATTGGGTTGTAGCCAGTGCTAATCTTACTCAGTCTGGGGCCCATTGAAATTGATGGCTATGACTGACGATGTCATTGATTTCCAGTGAAGCCAGTCGGGGTTTAGAATGTAGCAAGATGGAGCTTCTCAGCAACCTTCAAAACTAATTAAGGAAGGGGGGTGTTCCGGTGATGCACACGTAGCCCCAAATGGAGCTTCCATGTAAGTGGGTGTTCTTCTGTATCCCACCATGGAGCCACAGAAACAATGTCGTTGGTCAAGGGAGTCATGGACTCAAAAAGGCTGAGAGCCGTTTGCAAGTAAAAAAGTGTTTTAGTCTCAATATGGTTTCCCCAAGTACATGGCAATTAAGGTTGCCAACTAGGCAACATTTTATTGGTCTAACCTGCAATACTGTGATCTGCTATGCTGGCTAAAGAAACTGGAAAACTCCAGGTTCTGCCAAGCTCTGCCCATAATCTGTCTGGCTCTGACCCTCACCTGCCATAACCTGTATTGGCTCCACTGTGGGCCTGTCAGGATCTGACTCTACCTATTATCTTGACCAGTAAGCTAGTTTCTTTTTAAAACAAAAATTAGCAGCCTTGTGCAAGATCTAAAATGTGACCCCAAAGTGGTTTCAATTATCCTTCACAAGACACCGCTTTCTCATTATTATAGGAGCTGCTTCAAACTCCAGTGCATTCTGTTAGTGAGGATGGTAGAAACCAGATGGGTGCCATTTCCACCTGACTTTGAAATTTTGCAGTAAGAACATGTTGATTCAAAAAGTTCACTTTCAACAGGGTGCAAGGACAATTCAACAGGTAGACACCCGTGAAAAATAAGAAGATCCTCATGAGAGGGCAGACAAGCATCAGAGAAAAGCAAGGCTGGCTTCCCCAGGCACTTCCACAGAGAAGGCCCTCTCCGGAGTCCCTCAGATGCTGGTCCTCTTCGCATGCCTCCTCCTGGCTCACTTTGGCCACACAACATAGTAAAATCCTTCTTCTCCAGGAAAATATGCTTGCTTTGTTGCTTTGGGATTGCTTGGAGAACATATTATGGCAAAGCTCTAGCTCCTGTTCTATGCATACTTACCTGAGAGTAAATCATTTTGAATAAAGTGGCTCTCTTTCTGAGTACACATGAATAGGTCTGTGCTCATATTTAAAGAAGTATTTGAACTGAAAATTACATTTTAATTAACACAGACTACCACTGTGCAATTTACATGACAACACTCCATTGAAATCAGTGCATTCCTTTTGTAAATAATTCTGTATATTCATAAATTCTCTATACACTATGGTTAGTAAAAGAGGAGTGAAATATCAAGTAAATTATGTTCAGTTGTAGGGGTAAAGTCAGTTCCTAGCAAATGGAGAATCAATGTGTTGCATGAGAACAGCATAAGTGATGTTCAGGTTTATTGTTGTTGTTTTTTAAATAGAATAAATGCCGAGGGAGGTCTTTTGCAGAGCAGATGGCATGTCTGTGAGGAAGCTACATAATTTAAGAATTCTTTACATGGTATGAAAGTAAAGAGGTCATTTGCTGGATTCGCTATCTTTATTGCATAAGCAGGTGAAAGCGAGTAGTAACTATAGTTATGGTCGGATCTCTTTTATTAAGCTGGTGGCACTGTCAATAAGAGATCCCCTTTCAGACTCCATTTTGTGATTTCAGTCAACACAAAAATACAACACAAAATACTCCTGGAAGACTATTTCCTCCCTTTTGCTTGTTCTATGTGAACACATTCCTTTTACAGTGCCATCTGTTTACATCTGCCCATATTCCACACTGTTTCATAGAATGGTAGAATTGGGGGCAGGGACCCAGAGAATCATGTAGTTAACCCCCTGCAATGCAGGAATCTCAACTAAAGCACCCATTTCCTTATTCCTTTGCTCCTTGCAAAATTTTCCGTGTCTTCTGACCCTTTTCAAAAGTGCATCTTGTGTGTTCTACAGTAGGCTCTGAAGAAAATACTGGTAATTTACCAAATTATAGCTAACTTAGCAAGCATTCATGAAAGACGGGGAGGCAATGTTCACTGATCCCCCCCCCCCCAGTTCTCTGCACCACTTCACAAGCTTCTCTAGATGGTCCCCCAGCCCCCAGGGCAAATCCGGGGCGGGGGCAGAGAGGTGCAAGAGGCCACAGGGGAAAAGTAAACCATTGGAAATGCCAACCCCACTTTCCACTGGTGGAAAACTCTTTCCATAAACAAAACTCTGTTCACAATAGCATTGTGTGTGGTTCACAATAGCATTGTGTGAAATGTATTTTTCAAAGCTTTCTTTTAAAAAGCATTTTCACAGTGTGTTTTTATATGTGTGTAGATTCCACCACAGACACAGACAGACAGATGTGTGTAGGCATCTCCCTCTGAGACAGAACTTTAAAATCCTTTCCATAGACTTGAATGGGGGTGAGGTTGTTGCTGTTGTTTAGTCGTTTAGTCGTGTCCGACTCTTCGTGACCCCATGGACCAGAGCACGCCAGGCACTCCTGCCTTCCACTGCCTCCCGCAGTTTGGTCAAACTCATGTTTGTAGCTTCGAGAACACAGTCCAACCATCTCGTCCTCTCTCGTCCCCTTCTCCTTGTGGCCTCCATCTTTCCCAACATCAGGGTCTTTCCCAGGGAGTCTTGTCTTCTCATGCGGTGGCCAAAGTATTGGAGCCTCAGCTTCAGGATCTGTCCTTCCAGTGAGCACTCAGGGCTGATTTCCTGAAGAATGGCTAGGTTTGATCTTCTTGCAGTCCATGGGACTCTCAAGAGTCTCCTCCAGCACCAGAATTCAAAAGCATCAATTCTTTGGCAATCAGCCTTCTTTATGGTCCAGCTCTCACTTCCATACATTACTACTGGGATATATATACATCCAGTTCCTATTTAAGCAAATGCAAAGATGCAGCCTGGCAGAAGTTCAGTTTCATTCACTGGTGTGCTTTTTTCATACATTGATTTAATGTCTCATTTGGTTGGTTCACTTGGTTGATGACTGAAACTACAATCTAACACAGATGTTTGTCTCTATCCAACACAGTTAAGCAGTGCGGTGAAACATGCTTATTACTGTGTTGGATTGTGGGCATAATGTCTTGCGGGTGATGAACACTTCCTTGACATTCTCAAGAAGTGCTTTCAGCAATGGTGATACTTTTCAGATTGCAAAACGCTAGAGCTGGTGAATGGGTCTTGAGCAAAATGAGACTAGGCAAACAGCATTTTCTCTATTATATAATTATTCAGTGAGTCCCAAACTTACCAGTAATTAATCCACAAAGTAGCAGTTAAGAATGAAATCTGTGAGCCAGGAACCCACAAACTTACAAAGTAGCCCCAGTGGAGCCACTCACTCTCAGGACACCCCTCTGAAATAAGGAGGATAATTATGTAAGGGATATTGAAATACTGAAGAGAGAAGCAGGGATACCTGCAGCCCTGCTTGCATACGTGACAATAATCGCATGGCAGAAGCCCCTGCTGAGCTCAGCCCCCTCTGGCAGCTCACAGTGGCCTTTCTTTCCAGTCCTGCATGCATTGGGGGCAAATGTTTGCATCTACCGAACCAGGGTTATAAGTTGTGCGGGGATCATGCTCCATCACCCAACTCATGGAGGGCTGGCAGGGGGGAGGCTAGTGGTGTGCCTGGGGGAGCAGGGCTTGGTGGCACATTTCTGCACATCCCTGCTCTCCATCACATGACTGCTGTTGCACCTACAAATAGAGCAGAGCCTAAACAAAACTTGCACGTGAAGCCCTCGCAACACATGAAATGGGCTATATAAATTCTATTAGTTCACATCCCCTTTCAGTTTAATCTGAAATACTTGATCTGTTTTTATTCCTCTTATTTCTGCTTTAGAACAAGAAATCTCTGAATTCAATAAGCCTGTCTCTACAGCTTGGCTTTTAATAATTTGCGTAATTTATGATGCCTCACTTTGTACACTTTCCTTCCACTGACTCTCAGCTGTTCAGGTATCATCACTCAATAAGCATACTGTGACTGTAATGCTTCTCACATGGATTGAATTGGATTTTATTGATGGCAAATGCTGTTTAATGTGCTTTCATGTAAAGAAGAAAAGAAGAAAAAGAAGCTTTTTACTGTGTGCTGCCTGGGAAGCCTTTGCACTGCATTACACTCTTTAATGTTTACACTCGTATGAAGCAGGGCCAGCATTTACAGATACGTGGCGGGGTAGGAGCCACAAAGGGGGCGTTACCATCTCTGATTTGGATGATAAATTCTAATAATCTTGTTGGAATCAAAAGTCCACCACCCTTTCCCAAGAGAGTAATTCCCTAGTGTAAGAAGATGCTCCCAGGTGGACGTTTCAATGGCATTGGATGAGGAGATGCTCTCTCAGTTTATGTCTTTGCACAGACATCATTGCAGAGGTGGGGAGGTGAAAAACTAGACCAGGGGTCAGCAAACCTTGGGCCGGTGTCTCCAGCGCCAATCGTGCGGAGGAGCGTGTGCCCATACGTGTGCGCACACGCTATTTCCGGTGCACGTCCAGGTCAGAGGAGCACCGGAAATAGCTTGTGCACATGTGCACAGGCCTCCTCCAACCCGGATGTGCACCGGAAATAACGCTTGTGCATGCACAAATAATGCTATTTCCAGTGCTCCTCCAACCCAGAATTGGGCAGCCGCACAGCGCCGGTAAGAGCGGGCAGTGGCAGCGGGTGGCGGGGGTCACCGCAGGCTGGATAAACGAGTCCCTCGGGCCTTATCCAGCCTGCGGACCTTAGTTTGAGGACCCCTGAACTAGACCAAATGCAACCAGTGACATTTTCATTTGCACAAAGTGGCATTTTTTGCGGGGAGGGGGGAGGTGTGCTGTCACTACAGACACTCTAAACTTAGACACCCCTTCCTTCCTTTACATGCACCTTTCCCGGCATTGTTGCAACTGCCTCCATTCAGCTTTAAGCTGAGTTTGGCTTCCAGCTGGTATGCTAACAAACCATGCAAAACGATGGGTGTCTCAAGTTAGGACCTCTCATAAGGTGTCACTTACGTGGTTTGTAAGCAAACCATGAAGCTGCACCACCTTTGCAGAAGTCTTTGCGTGTATCAGCATGGAAGCAACTGTAGAAGCAACTATGCTGGAAAATATACAAGTGAAAGTGTCCTTGGGGAAAAGTAGCTGTTTGCCAGGAGCTTTCTCAGCTTAAAGCCTTTTCCCAGGTGTTTGTAGATAGGTAAGAGTTTATAGGCATTCATGTCTTTAAAAATGCTTAGAGAAGCAATTAATGCATTTCACGGCATGATAATTATGTTTTATCAAATCATTGTTGCATTTACACAAGGCTGAAATTTACAGACAGTTCAGCTAGCTTTGTCGTTTTGCAATACAGTGGTGCCCCGCAAGACGAATGCCTCGCAATACGGAAAACTCGCTAGACGAAAGAGTTTTCCGTTTTGGAGGTGCTTCGCAAAACAAATTTCCTATGGGCTTGCTTCGCAAGACGACAATGCCTTGCGAGTTCCTGCGGGTTTTTTTCCCTCCCCCCCCTTTTTCTTAGCCGCTAGGCCGCTTATCAGCTGATCCGATCAGCAGATAAGTCGCTAAAAGCCGCTAAAAGCCGCTAAAAGCCGCTAAAAGCCGCTAATAGCGCTAATAGCGCTAATCTGCTAATCCGTCAATGGGCTTGCTTCGCAAGACAAAAAAACCGCTAGACGAAGGAGAATCACAGAACGGATTCTTTTCGTCTTGCAATGCACCACTGTAATCATTGCTGGGAGCCAGTGTGGTGTAGTGGTTAAGAGCACTAGTCTCTTAATCTGGTGAACCGGGTTCGCGTCTCCGCTCCTCCACATGCAGCTGCTGGGTGACCTTGGGCCAGTCACACTTCTCTGAAGTCTCTTAGCCCCACTCACCTCACAGAGGGTTTGTTATGGGGGAGGAAGGGAAAGGGGAATGTGTGCCACTTTGAGATTCCTTCGGGTACTGATAAAGCGGGATATCAAATCCAAACATTTCTTCTTTTTCTTCTTCTGACCTGTTTTCACCTAAAAGGAGCTTGCTTCTAGTATGCCATCTTATTTTTGAAAAACACTGGGTCTCATTCCCAGAACTCCATCCCATTTCCCTTATCTCCGAAAAGTAGCCGGAGGTCACATATTTCACTAAGAAAGACTGATTTGTTATCAAAATCTGTAGTGTAGTCAGTTGCTATTTAACAACCAAATGCAATTCTTAGATTACAGTCTTGGACAGCTGACTTGGAATTGTGAGGATATACTGAGTGAAACCAATTAACAACAACCAATATTTCAATGAGGACTTATGGCCACATGATATGCATGTACTTACATAATGGATAGAGGGACACGGGTGGCGCTGTGGGTTAAACCACAGAGCCTAGGACTTGCCGATCAGAAGGTCGGCGGTTCGAATCCCCGTGACGGGGTGAGCTCCCGTTGCTCAGTCCCTGCTCCTGCCCACCTAGCAGTTCGAAAGCACGTCAAAGTGCAAGTAGATAAATAGGTACCGCTCCGGCGGGAAGGTAAACAGCGTTTCTGTGCGCTGCTCTGGTTCGCCAGAAGTGGCTTAGTCATGCTGGCCACATGACCCGGAAGCTGCACGCCGGCTTCCTTCGGCCAATAAAGAGAGATGAGCACCGCAACCCCAGAGTCGGTCACGACTGGACCTAATGGTCAGTGGTCCTTTTACCTTTACATAATGGATATATTTGCGAACACATTTGTTTACCTTTTTATGCATAAGGCTATGTCAAAACATCACATGTGTATGCCCAAAATTGGATAGAGCAATGTGTCCTCCAGAGACCACGTGTTCTGCATACACAAAGGCCAGATTGTTCTCTTTTTCCCCGTGGGGAGCTCCGAAAAATTAATAAATATAATTTGGATTATAATTTGGTCTTTTTTATTTTAGTTTTAATTGAAGTATTATGATTGGATATATTAACTGGATGTTTCTTACTGAAAAATCAATTAAAATGATTCTAAAAAATAAATAAATGCCAGATTGTCCTGAAGGCACCAGGAGGACACCACTTGCCAAAACTCAGCCAGACTGGGTTGGGTCCGTCTTGGGAGAGGCAACTGCCTGCATTGGGTTCCATGACATATGAAAGGTGTAAAAAATAAAATGATACCCTGATTTAGCTCACGGAAAAAGGCAGCTACCTCAAGGTAAAAAATTTCCCTTTAAAGTTCCTGTGGATGAGAACATTTTCAGTCCAGAGATGCCGGACTGTTTGGTACTTTTTCACAGTTTGAACTATTGAGACAGATTCTTGCACCCTGTCACTGTGTTTGAAGTTGGTATTTTATGTTATTTGATAAGTTGGTGAACTATCCCTGGCCAGGAGCCCACAATCAGCAAAGTGCAAGGCTTAACTGGGATATCCTGTAAAAAAATCTCTTTCATAGAGAAATATATTGCCTTAAAAACTGAATATACCCTGTTAACTAATCTTGTAAAATGTCCTAATAATTGGAAACATATGTAGATGTTCAAATTTTGACTGAAAGGCACCTTAAGAAATGTCCTGGCAAAAAAATAAGTACACCTACTGTGTTTTGTGAACATTAATGGTAATTTATATTCAGGAGAATGTTTATATCTGTAACTACCTCCAAGATTCTAAAATGGTGTCTTTTGTGTATTCAGTGGTCTGTGTTTGCCTGAGCTTGAGTCTGGACTAAGGATTCTGAGCTCCTGTGCTCTGATATCCAATCACAGAACATTTCAGGATTTGGGCCTCTGCCATTGGCCCTTAAAGTATGAGTCATGATTTGCAGCTTGGAAGTTTAGACAGCCAATCACATGGGGGGTGGGAGTGGCCCAGGCCTTCAGAAATGTATATAAGCAGTTGCTTTGCCCGTTGTCCAGTTCTGTTAGTTCAATAAAGGTTCTTGCTGTTATCACTGCGTCTTGCCTCATGAGAACCCACCGACACTTCAGTGTCTCTTAGATACTCCTTAGCTAAGACCCCTACTCTAAGGGAAAGAAGGGCCAAGCGCTGGGAGATCCATAAGAAGATCTCCCACATAGGGACTGGGTTTTTCCCCTCATGGCATTTTTCTGACCCATATCTCTCACTTCTTTCTCTCTCAAACACAAACCAAAGAAGCACTTTTCTTTTGCTTAACAAACTTTATATACCACTTGATTGTAATAAACCTCCAAGCAGTTCCCTCCTATCAAGGGAGCCGCTTCCCCTGACGCCCGATGTGTGCGATGGAAGTCAGGAAGCCACGTCACATGTTGACATCAGCCGGGTTCACTACACAATGTGCTGACGTGTCGCATGCATGCTGCATGGCATGTGCAAGTGAGGTGAAGCACAGTGACTGCAGAATTCTGAGGGGCCTAGACCCTGCCTTGAAACTTTTTTTGGTCCCTCAGCCTCCCTAGATGGCACTCCTACCTCCTATTGAGAGAAACATACAAATAAAAACGGGCAATTTCTATGGGATTTTGACACTGGCTATAAGGCTACAAGCAGAGGGCACAGTCCCGAGAAGACATGTGCCCGTCTCATGGACATGGGCATGAACCATGCAAGACCAGGGTGCCTGCAGTTCTTGTGCATGCCCCACAGAAATGTGCTAACAAAACAAGCTGGCTCATTTTTAAAAGCCATGTGCTTCAGAACTAGGCAAAATAAGCCAAATGTCACTTGTAGGAATGCTCAGGTGTCAGTCAGATGTGACACACAAGCAAGATCTATCCACTGAGTTGCCACAAAATGAATTGCTATTGCATGTAATGCCATAATAATCAACATCCTATCACCAGGAATGCCATTTAAGGAGAGGTTTGGGCATTTCCCACCTCCACCCCCACCCTGTTTCATGCCACAAACGAGTATTTCTCTGGAACAGGAACACCTGTCTGTCCAACATCCTGACCAGACACTGCAAACTTGTTCCTGCAGAGTGTGTGCAGTGTAGTCTAAAGCAAAATGAACACCTCTAATCTGAGTAGATGAGCCCCTCGCCAGCAGCACCTCCGGGGACTTGAACTTCAGTTCTGCCAGTAGCTTCTGTGGCATAGCAACTGAAACACAACTTTTCCTGCTGCTCCTGCCGCTACCCTGCCTTGCCAGAGGTACTCTGGGAATAGCGCTAGCATTCTGCTATTATGTCCACAATAGCAGAATGACACCAGTGTCTCCATGCAGGTAGGAGGGCAGGTGCCTCAGCTCCACTCAGTGCCACCAGCAGAGCCTGTGGCTTCTAAACTGTATAATGAAGGAAGGGGGGAATGAAGAAGCCCACTACCTCTAATATTGGGAGCCCACTCCCCTAATGGTGTTCCCCTTCCTTCCTCTCCCCCTTCTTCTTGAGGAATCATCTCCACATCCATTTGTCTACTGAAGGACCCATAAATCTCAGCTACAGAATTTCTGTGAAGATTAATCGCTAGGTATGTTCTCTCACACCCAAGAGCTGGAAACACGGACCGTCGGTTGCATATTGCCAGGAAAGACTGTTGTTCTTATCTGCCAATGGTATCTTCTAACACGTGATTGGTTTCTGCTTCTCTTCCCCTCCCCAGGGGAGGGTCTACTGCCTCTTCCAGTTGTGAGGAAGCGGGAGGTAAGGTGGCCTTGTCAAGGGAAATACAACAAACCAGGTGGAGAGGAATTGGGGGTGATCTGGCCATGTCAACAAAATGTTTTCAGAAAAATGTTGGCCATGTCAACAAAATATTTTTAGAAAAAATGGAGAGCAGCAGTCATTCAAGACTTGGAAGGCTTTAAAAACAATATCTTACAGGTCATTAATAAATTATTGGAAATAGTGTTCTAAAGAAACAGAAACCTCTGCATTCAAAATTTTTATAGCCACTTATTTTCAAGGATGATATATTAAAATGTTTATTTTTAAGCTAACCTGATCTCACATTGTTACTGTCAGCCAGTAACTTGAACTCTGATGCAAATAGTGCATTTACACCAGTCTGCAGTAGAGCCAAGAAAAAACAGCACTCCTCTGCTGAAATTCTACCCTCCTTAATACCGCCCCCTCAATTTTAGAAGTTTGATTTCACTCAAAACAGAAGGCAAACCAAAGAAGCGGAGAGAAAAGGTAAAAGTAGTTATTTTAAGAAGAGCTGGGTGAGATCCAAAGGGCTTTTCCGCATGCAGAAGGTGTCTTCTGCTCAGGAAATGTTGTTTTACGCCAAACACTAACTTTGTGTGAAGACGAGTGAAAGGAAACCTAATGTTTTTCCACTTGTGCAAGCTCTTCCATCGCCTCTCACACAAGTGGAAAAATGAATGCTGCTCAGTAATGTACCTGTTGTGTAAGGCTTTGTGAATTCTTCTGGAAGCTCTTGTGCAAGCCTTTGTGAAATGTGCCAGGGCTGCTAATGTTTTGCTCAGAGTTCTTTGGCTCTTGTGGGCTTTAATGTTTGTACAGTCAGCATGTGACTTGTGAAGTGATGCTTTAAAAAAAACCATACAGATTCACAAAACCTAGGTGTCAAGGGCAGAAAACATAAAGGAAAATCATGAGGCTAAGAACTGTGTGGACTATGTGGGGGATGGAGGGGGGCAGGGACACTCTGAAAGCCGAGGTCTCCACTCAGCAACTAGTTCAAGCCGGGATAGGAGCAGCAATGCCGTGCGCTAGGTTTTGCGTCTGGATGCTCTGATCTTGCTGCCAAACAGGGGTTTATAAAGCACAGGCCTCTGGAGATTTCTCATACTTTCTGGCTTATTCTCTTGGTGTTCATCTTAACTGAAGTCAGCTGTTCCCCTTTCTCACTTATCCAGGGTTTAGCAGTGAAGTGTTTAGCATCTGGTCTGGCTATTATTATAAAGAGAGAACATCCTGCTCTGCTGGGAGAACACCACCATTGGCAGCAAAAGGACACAGACCCATTGCAGCCGCCAGGATTCCCAAGACTGGCCTGCATTCAGGTCTCCCACTGGCTTCCCCTCAGCAGACCCAAGAGGCACTCCACGCTCGCCTTAACGGGCCAGAATTTCGTTTTACTTGCATTATTATGCCCTTTATTCAGCTCTCAGACAACGAAAATGTGTAGTCAACATTCGTTTGCTAGAGTATGATGAAATCCAGCAAACCAAGGACAGTAGAAGTTTGTTTTCTGTTTTTATTCCTGACCACTGTGGAAATGAAAAAGGAAACAAAGCTCATGCCTGCATCAGCGTCCGGCCTCTCTCTAAAAACAACCACCACGACCAAGGCCAGATTAAGAAGGATGACACCAACAGGCAAAGGCTGCAAGTCCCACTGAACTTTATGGCGCTTACAGCTGTGCAGGGTTGCCAACCTGAATGGGGGGGGGGGCAGGTAAGCTCTGCCCCACAGAATTGATCACATGACATAGCATACCATTTGACTGCCCATCAATTTTGTTGGGGGGCCAAAGGGACCTTGTTGGCTCCTATGCATCTGGGTGGACATATGTAAGCTTGCACTACAAAAGTGGAGGCCACTTTTCACCTGAAAGAGCTGTTATCCTCATAGAATCAGGGTAAGAGTAGTCAAAACAACAATAACTTTGTTTATGCTTTTATTAAAATCTCATGATTTTGAAACCATTTCCACCTTTTAAAGGAAATGTCCTTAAAATAGCGTTTTTTGCTTTGCCTTGTACTTTCACAAGGACGAAATTAGCTTTCTCTTTGTATTATAACCTGGTTCCATGCACATTTACAGAGAAAAAGGTCCATCAGCTGAACTATATTCCTAATTTAAGTGTTCATAAGATTGTAACCTAAGGAACTGAATGTTGCTTTAAGGGGGGAAAGGTTGCTACCCTCAGTTGTAGGATTGTTACTTCCCCCTTATTCCTTTTAAGCACAGAATGATTAAGAAGGATTGTCTCTCCAGTCTAATTCTAATTCCTTCCTTTTATATAAGCAAGCACCCAATATCTGGACAGCAGTTTGGGCCCTTGAAGCTTCGTGAGATGTGCACCATGCATCAGGATTAGTAGGGGTCTCATGCAACTGTGGTTAACATTTTGACAATCCTATTTTAAAATAGTAGCTTCTATCCTTCAAAAGCAGAAGGCACTCTCAGCCAAAGCGTGGTATGACATTTCAGAGCACACTGGCTCCAGTCAGCTCCAAGTCTATTTACAAATATAAACTAGATAATTATGGAGATGTGGCAGAAGACAAAGAAGCAGGGAACAACATTAACAAAAAAGCAATTTTATTGAAAATGAGATTCAAACCTCAAAATTAATATTACAATCATGAGAGAATGCCAAACAAATTCAATTTACAGTTGCAACATACAATACAAATAATCCCTTTGAAGATAAAGTAAACCCTTCCACAATCGCTGTCTGCAGCACAAAGAAGAATGTGTTTGTACAATATGTGCATAAAAAGCAAATCTTGGGCAACAGCAATTGGAGAAAAAAATGAAAGAAATTAAAGCTTGTATTTACAGGAAATGCTACAAATATCATTTTGTTCCAGCAGAAATTCAAGACTGGTAAAACATATTTAAGTAAAAATAATGTGGAATGTTGCTTAGTGTACCTATGAAACAAAAATTACCGTAAAGATATGGTTTCTGACTGTTCTGTTTAAAAGAATTGCAACAAAAACAAAGCAAGTAATTAAATGTAAACAGGCAAAATGTCAGGTAGAACATGCTGAAATGAAATGTATCTCAGACTTTTAAGATATTAGAAAACTTGGTTTTCTTTTAATCTTTCCTCATTACTTGTATAGGTTTAAATTATTGCTTTTGTTCATGGCTTTTCTGTGATTCCTGATCAATTACTTCACCAGGACTCAAATGGCAGGCCCCAACAAAAAGATGGAGCAGTATTCCGGTAAACTAGACAGTGCAAAATATTCCCCTCTGGAGCAAAGCGTGGGGAGGCAGAGCGGGAGAGGAGGACAAGGAAATCCATGCTCAGGGGGGCTGCCTCTGGGCAGGGCAGAAATCAGTGGGGCGCCTGCACCATTTCCAAGGGCTCCAAGGTGCTGGTGCCCAAGTAACTTTGGCTGCAATCCGACACACTTACACCGAAGTAACTCCAACTTCACTCAGTGGAGATTATGAGATCTAATCCCAACCCTTCGATCAGCCTCATCTAAGGAAGGAGTTTGGAATTAAATTCTTTATTTATCTTTGGTATACTCTTTGAAAAAGCTTTGCACAAGCAGTTTAATACAATGGACTCCACAAACTGGACCAGCATTTCCACTTCTCAAAGAAGTAACTCCCATCCTAGAGATACTAAACACAGCCCCAAGGATCCCATGTTATGAATCGTCACACATTCCCATCCTGAATCACAAGAGAATGCAATTTGCAGGAGGGGTTTTGGGGGGTGGGGGTGAGATATTAAAATGTGTGATATACATGAATAATTGCCAGTTCAAAACAAATGCAGAGTTAGGAGCAAAGATCATTTTGAACTTATTTATTTGTTTTCTTATTTATATTGTGTCATCAAGGAATCAGGTACCATCCAAGACTGAATACGAAGTTCCCTGCTGAGAGCTTAGGTCTAAAAAAAGAAAAGCATACTAAATTAAAATGTGAGAGACCACAGAGAAGGGCCTTGTGCTTATCAAAGATGCTTGTGAATATTTTCCGCTGCCACCCCTTCAATTATAATTAATTCAGATTTGTAAAATGAACCAGTTTTTTTCTGTGCAGTCATAATCACAGGGCATGAAATGGGCATATTTTGGGGCAAGCATAACTGCACACCTGAGTGACGTGGAGTTTCAATCCCAAATGATCCAGTTTTAAAACGTGATGATACAGAAATATTACTGTAGGTACAGAACAAAGCAGGAAAATGATCTGTGCTGGATTAAATCCAGGAATATAAATCAGAATTTTAATTGTACAAGAACATCTTTCTTGCTTTCTTGCTTTTAAAATGTCTTTGGGTTGCTGCCTGCAGCCCCTGTAACAACACAAAAATATCCCTACAAAATTACTTAAGATGCATATAGTAAATCTTTAAAAAAGCCCCCTTTCAGCAATAAAAATAATGTACAAATATAGTACCTTTATTAAATATACAACAGCTTTTGCACTGGAAGTTCATTTTCTTTTCTTTTTCTGGTTTAATAAACGACAACCAGAAACCCACAAAACTTGAAATGTGTAACCAGACACTGGCTCTTTTAAGTGCTGCTGAAATGAACAAACTTATCTTACAGATACAAATAAATTGACAAGGGTATGCTTCAAGCTACCACAAATAATAAATAGGATCAATAATAGCTCCCGTCTTTGAAGGAAAAGTACACATCAGGAAAGTGTCTCTAACTGACAAAAAGGGTACTTGATATATAACCTTTAGAAGGTAAGTATTATTTTTTTCTAAAGAGCAAATGATTCATACCAAATTTTAAGGAATAATCCAGGGGAATGTGGAGTCTCTCTAATGACCATATGTCAGGAGTGCTCTGATGGTGTTCCTGCTTGGCAGGGGGTTGGACTCGATGGCCCTTGTGGTCTCTTCCAACTCTATGATTCTATGATTCTATGATTCTAATGGGCTGCCTTAGCAATCAGCAGATGATGAGTCTGAAACTGTCCAATTATATTACGACTTTGCATAAGTATTTCACCATTTCTTATTGTTGGGTTGGCCAAAACGTAGCCCATACTTATCATTAGTTTCAGCAGCACTGCAGTCCAAAGAAAATTATGTTTGCTGAATGCAGTTGAGGCTAAAAGCAGTGCAAATGAGAACATGGAAAAGGCTAGAGAGACAATGCATTCTGGAAAGCTGGCACTTCCTTTTAAAGGAGTCAAGCCGCAAATGGCTCTGCTTCATCCACAGTCCCACATCCTGCTTCAATTAAGCATGTGCATAAATCGGTTTCTGGAATCGAGTCTAAGGTGCCCAATGAGCTTACTGTCCTCTGAAGTTTAAATAAGAATTCTCCAAACACTTCAGAATGTGCTGGATCTCAGGCACTTGTCAAGTAGCTAATCCTGCTTGTCATTCTGGCAAAAAAAGAGTTTGGAAGTGATGGATGGATGGATGGATGGATGGATGGATGGATGGATGATGAGTCCCAGGTGTAAATGGGAACATGGCCTTAAGAGGACTTTCATTATCCATATTCACATTTGAACAATCAAATATTGATGCAAGCTGGCCCTGCTGAATTTAGATCTGCTTTGCAGTGGTTCATTTGTGCTTATTCTTTTGTAACCTGATGGTTAAAATATCAATTGATATACAGTATATGCATCATAACTAGTATTTGATACTAGATAAGACCATAAGATTGGTCATTAATTTTGCTGGCATTTCATTTGGGATTTTATCCAGAATGCGTTGCCTGGGATCTAAGCATGGAGTACAGGAGTAAGACATCTGGCAGCAGCCCTCACAAAACAACCCCCAGCCTTGGGGAGGGGCTGCAGCAGGGAGAGTGGAGACAAAGACCTTGCACATGAGAGCACCACACACGGCGCATAGGTCCCCACCCATTCAATTTTGAGAAATGCTTTTCACTCATTCTGCTTCTCTTTCCAGTTCATTTCTGACAGATTAAAAAGGCAAAAGGCAACCAAATAACCAATAACATTTAAAACAGTATTTCCTTCATAAATTAAAACAATGTCCTATATCAAAGTTTCTTTGAGATGGAAGCATTTTTTTATATAAAAAAAATTACATTGCATCTGGTTTATATTGGAACTGCCTTTCAGAGTTCAGGCATAGCCTTGAGATTTTGTACCGCTAAAAGTCTGTCAGTATTTTTAAAAAAACAAACATTTTTAGAGACCTAAGTCATCATATCATTACATTAAGAAAACTTTAAAGGGATCAAATATCATTAAATAATTATAAATATTTCTTTAAAATTATATGACAATTCATTTTTTTGCAAATAACCTCAATTTTTACATATTTATAACTTAATAAAATAAAACAAGATAGCCAGACACACATACTACCTAAACTGTTTTGGTTTGAGTAAGATATATTGCCATTATCTTTTGCTTCTTGCATAAGAAATTAGATTTCATTTTATTTTAGGGGGTCTCCCCCAATATATATATATTTTGGTTAACTGATCTAAGGCCAAAAAAAAAAATCACCTAAATGAATAGCACAAAGTAAACAAGGCTGCCTTAGTACCTTGTCGGCTGCTCTTTCAGTACAAAATAAGCCGTGCATCTTAAAAGTTCTTTCATCTGCTGCAAGGCTTTGATAATATGGTTGAAGAGCTACTGTAATCAGAAGATATTTCGGTATAAATAGGAGCACAAACACAAGTAGTGATAAGCACTGTGCATGCATAGGGGCCCTGCATATTGTATGGTTGCAACTGTACCTGAATGGTTTTTGTTTGTTCCAAAAAAGAAAAAAGCACGGGCTTTGTCTTGAAAATTGGCAGGAGTCCATTTCTTCCCTCTTGGCAAAATAACTCACTAATTATTATTTTTTAAAATGTTTTACAAGAGTCTAGACATGGGCATCTTTCTGCACTGGAGTCACTATTTTTTAATATATAAAACTCAGATAAATGTTTCCAAGAGGACAGTAAAATGTGCTTTGATCTACATTGATTGGAACTATGATGCTGGAAGGTCATTCTAACGTTGTATGCATGTACTAAGCTGTTATAACATCCCAGCTGCACAGTTGTACATATCAAGAGAATCTATTCAAAGGAAAAGGAAAAAAACAGGCACTTTATAATTAGCTGACTTTCTTTCTTTCTTTCTTTTTGGCTCACTGACTTTAGGCCGTGCAATAAACTTTCAGTATGGCCTCCAAACGGATTCATCCATTCTGCCACTAGAATTCAAGACTGTGGGGGAACTGCTGTGGCTTCCATCAGCCTCCACACCCTCATTCTGGTTTGGCAAGTTAGGGTTTAAGAGTGCGCTGCCGCCGTTGGAGGTGGTGGTACAGGGAGGCAGCATTCTGGAGGGGGAGCGATCTCCTCCTGGCACCATGGGGAACTGGTATGATCCTGACGATGTGCCGTAGTAGAGATAGGGAGTGCTGCTGGTCTGGAATGGTCCACTTTGATTTTGGGAGGAGCCTGGGTAAGGTGGTGGCAAGTAGGTGTGGTAATGAGTTGTGGATGACATACCCAATGACATGCCTGAGGTGACTGGCGGCGCATAAGTGAAGGTGCCTGGATAGTGCATTCGCGGGTTGGAGAAGCGGCTCTCAGTGAGGGATGAAAGGCTGGCAAACTGCCTGGGATCTGAAAATGGGCCCAGCTCGGAAGCACCTAAAAAATTATAACAAGACATGGGGGAAAGAAGGCTGTAAATATCCAATTTCTTTTTTTTCCCTCTGAAAAGTGATGATATAACTTTTTTAAAAGAAAGAAAGAAAGAAACCCATTTCTATTCTTGTTCCCCACAAGAATAGCAAATCATTCTATAGAAGCACTGCAAGGAACACTTCGCGCCTTTTATTTCCAGTCTGTGGTCATGAGAGTCCACTGTGACCAAATAGAGGTGCTCTCCATGGACAGATTTTTAATATTTATCAATGTAGTAAATTTCCTTCCACTACACTTCTGGTCAAAATGCACACAAACCTCAATAGGTATCCATGAGAAATCTTGCAAATACTGAGTTGGTACCTACCGCTGCCCGTGGCACTCCCAGCCTTCCCCTGCTATAGACCTGGACTGCCCCAAAGTATTTTTATAAACAGACTGTGGTGTACAAGTCCATGTCATCCTCATATCTTAGCATTTATTATAGAGGGTAAACACAGTTTTGTCTGTGTGATGGAAACTGAGCATGAGTAAAGTAATTTTGGGCTCCTTTGAAATGGAAGGTTAAGTGCAATGGATATGGATTCTAGTTAGGAAACTGTCAGCAGCTGTTAACAGGCCGTTAACAGGGTTAAAATTCGGTGAAAAACCACCATGGGTCATTTCATGTGATACAATGTGCAGATGTGATGTTTTTCATTCCTTAACCATAGTTAAAGGGTCAGAAAAGAGTCACGAGTCTGTGTGTTCTTTCCACGTTCATGCAGATATTCTCCTTTATTGTAGTTTGCTATTATGTGTGCCATCAACATTAACTATGGTTAACAGCAACCAGGTTGCGGTAATCCAGCATTTGAAACCCAGGTTCAAATCTCGTTATGAAGTGAGGAGCACCTTGGTTTAGTCATAGTCAACAATGTAATGAACTGTGCTTAAGAGGGTGAAGGCTGGAAAGCTATCCAGGAGGGAGAATGTAGGGAGAAGGAACATAAGATCATTGACCCTCACACAGTGGAGGGGTAGAGTTTTATTTCTGTACTAGCCCACCATAGGAGAAAAACAAGGCCAAAAGGGCAAGAGGGCAAGTGTTTCATGAAAAACTATCAATATAGGTAAATTGTGTAGAAAATCACTGGCTAGTACCAATATCAAGAAGCTAAAAGAAGATTAAGAGAAAAATAAATTCAAATAGGCTATCTTTAAACTCTTGGTAAAAAAAAAAGTATTTTTCAGGATACTTCAGGGTTATTTCCCCACCATCAAAATAAAAAGGCAATGCAATATGTCTGATCGACCATCTTAGACACAAGGGTCCAACTTTGCAGCTAGGAAGGTGGAACTTTCAATTAGTCAAAGAATACAATGTCAATAATTCTTGGCTTCATGGAATAATTTACTGTGGTCAAACAAGAAGCAGTCATTCAGTCAATCATTTTATCGGTTAACTGACTGCTATCCCAACTGTGGTAGGTTTCTCTGTGGTAGTGCCGTCGAGTGAAAAGTGTTTTCAAGGTTCACTCCTTGTCTGCCACTGTGGTGGAAGCTGGAGCATTTGAATGGCTTGTTAGATAGAGCTGTCATGGGCAGTTATGTAGTGAAGACAGGCTAGGCTAGCGGACTAATCTAGTGGCTGCCCAGTCTAAATTCATGCCTGGTCCTTAAACCTGGGGGCAGGAACACAGAGGATCAGACCGTATAGAAATGGTTTTCTTCAGGGGGTGGGGGAAATGGGTATTGAGGGTTAATCAGTTACAGGGGCATTCAAGTGAGGAATGCAGATGGGGAAATGGAACCCATATAGTGAGAATCAGTTTGGTAGAATCTGGATAGAAAATTACACTGGTTTGAGATCTGGGAGGAAAACTAGTATTTGAGGATAAATTAATTTAAGGGGAATGGATTAGGGTTTGAGGCTCGAATCTCAGCTCTGCACCATGTTTGCTTCTTGCCTTGTGTGGGTCATTTGTCATTCTGCCTCACTCGTTTTCTTTCTTCAAAATGCATGTTGTGGCAGCAAATGTGTGGTCAAAGAAGGGTTTTGGTGTTTGTGGCTTTGATTCCACTTCTTTCTTGCACCTGTATACATGTAATTCAACATCCTACTACCAAGAGGGGCCAAAAGAGTGTTACAAGCAGGACAAAAGGGCAACAGCCCTCTCCATTTGCAGATTCTGGTGTTCAGAAATAGGGTACATCCTCTGAAAGGTGGAAGTTCCAATCTGACTGAAGGGCTTTAGAAGGGATGGTTGGACAGGCAAGGAAGAGCTTTAGGTGGGTAGAGGCAAGGGAAAGGGAAATAAGAGCGGCATAGCAGAGTACTGCCCACTTTTTGAAGATTTGAGCCATCTTTGCTACCTGGCTACTTGCAATGTGGGAGAAACATCTAGTTCATAAACAGGTATTGTTTAATGCAGAAAACAGCAACCAGTTCACCTCAGCAAACAGTCATCAAAACCTGAGGGTTTTGTGACTGTTCTTCCCAACGGCCTTGCTTGACAGTGGCATGAGATCATTACCAAGAGATATTGCCCTGAGAGTGGCAGCAGAGGATACATAGAGAACTATATCGTGGGACAATAATTAAATATAAATAGTAATAAATAAATAATACTCTGATGCCTGCTGAAATAACTTTGCCATCAGACTTTAAATGCCAATCCAAATGTAAAACCTACACTGCTTTCAATATGTAATGATATCTCTCCATATTCTCTGTCACATCACCAGGATCCACATGAGGCAGGAAAGGAGAGTCTCAAATGATGATCCCAGTGACACACATGAAAAGTGTCCCGCCTCCTTTGACTTCTAAGCTACTGTAGGTGGTTTGCTGCTGCTTGGTTCTATAACGTCCTGGACATTCTGGTTTGGCCCAGTAAATACTTTAAGGCACTTAACCTTTTAGCAGACAAGAAGTAGGACTTCAACAGGCAAAATGGAAAATATACGTAGTCGTGTCATTAGCTACAGTGCATTTAGGCATAAGAAAATGGGCATCATCCAGTCTGAATCTGAAAATGCAGAGCCTGACCATGACTTGAAACAACTTGTTCTGAAATTGATGTAAGATTCTAGGTTTTCCCTCCTTGTAGCTGGTCCTAATCTCTCCTCTATCTCTTCTGTGGCAAACCCTCTGCTGGGAAGGGACTTTCCCCTTCATCTCTGCCAGAGGCAATACCACCCAGAAACAAAGTTGTTATTTTAAAAGCAAAGCACATTGCTTCCTCCTTCATACTATGAAAAGGAAGTAATATTTATTGGGAAATTTAAAGTTAGTGAAAAGATTAATAGTGATCCATTTCTGCTTACATTACTGTTAAATTAATAAGGTAAGCAGAACAAGAATCACAATTTTCTCTTTTCTGCGTCTGTTGAAATTATGCAGTAACTATAGCACATAGGTAGAGCATATGTTTTGCATGAAGGAGGAGTCTATAAAAGTTAGAAAGCAAAACACGGAGGCAGCATTATAAGGCTTACTGGAGGAAGATATGAAGAAGCTGCTCTTGCAGAAGACACGTAACCACAGTTGCTAAGCCATCAGGATAAGGAATGCTGACCTGGGACTCAGAAGGGAACTGGGGTATATTTGTTTAAGTACTTTTATCCATCTCCACATTATTTTATTCACTCCCCAAGTGTGCTGTCTTTATAGCATAAAACACAGTTGGCTAGCTTTGGTATGGTAAAAAGGTAAAGGACCCCTGGACTGTTAATTCCAGCCGATTTTGACTATGGGGTGCAGTGCTCATCTCCGCTTTCAGGCTGAGGGAGCCAGCGTTTGTCCACAGCTAGCTTTCCAAGTCATGTGGCCAGCAGGACTAAACAACTTCTGGTTGGAATCACAACTTCACAATGGAACACCATGACAGAAGCCCAAGTGCACAGAAATCCCATTTACCTTCCCGCCGCAGCGATACCTATTTATCTACTCGCACTGGTAAGTTGACAGGAGCTGGGACAAAGCAACAGGAGCTCACCTCATTGCACGGATTCAAAATGCTGACCTTGCAATCAGCCAGCCCAAGGGGCTTGGTGGTTTCGACCACAGTGTCACCTGCAACCCAGCAGGAATATTTTACTTGGAAGCAACTCATTTGAAATAAATGGGGCTTCCTTTCTACTGAGAAAATACAGTAATTTGCAATGCCCCCCCACCTCAGTTTTCCATATCCATCAAGCAGCCAGTACTAGTCTGCATTTAATCACTGAGCTGGTGAGCAATTAGTGAGAAAAAACTGAGGCTGCAATCCAGTCCACAGCTACCTGAGTCTCAGCCTCACTGAACTTAATACGGGTGGGAGGCTGCAGAAAGCAGTATGGTCTGCTTTCATTTGTAAAGCCATTGGTTTACACAAATACTTACTTATTTAATAAAATAATAATATTTTAATAAAATAATAATAATATTTTTATAAAATAATAATAATAATAATATTTTTATATAATAATAATAATAATATTTTTATATAATAATAATAATAATAATAATAATAATAATAATAATAATAATAATAATAATAATATTTTTATAAAATAATAATATTTTGTTGCAGTTCCCACTTTTGTGAAATTGCTGAGAGTTACTCCAGAGCTGACTGCTGAGCCACGTTTACCCTCAACCAGAAGCAAAACACACTGGGGGGAAGGAGAAAAAAAATATTCCAGCCTCTGAAGTGGTAGGACTTTAAACTTGCATCACCAAACTGTTCTTGTTCGGCTTATGCCCATCAATGTAATACTTCAGGACCAGGGAAAGAAATATAATAGGCATCGGTAATATGATTCCAGACTTCTCATGAGCTTGAAGATCTATTTTTATTTTAATCTCAATATGGGGACCACCCCAGAGACCTTAGGTGCATAACATGTTTTTGGTACAAAAAAGTAGTGAAGGATAACCTAATTTTACTAGAACTCAACAACATACGTTATCTTATTGGGTATTCACCACTTATGTATGTAAATTTATATGGTATTGGAATCAAAATTTAAAAAGTGTTTGATTATTTAATTTCTAAAAAAGTAAAGGACCCCTGGACGGTTAAGTCCAGTCAAAGCGGACTATGGGGTTCATCTCGCTTTCAGGCCAAGGGAGCCGGCGTTTGTCCACAGATGGCTTTCCGGGTCATGTGGCCAGCAGGACTAAACCCTTTCTGGTGCAACAGGACACCATGACGGAAACCAGAGCACACGGAAATGATGTTTACCTTCCCAACACAGCAGTACCTGTTTATCTACTTGCACTGGTGTGCTTTCAAACTGCTAGGTTGGCAGGAGCTGGGACAGAGCAACAGGAGCTCATTCCATCATGCGGATTTGAACCGCCGACCTTCTGACAGGCAAGCCCAAGAGGCTCAGTAGTTTAGACCAACAGCGCCACCTCTCCCTAAGTACATGTACCCTGCCTTGGGCCAGTAAGCGGAGGAAATAGTCCCACCACAGTAAATTTGGCAAGCCAATTTAATTTCTGTACTGCTTACTATATTAAAGATATCTCTAAGCAGTATACGAAAAAACTGAAGCCACAACAGACAACTTACAGAAATATTACAAAAATACAGTCACATATAGAAATGTTACACTAAAACAAAGTTACCAATATATATAAATCAAGGCCCATTCATTTTCCTTCCGACACACCTTCCCTCTCAGCCTCCCAGGATACAAATAAAATCTCAGCGAAAGTCTCACAGCAAGAAGAGATCCTGGAAAAGGCGGACGCCATCCTTGCCTCTCCCTCTAGACCTGCTTTTTATCTATAGGCCCAGGTGGAGGGTCCTTCCCCCGGCTGCATCCCATTCAGCCACCCTTGTCCCTCCCAGCTCCAGGTGCCGCAGGGGTCCAGAGGATGAGGAGAGGGTCCCCTCCACTCACAGCACTTTCTTCCCCCCAGCCCTCTCCTCCTCCTCCAGCTGCTCCCAGCTATTGGTCAGGGTGGGGCGGACTTTTATATTTCTACTCTTGAGACTCTGCTGGGGAAAGTACAATTACTTGCAGTGCACTGGCAATAGGAAATATATTTTAGTTCAATTTTGACAGGTTTTTTTTCTTTTACTTTTTGTTGGGAGATATGAATACTAAGGAAAACATGCAAGAAGTTTCTTGAATAATATTTTTGTCAGAATTACATTAGGACTTAGAAGACAGTTTAGAAACATATTTTGCCTATGAACTTATTCCTCAGAGCTGCAGACATCTTGCACTCATGCAAAATGTTAAGAATAACGGGGAGGCTGTCCTGCCCTGGGGACTGGAAGGATACTTCGTTTTATTTTAGAAGAAAACACACACAGTCCTGCCAATTTCTGCCCTGCTTTCCAGTGTTATAAATTGTACTTGTAATATTTGCCAGTGCAATCAAATACTATCCCGTCTCCACAAACTGGAGAATAAACTATTCCTTCAGAATACCATTCAAATAATACACTTCTACTCCCTCCACCCACTTCCCCCCTTTTTTTGGAAAAGAAAGAAACCTCCTTGCTGTTTAAGGGCTTTATTAAAAACTTTTAAGCAAAGGGAAGGAAGATACTCTTTGAAACTGAATCTACTGTAGGACACAAGCCAACATGAGAGGCCACCCACAGCGCATGGGGCCATGTGACTTCTCTGTCACATCCTGAAGCCATTTCCAGCCTCTGCACGAGTTTGTACTCCCATTTAGAAGGAGCCGGGATATATTGGGAACACACATATGGAAACACTTTCCTAGAATCCGTTTCCATGAAATCCATAAGGAGCCAAGTAGCTTCAGATGTGGTGGTGTGCCTCAGATTAGCCAAAGGGTGGCAGAGGAAAGATAGAAATCCACCCTCACAGCACTTATTTCAATTCCATTAAATACACACACGACTTTGGGCTACCAAACTACTGGAGCCATAAATAAATAAATAAATAAATAAATGACTGCTTTTCTGTTCTAAAAAAAGCAGCATGAATATTCAGTATTCTTATCATAAATCAGGGAGAGCCATTAATGTCACAACAGCTGCCTGTGGTGTTTTAATTAGCTCCCCCCTCAGCCACCCCCTCTCAGAGATCTATGGAGAAGGAATATGTGCTGCGTGGGTGTAGGTTAAGAGGCAGGAAAAAACTCTTTATTCAACATGTGTGGCCAGAATCATTTTCCAAATTGCACATAAAAATATTAATTGATGGTCATGTGAAGCTTACAAAAACTCCCTTCAGATGGTACACCTTCCTTCAGCCTGTCTGTTGCAGTTGTGACACATTAAAACCAGAGATTGCAAACTGGATAAAATCCAGCACACTGCTTTGAGATGGCTGGAAGGCATCTCTCAGTGCCATAGCCTGCTTTGGCCAGGAGACCCCAGGCCCAAACCCAAACCCCCCCTTCCTTCCTTCCTTCCTTCCTTCCTTCCTTCCTTCCTTCCTTCCTTCCTTCCTTCAGAAGCAGAGGCATAGCAGGGATTATATTTCCCCCCAGAAGGGACAGTTTCAACAATATTTTTTTTAAAAAACCAAGAAAGAGTTAAGTTGCCTCTTCCAATTTCAGATTTCAGTCTTGGGAGAAACAAAAGGCAACCTTGGGGAAACATCCATGGGGCTGAGCTCCATGTGCCCTATGTCCGCTATGAGAGGCTCTCTGGATGCCACTTGCTGGGAACTGCAGAAGAAGGGGGTAGAAGAAGGGGGCTGCGACCGCGCCCGGCGTCCAGGATTCCCACAAGCATGAGAAGAGGGCGCTGGGCCAGATGGGCCTTTGTCCTGAAGCAGCAGGTGAAGGAGTCACCTGAGGTCCTAACACGACAGAGTGTATTAGTGAAGACTTCTGCCCCAGTCTTCACCCCATCCATCCATTCGTCCTTCAGTACCTTAATATTCCACTTTTTCTTCTGCATATTATGATGTCTCCCAAATCTCATTCTGTATCAAGGTAAATGAAAGTAAATGCTTTTGGAGACGAGAGCTATGCAGAAGACTACAAAGCTTAAATAGTAGCTCCTGTTCCTCCAACTGCAGATTTTAACATTAAATGTGATTTGGGGTGGGGGGGGAGGAGAGAGGTATCGTCATCCTCAGAGTTCTATACAGAAACAATAAATATACAGCTGGTATTTAGTTGTTATCTCCATCTGCAGTCCACCATCCCACCTTAATTGCACATTTGTTTCTGGTGCAGTGAATACGTGGTTGTGTGTGGAAACTATGTTGAATACATGAGATACAAAATTTATCTTCTTCATGCCCAACATTTATTTTGTGGCCATTATTATTATTATTATTATTATTATTATTATTATTATTATTACTATTACTATTACTATTATTTACTTAGTTCAAAAGCCTCTTTAGTTCTGTTTGTGTAAATGTCATCTGACATCGGAGGGGCTCTCTCTCCCTCTAGCAGCTACAGATTACCATTCACACAAGTTTTGTACTTCAGACCTTATATAGGAAGCACAAGAAGAGTAGAAGCATAAATCACTTGCACTTTCACCGTCTCCATACAGTATTTGTAATGACCGAAGCCACAGCCGAGCCATTACTAGCAGACATCAGCGGGTCAGTGTCATGCGGAAGGCGCTGAAATAATGCAGCTCAGTGCAGTACTGTGCTTGTACAGCAACCCAGACACTGCCGTGCCATAAAGCCGTACATTTATGCAATGCAGTTATGAAGCCAGGGGCTAAAATGGACAGAAAATGGGTTGTGTCAGGGAAGGAGCAGAGGAGCAGCCAGGTCAGTCATGGTTTTATCTAATATTGAAGGCATAGCTGTTAACTTTTCCCTTTTCTTGCGAGGAATCCTATTCGGAATAAGGGAATTTCCCTTAAAAAAAATGGAAACATTGACAGCTATGATTGAAGGACAGCAGCCAGACAACGTGCACAGAAAATATCTTTTTAAAATGTCAGCCCATGACAATAGCTCTCCCTACATTAGCCAGCCCTATTGGCTAGAATTCAATCTAGCACAGCAACCAATCATGGCAAAGCACCGAGCATATATAAACTACAGCAGAACTCAATTCACACCCCCAAAGTGCTGCAACACGCGACTCCCATGCCTACGAACCCATGAGTCTACAAGGTGGGAAAGGGGGCATTACTGGGAAACAATGGAGAAATGGCCCTTAGCTCAAAGGAGAATACACTTGCGAAACAAAAAAATACCCAGCAGCCAAAGATAACGAGGGTTCCTATGAACAAAGTACCCCTGCCCTTTTCTCCTAAGCCCTTTCCATGTGTTCCGCTGAGGCACCCAGTCCTGACCCTGCTGCACCCCTGGGCTTTGGCATGTCTGCGTTGTGCCTACAGATGTAGACGATTCTCCAGGCAATCAGAAATCCTACAAAAGATTAGTTTTCTAAAGAATGCAGCACTCTCTGCATGTTGGCAATCCTGCAGTAGATACAGTTTCAGAGACTATCTTCCTTAGCTTTTAAAAAATGTTTTGATCGAGTTTCTAAGCAATAAGGAAATTTCTTTATTTTCCACATACAAAAAAAGGAAGTGGATGGAATGGAAACTATATTCCCGTTTGTGGGGATCGGATGGTATTTGATTTCACTAGCAAATACCACAGTATAATTTATAATGCTGGAAACCAGTACAGAAATGGCAATGGCTGTTTTTCATGCAATGAAATAAAATAGACTTCTCTTATTTATTTATTATTTCCATTTATACACAGTTAACTATCAGGAGATCCCAAGCCACAGTGCATATTTATTTCTTTTTTATTAAATTTATATCCAGCCCTTCCTCCCAAAGCTATGATACTGTTAATCATATTCTGTCCCCGCACAGGACATCTGCACTGCATGTCTGTAATACATGTTCACGGTAGGATGCAAAGGCAGGATTCCTTCATGTCCCTACGCCTGTACAAGCATGTGCATGCAGGCACATTACAGATGTGCAAAGGTGTGTGCGCGTGCAGAACCATTACCATGATACTGCCCCCTGTGTGCTCACTGAATGACCACAGCACTGCTGGACCATGTGAAGAGGCCAAAAGGGAAGAGGCGTTGGAAAGCTGCTTTAGCCAGGCTTCCCTTCAGCCATGTTTCCCTGTTTCCTTTTCCTTGTAGCTGCTTGCTGAGACGATCAGAAGCAAGGACTTTGCAAAACAGCCAGAGGAGGAGTTTAAACCCAACACATACCCAATGCTTGAAGAAAATAAAATCTGAATAAAAAGGACAAACAGACAAGGAAAGAGAACAAGCATCTCTTCCATTTACATCAGAGGAAATACATTTCACATACCAAAAGAATCCTGTGAACTTCCCCCCTTTTCAGTTTGGGCATGCTGCAGAAAAATGACAAATTATCCCCTCCAAACCAAGCCCCTTTTATTTTCGTTTTATGGGGAGGGTTGTGTGTATGTGGACAGATTATTATTCTGATGCTGTTTTCCTGCGTGTGAAGGAGGAAAAAGACAGAGAAAGACAAAAACAAAAACAAAGGGAAACACAGAAACACACACACAGAGAGGGAGGGGACTCAGCTATACAGCTGCAATTAAAACACTTTCAATGTGTTGTAAACTGCAAAATACAAATGTGGCACTAGATGGCGAAAGTGAGCTATGCAAAATTCAATGTATTTTTCAAAGCTTTCTTTTAAAGAGCATTTTCACAGTGTTTTTTTTATATGTGTGTAGATTCCACCACAGGCAGACAGACAGATGTGTGCAGGCATCTCCCTCTGAGACAGAACTTTAAAATCCTTTCCATAGACTTGAATAGGGTCGAGATTGTTGTTGTTGTTTAGTTGTTTAGTCATGTCCGCCTCTTCGTGACCCCATGGACCAGAGCACGCCAGGCACTCCTGTCTTCCACTGCCTCCCGCAGTTTGGTCGAACTCATGTTAGTAGCTTCAAGAACACTGTCCAACCATCTCGTCCTCTGTCGTCCCCTTCTCCTTGTGCCCTCCATCTTGCCCAATATTAGGGTCTTTTTCAGGGTGTCTTCTCTCCTCATGAGGTGGCCAAAGTCTTGGAGCCTCAGCTTCACGATCTGTCCCTCCAGTGAGCACTCAGGGCTGCTTTCTTTCAGAATGGATGAGTTTGATCTTCTTGCAGTCCATGGGACTCTCAAGAGTCTCCTGCAGCACCATAATTCAAAAGCATCTATTCTTCGGCGATCAGCCTTCTTTATGGTCCAGCTCTCACTTCCATACATCACTACTGGGAAAACCATGGCTTTAACTATACGGACCTTTGTTGGCAAGGTGATGTCTCTGCTTTTTAAGATGCTGTCTAGGTTTGTCATTAGATGGGGAGGGGGAGAGACAAAACACTATTACAGATCACCAGCTGGAGGAGGAGAGGAAGAGTGTGAACACAAAGGAGAAGAAGGGGAGGATGGATGGAAAGCCTATATGTAAGTAAGATGGGGAAAGTGAACGATGAAGGAGAAAGGGGGAAAGGGGCAAATGATGTAGGCAGAAAAGGAATAGTGTAAAGATAAAAAGGTTGGAGTGAAGGGGACAATTCCGGAAATGGATGGAAGGAGAAGGAGGTGGAGGAAGAAAGGAAATGAGCTGAGGGAAGAGAGTGAGGAAAGAAGAGCAGACGAGGGAGGGGAAAAGGAGCAAGGGACATGGAAGGCAACCAGAGGATGGATAAAAGGGATGGAGAATGAAGAGAAAGGCAGGAGGAGGTTGCGCTCTAGCAAGCCCAGAAATCATTTCTCTTGCACTGCTTGGCTCTCTGCTTCTTCACAAAAGGAGGAACTATTTACTGCTGCATAATCCTCATATTCCTCATAATTGTTTTTTCTCTCTCTTCTCCATCTCTGGGGCCTGTTGTGGGGGGGGGGGTTAGTGGGGGAGGCGGGAGGCGGGGGGAGGGAGGCAAGAGATGCCATACTGCAAACTACCTCACTGCAAATAATTGTGCACTCAAGAGAATAGTCTGAGAATAATTGCCATCAAAACTCAGAGGTGAACTTTAAGAATCTAAATTTTGTACAGAATTTTTCAAGTGACTCATGTTTATTGATGAACAAATTATTTCATATGCCTAAAATGTGGAGTAATAAATGAATGAATAAGGGTGCAAGTCTTAAGTCTGCCTGCAGAAGGTGAGATGGCCCTTTAATACCTGATAATTACAATTAACTTTTTGTTAGGTTTAATCCCGATCTGAGTTTTATTTGACTAAAGAACTCTAGTTGAAAAAGAGAGCTTCTCAGTTCTACTTTATTACTTTTTTATTTCATTACTTTATCAGACTTTTTAAATACAGTGGTACCTTGGTTCTCAAGCTTAATCCATTCCGGAAGTCCGTCCCAAAACCAAAGCATTCCAAAACCAAAGCGTTCCAAAACCAAGGCACACTTTCCCATAGCAAGTAATGCAAAATGGATTAATCCATTCTAGACTTTAAAAAACAACCCCCAAAACAGCAATTTAACATGAATTTTCCTATCTAACGAGACCATTGATATATAAAATGAAAGCAATAAACAATGTACTGCAGTCACACAATCAGCCAGTAGCTGAACTGGGTTCCACACAGTCACACACCAAAAAGAGGAGATTGTGCAAAATCCGACAGACCTCAGCGTAACACTCCAAACGAAAGTGTGGCACTCAAATTGGAAGCGTAACACTCAAAATGGAGCATGTTCGACTTTCAAAAAAAGTTCGCAAACTGGAACACTTACTTCCGGGTTTGCAGTGTTTGGGTTCCAAGTTGTTTGTGAACCAAGGCGTTTGAGAACCAAGGGACCACTGTATATAAAAAGGCTTGTCAAATATTCTGTCCACTTTACTGTTCCTCCTAGATACAAAAATGGAACATATCTACCGTGTTCAGAGCTCCAACACTGTAGCCTCCCATGTTGAACAACCGGTTGAATTTAGTTTTTGAAACTAGGGTGGTATGATGCGTTCCTTTTCGATGTCTGGAATAAGACATTTTGTTGTCCCCCATTAAGAATTAGCATATTGTTTACCCAAAAGCCAAAAAGGCCAGTTAGAAATAAATCATTACAAAAGCAGTTCAGGCTGCAAGGCATTATTCCAGTTTAAGTTAATATAATTTTAATGAGCACTTCAGAAAAGGGATATGGTGCTTATGGAAAATGTCCCTAATTAATATCAGACCTTAAATTAGGAATAACAAAAAAGGCAGTATCATTTGGTCTCAAGCTGGAACTCAAGTATATTTTGGCATCATTACTAACTGTTAGCAGCAAGTTCTGAAAACAGATGCAAATCCTGATATGTGCCCTAAATATAAAACACATTGCACAAAAAAGCTCAGATAAAACATATATCTGTGCACTCACACATTGATTATAGTGTGCTATTTCCTGTACTAGCAACAAATATATTCCATTTAAGAAAGTTTCAGCAGTTTATTTTCTTCCGCTAATAGTTTTTAAACGTAAACTGCTAAGAGCATATGAGTTCTCTCGTCTTTTTCTGTCACAGATTTTTTCTGGTTCTCCCCCTCTTTGTCGAAAGTATTTTTTACAGATGGAAGTGATTGTAGCATAATATTAAAATAGTCATCGTCAACAACAACAACAACAACAACAACAACATATTCATGTTGTCTATTTTGGGGCTTGAATCTGGTTGTTAGAATGAGGCTAAATCTATCCAAAAACCATGACCACAATTACTGAGGCTAGAGAGCAATCTTAGAATCCTAGAATTGTAGAACTGGAAGGAATCCTGGGGGTCATTTAGTCCAACCCCCTGCCATGCAGGAAACTCAACTCAAGCATCCATGACAGAAGGCCATCCGAATGCAAAGCAAGTGAAAACATGTCCGGAGCCATTCTTGGCCACACTTACTTTTCCTCCACTCCTTCCAGGCACAGCTCACAATTTAAAACTCCATGTTCAAGCGCCCTTTTTTATCTTGGGAGCTTTCCCCATGAAAACCTGCTCTTTAAAGCTCAACTGGAGCAAACATCAATCTGCGGGAAACCCAAATTGACATTTGAGCACTAAAGAGTGGGGGGGGGGGAGTTCCAGGGGGGTGGATCCTGGACACAGAGCTTTTAAACACAGACTTGTGCCTGGAAAGAGCAGAGCAAAATTTAAGTGTGGATAAGCCCCCTTTTTATACTTCTGAAATGTATAAACTGCTCATTTTAAATATGCATTCTAACCTGCCAAATGATATGATTCAAACAGCAATCTGATAAAATCCTGCTGACTAGTCCTGCTGCTTTTCAGCAAGTTCCTTCCTATCATATTAACACTATTTTTACTTTCCAAAGTGCTTTATAGTCTTTCATTGCATTTGCTTTCACAGCCATCCTGTATTGATTTGCCAGTCCACTCAATTACAATGCACTAGTGATGTCATGAGGAATAAAAAAAACTACGGGAGCCTATTTTCTTTTTGAAAAGTGTATTGTGTAATCATAACATAAATATGGTTGAAAATCCCCAGATAAAAGGTCAATTGAAATATTAATAAAAATCCTTGAAGTTTGGTAAGTTAATGTTAAAACGTGACAAGCTCAGGTGTATTCTCATCACCTATCTTTTTTATATTAAAAAATATCTCTTCAAACATGTACAGTTTAACACTGGTTTTTATTGGCCCAAAATAGGATTAAACAACAATTAAAATTCAGTCACATTTAGCAGCCAAGCTGTGACCAACTTGTACATTACTGACTACTAAGGGCAAACTTTGGGTGACATTCTGGCTCCACTGAAATCAACTCCAGAACTTTTCTTTATTTCGCTGGGGCCAAAATTCTCCCCTTTACTTTAGTTTTTACTGGACTGGATTCCATTAGCTTTCCTATACTTCCTCCCTGACAAATGTACAAGGACTCTAATTGTTCACATGCATCTGTAAGTTCAGAGTTTGTTCACATACGAGCACACAAACACCATAACATAATTTTTCCAAACTATATATACACACACACTGTGGTTGCCAGATGTATCATTTTAAAGATTCTTGCTTTATTCTGGAGCTTCACAGTTCAACAAAATAAAATTGATCTACCTATCTTATGTTGCGACACTGTGGCTTTCCAGGTTACTATAGCTCTGAACGAACCTTTTAGTTTTCACTAAACCAGCAGCACATTGTTTTCTGTTATGCATACACAGTGCTATTTTTCCAGAAAAAGAGGTGCCGGAACTCCCCACGAGCCCCCTCTGGTTCTCTTAGAATGGCAATGGCGCCCACCTGAGAGGGACCATGCTAAGAGAAGCAGCGTAGGCCAGGATTGTGCAAGAGCCTGCCTATAAGAGAGTTTCTTTTCCCTTCCCAGTGCAGCTCTGAAGTGCTTCTACTGATGGAAAATGACAGGGAGAGAATGAAGGACAGGGATCAAGCAAATAACACAAGCTACTGGATGAGAAGGTAGAGCAGGTTAGTTCAGCAATTGGGACTGAATATGAAGTTGCTGAGCACCAAGGCAGGTGGCCAACACAGTGGCAGAATGAGACCCCAAGAAGAGCTGCTTCACACATTGGAAGCTTCTTGGCATGTCCCCAGGCATCTGAAGTGAAAGAGGATGCATGTGAGCTGTGGTGGGAAGCGATCAGGATATTTAATAGGGAGAATAGCCCAAGCTCTTGTTTTATTTGAAACGAATTTAAAAACAGCAACCCAATATTGTTATAAATATACCTAAGTTTCCCAATAAATATTGTAACCACTATCAGGAATAGGAGTAAATCGGAACAAGTCTTAGAGCCTCTCCTAACACTGCCATAGTGGAACAGGGTTTACTAGTCCTGGCGCTTTCCCCTCGACACAGTGTTAATGTCAGAAGTTGACATTAGCAGTCAGGCGCGGCGGGTTCCATCCCACATTGGGGCTGCCCAGTGAGCATGTGTGACGTCATGCCCATTGCACATGTGAGATCACCTGGGGTCGCAGCATGTGATGTGTCATACATGTGATGTGTTGAGTCGCCCGGCCGGGCACCAACAGTGAACCTTTAGTGGTGCCTTGGCACCCCAGAACCCCCAGAGATGGCGCCAATGTTAGCAGTACAAACCACAAATGACACAAGTGTTTCCATAGTATGTTAATAACTGTGAAGACCTACCTGCGCAACATCTGAATGGCTGCTTCTTCCTGGCCTTGTTCCTTATTTACTGTATATTGGCTGCTTTCTCTCTGCTCTCCTTTTGACCCCCAGTGTCCAACAACCATTAATATTCTTATTAAACTTTGTGGGGGGTTTTCTCATCTCTATGCTTGCTTTCTTATGGCTTCTTATATGTGGAAATTCCTATTTTTATAATATTAAGCTGGCCTCGTCTTTGTTCCACTTTAAGAAATTACCAGAATGCCATCTTTCTTCTTGCACTTCATTTATAGTTCCCTCTTTTCCTCCAGCTTCTCTCTCATTTTGTCTCCTGATTTTGCCTCCCCTCTTGCATATTAGGACCTTTTAAATCATAAATGCTGGCAATAAAAAAAGATGGAAGTGGGGTCAAATACTATGCTTTCCTCACCCTTTGTGAACTCTGTTTATCTACTCTGGAATTTGTATCATCTCAGATTTTACAAATACCTGTTCTCTGTTTTTAAAAAGTCAATCCTGACTTGCTTTTGGTGTAGTTCTGTGATGCTCCCTGCTCCGTGAAACTCACAACCCTGCTGCGTGAGCTCCGCATTCATCCCCCCTTCTTTTGGAAAGGGGGGAAATATATGGTGAAGAGACCCACACAGAAGAATCAAGGAAAGTGGTTAAGAAATTAAGGATTTGAAATTATATATGTTTGTCTTTGTGTTTGTATGTCTGTATTGTGTATTGTGTGTGTTTATATAAATTGTGAAAACCAAAAAAAATAAAATAAAATAAAAATGTTCCCCCCGAAAGGTGTGGGTCGGACAAGGGAGAGAGCTGGCTTGCTTCTGGCTTGCTTCTGGCTTGCTCTGCTTTGACGGGAGCACTTCTAGGCACTCTGCCTCTTCCGCATGTTAGGCACTCACGTCTGAATGCATCCTGACAAGCCAGGGCTGCAGGGCAAGAAGCTCCCACAGCTGCTGCGGCCCCAGCCAAGCCGCACCCCGCAGGTATTGCCAGTGGCAACGCTGCAAAAATAACTGACTTGACAGCCCAACCCGATACAGGCTACCAGGAGACATGAACTGAATGAAGACGGTCGAAAGCTAAAACCAAGCATTTGGGGTTCAGTTCAAACAAAAACAAGTTTCACAATTAGAAGACAGAAATGGCTGGCTGGTGTTTCCAGAAGTCATGAATTCAAAACTGTCTAATTTGGACATGAATCCTAATGTTTGATGGAACACTAAATAGCTAAGATGAAAAGGATGGGCTGTTTTTTTGCGTGGGGGGATTATCCACCCCTAAGTTAAAAGAAATGAAAGAAACCAAGCTAATCAAATTGTATAGGTATCTTGGCTGGCGTTCAGCCTGTCAGAGATTCAGTGAAGTGAAGTTAACATTTTTTTATAGCATTGAGCTTTTTAGAGAAGGGAAAAACAAGCTAGGTGTTCACTTAGCTGGCTGGGAGTCAAACAGGTGTATGAGACGAGAGTGTGAGAGACAATTACTGAGCCTTGCAAACTTGATGTAGGGATAAGGACAGTCTACATTCTGCACACCTTAATAATGAACCATAGTGTTCCCCTTATGTTACACATAGTTCAGGCAGATGGGCTACAACTCTGTTTCCACAACTGTCTCTTTAGAGCTTCAGGGTAGCAGGTAGCAGGATCGCCACCCTTTGTTTAGGTTCACCACATATGATAAAATACAGTAGATGACGATATGCCATGGTATGTTGCATTACAATACAGCATGAAGACTCTTTTACCTAGAGATGGATCACAGAGTGCATAAACTACTACTACTACCACTACTACTCGTAATAATAATAGCACTCCACCCCAGTCACTCTGGGCGGCTTCCAACATAATAAACGCACAGCAAAACACACAGCACTAAAAACTTCCTGATACAGGGCTGCCTTCAGATGTCTTTGTAAAGTTGCATAGTTGTATATCTCCTTGACATCTGATGGGAGGGCTTTCCACAGGGTGGACACCACCACCGAGAAGGCCCTCTGCCTCGTTCCCTGTAAATTCACTCCTCGCAGGTCAATTGTATTTACATTGCAATTCGATACTGACTTACCTGGGAGTAAGTCCCGCTGAACTCAATGTAATTTACTTCTCAGGAAGCATGTGTTGTGTATTTCCACAAATATTTTGCTTCCTTTTTCACGAGACAATTTGTCTAATCCATTCTATAACTGCATTCTACCCCTAAATAATGCAGGTGCTGATATGGATCTGAAGTACACAATGACTAAGCTAAGCAGCTTTCTCAAACTATTGCCTTTAGAGGAACGAATGTGAGCCTTGTACCAAGCTATTCCAGTTATGGAGACTTTTGGCTGTAATGAACGAACTAATTTATGGGAGTGAAGCAAGGCTTTCATCAAAAAGAAAGAAAACGTAAAGCTGTTTACGTAACCCACACAGGGCAAAGAAACGCCAGCTGAATACAGTGTGAAGCAGAGCCATGAGATATTGCGCCTTCAAGGGATCATCAGACATTCAAACCACAAGGCCAAAGGAAGACAGGTTGTTTTTTTAATGGGGGGAGCTCATACAGCAACCCCAACAGTTTTTGCTAGCCTACAAATGAGAGCAAAAACACTGCAATAGGTATGTCCCTTTTAAGCAGCCTTAGCCTTCCCTGCTTCTACCTGAGATAACTAGTGGAGTTCAAACATGGTCTTTACCTGAGAGCCGCCTGGGCACATCGGTGATGGCTGGAAGCCCCGTGCCTCTTGAGGAGGACAGGGGGGTTGTGGAATGAATGGAGGGTGAAGTCATCTGGCTCAAGTAGGAGGGGTAAGACTGGTCATAGGACCATGGAGGGGATGACTGTGCTTGTCTGGGGTCTAAAAACAAAACAAAAGAGAAAATAATTTAAAATGAAAGACTTGTCAAGAGGAGCAGCTGGTGAAATTAGAAAGCCTAAGCACCGTTTTCTCACAAAGAATGAGAATGAGCAAGTAAAAACTCCAAACATTTGGGTTGTGTTTTCTTAATGTCTCCATGGCCTATCTAATGCTGTTTGGAAGCGGCAGAATTAGTGAGTCTTCCAAGGAATGAAAGCAACAGGGGGATCCTATACATGCCTACTCTGAGTACGTCCCCCTGAGATCAATTAAATGTACTCCCAGGTGAGTATGTATACAATTGCGACTGAAGACACTGGAATTGGCAGGGGTGCTAACCTCTCCTAGGATCAGATCTGGGTGAGAGAATAAGGATGTTCCATAGGGGTGTTCATTTAGCCAAGATTTCCATTAAATATTCATTGAGAAAGGATGTGCAAGGAGATGATGGAAAGTGCAAGTAATTGTGGAGAAAATTGCTGGTTACTGGGAAAACTGACGTGAACATCTTCAGGACCACAGAGAAGCTGAGAGAAGAGATTTCAGAGTTATGTTCAGTCACTGTTCCAGAAGTGTTTGATATCTTGACAGAGTTTACTCGCAACATGGATACTGTAGATCTCCAAATGGAATAACACTTTTATCCGAAAGAACTAACTCGTATCTCGGCAGAATAATTTATATTAGAAGAACTACAGGTGTGGAGATAAGAGAGGCAAAAGTCTAGGCTTCCCGCTCCCACTTAAGACAACCCTCTGGGGAAAATATCTACCGTATTTTTCGCCTTATAGGACGCACTTTTCCCCCTCCAAAAATGAAGGGGAAATGGGTGTGCGTCCTATGGGGCGAATGCAGGCTTTCGCTGAAGCCTGGAGAGCGAGAGGGGTCGGTGTGCACTGACCCCTCTTGCTCTCCAGGCTTCAGGAAGCTATCCCCCCAGCCCGGCAAGCTCCCAGAGCGATGCCAAAGCTGCGCGCAGCTTCGCCATCGCTCTGGGACCCGTTCTGGGGGCTGGGGTCGGGGGAAGCTCCGGCTTCCCCCACCCGCAGCCTCACAAGCTCCGAGAGCTATGGCAAACGTGCGCGCACCTTCGCCATCGCTCTCCAACCCGTTCTGGGGGCTGGGTTCGGGGGAAGCTCGGGCTTCCCCCGCCCCAGCCCCGCGCCTGGGGGGGGGGATTTTTTTTCCTTTCTTTACCCCCCCCCCAAAATTCCTTTTCCTTTCTTTACCCCCCCCCCCAAATCTAGGTGCGTCCTATGGACCAGTGCGTCCTATAGGGCGGAAAATACGGTAACTTCTTGGAAGCCTATCTTCAGCCAGGATTCCTGGAGAAAGCTACAATGCAAAATCAAACTAGTAGCAATGTTTTGGAAATGAATGCTTCATCCAAAAGCTGGATCATGTGGCAAAATAAGATAAAAGCAAAAAACATTCTAGATCATGCAAAAGCATACATTAACTTATATTGCTGCTAATTCAAATTTTGTATGAGAAGCAAGGATGTTTGATGTACAATGTTTTTTGCTACGTATTGTTATTAATCAAATGTTTTCTTTAAGAAATAATATAATAATATGCCCAAACGTAAACAGATTTGAAGTTTCTACCACAGCAAATTGTCTTTCCAGTAAAAATGTGGCTTGCCTCTTCAAGCAGTTTAAGGAACTGTGAAAAATTAAGTAAAACACAAGGCTAAGCAAGTTCTCCATCATGCATATATACAGTATATACACAGACTGCGGGCAGTATTACAATTTAACCATCTACATTTTATTTTGCTCTTCTGCTGCTAGCTGAAAGCTCTGTTAGTATCAGTATTATCTTGAGTTATTTCCTTTGAGGGTGGAAGATGGTGGGGAAGTTATCAGCATAATACGAAAGGCCTTCCAGAAGTGTTTCCACAGAGTCCTCTCACTCAGTCGTGCCTATAAAGGCTGCCTAGTGGGACTTCTCCAGGGATTCAGACAAGGGTCTTTGCAGGCCCCCCCCCCCCCCCGGAGATACTGGGAACTGAGTCTGGGACCTTGTGCAAGCAAAGAAGGTGATCTGCCAATGAGCTATACCTTTTCCCACAAAAGTCATTCAGATAAGAATGTGCCATTAATTCCTCTAGTTATTTGACTGGGGGAACAGTCATTTCTGGATGTACGCTCCATTACCTATCACTCAGCGTAAGGCTGATATACACCACCCTGGTTTCCACTAAGAACTCCAAAGGGGATTCCCCCTGGTAATACCCACTAAATAAAGGTAAAGATAAAGGTAAAGGACCCCTGGACAGTTAAGTCCAGTCAAAAGTGACTGGGGTTGTGGTGCTCATCTCACTTTCAGGCCAAGGGAGGCAGCGTTTGTCCACAGACAGCTTTCCAGGTCATGTGGCCATCATGACTAAACTGCTTCTGGCACAACGGGACACCATGACAAAAACCAGAGCACACGGAAACGCCGTTTACCTTCCCACCGGAGCGGTACCTATTTATCTACTTGCACTGGCACGCTTTCAAACTGCTAGGTTGGCAGGAGCAGGGACAGAGCTCACCCCATCATGCAGATTCAAACCACCAACCTTCTGATTGGCAAGCCCAAGAGGCTCAGTGGTTTAGACCACAGCACCACGCATTAAATGCCCTGCTTTGAACTGAATGATTCTTAATATGTATTTTCTACATAGATATATATTTATCTGGGTTGCAGTGGGTAAGAGAAGGAAGAATACAATGAAGTTGGCAAACAGGTTCTTTTGCAATGTTATCTAGTGATTTACTGATGGAAACAGGATTTCCTCTTCAACATTTATGTTGTTTACTTTATATTGCTTACAAATCAAAAATATGTCCTACTTTCAAGAGAAATTGCTTTCTGACATCTGTGCCTCTGGAGTCTTATGGGCATAGTAAACACGTATCAGTCTAGATACTCGTACTTTCTACTCTTTGTAAAGCAGCAAACCAATTCTGGCTTAACTGTATCTTTGAACAGAGGTTTCCAGCCTCTGTTTTGTAAAATAGTAATATGATAACTAGATGGCAGAAGAAACAAACCCTTGTCGGGAAATTCATCTAATTATAACAAAATCCTCTTTCTCCCCTTCTGTATAGAAAAACCTTGATGTTTCTGCCATTCCCCCCCCCCCTCCGCCCCCGTTAAGACATGATTTGTTTGAAGAGATGTCTGGAACTCTGATACTTCCCAAAGCAAAAAATAACTGTATATCAGATATATGAAGGAGGCAGGGAAGCCTTTTATTTTAATTTTGTTAGGATTTAATTTACAGTAGGGCTATCTCATATAAATGCTTGACCAAGAAAAAACACCACTCCCAAAGTCAAACGGGTGCTTTCTAAATGCAGTGAACTTCTTCAAGCGCGTAGGGACTGGCATTATATTTACTCTTAACTGCATATTATTTTACAGCACAACAATAACACAACAAACTATCTAGAGAAATGTAAATAATTTTACATTATTTTTTAACAGATGTTCCTCTGATTTGGCAGAGAATTATTCTGGGCAACGAAAGAAAGCTGACAAATTAGCAATGGGCCGCAACAAGCATTTAAAGGGATTTTAGGGACCCACAAGACACTGAGGTCCAAACTGTGTATTCTCATTATGACTTCAAGCCAAATAAAGACCATATAGGAATCTAAATTGCACCGCAGGATGTTAAGTATAGTGATTTATTTTACTTAAATTGGGAATGCTTAAATGCATTGCTGTGCATTTAATTCTGGAATGTTCCCCAGTAACTCTCGTGGGATTGGTTACCTCTGGTCACTTGGGAGGGATCTTACTACATTTTCCACTTTGTTTTCTGTGTGAGTAACTGGACTGTGTTGGCTGCATTTCCATGAACACTAGAGAAGAGACAGTGTTAGATAACTCTCTCTCTCAATGCAACACAGGAGTGCTGATGTTTCTGTGCAAATGGATGTGGCAGAAAGAAGTACGGAAGTTGATGTTCTCCCAAAGAACCAGGAAGGAGAAGCCCCCCCCCCCGGGGTGCTCAAGTGTACGCAGTACTGGCCCCGCTTTTTGTTGTTGTTAAAAGGTGTGGCACTCACTGCAGCCACTCCATGGTGAGTATGGACACCTATTTTTCTAGGGGGGAACCTTTTGCTCTCCGAAGGCTGGGGCATGTGCCCTGGGAGCAGGCAGACATTGATTCATGGAGAATGAGTGTGAATGAGAGAATGGCAAAGTGGAGCCGACCTCACCTCAAGCAACATGTCAGCCCAGTGTGCGCATCAGCCTTGCAATGTGTCCAGGAACAACCCTCAGCAACAGAGACGTAGCTTCTGTGCAATAACCTGTCCCCTGATGGCTGCAGTCATGGCAGTTAACAGACAGCCATCATAGCCCTTCTGACAGCAGATGGATGCTACCGTCTCCTGACTGGTACCTTGCTGCACATTTGATTCTTCACAGACAAGGGAAATATCTGATGATTTCCAGTGTAAGGCTTCAGATAGTGGACTTCTTCATTCATACTTCATTGGGACATCCAGCATAAATCATGGGTCAAATCTGTTTTCAGTATGATATGTGTCATCTGTACACCAGGAATGGATTGGGGGGGCAGCAAAAGGGGGCATGTCACATGGTGTCCATGTGACAGGTTGCTGCGGGGGGGGGGGGGAGAGACCAAAATTTCCAACTAGCTGGGAAGCAGTAAGAAGCTTTCCCCAACGGACTAGCTCATTCCAAGGGCAGGGAGCTGCTTCTCCTCATCCAGAGGGAGGTCAATGGTTGTTGCTGCTCAGCAACTGGGATACAGGAGTGGCAGGGCTGAGCAGGGCAAACATGCCAAAGGGAGGTGGAGGTGGAACTAAACTGGCTTAGACTTTGTGATGATTCTGCTTTGATTTGTTATTGTTAATTATTGCATTTTTTCCTACTACACTACTGTTAGTATACACCTGTTTTTCTAGCTTCCATATTTATTATTTATTTCAAACATACAAAGTGCTTCTAGCTGCAGTCCTTACAACAACCCTGTTAGGCAGGAATGAGGAACCTCTGAGCCTTCAGCTCCAGCACCCCTGACTATTGGCTGTGATGGCTGGGGCTGTAAGGGGAGTGCAAGACTCATTGGTTCCCTAGCCCTGTTGTAAGGCAAGTCAGTATTATTACACACACACACACACACACCCATAGTGCAGGTTGGTGCTTGTGTTGGGGGCTGAAGCTGACAGAGAGCATCTTGTCTAAGGCCTCTGAATGAAATCATGGCAGATCCAAAATGTGAACTGTGGACGTCTTGATTTATAGCATGGTCTCTTTTTAGCACAAAAATTCCTAACCCTGACCACTTCTGACCTCCTGCAATGGCGTGTTCATCCCCACCCTATTTTTTTAAAGTCATAAAGAAAAGTCAGCACCACCCTATTCAGCTATTTTGTTAAATCTTCATTTTTAATTGCTTTGTATTCTTTAGAATCTGTGCTCTCTCCCATCTGGAGCACACATTTATTTAAAAATTATAAATATGTGCGTGAATAGCAAACAAGACTCTTTCCCCTATCCCTCAAACCTTTGTTGCGGGGCATGGGAACTTGTGACCCTCTAAATGATCTGGGAGCCGTGTGTTCCCTACAGATTAATTCTAGGGCATAAATATGGTACTGGGTTGTGCCTGAAGAATGGAAGTGTTGCGATATGGCAACACTGAAGATGGGCCACACCTGTTTGTGACTGTGTGGCCTGGCCCCTGATGATGTATAGATGTTAAGGTTCAATATAGCTGTTTAGAATTGAGCCAAACAGAACCACTCAAGGTTTATAGATAGACTGAGAGATCCATGTAACTTACGTCTCTAGATATCTGCCAATTAACTGATATAAATGTACTGTGTGAAGTGGTTCTAAAAGAATAGCATTGTACAGCAAGTTTTGCAGGCATTGCATTTTGCATGCATGTCTACTTCGCTTGGATGTCTACTTTGCCAAATTTATTTAGCTGTGTAATATAAAGAGAGTAATGGCCACTGGGGAATTGTTCAGGTGGCTTTCCCCTGTCCTTATTCTCTTGCTATTTCAAGTGGTGTGTCTGTGAGACCCAGTCGCGTGTGGGTCTCTGTGGGCCAGAAGCTCCAAGCTCACTCACAAATCATCATGAGTTCTGACAAGCACAGCATGCTTTCCCACTTGTTAAAGGCAAAGAAAACGCAAGAACCCCCAGAGCTGTTTAATCGGAAGGAGACGGGTTTTGCCCAGAGGAATGCTCAGTGCCGACATGGGAGGAGGGCAAAGCACCTACAGATGCTAGAGGAGCAAGAAAAGAGCCTGCGACTCACCCATCCTTCCTCTGCCCTATATAGCAGATAGTCAAAAGCAGACTAACCAGTGGAGAAAACTATTAGTTTCTGAACAGAAAAACAGGGCCGCTAAAAATATTGGGGGGTAATTACTAACAGCAGCCCTCCTTCTGTAAACATTTCTGCCCCCCCCCCCCCCTGCATGAGATAGACAAAAACTGCTGCCTTCATAGCATAGGGAGGCATGTTGCTCACTTCATTGCTTAGCTTCATGCATAGCTTGGCTGCAACAAGTAGCTAAAGGGGTGAAGCCTTAAATAATATGCAAACTGCAAATTCCCTACCATGTAGGTTCTATTAGAACAGGAAATGTCAAAGATTGCTTATTCATTTCTTCCATGAGTTTACTGTTATTACAGGCTTGCAAGTTAGGCGACCCTTGCCTTCACTGTTTTATTCAAAGAGGCTCAATCAACATGCAGGCAGGGTGGGAGTGGCGGCTGTTGCACAAAAGTCACATTCTCTTTAGTGTTTCACATAAGCAGACACAAATTCAAGTTGCACTCATAATAGTCTTTCTAGTGTCCCTTCAACTAATTTTTAAACCGCTTGTTGCCTCTCTGCCTACCTGCAGCACTTTCACAGGTGTGGTCAAGCTGCTGAGATGTCATGAAATGGCCACCAACATACCAACTTCTGAGAGGTGACGCAATGCGGAATATTTAGAAACAGCAGTTTCCATGAGGAAAAGTGTGAGTGCAAATTTAGAAATATTTTCTAGATAATTTAAATAGAAATGCAATGCATCTCATCATAGCTGGGAAAGCACCAGCTGACTGGTATGCCTGTTCAATCTGCTAACCAAGCACTGCTAACTGTTGATGGGCAACTTGAGGGCTCCTGATCTCCCTTTTTATAGTTGTTTATCTTTAAACCAGACTTGGACCAGACAGTCCTCAAGCAGAGCATGCCTCTGAGAGCCCTTTAAAACAGAGGACAGTCCTCTGTAAAGTAAAAACAGACACCTGACCGCTCTTGTCACACAGGTCCATACAAAGGCACAAAGGAGACAGGTGAGCAGGTAAGAAAGATGAGATGTCCCAGAGGAATCTGTGCAGAGTGGATGAAAGAAAGAGGACAGAGTATGCTGTGTACTTTGAACCAGCAACTGGAAGAATGATTATAGATAGAATCATAGAGTTGGAAGGGACCCCAATCTAGTCCACCCCCTGCAATGGAATCTCAGCTAAAGCATCCCTGACAGATGGTCATCCAACCTCTCCTTAAAAATATCCAAGGAAGGAGAAAGCCTCCCAAGGGAGACCATGTAGAGGAATAAACAGGCACGTACTAAAACACCAAGATCAATACAAAATACACTCTAATTAAAGTATATATATGTGTATATATATAGTGGTACCTCAGTTTACAAACTTAATCCGTTCCGGAAGTCTATTCTTAAAGCGAAACCGAACGATTGGAAGACTCATTTTGTTAGAAGTCTTTTTTATTTAAGTGTTTAATTAAGTATTAATTAGGAAGACTAATTTTTTATGTAAAATTTGCTTTTTCTTCTTTCTTTTTTCTGTATTTTCTTCTTTTTTCTTAATTCTTTTTCTTTAATTATCTTTTTGTAGTATGAGATTGTAAATTCTTTGTATAAGTATGTAATTTAAATGAATAAAGATTATTAAAAAAATACAAAAACCCGAAACCGTTCTTAAACCGAGGCGCGCTTTCCCAACAAGGCCTCCCACCACCGGTGCCCTTCCACCACCCGGCTTCCGTTCGTAGACCGAGGTACAGTTCACAAACCGGGACACTACTTCTGGTTTTGCGGAGTTATTATACTGAAAAGTTTGTAAATAGGGATGTTCTTAAACCGAGGTACCACTGTATATACAACAAAAGAACCCCATTAAAATATTAAAAAGTAAACATCCATTATTAAAATAGGTGATAAAATTCCATTAGATAAGCACAGCAATTAAAGCAGTAATTAGAGTCAAGAGGTCAAGGGAATGCCTGTGTAAACAGGTGCATCTTCAAATAATAGATTAAGAGTGTTTGCCTGGCCTTGAAGCAAAATCAGGTGCCAGTCAAGTCTCCATGGGGAGTTAACCATCCTTGGGACATGATTACAGTTGTGTTGCTCTTTACAACCGACTTGCTTTCTCCCACAAAGATCAGCAGAGGGGTGTGACACAAAGCAAGTTGGCTCCTCCGGTTGACAAGCAGAGCGCAAGCTTACCCCAACCCTTGCTGCCTCCCTTTGCTTTCTCCCGTGTACCTTTTCTCTCCCTGAACCTCACCGGCAAAACCATGAGCCTGTGAACAGGAACCATTTGAAAATCTAACAAGTGGTTATAGCAGTATGCAAAGCCAGGTTGACAGGCCAAGACAGGGGTGGCTAATTTGTGGCCCTCCGGATGCTGCAGAACTTCCTCTCAAACAAAGCCAGTTTGGCCAACAGCAGCAATGATGGGCATTGAAGTCCAACAACATCTGCAGAGCAACAGGTTAGTTGCCCCAGGGCTAAAAGCAAGGGTCCTTACTGGTCCTCCATATGGACTGCTCTCATGCATAAGGAAAACTATAGAATCAATATTTTCCAAGCTTGTGAAAAGAAATAATTGACTGCTAGCCTTAAGAACAAAACAAACAATGGGAACAATTTTAGTGACAAGCCACCAGAACCCTTGTTCCCAAAGGGTCACAACAGACAGTTGCCAACAACCCAAGACTGTCATGTATTTGCATTTAAAAAGAGCACTTTGAAGCTCCCTTTGTTTCTGTACTCCAGAGAGATGACAGTCTTGAGAATGTACTTTATTCCTCTCCTCTGGAGAGTCTGCTTATAGATCCAAACATCTATAAGCAACTGCTCAGTATAACACTGCAAGACAGCTACTGACTACAATACTCTGGGCAAACGGCTGAAACCCACAAAAATCTAAGAAGAATGTTCTGGAGAGCATGGGGAAAGTGGTGGGACTACAAATCCGCCCAGGGCCGTGACACCCAGGGAAGTGGCTGAGGCTTGTACAAGCACTTGTGTCAGTTACAGGGTCAGAGAGAAAAGGCAACTGCAGGAGTCCATAAAACACTCTACAGATTCCCATGAAACACAATGTTGGCTAGACAGCATTAATATAGTATGTTAATATTCTCCAAACCATGGCGTTTCATAAGGATGGTGGAGTAGCAAACACACCAGTATAAATTTTCACAGATGCATAGAGTACTCCAGTGACAGGTGAACAGATGGCAACACCTAAGCTCATAAATAGACAAATATGAATTTCCCTCATTTTCTTCAGAATGTATATTCAAACCTTCTTACAACAATAAAATATACCGTACATACTGTACAATAAAACCCATTAAACAACCATCACAAAATACCAACATCTTCAAAACAAAACAATCTAAATACCAACAAGAAAAGCCCAGCGACTCATAAAAACCTCTTTAGCTCCAGCCAACATGACCAACAGCCCCTCAAGTCTCAGTGTGTTAATGCATTATCATATGTGGTGGGATTGTAATGTAATTTTAAAATTTTGGGAAATGATATACAACAAATTGAAGAAAATGTTCCATTTAACACTTGTTTAAAAACCTGAAGCATTTTTGTTAGGGATTGTAGGGAAAGATCTGCCAAAAAAGATGAAAACCATCTTCATGTATGCGACAACGGCCGCGAGAGTTCTGGTAGCACAAGGATGGAAGACGGAAGAAACCCCAACTAAAGAATCATGGCAAGAAAAATTGATGGACTATGCAGAACTGGCAAAACTGACAACAGCTACGGGACAAAGATAACTGTGACTTTAAAGATGAATGGGAACCCTTTACGAAGTATTTGAAGATGCAACAAAGCGAACTGGACTCCTTGGCTGGCTTTGAATAAACATTCACAAACCTTTTATTGATAATAATCAGCTAAATAGTTTGAGGATCTATACAACTTTGTAACATGCAGAAAACAGCATTCTCAGAGAAACCAAGGACTAGAACTGAGGGAAGCTGGGGGACTGGGTGGGTTTTGCGGGGGAGGGTGGGGGAAGGGAGGAAAAATGGGGGGGGGGAAATAAGGATGATATGTTTTAGGATAATATGTTTTGTTTTAATTTTGAATAAAAAAATTAAAAAACACACAACAACAATAAAATATACATACTGTACAATAAAACCCATTAAACAACCATCACAAAATACCAACATCTTCAAAACAAAACAATCTAAATACCAACGAGAAAAGCCCAGCAACTCATAAAAACCTCTTTAGCTCCAGCCAACATGACCAACAGCCCCTCAAGTCTCAGTGTGTTAATGCAAATTAGAATATATGAATTAAACACACCAAGGTCTTGGGAAATAACATTTCTCCCATTTGTTAATTTCCCCTGCTGCCGTCACAGAATTTATGTGATTTCATAGTTTCGCTCATAACACTGTCAAAACAACTTGAACTGACAACAGCACACACTCCACATCAGGAAGCGTGGCACGGCAACAGACTTTGCTGTGGTCCTAAATACGCCAGCCAAATATCTTTTAAACTCAAGCATAATGAATTAATAGGGTATTTCCCCAGGCCTGAGAAATGAAAACTGTGTGCTGCTGAGGTTTAAAAAACTGTTTCTCATGGTTCAGACCGCTTGACTTTGCATGCTGTTATTTCGGTTACTGAAGTCACAGATTGCCTATAGATCATATGTTGGCATAGTGGTGATGGAGCATGAAACCTCACTTAACTCCCACTTACACTTCCTACTACAACTCCTCCACTGAAATTCCACCAGGCACACTGACCACATTCTTACCACCAGGCCTTTGGCTTTTCCTGTCTCATATAGAATAATCCTGGCCAGCTGTATTTTAGAAGGGGGGGGGGGAATCTAAAATATATGACAGAGGTGTCATATATGCAGACATGTTTTGTGAGGGTGGGGCTGGTGGAGTAGCACAATACCAGCATAAAATTTGGATTTGAAAAGGTTTTTTATTGATGATCAATGTACTGGCTTTCATTTGGGTCTGTACTTCCTCAGGAAACATCAAACCTTTTTGGAGAGTTTGTATTTCATGGCCTTTCGGTGTTGCTTCTGCAGTGCACTAGTTAAAATGCCCTGCTGAATAAAAATGACCTTCTACCAATCCATATCTGCATTGCCAGATTCTGCATGTTTCACAGAGGGTTTTAAATCATTATCAATAAATACAGTGTGTGTGAGAGAGAACTAAATGTGTATAAACTAGATGTGTGTACACATCTAAATACAGTACAAATGCATGCTGAAAAGGATTAAGTGGGGACTAAAGTATGGAACATGGAAAGAAAATAAAATGTAATACTTGGGTCAACATCTACTTCATCATTATTCAGAAGGGATTTGATAGGGATACTAAAGGCTATAGTAAATCATGCATTACCTGTGGAAGAGCATGCCTGGAATAAAGTAAGCAATTTAACTGAACAAACAGAAATGAAGCAACTGTGTTTATGTTTGCTTTGTAGAAACTGATGCATTTCTTGTCTTAATTATTCCAAATACCCTACTGTAATTAAGCCAAAGTACCCGCAGTTGAAGTAATCAAATTTCCCTCTCCTCGTGTTGTTTCCTTGTGTCTATTTTAGCAAGGAAGCCTCCAGGAGGAGGAACCTGTCAAGAAGTGCTACATAATAAAGACATAATGCAAAATCAATAAACATAACTAATATCAAAGTTCTGATTACAGTATTCTGATTCTGGAGTAATTTCTCAGCACAGCATTTTTTTTTTTTGTGGTATGCCAGAATACTACCTGGGCATGATATTATGGAGTACTACTACTCCTCCCTGTGCAGAGCTACCTCTGACACTCAGAGGAAAGGTTTTTTTCCTGCCAAACTAAATGCTTGACTGATTGCACATTATGAAGATTAGAGCTGGTAGAACTCTATAGCTGAAGACCTTCTACTATAAAACTCTGCATGTTCACCACTACTCCCAATGGGCAGAACGGGCGAGATTCACTCAAAGAATCCCATTAGCAGAAACGGTGTGCATATGGGCTTCTGCCTGAGCACGGGGCTACCGCTTATCATCTGCAGACTTACACTTCTTACTCTCTTCTAAATGAGATATTGTAATATTTCCACTGCTGCCTCTTTAGCTACATAGAGTGAACTGTGAACTCCTAACATTCTCTATAGTAGTCAATACCCTCATTAATTTGAACAGCATCTACCATTTATAGGCTTTTAATGTGCGGCTCTTGACTCAGAACAATCATAAGCCAGCAGCAGATTGTTCTATGGAAAGCATTTATGTGAACAAGAGGAGTATGTGACATTTCAAAAGTTACAGGAGAATCTAGGATCCATCCGTGTGACAACATAAAATGATCACCATATGGAATCAGGAAGAAAACTTGTTCTCAGTCACTAGTCTAGTATTATATAACAATCAAACAAAGAGTCAGTGCAGAACGGGGGCCACCTCCTCATGGCGAAACCCCACCTTTCTGAGATATGAGCAGGAGACTCCAGTGGGCAGGGCCAAGGAGATGGCTCCGGTCTGCTCAGCCATGAACCTCCCTGCTGGGCAACAACTAAGTGGGAAGGAGCCAGAGGATGAACGCCAACCACAGAATCCAGATCTTCAGACATGTACCACAACAATTTAGGATCACATCACTTTATTTACTAATTTAAAAAACTTATCTCCCTATTGCCTGCCTGCCACGCTGCACTTCCAGTGCCTTTGCATCATTCAATGTGGCTTGAAGCAGTTAAAAACTCATGTCCCTAGTAGTATGTGTAAATGGGCCTGAACTCAAGACATGCCTGTATAGACTCAGCCTTCTTTTTTTAAAGGATAAAACAAAATTGGGGCTTGCACTGAAAAAAGGGCTGCATTTCATTAACATTTCCCGCTCCCCACCCCACACCCACCAAATGGCTTTCCACTTTTTATTGGGATCTTTAGAATAAAATTGTATATAAACAAAGAGAAGTTCACCCAAGTGTGTGTGTGTGTGTGTGTGTGTGTGTGGTAACAATTGGCCTAGGTTTGCTGCTGTTTCTTTTTATATGGACCTCAGCGCTTTAGATTTTCTCTGCTTTCCCTACACACATTCTGTTTTGAATAGTGAAAGCAATCTCTTGGCTTGAAAATAAAATGTATGCATCTCTCAAAGTGACCTGGTTCATAGTTTACTGAAACAGTGATGCATAGCTATGGATGCTAGAGAGAAGCCACAATATCACATAATAAACGTGGTAAAGGGGGGGGGGGCAGAATGACAATGCTGTGCAAACTATCCTAAAGAGCAATCCTAAATAAACATGTATAGCTGGAAAATTTACATATTTTTATCATTGCGTGTAGACCAATTCCATGAATGAGACCGGAAAGATGAGAATTTCCTCTCCATTTCATCCCACCCCCAATTTTGACTGCAAACAAGAAAGAAGACTAAATGATTTTGTCATGAATGCTACAGAAAATTCTATTCCCCACTAGCTTACATTTGCTTATACCGCTCACTTTGCAACAGTTATTTTTCTACATTTTGAAACAATAAAAGGCCTACTATAATCAGTCATTCCCATGGCCCATACAAGCCCATGGTTCTGTCTCTTACCTGTAATCTGACTCTGTCCTTGTGGATTAAAAGGGCTTGGTGCAGAGTTCAGAGAGGGCCGTGGGCTCTGAGTCGGGACCCCTACTCTCATACTGGGATGAGGAATGCGCCCTAAATCACTGAGCCGCTCAGAGAACAAACTAGGTTTAGAGTCATCAAGCTTCTGTCTGTGCCCTGGAAACAGCAAATCATAAAATAAAAGTGTTGTTAGCATGACTGAACAATGTAGTATTAATTTTATTTTATTTTACTGCAAGTACCAAAGAATTTTTAGCTTTAACCTGGATCTGGTGCAAGGAGTGAACTACAGACTCTTTCACCCGTCACAATAACCCTACATGGAATATACTTGTGTCATTTTCCTTATACATAAGTAAATCGCTTACATGAGCACAAGAATGTTGCATGTGAACGTAAGAACTCTGCTGGATCAAGCCAAAGGCCCGTCTAATCCGGGATCCTGCTCTTACAGTGGCCAACTAGATTCCTATGGGAAATCCACAAGCAGAAACAGGGTGAGAAGGCGCTCTCCTTGCTTGTGAGGCCCAGCAACTGATATTCAAAGCAATACTGCCTCTGACAGTTGAGGTACAACATAAGCATCATGACCAGAAGTCATTCATAGCCTTATCCTCCAGGAACTTGTTTAATCCTCTTCTAAAGTCATGCCGGCTGGTGGTCACGTTGGTTGCAGGAGGAAATTTCATAATTCCTATTTATTTACAGTACGTATTCTTTATGCACTGTGTACTTTCTCTAATCCTGAATCTTCCAACTTTCAGCTTCACTGGATGGCCCTGGGTTGTAGTATTACAAGAGAGAGGGAGAGAGAGGGAGAGAGAGAGAGAGAGATGGTCCCTGTCGACTTTCTCCATACACAACAATGCATAATTTTATAGGCCTAGAGCTTGTCCCTCATTTTACTCACTTTTTTCCAAACTAGAAAGACCCAAATGTTCGGGGGGAGCCAAGCAGCACTCCACACTATTCCAAGTGTGGTCCCGCCACAGATTAGCATAATGACACCATGACATTGGCAGTTTAATTTCCAATCTCTTTCGTAATAATCCCTAACATGGAATTCTCCATTTCTGCAGCAGGATCAACATCCTCATCAAGCTATATCCACTACAACCTAAAGTTCAGTCACTGCCAGTTGAGACCCCAGGAGGGTATAAGTGAAATTAGGATCACTTTATCCTTGCTTACATGGGTTTGAATTTTCCATTTTAAAGCCCACACACCCAATTTGGGGAGATCCTTTTAGACTTTCTAATAAGTGCTTTTTCTTTAACCACCTTTAACAATTTGGTGTCATCAGCAAGCCTAGACACCTCACTTTTCACCCCTAACTGTAGACAATTAATGAACAAGTTAAAAAGCACATGTCTCAATACTGATCCTTAGGGGACTTCATTTTCTACATCCTTCCATTGGAAGAACTGCACTTTTATTCCTACTTGCTGCTTCCTGTTCCTTAACCAGTTAACCATGACTGCTAAGCTTACTCTGAGTCTTTGGTGAGATATTTTTGAGATATTTTGTCAAAAGCTTTTTTTGACAAAAGCTTTCTATGTGCAGGTCTGAGCAGTTGTTCCTTTGCTCCACCACTTTCCCCCAGAAAACCCATTCTTTAGAATCAGAGTAAACGTCAATCCAAAGAAAATCTGATTGACATTTGCTCTGATTCAACGGTAAAGACCGGGTTTTCCCTTGGGGAAAGTGGCAGGGCAAGGGGATTTCACAGTACAACAAGAAAAGGTTTGTATCACTGCTTATAAACATAGAACCCAAACCGTTACTGAATTGTTAGGCTACTTAACAAATCTCACATGCTGGTCAAAATTCTGAAAACTCATAAATGTTGCCACTTCTTCCCTACAGAAGCACAATATGTAAGAGATGCATGTAGAATCACAGGATTGTAGATTTGGAAGTTCAACCCCCTGCAATGCAGGAATCTCAGCTAAACATCCACGGCAAGATGGCCATCCAACCCCTGCTTAAAAACCTCCAAGGAAGAAGAGTCCACCACCTGCCAAGTTGGAATCTCCTGAGGCAAACCCCAAAATGGTACAGCCCCTCCCCGACAGGGAAGAAGGGGTGATGGAAGCTCTACCTCAGAAACAAGGAGGGGAAGAAAGTTTGACAGCAGGATCGGCTGCCCCAGTGGATCCTGCTGCGTCACCTTGCCTCATAAGCCCTGCTAGCACCAAACTTATCAATGCTCAAAAGGTGTTTAGGGAGAATGCTCCTTGTGTAGGCAGAGAACAAGGAGTTTGATGTAAAGTGAGGCCATTCAAATAAATTCTGGAAGTTTGCAAAATTGATGCATTGAGCATTCTACCTTAGGAATTTAAACTACTTTCCTTCCTCAGTAGAATTTTTAATGAAAACTTTATTTTCTTCTTCTTAGAAAGGGGGACTTGTGAAGAAATGCATAAAATCCAAACCCAAGTAGATGCTCTATAAGTGTAGTTAAGTGGCGAGAAGCTATACACACAAAGATACTATAAAATGATTTCTCAATTGGCTTTTAATGAGATTGTAATAGTGGTTTCATTAATACTGTAAGTTCTCAATTACCGTATTTTTTGCACCATAACACTCACTTTTTTCCTCCTAGAAAGTAAGGGGAAATGTCTGTGCGTGTTAGCGAATGCCTATGGGTGGTGGGGGGGATCTGCTGCAGTCGTGAGCAGAGGATCCATGGTTCCCCTTCCTTCCCTCCTCCGTGGCTCACTTTGAAACAGCAAAGCGGGAGAAGAGCCGCTGAGTGGGGAGGAGAGAGGGACAGAGAGCCTGCTTGCTTTAAAGGAGCAAAGCAGGAAAGGAGAGGAGCTGCTTACACGAGTGTAAGCGGCTCCTGTCCGGTTGGTTCCTTTAAAGCAAGCAGGCTCTCTGTCCCTCTCTCCTCCCCACTCAGCTCACTAAATAGCAGCAAAGTTTTTCAGCTCAGGGATGAGCATGGAGGAGGGAGAAAAGCAGAGCCCGCTTGCTTTAAAGGAGCAAAGTGGGAGAGGAGAGGAGCCTTCTCCCCTTATACCCCTCTTCTTCATTATTAGCAGCATCCTTCTCCACCCACCCCACGCATGCTTCTTCTCCCCTTAAACCCTTCTTCTGCATTATTAGCAGCATCCTCCTTGTCCCTTGAGTGCTTTTCTTTCCCTCCCCACTTAAAACGTGGTTACAAAGCACGGATCCACATGGATCCTCAGGATTTTTGCACTGGGTCACCCCAAAGTCACCATCAGATCACATAACATGTCCATGGCTACATCTTGCACCAAAAAAATCACGCAACCACTGTTGCCTGGGGCCGCAGTGGTGCAAAAACGTGGTTACAAAGCATGAATCCACATGGATCCTCAGGATTTTTGCATTGGGCTACTCCAAACTCACTGTCAGATCACATGTCTGTGGCCACAGCATGAACCACAAAAATCATACATCCACTGTTTCATTTAGAATATTTTTTTCCCTTGTTTTCCTCCTCTAAAAACTACGTGCATGTTATGGTCGGGTGCGTGTTATAGAGCGAAAAATACGGTAATTCTATTCAATATTCTTTCTCTGTGTACGTACCTAAGTCAGATATTTCTCCTTCCCACTTTTTATACTGGCTTCTATTTACAGTGGAACTCTCTTCAGCATAGAAATCTAAATAAATATTGCACGCATTGATATGAAATCCATGCTTAAATATGAAGTTAATGTTCCCAAATCCTTCCTTCAGAATCCCAAAACTCTTCACAAAACATGAAGCAAACCAGGGTACCCTGCCACTGCCATCACTGCCCTTCCCTCTTTCCCTACACCTTTACTCCAAACCTTGGCATTAAACTGTTTAATGATATGTTGCCATTACTATAATGAATCCATAACTCTCATGCTGCTTCCAAAATTCTCCTGCACTAAAGAACTGGGTATAAAACTTGAGAGAGAGGGAGGGAGATAAACAAGAGATCTCAGAGGAGCAACAGTGGTGCCCAGCAACTGAATTCTTAGTATTCATAGGAGGACCAGCAGCCCAGTTTCATCATTATATAATAGGATAAAAACTGTTTGCCAGTTGCCATTGGATTAGCTACTGGGATGTTACGGACTGTCCACAGCTATTCAAACAGATGAGGTTAGACAACTGTTCTTTCCACCATTAATATAAAAATGTGCCCACACATCATGAAAATGCTCACTTTCACTACCTGTAGACAGGGTATCATTGGAAGATCTTCCCACACTGAGATGGTTCATTCCTCCCCAACTGCCAGCCTCCTAATACCTTCTGTCTTGGCCCAAGCCTCTTAAAACAGTCCAGAGGGCAGAAGTTACAGATATCTCTATGTATGTGTGAAAGGAGAAATCCGCCTCCCGTGCAAATGGGGAGAATAGAGAGAATTTGAGGTCAGGCTGTGCTAAGAAAGACACAACAAACTCCATCTCCTGGTGGTACAAAACAGGGATGAGTAGTAGAAACTCCTGTAAATCCACTGGAGAAGAAGGATTGGACTTCACACATTAACTCTTCTTGCTTTGGTGCCATGATGACATGATGTGTGTAGGAAATGGGAAGTCAGTTTGACTGAGTGAAAACACTTTGCAAAGAGTGTACAAATAAGGTGGATTCTGTGCACATGGAGTTCAGTCACTTCTGAGGAAGCTTGAGAGCAAAGTGCTATGATGCCAGGATTCATCTGGACACAAGGGGAAAGAGCAGAGAACTTTGGGAAGGATAGCCATATATAGCAGGGTAATGAATACAGCATGCCGTCCTAATAAAGGAATTGTCTACACCCAAATTCACGGTGGGTAATCAAGTGTGGAGTCGAATCTGATTTACATCACAATCCTAACCATTTTTACGTAGATGCACGTCCCTCTAAGTTCAATGGGAACTGTTCTCTATTAAGCATGTTTAGGATTTCACCCTTTAGTCCACAGCTGTCCAGAATCAAGTAATATCTTGAAGTGATGTAGGAACCATTGGGTTTTGATCAATTTTCACTACTTGGAAGAGGAGCAATGTTTATATTGAAATTTCACATGTTACAAAAGCACTCAATAAACTCAAGATAATTATGTGGTCACAATCATTTTGTCTGCTTTTCATGTTTCTAATTCAATTTCCAAAAAGCGAAGTCACACATTTCCCTTGCGGTGACAAGTCTTGGCACAAGCGCAGGCACACCTCGTACATCTTGCCAGACTGGAAATGCATGACTTCTCCTTTTGCAGGGTCAGCCGGCAGTGTTAAAAATAGGTGTGCAACCCATTTTTACTTCTCCTTTCTTTATGATGGGGATGGGGAACCTGTAGTCCTCCAGATGTTGCGGGACTACAACTCCCATTATCCATGGCCATTGGCCAAGCTGGTTGCGGCTAGCAGGAACTGGAGTCCAACATCATCTGGTGGGCCATAGGTTAGACACGGAACCTACTGTATTTTTTGCTCTATAAGACTCACTTTTTCCCTCCTAAAAAGTAAGGGGAAATGTTTGTGCGTCTTATGGAGTGAATGCAGGCTGCGCAGCTATCCCAGAAGCTAGAACAGCAAGAGGGATCGCTGCTTTCACTGTACAGCGATCCCTCTTGCTGTTCTGGCTTCTGAGATTCAGAATATTTTTTTTCTTGTTTTCCTCCTCCAAAAACTAGGTGCGTCTTATGGTCTGGTGCGTCTTATAGAGCGAAAAATGCGGTAATTCACTCCGGCTTCATGTGTATTGACTAAGCCTTTCCATTTTACCAGGCAACCAAAGTAGCACATTTTTTTTTTACAGGGTTAACATAGGTGTTCATGTTTTCTTGCTTGCTTGCACAACAGCACAAAGCTGCAGCATTAGTGAGAATGTGCAGTTGCAAACTTTTCTCCAGAATTGAGAAATAAAAATAGTTTTTTAAAAGAAGACCTGTGAGGGTGGCAGGCAAAGGAAAAAATCATTAGAACAGGGATGAAAACCATACCAAAAAAGTCTGGAGGCAGCTTTTGGGTTTTTGGCAAGGAATGTTGCACTGCTGTGTAATACACATGCAAAACACATGGTTCAAATATAATTTGGCAGCAATTAAAGGAGCAGACAGTAAGATGCAATGGTAGAGCCAGTCTGCAAAGCTACCATTGCACAAGTCTTAAAAGCTATAGGCTGCAGTGAAGACAAGCCCTAGGTTATATTTTTATCAGGAAATTATTGCAGGTGATAGATTCATAAGCAAATATAGCATCCTTCGGGGTGGGGTGGTGGAGGAAATACAAATGCTTTATCTGAAGAAATCTCATCCTAGCTTATGTAAAAGGTGTAGGTGTATTTTAAGTTCCTAATCTAGCGCACTTTTACAATATGCAGAGAAAGTGGTTAGAGAGAAGCACTTCTTTCACTAGAGAAAACCTTTTCTCTCACAATACAAGAATCCAGCATCATCCAATGAAGATTTGGGTCAGACAAGAGCAAGAACTTCTTTACACAGCACATACTTAAACTATATGCCATATGTCCTGATTTTCCTGGACATTACCAGGTGAAAAGTGACGTCTGGGGAAAATTTCCAGAAGCCGGTGGTTTGTCCTGGATCTTTGGCAAGTAAACCAAAAAATCTCAATTTTTTGAGGGGGAAAGCTAAACAACTTTCAGGTTTTCCTAATAATGCGAGGACATGGAGGAGTCATGATCACTGCATTCTCTCTCCAGGATCCAAGGTGCACCTTTGAGCACTTAACACTGGGGAACAACAGTTAGCAGAGCGCCCCATGTGCTCTGTCTTTCTTGTGGCTTCCCATCTTTCTCTGGCTGGCCCTTGTGGGAAGTGGGATGCTGGATTAAAGAGAGCTAATCCCCAGGGCTTGTTTTAGGTTACAAAAATAACCATAAAGAATTGTTATCAAGTACAAATGGGAAATACAGGTGACTATTCTCTGTCAGATGAGCTTTTATCTTCTGGGTAGCTTCTATGTTGCAGATTTTAAAAAATACCCTCAAAGCAATTTGTCCTGCCCTACTATAACAACATGACAGCGAAGGCCAACCTAGCCAAGAAGTTACAGAGAAAATTATTAAGTATGGAGAGGAGCGGGGGGTGGGTGCGTGAGGCATATTCCTGTTTGCATTGCCATCATATTACTATGGCTCTGACCAGCCAAACTACTAACTGTGGGCCCTCTTAATAGCAAGAATTCGCAGTGGCTAAAACCACTTTCCCTTTCAGGTCTCGTGAGGGTGGTTCACTCAGTCACACATTTATGATGTACAAAAGTAAAAGGTCCACTTCTTAAAGCTGCAAAATGCAACTAAATTTGAAACATCTTTGGATCTGAACCTCTTTGCCTTTGACTCAAGGAGGGCAGCCTGCAAAGGAACTCCAAAGAGTTTGCCACCAGGAAAGGGGGAAATAGCTCCATATGACTGAGAGCTCCTCTGGTTCTCAGCCAATTCCTCTTTGCAGTTCCACTGAAGATCACAATGCATGCTCCCAGGAGGACTGGATCAATAAAACATCAGACAACAGGACTGCTGTAAACAAAATCCCCAATTGGTGTGGGAACATTGGACTCCAGTATCAATAGATCTTCCACATTAAATGGTAGATGCCTCAGTTAGCCCTTGAAGGAGGTGTGTGAATTATCTAGCCCCTTTCACCAACAACCCCCCCCCCACTTATTTTCAGAAAATTTTGACCAAAGATTTGAGGATGGCATCTATTGGAAACAGCCTGTTGTCCCTGATGCCTGAATGGGCTTCTCTTTCTTTCCCTGAAAACTATTTTGTTTTACATCTGGACTCTTTGGTCACTTTGTACAAAGGATCTGCACCTCTGTCCCCCCCCCCCCCCCCCGCAATCCTGAGCTGAAAGCAACTGCCTAAGCTTCTCAGGACAGACTATCAGCAGACGGGGTGAGCTAGGTCTGCTCAATGCCATCTGCAATTCACCTGTTCACAAAACTAAAATAAGGATCTACACCCAGAAAGGGGTGGGTAAAGGAAAGCTGCAACTGAGAGATATCTTAGTGTCTACTGCACAGCAAATAGTGGCTCTAGAGCCCAGACCAGAACTTATAATTTGCTTGCATTTCTCCTTTGCCCGTCTTTCATCTATGTCATCAGTGCATCCTTTCCCTATTGGCATAAGTAGCTCCGGGGGGGGGGGGGGAGGCCTGTTGCAGAAGCGCTGCCTCAACAGTGGCTCATAGCTCCTCCCAGTCACACAGGGCCATCTGCAATGCAGAACTGCCTGCTTTCCCTCCAGCTAGCCATGCTCCCACACTTTCGAGGATTTGCAAAAACTGTGGTTTTCCCAAAGTTCTGGACTTAGTGCAATGAAGGCATCCGAACATGCTTGAAATCTCCACTGCCAACAAGAACTCTGTACATGTGCAGTCGCGTGTTACGTTTGCTTCAGGATGCGAATGGGGCTCCGGAATGGATCCCATTCACATCCAGAGGTACCACTGTACATGCTTCTAGCCCTGAGCCCGGTCTTGGCTGGGGAGGGCAGGGTATAAATATAAAAATATTATTATTATTATTATTATTATTATTATTATTATTATTATTATTATTACTATTATTAGCTACCATCCATTCTTAAGGAAATCAGCCCTGAGTGCTCATTGGAAGGACAGATCCTGAAGCTGAGGCTCCAAGACTTTGGCCACCTCATGAGAAGAGAAGACTCCCTGGAAAAGACCCTGATGTTGGGAAAGATGGAGGGTACAAGGAGAAGGGGACGACAGAGGACGAGATGGTTGGACAGTGTTCTCAAAGCTACCATCATGAGTTGGACCAAACTGCGGGAGGCAGTGGAAGACAGGAGTGCCTGGTGTGCTCTGGTCCAGGGGGTCACGAAGACTAAACAACAACACCATCCCAAACATACCAAGCAATCCATTGTACATACCCAGGTCCTACGTTATAGCTGCATCTCTTCCAACTCTACAGACAGAGACTCTCACCTAAGAGATCTACAGCAAACCTTTTTAGAACTAAAATATCCACCTGATGAAGTTAAACAACACAACAACAGAGCCCGACTGGTGTCCAGAAAGAACTTGCTGCAAGACAGACCCAAAAATGAAAATAACAGAACACCACTAGTAATCACATAAAGCTCCCCAAGTAAAAACAGTTCAATGCATCATCAGAGATCTACAACCTCTCCTAGACAATGACAGCTCTCTTTCTCAAGCTCTGGGAGGAAGACCTTTCATTGCCTACAGTCAGCCACTCAATATTAAACAGCTCCTCACCCACAATTATACAACAGCCAGACTTAACATGGACACTGGTACCAGAGCCTGCAATAAACCCAGATGTCAACTTTGCTGCCACATACACCGGACAACACCATTACTGGCCCCAACAACATCAAACATACCATCTCAGGACTATTTAATTGCTCATCTTCTACCATTGTGTATGTCATCAAATGCCAACAGTGCCCTTCAGCTCTCTATATTGGACAAACAGGCCAAACCCTACACCAAAGGATAAATGTACATAAATCTGACATCAGGAATCACAAGACAGAGAAACCAGTAGAAGAACACTTCAATCTCCCAGGACATTCAGTAAAGGATCTCAAAGTAGCTGTCTTACTACAGAAGAATTTCAGAAATAGACTGGAAAGAGAAGTTGCTGAATTGCAACTTATTGCCAAACTTAAAACCATGGAGAGACCTGGTCTGAATAGAGACATTGGATTCTTGTCTCATTATACATGATAAAGCTATTTTATCATTGCTTTTTCCTGTAAGACCGATTGCAGTCGTTAACAGTCATCAACAGGTTTACCACACCTATCAGCCAAACACCCATGCCCACCACCCTTCTGAGTAATACCCCTCCCCACCCTCTCACTGTATATAGGGGTCTGGTGACTTCTGTAGAAGTGTGCATGCACACAAAAGCTCATACCAATAACAAACTTAGTTGGTCGCTAAGGTGCTACTGGAAGGATTTTTTTTTTATTTTGTTAAGATATCTGTATGACATTGTAAACAAAATAGGTTTCCCCCATCCTATCCCTAAATCAGAAAATCCAATGGAAGAGTTGCACTATTTCCCTGGTTGTAAATGGTCTGTGGTGCTACTATTATGGGCCTGCACAGATTGCTCTGGCTCAAGGGTGAGGAACCCTTGGCCCTCCAAATGCTGCTGGACCACAACTCCCATAACCTTTGGCCATTGGCCATACTGGCTGGGGCTGATGGCAGTTGGAACCCAGCAACATCCTGAGAGCTACAGCTTTTCTCCATCCCTGCTCTAGCCATTTTCTTCTCTATGGTCTGTCTTTCCCTTCTAGTAATTAGCTCTATCACTTTAGCCCTTCCCTTTCCTAAAAGGATTGTCTTATTATCCATTTTTTTCTCCCTCCTCTCCTCCTTTTTAAAGGAAGTCTTTGGAGGTATCACCTAAGGTATTTGCAGTGGCAGTTTGTTGTGATGCCAGTAAGTGATGTTATTACCACTGCACCAGGGCCAGGCAATTCATCTTTTGCTCTTGAATTTCATGCAATACATCATATCAGAAGGATTCTGCTCCAAATCAACCACCTAGCTTAAGTTTGAAGAGAAAAATAAGTGTGTCATAAATCAACTGCAATCAACAAAGAGTAAGTTAGTGCCTCCCTAACAGGGTTCCAGAAACAAGGCAGAAAAAAGAGCTACTGTTTATAAACCCATACTAATATAAATGTTTATTTATGATAAACTGTTGCTCTCCTTGTTAGTTTCCCTGTGGAACCCTCTTGGTGAGCCAGACTATTCAAGGTTGCTGTTTTTATTTTAAAGTCAACAAAACATAGCCAAACCATTTTTATCACAGAAAACAGAAATCTTGGAGTCCTTCCAGTCTATTGGGTAGACATAATTATGAGAAGAAATATATAATCTACCCAAGAGACATAATTACATAATTAAGCCCTAGGCTCTATGTAAGAAAAGTTCTTACAATTCTCCAAACAAGGCGCTGCATAGTCCTCATAACTTTTACTCACTTATTGAAATAAGGGGGAATATGTTGGTTTTTAAATAGCCCAGGGCAGAGTTTCTGCTACAGATGGTATCATTCTAGTAGGAGAGTAAGGACATTTCCCTACATAATCTGGGCAGGGAGGAGAGGGAGGTGAACTGGTAGCAACCAGTCCCAAACTGGTGGGGGGGACTAAATAAATTGCCCTTTTTATATATTAAAAAACCCACCCATTTTTGCACCACTTGCCCCTTTCTTCAGGACTACAATTGACTGGTGAAAGTTTTCAGTGCAGTTCTACTTCCCAAACATCCCCAATTCATCCTGCAAACTTGCTGGACATTATTTGCCAATGAGAAATCAAGGGCTCTGACGGGTGACAGTTTCAGGACCAAGCGCCCCATCGCATCACTTATTGTCAGGGCAGAGGAGGAATGGTGGAGTCTGCCTCCCCAGCCTGGCCCTTCCAGAGAAGAGGAAGACAGTTCAGAATTACAAGGGGGCTTTGAGGGAGGTCACAGCTCAGAGGCAGATGAGGGGGAAAGCTGGGAAATAATGGAAGAGGGAGAGGAAGCACGCAGGGGTTGACAGCTGACAGACACAGTGCCTTTAGAAAGCAGGATGGATAAAATTGGGCTGGTTTCTGCATCGGTTTGTGCTGTGTGGGTGAGCCAGAGTGAGCTCAAGCAAACTATGCCAGTGGAAATTAATGCACTGAGTACAGCTATACCTTCCAGAAAGAAAAAAGGCATGGAAGGCGGAGGACAACAGAAAGCATCCCAGGAGGCCCTGAAGTGAAACCCTAAGGTTTCCAGGCTGCTTCTAAATATCGGATTTTTTTTCTATTTAAATTGGATTTTTAAAATAAAATGCTTTTGGAGGAAAAATCTTTCTAAAGATAGTTTTCTATTTAAGTTACATTATAGTCCAAAGGCTATTCATCAGGAAATAAGGATTTGAGTTTTTCATGTGTGCTAAAACTCAGTCTAAGTTTTTTTTTTAAAAAAATGTTTAACCACATCAGTTAACAAACATGGATACATAGGCTATAATGTTATTGTTTTAGTTAAATAAATTATTTAAATTATTATTAAGGAAATGATTATTTTTCTCCTTCCAATAAAGTACAGCAGAAAAGTTGTCCAAATATAAAGTTAACTTATTAAACCTCACAATAATTTCATAATTATATGTCAATGTATTTCTAATAGTATAACCAAATCAGTAATTTTTGATATAACTGTAAAAACTACTTTGAAAATTTATTATTCCAAAAATGAAACCTTCATCTGGTTGTAAATATTAAGATTATACCAGCAAGAATGAGTCTTTCTGTAAAAAAAAAAGATTTAAATCAAGTCTTACTGGCTAGTGATTTAAATCGTGATTTAAACTGATTTGATTTAAATCAAATCCACCCTGTTAGACAGCATTCCAACCCCCCAACCCCATTTCAGAACCTGGAGAGCCTTGGAAGTAGGAGAGCAAAGAGCCCCAAGGCAGAGGGCACTTGTCAGCCCTTGTAGGGAGGACTCAGGAGGAAGTGGGAGAGACGGAGGGGGTGGAGATTCACTTGGGACAATGCCATTATTCCAAGAGGCTGTGTTCCAAGCCTCTCTACAAGTATGGTAAGAAGCTTTTCCTTGTCTTTGTATGATCCTGGCAACTGGCCTTGGGAGTTCGTTACAGCCACCTGACACTTATTTAGGTGAAAAAGATAAAGGACCCCGGATGGTTAATGGGGTTGCGATGCTCATCTCGCTTTCAGACCAAGGGAGCCGGCGTTTGTCCACAGACAGCTTTCTGGGTCACATGGCCAGCAGGACTAAACCGCTTCTGGCACAAGACACCATGACGGAAGGCAGAGCACACAGAAATGCCGTTTACCTTCCCACCGCAGCAGTGCCTATTTATCTGCTTGCACTGGTGCGCTTTCGAACTGCTAGGTTGGCAGGAGCTGGGACAGCAAGAGGAGCTCATTCCATCGAGCTGAATTGAACCACCAACCTTCTGACAGGCAAGCCCAAGAGACTCAGTGGTTTAGACCACAGCGCCACCCATGTCCCTTATTTACATTATTTATTTACCTAGCAACCTACCTTCCTACCTACCTTATTTAGTTATCACTTATTTACCACACATAAAACATGTTTGGTCCAGATGGTATCATATTGAGCTTTACTGTATACAGAATTCCACTGGCCTCCTCTCTATCCCTCAAGATCACAGCAATGTTGTTCCAAACACCAAGCACTCCGACAACACTACGTTCATTGGTGACATTCATTTTGTCAGGTATTAGAGGTAGAAAGTACAAAGGGAAGTTGTTGTGATTTTTGCTTATGGTAATAGCAGGAGTAATACCACGACCATGCATTGTTCTGTACTTTTATTTCGATGCTGTTAATCCAACGTAGGTCCAATGAAGCAGATTCCCAACTTAAGGGATCCAACAAATGAGTTTCACTCATTTGTTTCTGAACTGGAAAGAAGAAAGAAGGAGGGGAGGCAGAAGGGTGGTTTGGGGGGAACTTACTGGAGATGTTTTGCCATTTGCAAGTTCGTTTCTCCTTCATTGCTTCTTTTCTACCTGTAAGACTTCATTGACGTCTGGTGTTCTCAGTGACATTTTACTTCACTTTCTTTGTTGCTCAAGTCCAGGCCCAGCCTTCATGAAGCTGCTGCTCCAAACAGGGTCAGCCAGTGCTGAAACATGCTGTGGACTGAGCCCACCCTTCTCCCCTGGCTCACTTTTCCTTGCAGTGCATGAATGTGAGACACCTGCCATTTTAAATTGTCCCCAAATACATAGGGGCATTCTGGAAACTGAAAATAGGGGGCAGCTCCCTACCATAGGCACAGCCATAGGGCTAAGTTTGCTGAGCGCCCGTGTTGATGTCAGGGAGTACTGTAGATATACTGTAAGCAAGCTCACCAAAATTGTACTTTGTTTTGCCCCCCTCCCTGCATGTAATGCTACCTGTAATTTCAGCTGTTTCTGGAAGACAGAGGTTGGCTGTCTAATGATGTCAGTGAAATAGGCAAAGTGGGTGGCATCACTGTACACAATAACTTCGTTATCCCTTAGCATTTATCACTTAGTAGGAAAAAGTGTGTTCACCATCATGTGCAAAAAGAATGCACATGCGCCCATGGGTAGTCACAATTTGCATCATATTAGTTTTGTTTAATTGATCTGCAAACTGCATTGGGTCATTGTTTTAGAGAAGAGCAGGTAAGAAATATTTAAAATGCATAATTTACAGGAGAAGGCGGTCAACCTGAACTTCAAAGCCAGAGGGAAGACTTTGGGGAAGTTATTTCTTTCCACTTCAATAGGCCTATTTAATAGAACAACATTATTCTCACAAGAATGCTTGCATTTTCTCTCTTGCGTACACAGTTACTATTTTTATTTACCTTGATCTCTTTCTTTTTCCCTTTAAATGAAAGTGCCACTGTGAGTTTGCAAAAAAGCCCAATCGAGACAATTATTTACTATTGTTAAAAAGCTGAAGAAACAACTTATACAGCATCATGCAATTCCCATTCTCTAGCTTAATTCCTTTGATATATTGTAGTATCTAAGCAACTCCCTTCCTTAAGCCCCTTCCTCTTGCCTCTCAATGTTTAGGGAAGTGAGGTTATAGAACAATTGCAAAGGCACATAAGGCTTTCATTATGGCTTCATCAATTTATTATCATTATGCAATCGATCTAAAAAATGGCAGTCCTTTAAAAAAAGAAAAACCTGCAGTGAACACACCAATCTCTTTAGCCTAGTCTTGCTACACTGTGTTGCAATACATATCAGAGGATGAGGTAGGCAAGTGAAGAAAATCTCTTGCTTAAACTGGAATGCCTCCAATTCCTGGCAGAATGAGACAGTTCTCTTAACGCTTGCGAAACATGATAACTTTGAAGGAATGAAGAGTGAGCGAGAAATATAAACACAACCATTATAACAGATTTGAGATACTTATTTTTAATCCAGTCTAAGACCCTTCCAATTGTATAGTGCTTTGGAATCCTTTTATTGTCAAACATCAATAAGGTGCATTTTAATTTCTTTCCAAAATCACTGTGGTTAAACTGGAGGCACTGAAGAAACAACAGTTAAACAGAATAAGGAATGGATGGATGTGTGCATCTGCATTGCCTATTTCAGCAGGCAGCTTTCCTGAATGTGCTCCTAACCATGAGATAGATTTTCAGCTGTTTTAAACTCTTAAGCAAGCTATGGTTCTAAAACACTCATAATCACTAAAAATATTCAGGCCGTAAAGAAAGCTGGAAATGAAGAAGAGAAGAAGAAATGCAATTTCCTTCCGTTTTGATGTGCTTGGAAACAACACAGAAAATAAAGTGGTTATCTGAAGAATCTGAAGCTTCAGCTCAGGAATCAGGACCTCTGCAGCAGAACAGCAGTTTACCCACATAATCCCAGAGTTTAAAGCTGCTGCACAATTTACTACAGGCTTTATAGAAGGATAATTGCTGTATCCACCCATGAGTAATAAATGGAGTCTACCATGTTAATCTTTGTATTCTTATTGTTTGTAAATTATAGCAGACCTTAAGAACCCTTCCCTTTCATTCCAAGGAGGAATTAAGTTACTCACACTCAAACCTGCAAAGCTAAGAGATAGAAACTGCAATCCAGTCGAGAGATGAGTGCCAACTAATGTGAACAGAATTGTGTTATTGTTACATAAAGAGTACCTAGAATTAGACCAACAGCACATGAGATTAGTGGGTCTTCCTCCCCAGAAAGTGGGGGGGCGGGGGGCGTGTTGCAGCCAGAGTTTGGGAAGCAGGCAGAAGGGCAGCCACAGTGTTTAAAAGAAAAGAAAATCAAGCAAAGCTTGTTTTCGGATCAGTTCCATAGGCTAGACAGACTATTATTTGTTCTCAGTTATAAGGCAGAAACTAATTAATTTGAGCTTTAAGAAAGAACCTCTAGCAAGCTAGAAGAATAAAACACCTTTTAGCCATTGCCTATTAGGGTTTTCTACAAAAATCTATAAAACCCTTAAAAAGAAAGGAAAAAAAAGAGTCAAGACCAGGCATAGCTTTTAAAAGGTTTACAGATTCCTGGCAGCTCCACAGGGTGAGGTTTGTGACATCTAATCTGCAATGACAGCTTGATGGATGTCTCTCTTTCTTCCTTTTGAAAGGTATAAAGAATTGCTGGTTTCCTCAGTAAAAATTATGCTTAACACACTTCTTGCTTTTACACTTCCCATAGTCTGATTAAAAGGCTAGAATATGATGAAAGCCTTGTGCTCCTGGTAATATATGGGATTAATAGGATTAATAGGGCAGCAGGTATGTCACAGATTCCACTCATAAGTTGCTTTGGATAAAATTTGCCCTCGGGGAAACCCACTTATGGCAGCAAATGCAGGGCCTTTCTCCCGTGACATCACTAGCCTTCAGATCTTCCATTCTAAAGCAAAACCTCCCCAACCGAGGCACATTGGTTATTCTGATCTTCCATTTAGGCAACTCCTATTCTCATTCTATCCTGGCCAGGGATTCTGTTGACTTATTAAGGTGCATCTTCAAGATCAGAAGGTATTTCTAAGCCTCTGCTCTGTTCAGACATAAATAACATTGAACCATAGTTTATATTACTCTGGGTATATTTCCTTAATCAAATTACTGTAATGGAAGCATACAGGCAAATCAATTTTCCATTTGGTTAGTGAAGAGCTGCTGCTGCTGCTGCTTCATCCATGATCCCAGTCCATCCCATTGCACACCCTATGGCTTCCTAAATAAGGTTAATAAACCTTTATTGGGGGTGAATTATGATTGGGTAAACTAGGGTAAACAACATCTGTGAATTGAGAACCCAGTTACAAGGTAGACTCTTACAACCAAAATTATATGACCAAAATTATATCTTATCCAAGCATAACATTCAACCTAATATGAGAAAAATAGAACTATATTTAGGTCATTTCCGGATGAGCATAAACTGAGCAATCATCCTGTTTTATTTTCCCAACATTTGTACAGAGCTTATACAATATCACTGTCAAGTGGCTGTTATCCAGCACTTTTCATTGTTGTTGTTTGTCCAGGGTTTGGGTTTTCTTAAGTGGATTTCATAGAATGATAGAACTGTAGAGCTGGAAGGGCTCCCAAGAGTCATCTAGTCCAATGTTCTGCAACACAGGAATCTCCGCTCAAGCCTCCCTGACAGATGGCCACCCCACCTCTGCTTAAATGCCCCAAAGAAGGAGAGCCCACCTCCTCCCAAGGAAGACCATTCCACAGGCATATCTCCTGAAGCTGATAAAAGTGTTGCCTTCTTCAGGGGGCGGGGATGCATGTAATATGGGGCTGCCATTAAGTGGTGACTAAGGGAGGGTGGCGCACCCTTACCTGCAGTTGCGTGTTTGTTTTATTAATTTAATACTTTCATATACTGCTTTCCATCATAACTGACCCCAAGGCAGCTTCCCTACAACAGCAGGAGATGACGCTCACGGTCTCTTCCAACTGTACGGTTCTATAACTCTATGCTTCTATGGCGCAGAATACCCAAGTCAGGCTGTGAGTTGCCACCACCCACCTCCCTCTTGGCTGCTGTTGTTGTTGCCATTTATTAAGTTTGTATACCACCTTATACTGACAGGTCTCAGGGCAGTTCACAAGATAGCAGCCACATACACACAGTGTTCCGTTCCTCTGAACAAGATGCCATTGCTCTTGTGAACCTGAGATTCTATGTCACGTGTTGATGCTGGTGAACCACTCAGAAAATGCCTAAATGGCAGCATTGATGGTTCTGTCTTCTTAAATTGAATTCATCAAAGCCAATTGTAAAAAAAACATAAATCGCCTCAGAAGAATACACGCGCGCACACACACACACACACACACACACGAAATGCCATGGAAAGCACAAGCTGTTGAGAAACTTTAGAAAGAAACCAGTGACAGCAAGCCATATAATTTCCCCCAACAAAAGAAACATAAAGGGGGGTTCATTTGCTCCCTCATCCTTTCCCATCAACTGGTTGGTGTCTCTGTCCCTCCCCTGCCTCCCTCCCCTCTACCCTTGCCTTGCAAGCTGGTGGTGCCACCGCAACATTTTTTCTTTTACCTCTTATGGAACTTGCTCATAGAGGGTAAGGTCCAAAACTAACTCTTTGAAAACTTGGGGTGAGCAACTGCTAAGCAATTAATATCTTTGGGCTTTAGCAGGATGCTGCTCTTGGCATCAGGCTTGACGCTCTTTGCTGACTAGTTGTGAAGTTTGTTTAGTAACAGGGAGCTTCCTGAGAACTTAAAAACTACATGAAAACAGATTTTCTCCCCTTCAGAGATGGCTATGCGCTTGGCTACCAGTAGGTAACACACTCTGAAGAACCTGCAGAAGAGAGAAGGAGGTAGCCCTAGGCGCTGAGGTTTTACTCACAGCGCCATCCGCGTCCCTGACAAATAATTATTAAAGTCCCTGCTTTAATAAATAGAGCAAAAAAGGAATGCAGATTATCATGGCTTTCACAAGTTCTGTTCTGCATTCTGATTAATCAGTTTTGTTTGCTGGAAATTTAGTTGATCCCTCATCAATCCTACTTGGTTAGATATCTGCCCTAGGCTCTGATCTTGATACATTTCAGCATTGGTGTACTAAGTGAAACATTCACAGTTCATTATGAAACTACCAATTTATTACTTTTCAACATAACCCACTTGAACATGCATGTAAACTAAAGCCAGTGTGTTCCCAGGAAAAAGCACCTCTGCATCTCAAGCCTTCAATAGTGCTTCAAGCCTATTTTTAGGAGGCAAATGAACATGTGTGTGTTGTTTGGCAAGCTGTGTGTGCATGTGAATGGCTGTAGTAGGTGCGTGGCTTTGGTACATGCATGGTGCTCACAACAGTCTCTGATTTGCAAATGCACCCATGTGTCCCAAAAGGTTGCTTTGTAACCACTGAAACCGGCAAAAACAGCAGCAACTCACTTGCAGACCAATCCTATGCGCATTCGCACAGAAATAAGCCTTGCCGTTTATGCTTATTCCAAAGTAAATCCCGCTGTATTAATAAAGGCTTACTCCTTAGTAAATAACTTTAGTATTTTTTTGCAGCCCAAATTACTGACGCGGGTGGCACTGTGGTCTAAACCACAGAGTCTAGGGCTCCCATTGTTCGGTCCCTGCTCCTGCCCACCTAGCAGTTCGAAAGCACGTCAAAGTGCAAGTAGATAAATAGGTACTGCTCTGGCGGGAAGGTTAATGGCATTACCGTGTGCTGCTCTGGTTCGCCAGAAGCGGCTTAGTCATGATGGCCACATGACCCAGAAGCTGTATGCCAGCTCCCTCGGCCAATAAAGCGAGATGAGCGCTGCAACCCCAGAGTCAGTCACGACTGGACCTAATGGTCAGGGGTCCCTTTATCTTTTAAATTATTTAAATGTTACATTTGTGCTGCTGCCACTACAAAAAGCAACAACTCAAAACAAGATTATGTTTTTCTTTTCTTTGACATGAAGTCCTATTTTGATTCACATGGAAAACAAATATTGGACTGGCAGGACTAGCTTGGGGGTAGGGACGTTGGAGAATTCTGATGGAAGCAGGAGAGGAAATTGCCAGCGTTCACTTATTTGCCCCATGTCTGAAACAGAAATCAATCCACCAAATGAAATCAGTATTCACTGTTGTTGCTTTCAGACTGTAACAATATATAACTGACAGGCCCCCCTCCCCATTTGAACTGTGTTTCCTTTGGATTGAAATGAATGGGGTTGATTAACATAATTATACTGAAGTTAATTACATAATTATTGGGGGGGGGATATCCCCACAGCAGACAGGGAGAGAAATAACATCATTTCTGTCAGAAGCTGAACTGCTGTGGAATAAAAATGGTGCTGTGTGAAACCACCGTTGGTCAGAAGAGAAACAGATGCCTCCTTGCACCCCCACTTGAGGGCCCCATTCTTGCTCTTAAATACAGAGGAACACCTTTCACTACAACATACTTAGTTGGTCTTTAAGGTGCTACTGGAACATCTTTCAATATATATTTTTTTCATCTTTCATCATTGTTATTTATTACAACAGACCAAGATGACCTGAGCCTTTCACTCCAGTTGGGGCCAGGCCTACTTCTACTGAACAGAGCCCAGGACTCTGGTCTTCCCTGCTGAAGCATATTAATATAATTCTCTATTCTGACAGCAACTGTCCTGGAAAGGAAGAGGAGCACTGAGAAAGGAGAAGCGCCTCTTCCTAAGAACAGTCAGAGCTGTCATTGCTGGACAACTTTTTATGTGCACAAACCTGGTTCACAAGGAGACAATGGAAAATTCCTTACAGTGAATTCCTATTCACTGAAACTCCTCCTAGAAGCAGCCTTGAAACCTTAGGGTTTCACTTCGGGGCCTCCTGGGATGCTTTCTGTTGTCCTCCGCCTTCCATGCCTTTTTTCTTTCTGGAAGGTACTCAGTGCATTAATTTAATGTACTCAGTGCATTAATTTAATGTACTCAGTGCATTAATTTCCACTGGCATAGTTTGCTTGAGCTCCCTATGGCTCACCCACACAGCACAAACCGATGCAGAAACCAGCCCAATCTTAACTGAGACTTTAAAGGTTTTCCTTATTTATTCAATTAATAGAACTTTTCAATTACAGAGTTGCTTCACCTACACATGGCAACACATTTGCTTTATGAGTTAACTCCTGCAATTGAGTTTTCATCCATTTAACTATTGCAAAATACAAATGAAGCAATCTATTCCGTTGTAGATGTACAAAGGTGAAAGTGACTACTTTCTGCCTAGAGAAAAGAAAAGGAAGTTGATCTGTAACTACTTTTCTTCGGAGAATAATGCCACATGTTTAAACAGCATTTTCTTTCCTGAAGCAAGGGAAGACTTCTCAATCCAACCAAAATAATTATGCAAACAATTTCACTATTTCTTTCAGTGGAACCCAATCTGTGTGGTCTTTTCATGCTCGAAGACACCTTTATAGAGACATTTAGGGCATTGTTACATAAAGTTCACTTAATGTGAGGGATATTGGATGAATTTCCTGCAAGATTAGCACTTGTCACATTGTATAAGGCTTGCCTTTAACTGGTGCCGCTAATTCCCCTGAGCTAGCAGAGAGCGAAAGCTAAGAATGCAAAATGGTACAATAGAAAACAGACACATTCGGAATGGACTTCTGAGTTTAGGTTAACAGGAATTTATGAGGAAAAGCTTGGAGTTTAATCTCATGTACAGGGTACACATATATGGCTATTTGGGGAGTAGTCATGAAACTAGCACTTCATCTCATCACAGCAAGCTTTTCATGACTGAACTCTTCCATGTGTGGTATACACACTGAGGGAAACAGATCCCAGGGAACTGTTGTGTTTTGGCAGCAGGAAAAAGAAGTAATCTACAGCAAAGGGTTCCTTAGATGTAGTCCTACTGCTGGTACACTTGAACATGGTTGGGGGCTGTGTGGATGCAGAGGGCGAAGCAGCAGATTGGTTCTGCTGGTGTGCCTGCGCTACGCTGCCCTCAGCACTGCTTTCCTCTCCTCTCTATGGTTATAAGGGAGTGATCCTGCTGCCAGCAGGTTATTGTTGCAGCAATTGTTCATGTTTTCCAAAATAAATTAACTTGTTTAAAGACCTAACAAAATAAGAGCCGGGTTTAAAAGAACATGAATTTCTGTCTTTGGCACTACCTTGCATTTTGTGAGGGGGAAATCTGCTTCCCAATCACAGTATTTTCCCAATACCGGAAAAAATCCAGAGTTTCCCATTATCTTCTATGACAGTCCTCATTATTTTTCAAGGAGATTTAAAAAATCAAGGAATTTCTGTCCCTGGACGACTGAATTGTAACTCCTGTCATTGTTTATGTTATATTGATTTATTCTTATTTAATTAATTAGATTAATGAATTGCTTCCCATGATACAATCTGAAGCAACTTAGCAATAAAAACCCATATCAAACAATTCCAAATCCAGTATAAAGACTTAAAAGGCTTGTTTGAAAAGGAAGATCTTCAATAGTAAACAGTAAATATCATGCCTGTCCGAAATGCCATGGGAGGGCGCTTCAGATGGCAGGTGGCGCCTCGCTAAAGGCCTCGTTTCAATATTGTGTGAATGGGCTTCCTGATAAGATGGTCCACATCATCAGACCACATCAGCTGAAACTGATCTCATGATGTCACAAGCAGACATTGTGCTGGGCATCTCACTGGTAACTGTAACAAATGTGGTGCCAATAGAAATGAGCGACATTTTTCTCCAAGTGCCTTGCAAATAAATCACAGTGGGCTTCCAAATGGCATAGAACTCCGTTCCATGGAGCAGATACTGACAATACAATAAAGCTCTGCTGGATGCCTAGTGATGATGGTCCTGAGCTGGAACTAGAGGCAACTGCAATGTGGATAATGAAATAATACCTCTGGTGGGGGAAACGTCATGTGTCTTCTGGGGTAGTTGGTACACCTTTGGTCCCTATCCTGCACTCAGCTCTTACCTCTGGCTCTCAGAAGCTGTAAGCATGGGACAGTGGCCACACCCTGGGAAATAGCTTCAACTGGCCAGCTAAACCAGCTGAGGGTAGCTGGTGGGTCTCAAACCTTTGGTGAGTTAGGGACTTCCCCTGCATGCAAAGACAGGCTCTGGCAGATTGTGTGGATGAGGTCAATTGTGGATGCAAAGGTCACTAAAGCAGTTTCTGTACATGCTGTGGAGGGAAGTGAGGGACAGATGGGGCATATCAACATGGGAAGGTAGCCCATCTAGGAGAAGGAAAACTCCGATCCCAAACCTCCTCTGCCTTGTGGGATATCTTTGGGAGAAGAAATGGCTAAGGAGTAAAGCCTAAGACAGTTGGACGGCGCCTTGTACGTCTACTTCCAGCAACTCCTGCAGCAAAACTGGTGCCAAACATCTTGCTCTGCTTCCTTTGGACCACATAAGCAAGGCTGAGAAGGGGGTCTTGTCCTCTGGACAGCCCAGGACCTCCAGACAGACTGCCCAGGCTTGTGCCCCAGGGAGGTCACTTGGTTGCTGCTAACACAGCAGTTTGACTTCATCACTGGACCTGCACTCCAGTGTTTCTCGAGACAGACAGATGGCAACAACAAGAACTATTGAACTACTGCTGTTTCCAACACCCCACCCCAGGCTGCCTCCGTTAGAGAAGCTGCTGGGCAACAAGATGGAGTGTAGACCAGCAGCAACCACAGCTCACTGTCTCCTTTGCCCAACACCAGGTGCAGGCCCTCAGAACCAGCTCCAGGACAAAGGAGCACAGCAACTTTTCCCTCCCTCCAAACCCATCCCTGCAGCCTGCACTGATGCTGTACCAAGTCAGATCAATTCCTCCCAGCTCACACACCAGGTCTCAGTAATACATGCCAGATCAACACGTTTATTGTGCATTAAACAGCAGCACACAACAGCCAAGCAACCAGGAACCTGGCAATGGGGGGTGGGAGCAAAGAACAGTATTTAAATAGTCTCACACCTTTACCTTCTATGATGTCTTATTACCTCCCCATGACTATGTGCTATGGGTGATATCCAATGCACCTGGTTCTGTTAGCGCAAGGATTTATGCTTGTGCAATGGAACTGTCCTCCCTCTCCTCAAAACAGATTTAGGGGGTGGAGGAGAGTTCCCTTGTGCACATGGAAATCCTTGCATTAGAGGAATGAGTTACTTAGCACCACATTGGACGCAACCCCTTGTCTCCACCTACCCCGGTCACTGAAATTGACACCATCCATCTAGCTCCCTCCGCAGACTTCCCCCAAACACGTGGTGTACACAATAGAACCATCCAACCCACTGCACAAATTATACACACAATAATAGCCCACTAACGTGTTCTAGCAAGATCTACAACCCATAATTTATTCCCAGCTGACAAAGCAGTTTTATTAAAAACACCTGACTCACCCAGCCCTACCCCACATGACAATATCTACTCCCACCCAGCAAGGGCCATCATTCCACCAATTCCAGGCCCCCCTTAAGAGAGCAGCTTCCCCCATCACACAAGGCACTGCGCAGGCTCTCACCCTGCGCAGGAAAGCACATGCATCGCAATGCCCTCCTAACACCAAAGACAACTCCCACAAACCGAGTAACAATGCACAGGATTGTGCCAGAAGCCCCTTGAGGAGTTCCTTGTGAAGCAGCTCCTGCCTACTGAAGATCTTAAGCATGTTGTTAAGTGTGGAGCTCACCATCCTCAGGCTTTGTTGAATTTTCTCTAAAATTCTTTCTATGTACCAAACAGACACATCCAGATTTGACTCGTTTCACTCACAAGTGGTGGTGGTGGGTCAAAAATTCAGACAAAATTCAATGGATGACTTTGAAGCAATATTTTAATTAAATTTAATCTCTCACTGCAACTTTTAAATAAAAATCAGTTTCTACATCTTAATATCTGATAAAAACAAGACTGTGGGCAAAGAATACTCTGATTAAAAATACTTAGAAATATTATTTTTATAATGAAAGTAAGGGGAAAGGAAAAAACAAAGCATGTTACAGGTTTCTGTCATTTGACTTCATGCAGACCACTTACAAAATCATAAGCAACTATATTTCCAATAACTAAATCTAATCTCACAGAAAAATGATATTCAATTGTTTGCTTCTGATTTCTCCATCATTAACTAAATTACTAAAAACAAAAGAAAGTTACTTTCCCCCATCATTTGATGAATGAAAAGAACTATCATTGGATTATCACACAACTTTACTGAATTTAATTTAAGGTGCATTTTTTCAAGCTTGTAAAATAAACCATTTGAAAGAAAGCAACACCAAGGTGCATGTGATCAGAAATACAATCCAAGCTAGCAGCAGCAGCAAGCACATCATCATTTGATAGACATGAAGCTGCTATTATTACTTAATTTATATACTGATAACATGCCAAAATAACTGCTAAGTGGTTTACAGTCATAAAATCCATACATAATTAGTATGCATAATAAAACCATCACAACACTGAAAACACCTATAATTAGAATTGACAATAAAACAAGCAGGTTAAGTAAACCACAATTAAAAGAGTTAAAAGAACAATTAAAACAATCAGATCAAGGAGGGCCAAGTTCAGGGGACTGCTTCCATAAACTGCTCTTCCATCTTGAAGAGTCCTCTCATATTTCAGCAGGGAGGGGAGGGCATTCCACAACTCTGGTGTCACCACGGGAAAAAGCCAGCCTCCATGTTACCACAAGATGATAATCGTCAGACGGGGGCAAAACCAACCAGGTTCCATTTGCTTCCCTTAATGGAAGGGAGCACAGCTTTCAGGTAACCTGGTCCAGAGATGTGTTGGGGTTTATATGGAAGTAGCAGGACCTTAAAACTGGTTTGGTGGGCTGCTGAAGCAGGTCCCTCAGCCCTGACACATGGGCCCCACAAGGAGCACCGCTTGCCGGCAGCAGCCATGGCTGCTGGACCAGCTGCATGAGTTTGTCATGGTATAACAGCCTGAGAAGCCTTAGTAGCAGGTGCTACTAATCACAGACTCAGAGTAGGAATGCGCATCTCTTACAATGGGCATCTGAGTCTGAAGATGCTCGACTGTTCTACTTTCTTTATAAGCCAACCTCTCGCCTATAGAGGTGGGATTTGTTTGCAATGTAAGCACCAAGAATATGTTAAGTCCCATTAATAGAACTGAACTATTAAAAAGGTATGGACAAGTTGTGCCTGCTGTTTTCACAAAACACAATTTCAAACCAGAATCAGTACCTTGTGAAAATTCAAAATATTCTGGAACCAAAGTTACAGATGAATGAACTATTGGCATTTTCTGGCAGAGGAATGAACGTTTAGTTTGGCCACAATGTAACGCAAACAAATGTTGATGTAAATCTATAAAGATGCACTCGTTCCATTAGCGTAAGGATTTATGCTTGTGCAATGGAACTGTCCCTCTTTTCCTCAAAACCGATTTAGGCGGTGGGGTATGGCCACTGAAATTGACATCAACCATATAGATGTAAATATATATCTATATAATGAAATAAAAATGAAGAACACCTGGATTATTTCCGAGGGGCAAAGCACTAATCTTAACTGGGGCTTGACAAAGCAACCTCCTTTTCTGGGTTGTATGCTTCTCATAAACTCGTCTCAGACCCATCGCCGTCTTAATGTTATCACTGAGGGACATTAACTGTGTGAGATCCCTCGCACCACAGGGGGGCTTCTGCTTGCACATGTGCCCCCAAAATCTGCTCTGGAGGACTGTGGGACTTCCTGAAGCCAATTTCAGAGGTGCCTGGGTTTTCTGTAGCATTTGTTTCATTCATCCTCTTTAGAAGAGTGGAAGGAAGCTGATTCGATATGTAAATGAGTTATTCCCACTTACCTAGGAATACACCTCATTGAACTCAGTGGGACTTGCTTTGGAGTGCACATACACAGGCTTGCCTGAATTACTAGTATGGCTGACATTAGCTGAAAATAATATGCTCAAATATATTTAGCAAGCTCATGTCTGAGCAAGGATAATGAACTCAAGTCACCCAGCTCTAAGCCCAACGTCCTCTATCCACTCAACGGCAAGGCTTTCCTGTGGTGGGGCATCTCCCCTCTGGTATTTTCTTTCTTTTAGTTAAGCAGACTCCGAGGAAGAATCTCAGCAGGGAAACTGAAGCAGGAGGTTTGATCAACCCCTTCCACCCCATTCATTTTTTCACTTTAAAATCATCCTCACGCCCCAAAAAGCTGCCCTGTAGTCACCCTGCTGAAGCCACCATTACTGAAAGCCACCTCAACATACAAGGAAAAAATACCAAAACATCAAAAGGAAAGATGTCTGCACCTGCATGTAATATGCAGTGGGTTGTTTAATCATAAAAATAGCATACAATTTAATGTCAATGACAGTTTCTCCTGTGGACGGAGTAACCACTTTGGAGGAACAATTTTAATTGCAACTGTGGCATAAGGATCACTCAGCCTGCCAGAGTTGGCATCCTGGCATTCTGTGTCTACTGAGCACGCTCAGTCCTATTGGGAACCTGGTAGCATTTTTTCTAAAGATTAGTATATACACATTCTGCAAGGTTCCCCCAAGCCTGCTGATACCTCCCCTCCTGCGTGGAACTGACGCCATTTTGGCTACAAAAGCACAACCCTCAATGAACTGAGTCAAAATTAGAATACAAGAGAATATATTGTCTCTCAGCTATATAGTCAAGGCACACATATTGGGGAAATGGATGTTTAAATAAGCATCTATTGGAAGAGAGGGCATTTGAGGGCAAAACAAGGGGAATGCAGCCTATTCCCAACTGCTGTGATAATTTCTGCATAGGAGATGTGAAGGCTGAGCTCTCTGGCAAATCATCCCAAGTGTCTGTGAGTTAAATTACTGCCATGCAGTCTGTTAGGCATGGGATGTTTCGTGTATCGCCTTGCATCAGTCCCACAAAATGTTGCACAACACAAATGCTTCTTGATGTGTCATTTCCTGCTTGGCCCCCAGCCCAGTTCCTGACAGGCAAGCATAAAAAAAATTAAAGAAGAGGTTTAAAGCTTGTGTATTCATAAGCACATTCCACAAGCCATCAGGCAGCGCCCCTCCCTGCACTTTGGAGGAAATCATAAAGGAGACAGGGCAGCATGGAGAGAAGGAACCTCCTCAAAACCGCTACAATGGCACCACAGCAGAGAATTTGAATAATCTCAATCATTATGCAGTTTGGGGCATCCTGCTTGGGGAGCGTCTGCTCATACCCTTGACTGTATACCTCATTTTTTTTTGGGGGGGGGGAACAATAAATACTCCCAACCCAAAGCAGCTGGAACTAGGAAAGGGAAACCCCCACTCATTTGCTTGGTGGTGGTGGGGAATTGTTGTGTCTGACTGGAACATCTAATAAGGCTTCCCCCCACTTCCCAGTGCCCCAAACCCACCCTTGGGGAAGGTGACTAGCATAGTGTGTTTCCCCACCAAAGACAGGCAGAACACTGGTTCCCTGTCAGTGATTCTGTGTCAGGGAATCCAAGTCCCAGTCCTTGAAGGAAAGGGTGCTCTGCCTGGCTGCCCCCTGCTGCCTCTAACCTCTCCTTCACCAAGGCAAGTTTTTTGGCCCTTGGGGAGGGACAGGAAGAGCTGGCTGCCGTTCAGAAGGGTTCAAACAGAGTCAAGGGAGGCACAGGCTACTCACAGCCAGTTGTACTGGGCTTAATTCCTCTCTCAACAGGCGCTTGTGTGATGACCTCTGCTCAAATTCTCACAGCATCTGCAATGAAATGCTGAGACGCTGCTTGAGGTCACTTTGTTTTGAGCTGTCAGCAGAACTGTTACCTGGATATGAGTTTGGGGTGAACTGAACTGCTTTCCCTACAGTGACAGTGTGGAGGTGGAAGAATGAGACTGCACATGTGCCAGCCCTGCCCACAGGATTTCACATCCAGCTAGCCCCCTTGCCACCTTTTGCTTTCAGAACTCGCAAATCACTACGGAAAACTGGGTGTAAACTTCCATGCGTGATAAACATACCTTTATCCAGTCTTTCATCCCTTTACATATGGTGTGTACACACATTGGGAAGCAGATAAGTGTGGTCTCATGAAAAAAGCATGTACAGTCAGGAAACATCATGGGTAAAACAGCCACAGAATAAATAATCTTAACACAACAATAGAAAGATAGGCACACATACGCCATCCAATGTCAGGAAAGGGATAGCTTTTAAAAGTACAGCCTTCCAACATGTTCATTAAATTCTTGGGGGAAAGCAAGAATTTTAGGATCCCTAAAAGCCTAGAACTACAATTAAAATACCATGCAAAAAAATTTCTCCCTTTAAAAATACAATTTTCTGAGACTTGCTGCTGCATTCAAAGGTTTGGAAACAAGACAAAGAGGCTCAAGAACCATGGGGCAAGGAATAAGGGCAATATTTGACGGCTTTAAAATGTATCACTAAATACGACCTTTGGGTTTTATTTTAAAAATCTTCTTCCTCCTTAAATTTCATGTCTTGCTCAGTGCCGATTGTAACAGGGATAATTATTTCAAAGTTTTATCATGTCCAGCATTAACAACCTATGTAGAGAACTTGAATAGAGCACGATGAATCAGAGAGAAGTGAGGGATGTGGAGGTGCAGCAGCTTTCACAGGTGCAAAAGTGTTTCAGGTAATAAGCCCACAGTGTGCTTCAGTTCCTACTTGTAACTGAGAGGTGAATTATAATGACAGAACAAGTGAACTCACTCTTCCAAGCTGACTGCATGAGTCCACCCCACTCACTGGATCATCACCTCATCGTGGTGAGTGCGCTTGCACATTCCGGTGACCCTTGTGAGTGAAGCAGTAAGGTCAAAGGGGAGGAGCTAGACAAAGAATGGTCCAAGAAGTCCGCAATGGAAGATAACAAGCGGTATGTTACAACAGTTGTGAAGGCGGATGAAGGCTGCAGCAGATAAGAGTCTACTGGTCATCATGATTACTCAAGCCATTGGAATAGAGCCTTACTGCAAAGACTGTGCGTTGGTCAGCGTCCACTGATCTACACACATAAAACAAATTCATGCACAGGCGTCTTCCAATTGGCAAATGGTAATGGGGGCAGGATCGTGAAATCTGGAAGCCTATAATCATGAACCAGCACATGGGCGGTGGATACAGATTCAGTCATTCTGACTTAAGGAATGAGGCAGTTGAGCAGCTCGGCAGCTGTATCCATGACTGAGCAGCCCTTTTTAGGATCCACTCTGCTCACCCTGAAAAGGGGGAGGGGCTAGAAATGGTGCCCTAAACATAGTCTGCCTCCCCTTTTCCCTGACTGGATTACTGCGCCCAGTGGGGTCACCACCCAGTGGTCATGAAAGACAATTCAACTTTGGGACATGGAATGTACGGGAAACTGTAGCTCCTGGGGTCCTCTCACAAATCCCGCAAAAACAAATTAGAGATGAGCTTGCAGTATCTCCAAATCTGGGAGAGTTTTGTACAGCTATTAACCAAATGAAAAGCAACAAAGCCAGTGGACCTGCTGAAGTGGGCAGAATTGAAATTACACAACAACTTCACATGCTCATAGAAAAAATCTGGGAGAGAGAGGAGATCCCAGCAGACTTTAGGGATGCCAAAATCATAAATCTTTTTTTAAAAAGTGATAGAACAGACTGCAGAAATTATCGAGGCATCTCTTGCAAGAATCTGAGCAAAGAGTCTCCTAACTATATCTAAGGATACCCTTCCTGAATCCCAAAATTGTTTTCAACCTTCAAGGGAACAGTGGAAATAATTTTCACTGCTCAACAGCTTCAAGAAAAATGCAGCAAGCAAAACCAATCCCTGTATATGGTGTTTATTGACCTGACTAAGGCCTTCAGCACTGTAAATTGCCCTGCCCTGTGGACTGTCCTTCTGAAAATCAGCTGCCCAGATAAAGCTGTGAACACCCTTTGGCTCCTCCATTATAATATGACGGCTCTCAAAGTGAACCAGTAATAACAATGGCTCTCAAAGTGAACCATTCATAGTGGGATCAGGCGTTAAACAGGAATGTGTTATCACCCCAACTCTATTCATTATCTTCATTGCCATGATCCTATTCCCATTTTAAGAATGGAAAGCAAAATACTGGTGGACAACAAAAGAGGCTTAAATATGCTCTCAAGGCAAATCTTTTAAAAATGTAGTATAAGCACTGATAACTGGGAAACACTGGCCTGCGAGCGCTCCAACTGGAGAAGAGCCTTTACCAAAGGTTTTGTGGACTTTGAAGAAGCATGAACTCAGGACGCAAGGGAGAAACGTGCTAAGAGGAAGGCATGCTTGGCAAACCCTCACCGTGATCAACTCCCACCCAGAAACCTATGTCCCCACTGTGGAAGGATGTGTGGATCCAGAACTGTTAAGGCCGTGTTCATGGAAGACAATCTCACTTGGCTAAAAGTGATGCCAGAGCCAGGGGCCCACTTATGAATGGTTTGCTGATTAGAATACTGTACTGGGTAGCACCTTTTCCACATTTCCCAGGATGTTGCTGTCCCTCCTGCCCAGAAAGCAGGCAGAGGAAATCTTTGGGATGATTCCAGTGATAGAAAAAAGGTGGGGAAGATATTCCTGTACCACCAAATAAAGGCTCAAATGGGGGCTGTCGGTTAATCAGAGCTCTATGAATGTAAGTGATGGTACATTTTTGCTGCATTAACGCATTACATTTTAAGTGTTCACATAACATGTGTGTGTGTGTGATGGTTCAAATGGCCCTAATTGCACATTGGTAAATATATAGATAAAAGGTGTGAAATGGCAATTTATAAAGATCGATTTTTTTAAATCAAGTAGTCAAAACTCCAAGCAAGGTGAACTGGAGGTCTTCCCTTATAAAGGTTTAGCTAATCCATCCATGAGCATCCAGGACAAGGACTGCAGCTCCAATTTACCAATGAAAATCATGCAGCATTTGTTCTGTCAGCTCTCCTTGCCAAGAGAAGGTCAAAGTGCCTTTCCTATAAGGAAGCCTTACAAATCCAAGATCTCCAGCATGATGTCATGTCTTAAAATGATAAGCTGGCAGCCCAAGTAACTCACTTTCTGTAAAGATGCACACAATGTTATGTTTATGTTACTTACGATGAAGGTTCTAATAAGTCATCGTCTGTGTTCCTTTAAAGAGGAGTTTTATAACCGAGATGAATCACAGCGGCAAAAGATCAAAGTTTAAAAACATCAATGATGCCATGGGGTATTTTTTAATCTTGTAATGAATGATGATCATGTGCTCTTATGAAGTTGGTCCAACTGCCAATTCCAGATGTGTATATTAAGAAGTTGTTTGTGATGTGACAGGCTCTGGTTCAATTGCCAGAGAAAGGGAGAGAGAGAATGAGGAACATGGCAACGTGCTTCAGACGTCCTAGTGAAATAAATACAGGTCCCAGCAGAAAAGGGAACTGTCTGTTGATGTATCAACTTACTAAGAAAAAATATATACAAGTATTATCAGAACTCCTCAATGGAGAGGCCCCACAGATTCCCCTCAGATGCCTCAACTTCTTTGTGCTACGCCAGTGCCAGCTGCACTAATTTACTGCAGTAACTAATTGCCGATTTACTAGTCTAAATTGGTCCTGGAATTCTCAGGAGGAAATGAAATTTTAACACACTTCTGCACACAGGTAGATGACTGACAAACTGGAACGTGTCCAGAGGAGGGCAACCAAAATGGTCAAAGGCCTGGAAACGATGCCTTATGAGGAACAGCTAAGGGAGCTGGGCATGTTTAGCCTGGAGAAGAGGAGGTTAAGGGGTGATATGATAGCCATGTTCAAATATATAAAAGGATGTCACATAGAGGAGGGAGAAAGGTTGTTTTCTGCTGCTCCAGAGAAGCGGACACGGAGCAATGGATCCAAACTACAAGAAAGAAGATTCCACCTAAACATTAGGAAGAACTTCCTGACAGTAAGAGCTGTTTGACAGTGGAATTTGCTGCCAAGGAGTGTGGTGGAGTCTCCTGCTTTGGAGGTCTTTAAGCAGAGGCTTGACAACCATATGTCAGGTGTTAAGTCGTGGGTTGACATAGCAGCCGGCACAGCGATTTCTTCAAGTAGCTCTTTATTCTGGTAAGCTGGAGTAGAACTGACCGCGAACAGCTCAGCCGGCCTCTATTTATAGGGAGCTGGCTGTCAACATTGTAACCACAACAGCCCAGAGTTCCCGCCTAAAATAACTGCCGCGGACCTGAGTGAAAACTATCTACAGACCTGAGTGAAAACTATATACAGTATCCCCCTGTTGGCCCAGGGTGAAACTACACTACATAACACCCCTCCCCACCGAGATAAGGCGTTAGTTACAATCGTAATGGTTTCCTTATATACAGCACTACGCGTAATGGTTCAATTAAGCACAAAAGCATATCGGTTACATTTCCCATACTTAGACCAACAGTGATACCTGTCCAACAACATAGTCCTTTAAATAAGTTGGGCGCTTGGAAGCTCTGCCAGACCGCCGGGGACTGGTAGCCAAGTCCGGAGGGCCACACAGTTCTCGCTGAGGCTGTGGTGCGACCCTAGGTGGCGTTGGAACCAACTCCCCTGGATCCACTGCTGTGAGTGGAGCCTCCGCAAGTGGAGTGGTCTGAGTCTGTTCTGAAACGGCTTGGTTCGGCTCCACGCTGGCAGTTTGCGAGGGAGGTGTAGGTGGGGCCTCGCCATCTGTACGTGTCTCTTCTGGAGCCGCAAGCACAGTTGGGGGCACCTCGGTAGTGTCCAAGTCCCCAACCCTGCGCCTAAGCTGGTCTATGTGCCGTCGCCACAAGCGTCCGTCTTCGAGTGCCACCTGGTACGAGCGAGGTCCAGTGACTCCCACTACTGTGGCTGGCACCCAAGGGATGTCCCCCACATAGTTCCGGGCAAAGACCTGGTTTCCTGGGACAAATGACCGTGGTGCGTTGGCACAGCCTGGGGGTTCAGCCACGGCAAAGTCTGGGTGTAGCCGGTCGAGCGGTGACCTGAGGCGGCGGCCCATAAGCAGTTCAGCAGGACTCCTCCCTGTGGCCGCATGAGGGGTGATGTGTTGCAAACAGGCCTCGCAGCACCCGGATGACAGCTTCGGTAGTGGTGGAGGGCATCAGGGCGACCTCCAGCCATTTGGAATAGGCGTCCACCACTACCATAAAGGTCCGGCCGTGAAAGGGGCCAGCCAGATCGATGTGCACCCTCGACCAGGGTGTCTTTGGCGTCTCCCAGGTGTGTCCCTTAGCTGCCGGTGGTGCAGGCCTCGACTCCTGGCACGCTTGACAGGCGGACACCCAGGCAGTGATGGCATCGTCCATATTAGGCCACCAGACGTAACACCGAGCCAACGCCTTCATTTTGACAATTCCCGGGTGGCCAACGTGCAGAGCCTCCAGGACGCGCTGACGGAGTCCCTGGGGAATCACGACGCGGTCTCCCCACAGCAGGCAGCCACGATGAACTGAGAGTTCATGTTGTCTGGTTGCGAAGGGCTGGAACTCCGATGCAAAAGGCCCTTGTGGCCACCCCCTCCACACCCAGTTGAGCACCCGGCTGATGGTGCGATCCTGGGCAGATGCGGAGGCCACAGTGGCAGCCGATACAGGCGCTGCCGGAAGATCCTCAATCAGAAGGAGCGATGAAGCTGGAGCCGGGTCTTCCACAAATGCTGGAAGAGGGCAACGGCTGAGGGCGTCGGCATGGCCCATCGATTTCCCCGGGCGATGGATGAGCCGGTAGTGGTAGGCAGCCAGGAAAACAGTCCATCGCAGCATGCGTGGTGAGAGGACCGGTGGAGTTGGACGATCACCGGCGAGGAGGCCCAGGAGTGGCTTGTGGTCAGTGATGAGGTCAAAAGTCCTGCCATAGAGGTATTCATGGAACCTCTTCACTCCAGCCACAAGTGCCAATGCCTCCTTGTCGAGCTGGCTGTAATTCCGTTCCGTCGGAGATAGTGTCCTGGAAAAGTAGGCGAGCGGTGCTTCTCTTCCATCTGGAAAACGGTGACTAAGGACAGCACCGATGCCAAAAGGTGAGGCGTCGCAGGCAAGGACCAGCGGCCTGGATTCACTGTACTGTACCAGCACACTGTCTGAAGAAAGGAGAGCCTTGACCGCGTTGAAGGCCGCCGTCTCCCGATGACCCCAGGCCCAAGGCGTCTTAGTGCTAAGGAGTCGGTGAAGAGGCTCAGCCACTGTGGCTTTGTGGGGCAGGAACATGTTATAAAAGTTCAGCAGCCCCAGGAATGCCTGCAACTCCGTTTTGTTCTTTGGGGTGGGGGCCTGCTGGATAGCGCGGATCTTGGATGTGGTTGGATGAAGACCGGAGGCATCGATAAGATAGCCCAGGAACTCTACCTGTGGAACGGCGATCTGGCACTTCTCCCTCTTTACCTTGAGCCCGGCCTCCTGGAACCTGGTCAGCACGGCACGGAGGCGCTCGAACAGCTGCTGGTGTGAGTCTGCAGACACCAAGACGTCATCAAAATATGGTACCACGCCCGGAAGCCCTTGCAGGAGACGCTCCATAAGGCTTTGGAAGATGCCAGGAGCCACACTCACCCCGAACTGCAACCGGCGGCAACGGAAAGCCCCCCGGTGGGTGACGATCGTCTGGGCTTCAGCAGTGGCATCATCGACTGGCAGTTGTTGATAGGCTTGGGCAAGGTCCAGCTTAGCGAAGACCTTACCCTCACCCAGGGAATGCAGCAGGTGGTGGACAACAGGAACCGGATAAGCGTGCTGCTGAAGTGCCTTGTTGATCGTGCACTTGTAGTCAGCGCAGATTCTCACCGACCCATCTGGCTTGACAGGCGTGACGATGGGGGTTTCCCACTTTGCGTGGTCAACCGGCTCCAAAACTCCTTGGGCGATCAGTTTGTCCAGTTGTTCGTCCACCTTAGCCTTGAGAGCAAAGGGAACCCGGCGTGGCTTTAGCTTGATGGGGGCGACTTGTGGATCAAGGCTAAAGGAGATGGGCGTACCTGTATATTGGCCCAAGGTGCCGTCAAAAACCTCGGCAAAGTCTTTGACCAGACCCTCAGTCTCTGCGTTAGAGATGCAGTTGATGCCGGTGACTTCCAGGCCGAGGGCATCAAACCAGTCTAGCCCTAGGAGGCTTGGCCGCTGACCTTCGACCACCACCAACCGGAGCAGGCCCGAAAAATCCTTGAAGGCGATCCGGAACCGGCCAACGCCTACCACGGGAATGTCGTTTCCCTGGTAGTCTCTCAGGTGTACGCGGTGAGAGTCGAGTTGCCTTTTGGACACTCTGGGTACCAGTCTTTTGATGGTGCTCCATGACACGATGGACAGGGCAGACCCGGTGTCGATCTCCATGTCACATGGAGCTCCTTCAATGAGCACCGTGACGTTCAGCTTGCGTCGCGTAGGCGAGTCGGTTTGGCCAATCGTGGTTCCAGACGGGCAGCGGCAGTTGGTGAGAGCGAAACAACTTTCCTTGGCAGACTGGAGTGAAGACTTGGACTTGCGAGTCGATGAAGGGGGGGTGTCAGACGGAGCCGATCGGCAGACCTTAGCGATGTGGCCCCTTCTGGAACACTTCCTACAGATGGCGTCTCTGAATCGACACTTGGCACGGGAATGGTTGCCTCCGCAGCCAGCACATTCCGGTTGGCCCTTGGACTTCTGTTGGAACTTCCTGCGCTTCCGCTTTGTCTGGTGCACGTCATCGTCTTCACTGGAGGATGCCTCCTCACTGCTGGCCTCTTCATGATGCACCGGAACTGGCTCCCTAGCAAGACGCGGGCTGCTGGACTTGCGGATCTCCTGGGCGGAGCGTTCAGCAGCTTCTGAGGCCACAGCCTCCTCAATGGCTTTCTGTAGCGTGAGGTCTGGCTTGGCTAGGAGGCGCCGTTGCAGATGGATGTCCCAGACCCCGCAGACGATTCGATCCATCAGGGCATCGTCTAAGTCTCGGAACTCACAGTGCATTGCAGCCTGTCGCAGGGCGGTGGTGTAGTTGTTGATTGACTCCCCCTCTGCCTGGTTCCGGTGGTAGAACGCATGGCGGGCAGCAATCTTGGACGGCTTTGGTGCGTAGTGGTTGCGGAGCTTCTCTTGGATCGTGTCCCATGGTGTTGTCTGGACTGCTTCAGGCGCAACCAACGCTCGGGCCATCTCAAACACTTCAGGCCCACAGAGGCTGAGGAATAGGCCCCGCTTCCGATCCTTTGATACTGCTGTCAGCTCGTTGGCTTGGAGGTAGCAGTCAAACCGAGCGAGGTAGGAGTCCCATGATTCAGAGGCTGGCGCAAACGGCGGTAGAGGCACAAGTGAAGCCATGATTCCGATGCCGGCGTGAAGGGCGATGGATGGAACACAGTGCTCTAGCCAGAACAGTCAGCTCTGAATTGGTTCTGCCCAGTGATTTCGCTCAGTGATTTCGCTCTGTGATTCAGCTCAGTGATTCAGCTCAGTTCAGAGGCTGGCCGCATCTGGCTGTGCTCTGATGTCCATCAATCCCACCCTCGTCGCCAGTGTTAAGTCGTGGGTTGACATAGCAGCCGGCACAGCGATTTCTTCAAGTAGCTCTTTATTCTGGTAAGCTGGAGTAGAACTGACCGCGAACAGCTCAGCCGGCCTCTATTTATAGGGAGCTGGCTGTCAACATTGTAACCACAACAGCCCAGAGTTCCCGCCTAAAATAACTGCCGCGGACCTGAGTGAAAACTATCTACAGACCTGAGTGAAAACTATATACAGTATCCCCCTGTTGGCCCAGGGTGAAACTACACTACATAACACCAGGAGTGCTCTGATGGTGTTTCCTGCTTGGCAGGGGGTTGGACTCGATGGCCCTTGTGGTCTCTTCCAACTCTATGATTCTATGATTTGTAGAAGGTAAAAACACTCTGTGGAAAGCTGCATTTGCCCACCTTTTTGTACAAATACTCACAGGTAGTGAAATGGGAACCACAATTTCAAGACATCCTCCACCAAGACTAATGGTACTTCAGAACTGTTGCTGTAATTTTTCCTAAAATATTAGGGCACACTGAACCCCTATTCAAATTCCTATATACTATTATAATCTCAAGGTGGAGCCCTAAAAATTCGTCTATACCAGCTCAATCAAACCAAACAATTATTGAGACACAAAGACAAAATTTGGTGAGATCTTTCTGGCCATACCAGCTTCTACTGGCTTTTTTCTTTGAACAAATCTAGAAATTATAATAAACTAACCTAATCAAGTAGTTTTGACTACTTGATTTTTAATGCCATTTTAAAAAATCATTTTCACTGAGGATCCAAAATTTCTGCTTTGATTACTGAGAGTGGCAAGAACAGGGCATTTCTGAAATGCAAGTGTTATGCCTATCGGGGTGGTTGCTCGAGAGCGGGCAGGCAAGATCCCTCACTGGTCTTTTCAAAGGCTTTATTATTGGTGCAAAAACATTCACAATGCAGAGCGCCTCTATTCCATGTCTTGCTCAGTCACTAGCAGAATCTGAGAGTGGGCGGTCCTTAAACTTTCCCCAGCAGAGTAGTCTCTTGACCCCCATCCAACGCCTCCCCTCTCTGCGCGAAAGCCTACTGTGCAGGGCAGGCTTGGGCAAAGAGGGGTCTCCCCCCCTCCCCCGCTTTGCTCAGGCACGGTGCCTTGGCTCTCTCTTGCATCCTCCGAGCCCGGCAGCTCTTCCCCACTAGAGGCAGGGCTTCCCTCCTCTGCGGAGGAAGTGCTGCTTCCCACGATCTTTGGAGGCTCCCTGTACCCCAGCTGCCCTTGCACTTCTCACCTCTGAGCCGATGGTAGTTCCCTGACAGTAAGTTAATCAAATTAAAGAATGTCCTTAGTTGGTTTAATCATAATATAAACAAAACAATATTGCCAATTCACTGAGCTAAGTAGTCATAGCCCTGTTCCCATATTGTATTCTAAGGCTGCACATTTACCTTGGAGTGATTCCTTTACACTCACTGGGACTTACTTCAAGCATTTTGGCCCCATCCTAAAGCAGCTAATACTAGTCAGGATACCCACATGTAGAACCAGAAAACCATAGAATTGCAGAGTTCGAAGGGACCCCAAGGGCCATCTTGTCCCACCCCCTGCAATGCAAGAGCCTCAACACACGGTCCCCCATCCAATTTGAAACCAAACTAGACGCTGCTTAACTTGACAAATGTGCTAGCGCCACCCCTTATTCTGGACTTGGATCAAGACCAAGGAAAGGCTCGCTTACCACCACCTACTAGCAACAGTACAATCACATTTCACTCACAACAATTCATAGAGCCCAGTAGTCTTCACAAACTGTCATAAACTCTCCACTGAACCCCAGAGAGTGTTATCCTGGAGGGCAGCCCCCACAGACAAATCATTGACTCATGGAATTGTACCATAGGAAGGGACCCCAAGGGCCATCTAGTCCAACCCCCTGCAGTGCAGGAATCTCTTGCCCAAAGTGGGGCTCGAACCCATGCACAGTGAAGGGCCTGTGTACCATAAACAAGCCCACAGAACATGTTCCACCATTTCCTCCGCCCCAGAAACTTCACAACATTCAGTGTCAATCCTCCCAGCCCTGCACAAGCCACTCCAAAAATTGCAATGCCCCATCAAAACGCTGAACTTACTAACCTGCCCTGCCTCTTTTTCAGTTTAAAAATCCAAAAATGATGGGCAAAAGGCATGGGCCCCCAAATCAGTACAAATCAATACAAATCTGAGGTTCTGCCTTCTCCTAACAAAAGCCGGCCCCTCGACAAAATCCTGGCTACACCCACGACAAAAGGGAAACACCCTCCTACCTACAGAACCCATCTCCCACTGCCCTTGCCATTTAGCTATGTTCAAACCAGCTTTTTATCTTCTGAAGAAGAACCTCAGTTCTCATCAGCTACAGCCACCATGGCCCAATTTGGGTCAGGGATTATGGGAGGTGTAGCTCATCAACATCTGGAGGGCCACAGGTTAGGCCCTTCCATTTATTGTTGATTTTGTCCACATCTTCCATTCATTTTATTTATTTATAGTTTAAAGTAATTGTTCTTTGCCACAAGCATTCCCACAGCTTAAAACGAAACAACACAATAAAGCTCTTCTCAATAGTACCATGCTAATGTCTGCTATATGTTGTCATGGGAAAGGAAGCTCCGTTAATGCCCAGGACTGCTTCCCCTTCTCATTGATAAGGCAGTTCTGCAGAATCACCACCACATCACAGGGGAACGTTTTGAGAGCAGCCATCACTCAGAGCAAATAATACCATAAACAGGAAGCTGTCTTCCATAAAGTCACATTGTGTTTCACCAATAGCTGTAGATCAAGGTTCACTAACTTTGCACCTGAGGGCACCGTGACACCTGTGGAAGCCTTTACTGGCACACCTGAACAGGGTCCCCAGGGTCTGAGCTAGCCCTCCTAGAAAGAAAGTTATTCAGGAAAATGTGAAAGGTCCCTTCTAAGCAATTTATGTGAAATAGGCTAGTCTGGCTGCTCTTGCTGCCTGTCAATCTTTGTAGCCAATAGGAATACTTGAGGTCCTAAAGAGGTGGTGTTTCCCACCTTCCACTTAGTGCCCTTTTGCCACTTCTGTGTTATTTTCTAGTCCTTGGCGTCTCCCTTTTCCCCTAGCAACCCGGATGCATCTTTCCTATGGTAGGTTCATCTGAGACCAAGTAGTCTTTAGAAGTTATTCTTTTCCAAATAGCACCGAACAATCAGTGTGAGTGGATGTTAAAGAATCCCTCCCTCCCCCAAGGCAAACTTTGCAAAGTGTCTTAGGTATTTTGATGTTGTTGGCATCCATCTGTCTTGAGAGGCAATGGAGTGCATCTCCAGTGGTGAAGCAAAACTGCTGCATTAGCAGCACCAAAGTGACCTCTCCTGGGGCACAAGCCTGGAGGTCCTGGGCTGCCCAGATGATAAAATCCCCCTCTCTGACTCCCTGATGTTATCCACAGAAAAGCAGAGCAATACAGTTGGTTCCAGCTTGACTGCCAGAGTTGCTGGAAAGAGGTGTAGAAGGCACCATGCAACTGCCTTAGGGACTGTACTGCAGATTTGTGAAGGGTTTACTCCTTAGCCTCTTCTTCTCCCCAAGACACCCTGCAAGGCAGCAGAGGTTTAGGACCAGAGTTTCCCTTCTCCTGCACGGGTTACATTCCCTGACTGACAACCCCCATTTGCCCCTCACTTCCGTCTAGGGCATGTGCAGAAACTGCTTTATTGGTCTCACCTGCTCAGTCTGCCAGAGCCTGTATTCACGTGCAGTAATACAGTTATGGCAAAAGCTTCACCACGACTGTATTCTCTTTGTGTGTCCCCATGCTCCCATATGGCAGCCATGTTTTATTTTCATTCTAATCCTGAAAATCGTTTGTTAAGCGTTTGCATATTAATTAAATTATTTCCATTGATTCCTATGAGAATATTTCTATCGTGTTCTCGACCACAGAATTCTGACCTCCAAATGGCAGACAAAAGTGAAACCCAGGGAAACCCTCTGAAACCCTGCAAAAGGCTAACAAGGAAGGGGAAATGTTATCTTAATTGTCTTATCTCACCTCCTTCCCACCCCCTGGTTTCTGGCAACCTCAAAGCAATAGAACACAAAAAGTAAGGTATGTTTAAGCCTGCTTATTTGTTTACACACAGATCCAGCTGTTTGGATATCTGAATCTGTGGTGTGTATAGCGAGACTTGGGTACTAATTCCTTGTGTTTGGATAAGTGAATTTTCCTACAAGTGCTTGGATAATGGGACCTACGTGCACTAGCAAAATTTCATACATGAATGTACTTGCTACTGAAATGTTTGCTGCTTGCTAAGCATTCATATGTTGTGCTGATGGGCAAATTTAGGCACAAATCTGTTCCTTTTGCTGCGCTTAAATATTGTCTGCCTGTTTGGAAATTTCCTGTTTCAAAGGTATATCAGCACAGTGTTGCAGACTTCCAAACGGGAAGAACCAAATTAAATCCAGATGTAGAAACTTGTCAGTGTTTCACAAAGGACAAAATGCTTTCAAACTCACTAAGTGCTGGCAGTTGCAAATGAGAAAAGGGCCTTTTTCAAGAACAGCAAATTTAGCAAAGATGAATGAAAAAGACAGGAAGCTTCTCTGATACAAGGTGAAAACAGTCTTCAACATGCGCAGGCAAATTCCATATAGTTCAAGAACAGAAGAGACCCCCAATATTTCTCCATTGTTAATCAGAGGGAAACATGAAGAAGGCGGCAGTTGGTGTAACACTTAAACAACTGAATTTGCACTCCTGTCAAGGTTTTATCAGCAATTACTCATCAAATGCAAATAAATGACTAAGATACTTCCATCAGTAGCATTTATCTGATATTAATGTGATTACTCTTCAAATAATCATTAATTTCTTAATACGGTTAACTGTTAGTATCCTTCCATAATTCCAGTCCGGGACAAATATTAGGGCCAAACATCCTTGCCTTGCCCGGCTCCACGGCAGTCCCCCTTTCCCTTTCTGCATTGGCTTGGAACTTCAGTCCCAGGTTATGTTAAACCAGAGCTCCTAATTTTATCTGAACCAAGGAAGTCTGCCTTAATGACAGTTAGCAACCAGAATAATAAGCCTGGCTTCTCGTTCTGGTTAGTTAACTGAGATTCACCTGGATGCCTGAAGGATCCTGTTCCTCATTCCCACTGTCTCATTCTTTGGCAGCTGAACCAGGGATGGTCACTTCACAAATGACTTCTTCATTTTACACATGGCAGTCCACCTCATTGTTTTCTTTCTTCAGCTGGGATTAAGCTATCATTCCCAAATTCAGATGTAATGGGAGACTCTGTCTTAATACACTCTGACAGAGTCCGCTCATGACAGCGGGCAGTTGTGGTGGGGAGCAAATTAGGAGTACTTGGTTCCCAACACTCATTCTTGGTGTCATAAACCTCAGCTGTATAAAGCCAGGAAAGATCATCTGAGTGCAGACAATTCCTAAGCATCAATTAAAGGTTGCTAGTTCAGTCCTATTACAGTATATTGCCATGTTCTTTATTCCCAAGGGCTCTATCATGATTCCACTCTTAAAGCTGAATTCTGTACTAAGAAAATCTAATTATACATGACATAATTAAGTAGTAGAAGAGTAAAAATAATTGCCTGTAATAGGGGAAAATGTATTCAGAAGCATACAACGATGTTCGTGCCACGTTCCACATATCTGAATGCTTTTTCCTTTACAAAACAGTGAACATATTTGCTCAGGTTCTGGAAAATGGCATCTGAAGGTGCATCTAAGTAATTACAATTACATTAACACAACCCTATAAAGACTTAACCTCAAACAATTCACACCTCATTAATGAGATGCAAAGTAAAAACCCTTGCTTCCTGGTCTCACTGAATTAAGCAGGGGGTGAGATCTGCCTGACCTTCAGTGCCAGCCCTTCTAGGCCAGGGGTCAGCAACCTTTTTCAGCCGGGGGCCGGTCCACCATCCCTCAGATCATGTGGGGGGCCGGACTATATTAGGGTGGGATGACCGAATTCCTCTGCCCCACAAATAACCCAGAGATGCATTTTAAATAAAAGGACACATTCTACTCATGTAAAAACATGCTGATTCCCGGACCAGGAAATCAGCGAAAGGGCCCAGGCGACTGAAGTCTTGGGTTCTCAAAATATTGGACTATTTATTGAATACCCTCTTCACTTGCCTTACAACAGACTATGGGAACCTAATTCACACACGCACTCCCCTCAGCATTTTGCAAAGCAGTGTCCACACAGTATGGGCAAATTTTAACCAAGTTAGGAAAACCACTAACCAAGGGAAAGTGGGCATGGATAAAATTGGCCAGAGCCATGTGGATGTCACTTCACCCAAACAGCAAACTAGTGAAGACACAGCCTGAATTCCAGGAGGAAAACACATTGCTTGGATGATGCAAGAATTCAGTCTGAGCACCATGAGCTTCCAATGAAGTCCTCTGAAGTCCCATTACTGGAATGGCCACCTGTGCTCTAAACTTGGAACAATTCGCCTAAATCACAGCGAGGTCTCCACAAGAGAGAGAACCGGGCTTGGAATAGGAGATGAAGAAATAGTATCATACACGGAAGGTGATGGCAGCCATTTACTTCCACAAATGAAGAGCACCAGACTCCAGATCACAAGCAGAGAACAGTGTACTTACTCCTTGGTTCTCTGGGTCCATCCACTGTCACCTTGATAGCTCTGTGGTACGTAGCCACTTGGGGGGGATTTGTAAGGACTGTTATTGTCAAGGTGAAACTCTTCCCTGTAAGGAACAGTGAAAACAAGGGGAAGGGGAAAGGAAAAGAATGAGTATAGAAATATGGTTGCTTGAGAAACCATCTACAGCACTCAGAATCCCAATCAGCAGAAGATGGCCTGGTGGGATTGAGCCACTTACCTGGCCTTCTGGCAGGTGGGTCCCACAGTGGTGCTAGGAGTACTGAAGCTGAGGCAGTGGGAAAGCACCAGCGAAACCAGTTGCGCACTCCTTTTCATGCAGCTGCACCACCTTGCCCCTCTGCCTCCCCCTAAGCAGCAGTGATGCTCTTGCCAGGAGGTCAAGTAGGTGCCTCTGTCCCGTCAAGCTGCTACTGAACCCAATTATCATCAGACACGAAGCCCCAGTGGAACAAGGAAACATTATGCTGCTGTGGTTTCACTCTAATGTTTGGAACTCATTTTTTTAAATTGAAATATCAGATAGTGAAATAATAGTGGAGAAATTATTACAGGCTTCTTCTTCTTTTTTGCAGTGAATGTCAATCAGCAGGCTTTATGCCCATTACTGCTTTCAGGCAGTAATGTCCAGACAGCAGCATTCAGCAACATAATACACAACTAGCATAAGAGGAGCTGAGCAGAGAAAGGCAGGTTTGGCAGGTCTCCTCTGAGACACACGCCTGGGATGAGTCTAAGAAGTCACCTACCAGTCCAGCAGCGGCTCTGCCAACTATGGTACCCAAGGTAGGCGAGCACTACCCCAGACCCTCCAAGTGTCCCTATTTTCCAGGGACAGTCCCAGATTTACAGAAGCTGTCCCGCTTTTCCTTAGGACGTCCCTATTTTCATCCGAGGAATTTTGGAGGGCATGCTAGCCCTCATACTCCCAGAGGAGAGGACTGCTGAAACTAGAGTCCTCTGGGTGTTTCCCAGGAATGTTTTTGCTCACGTAACAGGGCCTCTGACAAAGATAAGCCAGGAATATAAACAGGAACACTTCAGAAATGGGGCAAACATAATTTCTTTTACATAGAGTATGGTATACAAGGTGCGTTCCATGCTGTTCTGCAAAATAACATAAGCAACTAGCGGGCCCCTGCTAGAGAAAAGGTTTGTCCCAGCCTGAACAAGACCAGGAAGAGGAGCTGCATGGGGGAAATCCCAGTGGGAAAGAAATAGAAAAGAGATGTCTCCTAATGAAGCAGAAAGGTGCCATATGATGTTTGGTGCTGCCTGATCATGGCACTAAAATTGCAAACCACAAGGCAAGAAAGAGCTTTTTTCTCAGTATGGAAGGTAGTTGACAGACTCCAGGAACACCAAAGGCAGCCCCTCCTCATTTTTATAATTCAATCCAAGTGTGGGGATCGAGTGAGCAGAGAGCAAGCGGGCAGGAGGGGGGCTGCAGGCAAGGAAGCTGCTCAACAGTTGGGCAGCCAAGGCTCTCTTTTCACCAGTGGCTCTGCTTTTAAGAGGAACAAGCATTGCTCGGGGTTCTTATGCAGAGGGGCTGAGGAAGACTAAACTTTACCATATTTATTCCCACAAGTCCTGCCTTACGTCTTTCTGAACGGGGAACAAGGCATGGGATTCAGTGTAGAAGGTCATGGCCAGCGCTGATTGAACTGCAATAACTTACTCTGAGCAGAATGCCAAGTTCCACGCAAGCATTTACACCAGTGTAAAACTCTTGAGTAGAATTACTGTTCACTGCACTGTGCAGCTGAAATGAATTTTATGTTATTTTACATCACATTGTTTCATTATTTAATTTGTCCATTACAGTATGTGAAAAGAATAAATATCTCTCCCGGGAGCCATCAAACAGGGAGCTAGTGTCTTCTGCTTTTTATATGCCTGTAGTCATAATATGATATCATCATTACTGGAACAATCTATAGAACTCTTCTTTCTTTCTTTCTTTCTTTCTTTCTTTCTTTCTTTCTTTCTTTCTTTCTTTCTTTCCTAAATACCTATCCAGTGTGAAGTTGCTTTGCATGTATAAAATGTGATCTATTTCACAACTGCAAGGTAGCATGCAATGCAGCGCAACCTTGCAACTGTTAAAAAGACAAAACTATACAGAAAGGGAGAAAGAAAAGGGGACAGAATCTGAATGCACCTTCAGTCATGCAAGACTGTGGTCTCTGTCTGTTCTGCAGAGTCACTGCTCTAATCACTTAGATATGCAACTGTTAATCATTTCAGATAGTCAAAACTGCAAACTGTTTCAAGACAGGAAAAGGTGGGCGTGCAACAGTGACTCAATAAAGCCGTCAGCAGTCTCATGCCTATGGCTCATTTAGGCTTGACTCTTTTTACCAGAATCTTAAAAGGGTCTTTTTCTCTTTAAACGCTCACTCTTTTCCTCCCCCCTCCCATCCTGCCTTGTCAGTATTAAATCAAAACCCAACTCTTAAACAATATGTAGCAGCACAAAACTTAACAGAGTCTTTTCAACGTCTAATACAAAGCAAGCAGGCAGATGCGTGTCTGTGTGTTCATTTCATATTAGGGTACGTAAATAAAACAGAACAGGTCTGCTGCTGTCAACTCTAGTAAGCAAGCTTTCCTCTACAATCCACCTCTCTAAACTTGCTTCAGACCTACAGCATTCGTTAACAGACATGTGCTTCAGAACATCCTGGACATATATACATAGAGAGGAGAGAGAGAATGAATATGACTGTAAATCTTTCAAGGGAATGAAATATTTCTATCCCAGTACTAGGACACAGCATTTTCAGGAAAATCTGTGATTTAGAACACAAATAATGTTTATTTCGCTCATTACAGAAATGGAAGACTTACGCAGAAGTGACCTATCACTCAGCGACATCCTCTGAGAAGTACAAAGCTGGAGGAGAAACAGATATTCTTTTAATCTTAACTATTCCGTTTTTCAACAGATCAGCCTTTGGGCATGGCTAACCTTATTGTTGACCACTGGTTTGTGATTGATGTTATTTGTGGTGTTTCATTTAATTCCTTATTTTAAATTTTCATCTTCCAACAACACCACTCTTCCACACGCCAGAGGCAAGCAAGTCTTTGATCCTGGCTAGTAAGAACAGCCCCTGCTGTCCAGAGGGAGGCTCATTGCTACCACTAAACCAGGATGCCAGCAAAACCCTCAGTGGATTTTCAGGAGAGGGGTTTCCTCTATTTACCAGTAAACTAAGCTGCCAGCCCAGCCTCTCCTGCCAAGTTCTTTCCCTTGCCCCCAGCCCTGCCATTATCCCCCATCCCCCTATTTTTTTACAGGAGAATCAAGGATGCCATTTTAAAATGCCTTCCTTGCGTGTGCTGCCTCCACCTACGCCTCCTTATGCCCAAGAAGAGAAAAGGGAAGCTCCCATCACCTTGTTCCAACCACTTTTTCGATCCTGGCTAGCCAGAACTGATTTAAAACAAACAATATTTTTGTCAAAAATTGCTGTACAAGGCTTGGAAAAAGACAGGCGTTCGTATAACTGGGGTGGGGGTTGAGGGGACTGATCCTGCCCAAAACATTTTAAAAACAATGCTGCATTCTCTGTATCCTAGTGTAACTGAAAGCTCCCTGCACCATCTTAAATGTTGATCTTCTTATTCTGATATTGTACTCAAAAGACAAGTAATGAAAAGTGGGAATATACTTTAGCTGGACATCTTTTTTAAAAGACTGCTAATAAATTTGGCTTGGAATTCAGGAACCTGGCTTTGCTCACATAAATGAAAGAGTGTTGGGGTTAAAAAAAGAGAAGCGATGGGTCTAAAATGCAAAAATACCTCTAGCAAAGGCTTAAACATAAAATATTAAGATGCTTGGTGTGTTTTGATACATTCTACATAATCAAAATAAATATTAGTATACACATTTGCCAACTGTATTTCTCGTTATATCAGAGAAAACACTGTGTTTTATGAGGATCTATAGTCATGCAAAAGATAAAAGTCATGATCCAGCCCAAAGCTAAGCACTTTTTAGTCCCATTGGAGTCACTAAAGGCGCAATCCTAACCCCACCTACTTGGAAGTAAGCACCATTGACTTCAATGGGACTCACTTCTGAGTAGACTTAGATTGCATCATAAAGCATTTGCTGAAATCTCTCACAGTAAAATCACTGTGACTTTAAAAATGCCTGACTTTTGCTAGATCCTGACCAGATTCTCTCCCCACCAGCTCCTTCCCACATTCTTTTTACTGGTTCCTCTGTGGCCTTGAAATTTACTTCTGGTAGCTAATTACTAATTTTAGTGTTCTTTTTATGAACCTCGCTGGCTCAGAAGTCATCTGGCACCACTCCTTTCGTGTACCCCCATCCTGGACATTCTTCGTCGTTAACACATCTGGGTGTAGTTGAACCTCTCTGCTGAAGAGAGAAACGACCCTATAAGCGCGCAGGACAGAGTCTGCAGTCAGATGCTGTTGCAATTAATTTACAGACCAAATCTCTTAATCATAGGTATTTGCACCGATATGTGTGTCCACAAGTCAGGCAGTAACTCTACAAAGATGGTAGAATGTCTTGCTGGTTGCAGCAGTAAACACTCCAGTCTTAACCACTTATCTACCAGTGCAGTACAAGGAAGTTAAGTAATTACATCCACTGAGCCACCATTCCCCCTCCACAAAGACTCCTGGAAACTGAAGCTGATAAAGCTGAGAATTCTCTGTTAAAGGTTCCTTGCCCCTCTAAGAGTGCTACGGTTTCCTGAGGGGAGGAAATTACTACAAAGCTAGCATATATTATATGCCATACAGCAGAGCTGGGGGACCATGACCCCTCAGCTGTCTTTGGACTCCAGCTGCCAACACCACAGACCACTGGCCATGCTCTTTGGGGGTGACCAGGAGGTGGCGTCCCACAACACCTGAAGGACCACAGTTTCCCCACCCCTGCTCTGCGGGAAATCAAGGAGGATCTCCTTCTTGACTCTGAACAATATTGGGATATCTTCTAATTAATGGCCTGCTGTGTTATAAAACATCCTAGGAGGTAAAGTGTCTGTGGGCAGCAAGGCTGGGAGACCATTGTATAGACCTTCCTGACTACAGCCAGCAGCGTTTGAAATGAATCCTAGAGTTGGAAGGGACCCAAGAGCCATCTAGTCCCACCCCCTGCAATGCAAGAATCTCAGCTAAAGCATCCATGGCAGGTGGCAATCCAACCTCTGCTTAAAAACCTCCAAGGAAGGAGAGTCCACCACCTCCCAAGGGAGACTGTTCCACTGTCTAACAGCTCTTACTGTCAGAACGTTCTTCCTGGTGTTTAGTCAGGAACCTTGAAGCCATGGGTTCGAGTCCTACCCTCCAGAGCAGGAGAAAACAAGCTTGCTCCCTTTCCCATGTGACAGCCCTTCAGATATTTGAAGAGGCCGATCATATAGCCACTCAGTCTCCTCTTTTCCAGGCTAAACAGACCCAGCTCCTTAAGCTGTTCCATATAAGGCATGGTTCGACTGACGTGGCCATTTGCAACTCACCACTGCTCCTGGACTGAGTCACCTGGTAAAAAGATGAGCGGCACATGCAATCTGCCTCTCCCCATCCCTACCCACTTTCTTTCACTCCTTGCCTCCACTGCAGCACCCAGGGGGCCACATCAAGCGGCTGAGACAAAGATGTAGTGGCAACAGGAAGCTGGAGTAGGGAACAGTTGGGCAGACCTCCCTAACTAGATAATGAAGCTGAAGAGTCTGTGGACGGAGTCTTTGGCGCTGCCCAAAGGCTGCAGAACGCACTACCCTTGGATGCTTGCACGTGCCTGGTCCTTTTCTGGAAGTATTGCAAAGCTTTCGAGTTAGTCTGATCTTTGGTTGCCAGGGCAATGTTTTCAACTGCGTGTGAAGTTCTAGCTCATGTTTTATTTTGCCTTATTTTCATTTTCATATTATACATGTGTTTCATATTGTTACCTGCCCTGCTCCAATAAATAGAAACGTCTCCTTAGCCCAGAACATTCTTGCTATGTTTATAGCACATGAGCTCCTGTTTACTACTACTGTTTCCTTTCCTTCTATTTTAAGCAGTGCTATAAAAATCCATCATTAATGATAACTTTTTCTTTCGTGCTCTCTGCTCTGTGTCTGAGAGACAAGTCTGGACCAATTTCTCCATCATGCCTCTGGCAGCAGAATGGAGCTAGCATTTCAGATCCTCTACCAAATCCCGGCTGCTTCAAAGGAAAAACCCTACTTTCTTCCGTTAAGATCATAAGAAATATAGGAGGAGGGGTCAGCTCTGTTTGGACATAATTACACTTCATCAAAAGAAACTTTCTTCATCTTCCATGCGTGAAAAGTCTGCAAGCAGTTAAGTCTGTCTCTCTCTCCCCCCCCCTTTCTTTCTTTCTTTTTTTAATATAAAAATTGCTATTTGGGAAAGTAGCCAAAACTTGGAAAGCCAATATAGTAAAACTTTGCACATACCCTTTGTTATCCTTTGAAGTTTCTTAAATAAATATGTTGAGAGTTTGTAAAATACACTATCACTTTTCGTAAATTTTACTCATTGATCACAGAAAGCTTCTCATCCATGGGAGGTAAGAGTGAGGGAGACTCACTGTGATTTTTTTATATACTCACTTCATTTCCTACTGTTTAATAAATGTATATCATAGGTTTCAAATGAGTTTTGGAGCAGACAAGGGCTACATCAGATTTCTGTTCTTTTCCAGCACCAGTCTTGTGCTGTAACTACTGTACTTCTGTTGCAGGCTATCTTGAAATAGATGCCAAAAAACCTTCAAACTCAATCAACCAACATAAAGACAAAACAGAATTTTAAAACAATACATTAAAATAAGAAAGGGAAAAAATATTTTTTATCAAATTATCCGTGCAATAGAAGTGTTCTTTATTATATAGCATTGAAATAGATTTAAAAGATTACATGATTGGCCACATTCCTAAAATAAAAACCATTCACTGGGAACAGCCCTTGCTAAATAACTTTTACCATTTTTTTAAAAAAAAATTATTTATTGAATTTATATACCGCCCTATACCCTCAGGTCTCAGGGTGGTTCACAAATGGTTAAGATAGTAACAATGACCCCTCTGATTGGCCAGAACAGTGATTCTGGCTCCTCTCACAGATTTGCATTTATGTTAATTACATGCCTCAGAAAAGCCTGGTTCCTATTTTTGCACAACTTGTTTTGTTTTTAAATGTGGTTCCTGTAGGGCCCCACAGAGCGAGAGTGCTGGGCCAAGGTGGCCAAAGGACCCCAACCCCTGGGCTGAAGCAGCAGGCTTGCCTGGCTAGAGGGGAGGGAAGGGTCAGTCTTTGCCCAGCCAGGTCAATTTTGCATGGACTCATTTGCAAGTCAGATCCAATCCATTGCAGCACCAGTATATGTGGACTTCTCCACTTATCTAAGTAATTAAAAATTTAATGCTTATTTCATCTCAATGAATGTATTTCTAAACATAGTTTATCCTAAAATATTCATTCTTTACACATTTTGGTATACTTTTGAGCCAAGAACTATATCACAAAATTAGGAGGAATTCACAATCCAAAGAATACTACATATGTTCTATAATTCTATGATTCTATGTTCTGATCTGTGTACTAATTTGGGAGATGCAAATGAAGCTCATTTGCTTTTTTAAAAAATCATCCTTCACTGCTGCTTTAAGGAAGGCACAAGAATACCACATGCTGCTATCTCCCAGAGTAAAAATCAGAACGTGTCTGCTGTCAAACCCTTCTTTCCCATGCTGAGACTTCTTGGGTAACAGCAGAACAAGCAAGAATCCAAGTCTGGAAAAAGGTTTTTCGGTTTTTCCTGCCTGAGAGAGAAATGGGATGGAGCAACCCAGCTGTGCCCGGCTAGCATCACATCAGGATGCCAAAGATTTATTGCGGCGTAAGTTGTTGCTTGTGCTACAACTGACAAAATATTGAACAAATTAATATATTTTGACCTACTTAAACCTCATATAGCTAGCAAACTCATTTTGCTTTGGGGATTTCTGTATTTTAAAAAAATGTAAATCAGCATTGTTTCAAACATCTATTTAGTCACTAATTTCAATTTTGAAGCAGTTACAGGGATTTTCAGTGGAAATTCTCTTCAGTCTTTCTATTGCTATAAAAAGTTTTTACGACTGGAGACTAAATTTCATATTACAGAGAGATCTTTAAAGGGCAGAGGAAACTTCAGAGCTGAATCTTCTGGGAACTAGAAAGTCATATTCATTTCCATTCTAAAGTAAACAATACTTGATTCTCACTAATTTAGCAACTGTACTATGTATGGAACCTGATCCAAAGTTTATTGAAACCTACAACAGCTTTTCAGTCTCAGTAAGCACTGGATCAGACAGACCCAATGCTAAATAAAAATAACATAATTTTAGAGATAAGCAAAATCTCCCCACCTCAGTTTGGAATGGGCTTGGAGGAAACTCATGCATTTTTCTGAGAGGTGACCTAAAATTTCAGAAAATTTGGGACATTCCATTTTCGACCATAGGAGCCAACTCCTAGGGGCCAAGGACGCTTTGCCCCCCCATACAATATTTGAGGAGTCAGGCAGCCCCCAAAGTTGATGGACATTGCCATTTAAATGGGGTGTGTGCTGCACACCTTGTGGTCGACTATGTGGGGCAGGGCTTACCTGGGCCTCCCCAATATTTTATTCAAGTTGGCACCCTTGTCTTCAACTGTCCTTTTGTAGCTGAACATCCCCCATTTCCTGGCCTTGGAAAATCACTATCTCTAATTTTAGCTTTTGGAGTTGCCTTGTTTTTTGGTTTTTTGTTAATATGTATAGTTGATATTCAAAGTTCAGCCTCCTTCCCAGGTCCCTAGCAATTAAATCTCTCAGAAGGGAGAGACCCATCTTGCTTTTAGGCACACATACAAGACAATGCACACTCTTCAATGCAACAACACACAGCACACAGCCTGCTGTTCCATACACAGTGGCTGCTGACGTTAGAGGTTTCAGCATCATGTCATGGTGACAGGTGATGTCTCTGGAATGAGAACAATTGTGTCCCTATTTTTGTCTGTAGGATGCTGTTTAGGATGCCACCCCGTCAGCATGTCCAGCTTTCCATGCAGGTGCTCTCCCTCTCTGATAGGTGCCCCTTCTCCCTTCCTTTGGCCTAAAACTCCCATTACTAGCAATGGAGTAGAGAGAGCACAGTAAGGAGAGCTGTTACCTGGCTCTTTATTAGGCATGAAAGCATGGCCAGCAGGAGGTTCCCTGGGAACTGTAGTTTATCTGTGCTTCTGGGCCTTTCGCAAAGGAGCTCAAAGTCACAGCAAATTGTATTTCCCAAGTCTCTTTATGCTAGGAACCTTTTGCTGGCAAGGCTTTGGGGCAGGCCTCCCCATCACTGCTGCTGGAAGACATATTGTAGAGAAAGAAGAAAGGGTGGGAATGGTCCAGGCTTATTTACAGGTGAAATTAAAATTCAAGTGGATTTTGGTTTGGATTGCTAAAGCCTTGTTGTTTTTGAACTAGGGGGCTTCATTTACAAACATCCAACCTAATCCTGACACTAGGCCACATCATATTAAAATGCTTCCTGCAAGAGCCCGGGCAGCTGCTTCACAATAAAGACTAGAATCTCAGAATCCTTTGATGCTTCCTTGAGAGAGAACTCAGGTAAATATGCTGAGGACTTGGCTGCACAGCTAAGATGAAACATATTCTTTTTCTCAATACCATTAAAGTGAACTTCATTTGCCTCTATTCCACAACAGAAATTCCTTCATGCTTCTGTAAAGGTAAAGGTAAAGGGACCCCTGACCATTAGGTCCAGTCGTGGCCGACTCTGGGGTTGTGGCGCTCATCTCGCTTTACTGGCCAAGGGAGCCGGCGTACAGCTTCCGGTTCATGTGGCCACTAAGCTGCTTCTGGGGAACCAGAGCAGCGCACGGAAACACCATTTACCTTCCCGTCGAAGTGCTGCCTATTTATCTACTTGCACTTTGATGTGCTTTCGAACTGCTAGGTTGGCAGGAGCTCGGACCGAGCAATGGGAGCTCACCCCGTCGCAGGGATTCGAACCGCCGACCTTCGGATCAGCAAGTCCTAGGCTCTGTGGTTTAACCCACAGCGCCACCCGTGTCCCTTCATGCTTCTGTACTACCACCCATTTGTTGGTACCAACAAAATTAGAACTATTTTGAAATATTTCTTTCCAAAATTCAGATATCATAAAAACAAGTAGTTTGGGTGGGGCATGTGTGCTTTGTACCCTAGAATGGCAACGTAGTCTGAATAAATACAGAATTTTGCAAACCAGCATTTATCTTACAAATGAAAGGCTGGGCATGATTTGTTTATAAAATAATCAGTATTTTTGTGTGGAAACATTTTCAAATTGGGGCTTTATATTTGTTGATAGAATAAATGCATAATAATAAAATGATGTACCTCTTCCGCTTCTGCCAACGAATCTCAGGTCATTAAAGCGTGCCACTTGATTCTTCATTACGGCAGACGCATTCCTCAGCTCTGCAGAATAATTTTCATCATTCCCAGCCATGACTGTGACCACTGTGCCATCAGGGACTTCTCCTAAAGCCACCACCTATGGCGATAAAGACACAATAGAGTTATGTGGCTTCAATCTCAAACCCACCTATGAATTTTGAGATGAATTGGGACATGCAAATCGTGCAAAGAGTAATCACAAATACCAGCGTTATCTCTCACTGGGGTGTGTGAGGCCCCCTTCCTTGTGCTGAGGGTCAATGTCTATAGTGGGAAGCAAGCTCTATACATGTAGACTCCCTTCAACATGTGGAATCTGGCATCCACATCAAGGTGGAGGAAGCCCACATGCGTCCTGCACTCCCAATTACAGATCCCTCCAATGCATGGATGGTCAGAAACAGGGCCAACAGAGTTGCCTTGGCAGCAGCAGGACCAACCTGGAAAAGTTCTAGAACAGATAATTAACCAGTCCATCCATGTGCATGGGGGACGGGGACGGGGACTGATCACTAAGAACCAGCATGTCATGCCAGATCGACCTGTTTGCCTTCCTTTGACAGAGTTATTAGCCTTCAGGGAAATGCTCTAGACATTTTAACTTCAGGAAGGCTTTCAGCAAGGTCCACAATGGTAGTCTTGATGACAAGCTGGTAAAATATGGACCATTCATAAGTGCATTCTTAGCTGGTTGGCAAACTATTCCAGGTATGTTAGCCACCGGTTCACATCAACCAGGAGAGAAGTAACAGGTGAGGTGCCACAGACCTGTCCCAGACCTGGTAATGGTAAGCATCTTTATAAATAATTTGGATGATGGAATGGAGGGGATGCTAATCAAATTTTCAGATGACACCATGCGCAGGATAGCAAATATATCGGAAAAAAGAAGAAACAGGACAAAAAAGGATTTTGACATGATTTTGAACTGGGCCAGAGCAAAATGAATTTCAACAGATATAAATGAAAAGCTCTGTATTTAGGCAGGAAGATTCAGATCCAAAAATAGAATGGGCGACTCCTGGCTCAAAAGCAGTGCATGTGAAAAAGATCTGGGGCTTTTAGTAGACCACAAGCTACACATGAGTCCGCAGCGCAATGCAGCAGCAAAAAAGGTGCAATGCACTTCTAAGCTGCATCAACAGAGACCGAGTGAGGATGCCACTTCATTCTCCTTTGGTCAGACTTCAACAAGAAGACTGTGTCCAGTTTAAGAAAGGACACTGACAGACTGGAATGTGCCCAAAGTAAGGCAAGCAAGGTGGCAAGGGCCCTAGAAAATAAGTCCTATGGCTCCCAGTACGTTTCCGAGCACAATTCAAAGTGTTGGTGCTGACCTTTAAAGCCCTAAACGGCCTCGGTCCAGTATACCTGAAGGAGCGTCTCCACCCCCATCATTCTGCCCGGACGCTGAGGTCCAGCGCCGAGGGCCTTCTGGCGGTTCCCTCATTGCGAGAAGCAAAGCTACAGGGAACCAGGCAGAGGGCCTTCTCGGTAGTGGCGCCCGCCCTGTGGAACACCCTTCCAGCAGATGTCAAGGCGATAAACAACTACCTGACATTCAGGAGACATCTTAAGGCAGCCCTGTTCAGGGAAGTTTTTAACGTGTGATATTTTATTGTATTTTTGGTTTTTATGGAAGCCGCCCAGAGTGGCTGGGGAGGCCCAGCCAGATGGGCGGGGTATAAATAATAAATTATTATTATTATTATTATTATTAAAGGTTTAAGAAGTTTGGTATCTTCAGTCTGGAGAAAAGATTATTAAGAGGCAATTGAAATAGCCATATTCAAATATCTGAAATGCTAGCACTTAGACAATGAGCCACTTTTAATTTCCAGTGTTCATGAGACAAGGACTTCAAGAGACAAGGACCAGTTAATGGGTTCAAATGACGTGGTGGGGATTGTTGTAGCTTTAAGAAATATGATTTATTCACTCATTTACACTTGAGTTTACGTGGAGTCCAAATCTTGCAACACGGTCATCTCATGAGGGGCTTTCCCCCCACAGCAGTGCTGCACTCAAGGCCAAGGCATCTCTCCTAACCCTGCTGTTCCTATAAATTAAGCCTCTTTTATTCATTTGCCTTCTAATGGTCAGTTCTTTTGGCGCTCTTCACATGCTAGGCGCTGATGCTCAGAAGGAGGTCCACACATTCCAATACACATGGATCTTGATTACATTCTCAGGAGTCTGGCACACAGTCTGTACACATAAACACTAATTAAACAACTCAATCCCGTTACATAATCCCCTTCTAATATGCATTGAGATTGTCTTACAACATATCCCAGTTATAACATACAAGTTCTAATTAAATCCTAATATTTACTGTAATATTTAATATTTACTATTTGGCTGAGTGTCAGGCCTAATGAGCACAGCAGCTCATCCCCAGCAGGTCTGACCCCATGAATCAGTTGCTGAGACTGAAAGTCCCCACCTCCCCACAACTGTCTAAGTCCCCTCCTCTGCAGGGCCTTTTCCAAGCAATCAGAAACTATGTCTGTGTGCAGCCTACCTCTCCTCCACCCACTTCAGCCCTCTTCTAGTTCTGGGAGACAAGAGGGGAGGGGAGCTGGCTGCAGCAGGAGGGGGGGACACCTGTGACTCTTCATCTGGCCTGATTCATCTCTGCCTCTTGGCCTCCCTCCTCCAACCCACCTGCTTCAGCTTCAGCCTCTGATTCTGGACTTTTCTCTGCCACAGACTCTCCCAGCTCACTAAACCCGTTACTTCTTCAGCTTCCAACACCTCCTCCCAGCCTTCTCCCTCTTCCACCTCTGACCACTCATCAACATCCCACCACCCCGGCTCTGAGCCTTCTTCCTTTGGTGGGTCCCAAGCTGGCTCCTCCCACCGCTCCTCTTCATCCAACAAGTCCATGACAATACTCTTATCACATGATTAAATAATTCTGATCTCCAATGAATACTTTTTAACACTCTAGAAATATGCAGATTCCCCCATCCCTAGTAGCTGATTAAAAGCAGACTACAATATCATTGCAAAGTGCACTGAGAAGCAAAAACCCAGATGGCTCCAGTAGTGAATATTAACCTATAAATGTATCTGGAGGTGAATTTGTTTTCAATTCTGCTTTGAGTTCACTTTATTCGTGCCCGTGTCTGTGTTTTAGCCACACCACACACCTCTGAGAATCCATGATTCCAAGGCAAAACTCGCATTGGCATAAATGGATTCAATATTAAATATCCTAGAATCAACTCAGTTGAGGCAAAAAATAATTAACATGAAAGAAATCCACATTCGGCATAGAGGGAATCAGTGCGCCTGTATCAACCAATATGTCAAATCAGTCATTAGTCTGAATGTTTATTTGCCAGAATAGAAACTGAAGACACAATCCGCTTACAGTTTCTCTTTACACTGGAGTTTGTATGCAGGAAAGTTCCAGAAGGATTGTGCCCATTATTGAAATAAGAAATAATCACAGTCAGGCAGCCTGAATCTAAGTGGTGAATGAAGTTGCAAGGGTGCAATCAAGGTCCAGTGTTTCTAAAGCCAAAGCAGCCTGCAGGGCCCCTGTGCTAAAGGTGTCACCTTGCAAACCACCATGGCCTGGGACAGTAGCAATGGCCAAACAAGCGTGCTAGGGCACAGCTACAAAGTTGCAGTCGTGCGACCTGGAGCTAAGCCATGGCTTGGCTTGGTGCTACATGGAGGGTTTGTCTCCCCCATTCAAACCACAAGCAGGAAGCAAAGAACAACCCCTGGTTACATCGTCGTTTGTTTGGAGCCTAGCTTTGCACGTAGTGCTTAGGCAAGCCGTGCCTTATCTCCCAGTACCAGAACAGCAACAGGAGCAAACTGACTGCATTTATTTAATTATTAAATTTATATATTTCCTTCCTCCCAAAGGAGTCCAGGACAGCAATTTCCTCACTGTGGCCCAGTGTGCTTGTTGAGTTATCATCAGCATTTAACTCTTATAGTCTGTTTCAGAACTTCAGAGGAGAATGCTCCAAATGGCAGCATCTATGAACGAGGAGGAGGAGCCTGCTGACTGGGAGGAGACGCATAGGTCTGCTGCATTACAAAAAAGATTTGGGAGGGGAAATCCTAAGGAGGGACTCCCCCCCCAACAGGCTAATGGGATCTGAGCCTGCTCAGTGGGCAGGGAATGCCAATTGATTCTTGGGGGGAGGGCTGAAAAATGGGGTAGATGGAATGGCACATCCTGGGAAAGGGTCTGGCTGAATGAGAGTCTTCCATACCACAACGTTCTGCCGCAGGTCTCGATTGTGCACATTCGAATGTTTATGTAATTGTTCAGATTATTTTATGTAATTAAAATTATTTCCAGATTATATTAATTGTTGTCTTGCTTTTATGTAATAAATTGAAGAAGTTTTTGTAACATATATTATGGAACTTATTTCTGTTTTTTTTCTTGTTCTTTTATCATTTTATATTGTTACAGGAAATTTGAGAGATGCATCCAGTGCTGGCATGAACAGAAGGAAGCCTTAAGCGAGGAAATTCACCATCTCCTACGCCCTAGAACATGTTCTGGAAGGGGCTGCCCTCCCCTTAAAGGAGCAGCTGCACAGCTTGGGGAACTTTGGGATCCATTTCTGTCACCGGAGCCATAAGGAGACTCAGTGGCACAGACTGCTTTGCATCAGCTTTGGCTGGTGGCCCAGCTGCAACCCCATCTCAACACTGAGAGTCCAGCTTCTTTTCTGTTCTCCGGTAACCTGTAGGTTAGATTACTGCAATGCATTATACATGGGGCTGCGTCTGAAGACAATTTGGAAACTACAGCGAGTGCAGAATTCAGCAGCCTGGTTATTGACTGGGACCAGAGGGTCTGTGCATGCTATACAGATTCTGGCCTCACTGCACTGGCTACTAATCAGTTTCCAGGCTCAATTCAAAGTCCTGGTTTGGTCCTATAAAGCTTTATGTGTGCATGTATTATGTGTGTGTCTTACACACACACACACACACACACGAAAAGGCAAGCCAAGAATGCATAATGAAAATCACGCCAAAGCATGTGTTCAAAGGCAAGCACTTCCTAAACTTGAAGTGTGTTTGAAAGGAGGAGCCTGCAGTTAGTCAGTGGCAAGGGAGAGGCATTGGACATATGTCCACAGGTACTTTTCTTCTGATATTTCTGGACTCAGTTCTTGTACTGAAAACAAATTCCTTGGCTGAGTCAAATTAAGCCATTATGAAAACAACCAAAAAGAGATTGCCTGGAACAAGAAAGTCATAAAAAGGACCTTGATTGTGTGAAGATTTGTTGAAGGAAGGAAGAGGAGTGATTCTTGCATGGAAGGAACAGAATTGTCTGTTCTCTGGTTGTAGTTTGCTAGCAATGAAAGTAAATGCCATGGATAATTTCTAAACAACATAAAAAGAGCCTACTGGATCAAACTAAGCATTATTGGCCAGCATTCTGTTCTCACAGTGGCCATCCGGGTGTCTACAGGAACCCACAAGTGGGGCATGAACTCTCCTACTTGCTAAACCCAGCATATCACTGCAGATACCAAAGGAAGGGCACAGCCATCCTGATTAGTACAGCAGCCATGGCTAGCCTTAACCTCCATGGCAAGTCCTGGGGCTTTAATCTACATGGAAGATCACACACAGGGCTGTCTTAACCATAGGCACTAGGGGTGCAGGGAACCCGGGCGCTGGGTTCTCAGCGGCGCCAGGCCGAGAGTCCGGGGCCCGAGAGTTGGAGTCTGGGGAAGAGCCCGCCCATCAGTCGGAGTGCAGCGGCGGGTTTGGGGGAGAGTGAGCCAGTGAGGCACTCAGGCAGCCAGCCGGCTCTGCCCTCCTGCGCACCTGGGATTGGCGTAGGGCCGAGGAGAGGCCCACCCAGCGCATGCTGCTTACGCTACGAGGCGCCCGGCTTCGCTCAGTCACCGACACCTCGCTTGGGACCAATGTTCTATAAATGTTGAAATGTGCACATATGTGTATTAATCTACTTGAATTGTTGTGTAGCTTGTGCTTTTGTCAGTTAGAGCTACCCATTTACCTGCACATTTGGTTCACTTTCTACTTGTGGCACATTTGAATCTGGACTGAGCTGTCCCCGTCCCCCCCACTGTTCCCCACAAGACAAGGCCACTGGACAGCTAGACTTTGTCCTTAGCTCAGACACCAGCATGCCTCCACTGATATCTCTGAACTCTTGGAGTGTGGTGCTTTCTTCAGTGATGATTGTAATGCACTGCCTACCTCAAACATGATTTGGTCTTATAAAACAGGGTAGAATGAACCAGGATGAAAAACTGGATTTACTATTACTGTTAACTATATTTGTATGGTCGCCCAATGAAGTATATGTTCTGAGTGACTCACAATACAGTAGAACCTCAGTTTTCAAGCGTCACAAGAGCTGAACGTTTCGGAACCTGAACGCCCAAAACCCGGAAATAATTGCTTCCATTTTCGAATGCGCCTAGAATGCACCATTGAAATCCATATTTTCTAATTATCTAATTTCCAAAGATGCCATGTCATAAGTAGTTGTGTTTTTTCCATGCAAATGGCTCAGGAGAAAGTCTATGACAAAATGAACAAGCTTCTTAAAACTTTCAAATTATTGTTTAATAAAAGCTATTTTGGTTATAATATACAGTATGATGACTGGATGAAATTATGGAATGAAAGGTTAAAATTTACGGCATGTACTGCGTTGAAAGAAAATGTAATGAAAATGGTTTACAGATGGTATATAACGCCAGTTAAACTGGCTAAAATGTACAAAATATGCAGCAAGTGTTGGAAATGTAAAGAAAAAGAAGGTACTTTCTATCATATGTGGTGGGAGTGTAAAAGGGTGAAAGGCTTCTGAGAAATGATATACAGTGGTGCCCCGCAAGACGAATGCCTCGCAAGACGGAAAACCCGCTAGACGAAAGGGTTTTCCATTTTGGAGCTGCTTCGCAAGACGATTTTCCCTATGGGCTTGCTTTGCAAGACAAAAACGTCTTGCGAGTGTTCCGATTTTTTTCCGCTTCCCCTCCCCTTTTTCTAAGCCGCTAAGCCGCTAATAGCCTTTTAGCTGCTAATTCGCTAAGCCTTTAATAGCCGCTAAGCCTTTAATAGCCGCTAAACCGCTAATAGCGCTAATCCGCTAAGCCGCTAATAGGGTTGCTTCACAAGACGAAAAAACCGCTAGACGAAGAGACTCGCGGAACGGATTAATTTTGTCTTGCGAGGCACCACTGTACAATGAATTGAAAAAGATGTTGAAATAGACGTTTGTTAAAAAACCAGAGGCCTTCCTATTAGGAATGGTAGGAAATGAAATTAATAAGAGAGACTGTAAACTGTTTCAATACGCAGTGACTGCTGCAAGGATACTTCTGGCCCAAAGATGGAAGCAGGAAGAAATTCCAACAGTGGAAGAATGGAGAAGGAAATTGACTGAATATGCAGAATTGGATAAAATGACTGGGAAGATTCGATATCAGAAAGACCAAAAGTTTATCGAGGACTGGGGGAGATTTACAGAATATCTGAAAAACATATGTGATGTACAGACAACGCTTGTTGGTTTTGAAGAGACTCTGTGAGATAGTAAGAAATAGTGCAAAAAAGAGAGTAAGAGGAAAAGGAGTTCTAAAAGGCAATATTATGTTTCGAATTACGAAAGATTGACAGAGAAACTGAGGGAAGTCAAAAATTGAACAATGAGTGTTAAAATATTTGTTGACTGTATAAAATTGTTTGGAAAATGAATAAAAATTATTTTTAAAAAAATTAAAAAAAGCTAACTGAAAGTAGGGTGTCATGTCACTGGGAAGCAATACCATATAAATAAAAAATATCATAAAAAGATTATTTGGACTAGAACAAGAATAAATCCTTCAAAAACTCTTTTAAGGCTATTACTATTTGTAATACTGGAATACATTTCTATAAAAATAGCATCCATAATCAAATTTAATTACCCTAAAATCTTCTGTATTAAAAATAACTTCTTGCCTAGCTATGGCCGAAAGTACATTTAATATTTTTCTTTAAAGTGTAGCACCTCCCTGTAGCTTTAAAAAGAGCAACATGCCTACACTATGCTTTGTTCGATTTAGAAATGCATGTGTGCCTACAATTTGTACACCAAATTTCAGCTTGAAGCTACTTAAACCAGCTGAGTTATAAACTCTGAAAACTGGGGGTTAGGTGGAAATGCTGACCTTTAACTTCTGCAGTGCTACTGAATAGCTATACCCACCTAAATGTATTTTTTTGCTGCTGTTGCTATCTTAAAAACATTTTGCTAGTATTACTGTTTTCAGAGTCGGCAAAAAGATTAGACACAATTTTCTAATAATTCTGACTACAAATCCTTCAACCACTTACTTTCATATAGTCCCACTGACTTGGTAGACCTCTCTCTCACACATACACACACACTCCCTCTCTCTCCTATTTGTGAATGCTCAGTTAGTGACCATACAAGATACAATAAAACATTACCAGTGGGTTAAATGGGTCCAGTCCCACCATACAGAATGAGTCATGCCATGGGAATCTGATGGAAAGAGGTGGCCTCAGCTTATAATGGACTTCATCTACTTCACCTGAGCTGTGATGAGATACGGCTCCAAATTTCAGCAGCAAGTTTAAGCCCTTTCAAAGCAAATGCTATATATAAACACTTTGATCTGGTCAATGTAATTCTTAGGTCAATGTGTATTTTTATTAGGCATTCTAAATATATAAGATTACTTTTAAATTAGTGACAAATTTGAAATACTCAGATGACGCAGATGCTACAGCAGAACTGTATGCAATTTCAGTTTCTACAATTAAAACCAAAATACTTTACAAAAATGAATGTACGTCATTCTGTACATTGTGTATCTTTCTATGCAATTTTCAACAGGTGTTTTTTCCTCAGAAGATAAATTAGGAATGATATGCAATGAGCTTATATACTAAACACATTTGTAAATATATATTGGAGGTTTCAGCACAATCTTCCTACAAATCACTTGAGAGGCTTTTATCAGTGGCATCTAGGAAAAGCATTTACCAGGTTCTCTCTCCCTGCCTGACCTCTCACACACACCCCCCCAGCACCAGATTTAGGGCAGTATGGGAGGTTCTTCTCCCCAGGGAGCCAAGCCGGGGGGGTGGGGAGGCAAAATTATACACACACACACACACACACACACACACACACACTGGGGGGGGACGGGACGCAGCAAGACACATACCCCTAAACAGCTAACGAGAGAAGAAACTAAAAGAAAATTTGAAAATTGTTTCTTCTCTAGTATGGAGAATCGTCAGTTCCATTGCTACCCCTGATGGCAGCCTCATTTTCTGTCCCGGTGTTTCCTGAGTCTCAGACAGAAGTGAGCGTTTAATGTGTGAAGTAGGAGTTGGAAGTAGGAGGGAGGGTGTTAGTGCACACAACCTCATGCCAGTGTGGAACTTACTCTGAGCTGTGAACTGTGTAATACGAGGTAATGCATGTTCTTTGTACTTTTGTACAAACATTTTTTTTAGAAAAACGCACTGTGTATATATATAAGCTGCGCCCACAAATAAGCCGCTCCCTTAAAATTTGGCAGGCACTCACACCCATTCTGTTTTACCGTATGTCTGTTCCAGCAGCGATATTGTAAAAGCCATTTTTTGTAAGGTCACGAATTTAAGCCGCACTTCACGGTCGGAATTTGGGGGGAAAGTGTGGCTTATATTCGGGCCAATACAGTATATATTTAAAAACCTATATTTATACAGGTGCCTACTCAAGGCACCAACAGGAACTATTGTGAAAATAAGAAGTATTAAGGTGGGGCACCAAATTTTGTTCTTGTTTAGGGCACCCTATTACCAAAGTCCACCTCAACCAACACCATGTGCCCTCATTTACCTCTAGTGCCACACCATGCTATAAACAAAGTACACTGCTCTGTCACATTATACAAGTGAAAGCTCTATCTGCATGCTATACAAAGATCAGGAAAATGTTCAGGGCACAGGTCAGTATATTTGACACCTCAGCCCTGGTTGTTTATACCAGCCTTCCACCCACATGGTGCCCTCCAGGCCTTTTGGTCTACAGCTCCCATCATCCCTGATCATTGGCTATGCTGGCAGGAGGTGATGGGAACTGCAGCCCAAAATATCTGGAGGGCATCTGGATGTTGCAACAGGAAGGTATCTATTGCATATATATAAGGCACAAACCACAGTAGCATCTTTATGCAGTCAGCACTGAATTGAGTCACCCAAGTTAACTGGTGCAAGTATGAATACCTGACCATGGGCAGACATGTGATTTATGGGTTTTTAAAACAACAACAAAAACCTGTCCTATTTGTCTAACGGATATATTCTTCACACATATTGCCTGTGCGCATGCATTTCAAGATTTCTTTTGGAGGCTACCTTCAAAACACTTCAGAACTAAGCAGACAAGCATATATTAATTGCAATGGAATATAATGCTTGCCTCTGTGCATTACAAACCCAACATCAGGGTAATTTAACACTGATCAAAAGTACAATAAAAACTTCACCCTTTCCTATCAGCGCTCTCTGCGAATGAAAAGTATTAAGAAGAACTGACACGGTTCTTGAGAATGTTGGCAGATGTACAAGAGAAAAAAGGACTCCCTGAGAGAAAGTCTACTTTTCCAAGGCTCTATCGCAACTTGCTATCTGCAAGCTGCATCATGTAGAGCCAAGACAGAGAACAATAATAATCACATCTGAGGCACAGATCTCTCGCAGTTTATGAAGAAAGATTGCAGATTGCAGATTGCATAGTAGGCTGCTGGCGAGTTCAAATAACTGGATTCTGCTACCCTCCAAAAAGGGGTGGGGAAGCAACCTTCAATAACTTTTTCAATCACCTTGTAACAAGTGTCCAGTAAAAACAGGTTACCTGGAGGAATCCAAAATTCCATGGACTGTTTGTTTGTCCATTGAATTTTGAACAAAGTATAGAACTTTACTAAACACTAAAGCTATTCAACAACAGTAGAATGCATGGCATATTATTACAGCCATCATCAAAACTGAAACTACTGGATTTCCAAGAAACCTACAGCTGAAAAAGTCATTGTTTGTTAGAGGAGGGGAATCCAGCAGACTGAATTTACCTTGTCAAATTTCTCCACAGCTTTAATAATGTCTTGTTTTCCATTTACAAACACAGCACCATTTCCTGCACTTTGTGAAATGTACAGTCCATTCTCTGGAGAATCATTATTTATTTATTTATTTATTTATTTATTTATACCCCGCCCACTCTGGGCGGCTCCCAACAGAACATTAAAAATGTGATAAAACATCAAACATTAAAAACTTCCCTAAACAGGGCTGCTTTCAGATGTCTTCTAAAAGTCAGATAGTCATTTATTTCCTTGACATCTGATGGGAGGGCGTTCTACAGGGCAGGTGCCACTACCGAGAAGGCCCTCTGCCTGGTTCCCTGTAACCTCACTTCTTGCAGTGAGGGAACCACCAGAAGGCCCTCGGCGCTGGACCTCAGTGTCCAGGCTGAACGATGGGAGTGGAGACGCTCCTTCAGGTACACAGGACCGAGGCCGTTTAGGGCTTTAAAGGTCAGCACCAACACTTTGAATTGAGCTCGGAAACATTCTGGGAGCCAAAGCAGATCTCTCAGGACCGGTGTTATATGGTCCCAGCGGCCGCCCCCAGTCACCAGCCTAGCTGCTGCATTCTGGATTTATGCATCCTTCTGTCTGTGCACGATTTTCAACTGAGGGTTAAGTGTATGGCTATTGACAAACGCTAAGGGAAAGGGCTTGGTCCTGAGGAAATGGTTGGATTGATTCAATTTACATTCCCTGTACATATACCTGATCCCTATGTGCCACTTTTAGATTTTTTAAGTTATCCACTGCTGGGACAATAAATGCCTTGGGATGTCCCACTGTGGAAAAAATGAGTAAAATTTTTGCAAATATAACTGAGTACTGTAAAGTATGCACAAGAAATCAAAGTGGAAGGGGAAAACACTCTACCTTTCCTAAAGTGAGAAGGGTGTGAGCATGTTAGCAGAAAATTAAAAACATTCCTGATTTAGATCTGGGTGGTACTTAACTGATGTGTGAACCGTCTCATAATACAGCCTCTGTTTCTCCTGGCAAATCCAGCATCTTCTGGGCAAACACTTCCTAATTCATCCAGCAGGAGTCCAGCACCATCTCCCACAGGAAAAAGGAAGTGCCCGGCTCCCCCATTTCCCCATCTCTAGACGCTAACCCATAGCCCATCCTTTCTGTCACTCTTTCAAGGCCCTTTTATCCTTGTTTCTCAGTGAATCAAGATACCGTATTTTTCGCTCTATAAGACGCACCCAACCAAAAGACACACCTAGTTTTTAGAGGAGGAAAACAAGAAACAAGAAAGAAATGCAAAACCTCTTCAGCGAAGAGGGAGCGCTTCTCCCTCTTCGCTCAGGAGGCTTTGCGGGGCTATCCCTGAATCCAGGAGAGCAAGAGGGATCGGTGCGCACTGATCCCTCCTGCTCTTCTGGCTTCAGCGATAGCTGCGCAGTCTGCATTCACTCCATAAGACGCACACACATTTCCCCTTACTTTTTAGGAGGGGAAAAGTGCGTCTTATAGAGCAAAAAATATGGTAATTCCCTATATGAAGTATGCACGTTTTGACAATTTCCAAACAGAACTTTAAATCTTATACTTTGGACTGATATACTCAACTGCAAAAAGAAACTTCCCACAACTGCAAAAAGAAACTTCCCACAAGAAGTTCTGTTAAATTCTTTTTTTTTTAATCTAGTGCATCAAAAGTAACAGCATAACGCAAACACCCAATTTCTATCGGTGTATATATATATATATCAGTTGAAATAGCTTTAGAAGCTGTAAGTAAGGGAAAGATGTCTAGTACTGGAAGTTTGAAACATATTAAAGGAAACATGGGGGGGGGGCTAAACCACCACTTTCTTTCATTCTGAAAAGGGTAGCTCAAATGTCCCCCCAAAAGACCCTGCCTGATGTTTTTGAGGGTATAATTGACCCTGATCATCAATTAGATGCAACCAACGTTTGTGGTTAAGCTGGTTATTAGCTGAGAGATTTGGAAGATAACTTTGTATGGCTAGGGATATTTTACTAAAGTGGGGAGTTGCTGTATTGTCTCTTACAGTCTGAGATGCTTTGTCATCTGTGGGGTTTAAGGTGTCGCGCAATAAGGAGAGTCTATGTTATTGGGGAATGCTCTTGCAAGTAGCAGTGGACTGCTATGGCTAAGAGTGAAGTGACCAGAGGGGGTTGATTGTTCATGGAGAACTGACAAAAATATCAACAGGGATTCTAAATATGGTGAAAAAGTGAGTGCCCACTGACTTCAGTCAGGTTTATTCATAAACAAATAAGTTTGGGACAGAGCCATTATTGTTAGAGTTATCCAACACCCCTATAAAATCCCCTTGAGGGTTAACCATAGGGAATAGAGGGCTCCTTTTTGTGGGATAGGTATGGATCTATACTAAGTAGCCACATCCATATGGATATATGGGAGTTGTGAGTCGGCTGCTCCAGGTTTGTGGAGAGGCAAAGCGTGTGTGGCTTGTAGTTCAGGGAAGCTGCTTGTGGTAAAGGTCGCGGAGCAGCGAAAGAGGCAGGGAAGTTGAGGGACGGGAAGGCTGCCGCCGGCGAGGAGCTGGGACAGGGGACCAGAAGAGAGCCAGGGCGGGGAGCGGGGCGCGCCCGGGCGGAGGGGCCGAGACCCCGGCAGGGCCGACCTCCGCGCGCCCCGTCGAGGTTTCGCTTTCTACCCCGCGGGGCCAGGAGGGCTTCCCCGGGCGCTCACGGGGGCCACGCGGCTGCTCTCGGTCCGAAGGGAGCAGCTCCGCCAGGTGAAAGCAGCACCTGAGGAGGAGCGCGGCCGGGCCGGGCAGCGGGGCCGGGGGCCGGGGCGGGCGAGGGCGTCTCGCCGGCTGCTCTTACCTTGAACGCCACCGGGAGCGTCTTGTTGCAGCGCCAGTGCGAGGGCAGCACGGAGCACAGGAAGTTGGGGCTGTCGGTGCGCACCAGCTCGGCCGGGTGGTCGGCGATGATCTCCACCATGGTGCGGTTGTCGTGCGGGCGCAGCCGGGGCACCGCCGCCGCCGCCTCCTGGTGCTGCTGCGGGTGCTGCTGCTGCGGGTGCTGCTGCTGGGCGGCCGCCGCCACCACCACGGGGCTCACGTCGCTCATCTTGCCGGGCTGCAGGCTGCTGGAAGGCGGGCTGAACCTCCGGCTGGTGCTGGGATCTACGGGAATACGCATCACAACAGCCACAAGTTAGCGCGTTTGGCAGGGGGCTCGGGGAGGGGGCGCTGGTCCGTCGAGGCGGCGTCGGAGCGGGACTGGGACGGAGCAGCGCGGGAGGAGAGCCGGCCGGGGCCAGCGAGGCGGGAGGGGACGGGGGAAGCCGGGCGGTGGCGAGGGCGGAGAAGGGCTGCTGTGCTGCCGCCGGGGAGACCCTGGCGCGGCGGCGGCGGGGCGGGGCAGGGGGTCCCCGGGCTGCGCTCCGAGCGCCGAGGCTCCCGGCAGTGGCGGCGGCGAGTCTCTCGCTTCCTCGCGGCGCTCCAAGTCTCTCTGCTCGCTCGGCCACCTCTGGCGCCCGCCTCTTCGGCGATTGCTACACGTTCGTGTCCGTCCCCGTCCCCCCCCCCGCGCCCGCCGCTGCCGCTTTATTTCTTCCTTGGCGGGGTGGGGGCGGGCAGGGGGGTGTGATCGGGGTCTCTCGGCGAGGAGGGGAAGGAGCTGTCGGCCGGCGAGTGGATCGCCCAGCGCGCCCGGGGCGGGGGGGGGCAGCTCGGCGGGACAGGCTCGCTCCCCTCCCGGGAGGTCTTCCCCCGCCGGCCCCCCTCCGGCCGGATCAGACTCAAGATGCCAGAGCTGCTCGCGTTTCCCGGTTACTGCTGCTTGTTTTGTCGCTTCTGCCGCGGGGGAGGCGGGGGGGGGGGCGTCCTCGCTCGGCCCGCGGAAGCCGCGCGCTCTCCGGGTGCGGAGACGCGGCAGGCAAAAGAATCCGGCGTCGGGCAGCGACTGCAGAGGGAGGGAGCGAGGCTTCCTCGACTTCCAGCTTCCGACTCCCGGCAGGATGAGCCGGGGCGCAGGGGGGGGGGGGCTCGAGCGCCTTCACAAACAAGTGGCGCGCGGGGGGGGGGCAGATAAAACTTCAGACTTTGTCAGAGTTTTTGTTGCTGAAGAGACACCTCCGCGGGGGCGTCCCAGGGAGACTCGCCCTGTGAAGTCGGGGGCTGCTTTGGGGCTCCTGAAACGGCGGGGAGGGGCGCGCGGCAAAGCGGGGTTTCCAATGACCCGGTTTGGCGGCGCTGATCCAGGCGCGCGCGCGCGCAGAGACGGAGCCCGAGCCGCCCCGACGCGGACGGGAGGCGGCAGCACGTGGCGGCGCGGCGCGTCCTCCGGCTCCAGCCGCCTTCAAAACAAGCAGCGCAACGTGCGCCTTGGCCGCCGCCGCCGCAGAAAGAGGGGGGGGGGGTCCTCGGGCTGCGGCTGCTGCGGAAGCGCCAAAGGCCCCCCCCCCCGGACAAGGGCTGAGGGCAAAAACAAGAGCTGCGCTGGGGGGGGCACGGTCCTCCCAGTGAATACTTTACATTATAGACATTTCTGCGCAACCACTTTGCTATTCACCAAAGTGCAGACCCGAAAAGCCCTTGCTAAGGACCCCCCCCCCCGACACCCAGCGCCGCCTCCTGCGCCCTCCAAGGAGTTCATGATGCCCTTACTTCAAAAAGAAACAGCTGGTTTGGCTTGCTGTCTTTTGCACCCAAGTGGAAGCAAATTGGGTTTGTCTTCAAAACGCCCGACGCCCCGCGCAGAGAGCTCGCCCTTGGCTCAATGCTGCTTCTGCCCGCGAGCTGCCCGGCGGCCGGCGAGAGGAGGGCGCGCCCGGCCAAGACCTGCCAAGCAGCCCTCGGCTCCTTCTCCCGAGGAAGTGTCTCTGAGCAGAACACGGGGCTCGCTTGGGTTTCTTCTTTCGTGTCCCCCCAACACCCCCCCTGTCTCCCGGGGGCATTTTAAGCAGACAAAGCTTGTGTCCGGGGGGGGGGGAGGCCATGGCGCTGCCGGCCGAGGGGCCGATGGTGGCGGAGCTGCATTGAAACCAAAAGCAGCCACCGAAAGCGCCGCTCCGAGTCCTGGACCCCCACCAAAAGCAGCCCAGGTCGGACTCGGCAGTGAACGGGCGACGTTTCCCACCTAGAACGTAAAAGACTGAGGAAGCAGTAACGCCTGTTGTTGGTTTCTTATACTGGGAGGAACTGGGTTGTGGCTTTTGCTAGCTTATGATTTAGGCCATCCCAACCAAAGGCAAAAAAATAAATAAAATAGTGAAACTGCGCACACAACTAACAATATAAATTTCTTAATGACAGGAAGATAGGTTAGCTCTCAGCAAACCAACTTGTACTCTAAAACATTATCTGCCGAGTAAAAAATAATGTTTAGATGTTTAAAGAAGCTTTTGGAAATGACCAGCTCAGAGCTACTTAAAATAGACAACACTCAATTTTAATGTGGAAATAAAAAATTTCCACCAAATGCTTCCACAAAGATAGGCTTTTGGCAAAACTGATCTTCTCTCTTCTTCTTTTTTATAAAAGCCTCTCTACTGATCACTTTCCCCAGTTAATAGTAACTTGTGGGATCCCAGAAGGAGATACAACTCTTAAGCATTAGTATTATGATTATCTTGACTAAAAAGTAGCTGTAGGTTAGAGCCTAACTATTTTTACTTGGATTGCAATGGGATTTGCTCCTATGTAAAGAATGCATAGGACTGTAGCTGTAATATTTATGGAAACAAATAAAGGCTGTATGGCTTTTACATATACTGCATGCTAGAGTTTACATCACCAGAGCCACAGACATGGCTGTGTAGATCCTTGAGCTTTTTTCTGCTGTTTCTTCATAAATTAACTGCACCAAAGATGTAAAAGAGATCAGAGAGACATAAAATGTTATAGGAAAGTGTACAGCAGGAAACTAACCATGATTCCTGGTTCAGGTGGTGGTTGTGCTGGTTCTGAAGAGTGAAATCTAGGGCCCTAGAGCCACAAAAAACTGCCGGGGTTGGCTATCTTGGCATAGTTGCAGCTGCTCATTTTATTATTTTATAATTTGTTATTAATTTATTTTCCCCCTTTTCTACAGCAAAACATATTCTTAAGCAAATGTGATTCTGTACAGGATAGTGAATTGAGTTAAAATGTGAACTGCACATGCTCAGAGTTCATTTTTTAAATCAGGTTTGGCAATCTGTTTTAGTTTTTTATCTAACATACCAGGAATGTATCTAAATAGGTGGGGCTGTAAAACTATTTAGGGGTCTAAAATTACCTAGCATTATCCCTGGTTAGAATCCGGGCAAAGCTGGAAGCACTTCTAAATCTCACTGATTTCAAGGGAAAGAAGCATGTGGTTAACAAGGTACTAGATTGTACCCAGGATAGATTAGCTTCAGTGTATAAAATAAAATAGTTTAACCAAGCTTAACACAATATTAAATAAAATGATAACTGTAAATAGAGACTAACTGTGTAACATGAATGCTATTTCTTTAAACTGACAAACTTTGTTCAGATATAAAAGTAAACATCTCTAAACCTACTGTCAGAGTGGTGTTCTATTTTGGGTGTTTCTGTAGTGGTCAGTGCTGTAGAATCATAAAATGGGCAAAAGCAAAACTTTTATCTCAGCAAGGGAAAGGGATTCTCACCATATTTATTTGTGTGCAATTATCTAGAACCAATACTACTTTTATTCCAAATTTCACCCGTATAACATGTTTTAACAACCATGTGCTGGTTGAATGGGTGCCAAGCATAAATTATGTTTGTTAAATATATCTGATTCTCCATAAAAAACGAGTAAAGTATAAATGGGAAATATGTTTGATTTTATGAGCATGTTTTTATTGGTATTCCTAGCAATTTATTAAATTACTGGTATAATCAAATGATACAGTTGCATTTTCCCCATACCAAGCACACATATCAACAATTTTAATTAAGTCATGAGTTGCCAAGTTAATTTGGTTACCTGTCCAGATCTTGACATTTCTCAAATATAGACTATGATTCAGAAGTTAAAGAATTGTGTATTTGATGGAAATGGTGTGGAATCACTTGAACTATATAATCATTTGGTTATCAGACACAATAGGCCATGATACAATACTACAAACATTGTGAGAGTCTGGTTTTTGATCCTGCCCTACTGATTTATGATCTGGGGGCAACAAGAGATTCATTGATCACTATCCTAAAATGTGAAACAAGAATATATAGCATGATCCATCCAAAACTAAGCACCTTTAAAGTCCAACTTGTATCAACTGTAGGTGAATTAAGTGTATGTTTAACTTGGTCATTGAAATCAGATTGTTTTCAAATTTTTTATTTTTTTGCTTTGGTTGAATGATACCCATAATTACCTAGCATCAAACAATGGGTTTTGATAATGGAGAAAGATATAAAATGTTCAAATGACATTTCAGCACAGCAAAAGGCAACCAAAATTATCAGGGAGCTGGAGCAACTCCATCATAAGGAAAAGGGCTGGGGGGGGGCTTTATTGTTTAGAATGAAGGTGAGGAAGTGGGGACATGATAGAAATGTATAGGATGGTGCATGGCTTGGGGAAAGTGCACGAAGAGTCCATATTTTTCTCCCTCATAACACTAGGACCTAATTAAGTGGAATGGTGGGAGATTCAGAGAAAAAGAAAGTACCTCTTCACAGAGTGCATAGTAAACTGACCTCCCCTCCACCAAGTCTGGCCTTAAAGGGAATTGGACAAAATATGGTGGAGATGGCTACCAGTGGATACTAGTCCTGACAGCTGTACCTGCCTCTGACCTCAAGCCACAGGGAAAGAGGGATGGGGGAGGGAGTTCATGTCCTGCTTGTGAACTTCCCATAGGCATATGATTGGACCCTGAGGGACTGGACTTGATCTGATCCAGTCAGGCGCTACTTACGCTCTTATGAATGTCAACAACATTCTCTCACAGATTTTCCAGTCAAACAATGGGATGGATCAGTGGTTCACCAGAGTGTTGGATTTAGAGCAGAAAGATCACGGTCCAAATCCACACTCAGCCTTGAAGCTCCTTGAATGACCATGGACCACCACTCATTCTAATATACGTATCAGGATCATAGAATCATAGAATCATAGAATCATAGAGTTGGAAGAGACCACAAGGGCCATCAAGTCCAACCCCCTGCCAAGCAGGAAACACCATCAGAGCACTCCTGACATATGGTTGTCAAGCCTCTGCTTAAAGACCTCCAAAGTAGGGGACTCCACCACACTCCTTGGCAGCAAATTCCACTGTCGAACAGCTCTTACTGTCAGGAAGTTCTTCCTAATGTTTAGGTGGAATCTTCTTTCTTGTAGTTTGGATCCATTGCTCCGTGTCCGCTTCTCTGGAGCTCTGAGGAGAAAAGTTGACAACCACCAGGGCCTACAGCTTCTTGGAGTATGAGAGGGATTTGCAAGCCTCCCATTGAGGTGAGAGTGTTGAGGTTGCCTTTTCCAGAAACCACATGCTCTGCTGTTGAACAAAAGTATAGGAGCGGAGACCTAGTAGTAAGGGGGAAATGCATTCACAGACATATTCACTTCACGTGGACTTGGGTGAAGGCTTAGCACTGAAAATAACTTCCAGGGATGACTCTTCTCTTAAAGGCAATGCCCTAGGAATATCCCCTCGGTGAGGACTGCCATCTTCCCCCACCCAGAGACTGCTGCTGCTGCTGCTACAGAAGCAAAGAGAACGGCAAAGACTACTGCAGGGACGAGGTCCTTGGGCAGGCAGGCAAAGTGGGAACAGCTGCTGCCCCAGCTGGGTGTGGTCCAGCAGCTGAGGCAGCATTATAAAGCCTGCCTGTCTTTGGGGGTGAGACAAGGACGAGGGCCAGCCCTCCTGTGTTAACGTTATTAAGTAATTATTTAAATGTTTTTAGGTGTTTCAAATAGTCTGTGGTGTTTTGAATTTTGTTTTTGTTTTTTTGTTTTTGTTGGGGGGTGGGATGGACATTTTGTTGGGGCTGGGGAATGGTTTAATTTTAGCATGATTGTAAATTATTATTATTGGTTGTTTGTTTGGTGTGTTGTTTTCTTTGTTTGTTTGTTTCTACTGTTCTATTGGTTTGTTGTATGGTTTGTGTTCTGATCTGAAGGGGAGAGGGTCAGGGCTGCCTAGGGGCCCCAGCCAACAGAATGGCTGGGGCAAGTTCCACGGGGTGTGTGTATGTGTGGATGCACTGGGACACCCGATCTCAGTGATCACGGGCAGGAGGAAGAGCTAAACTAAGACTAGACCATGTCATTACTGAGGAGGCAGGCTTAGTCATTGTTTGAGGACTATCCCTGTCTCCGGGTCTGGTCTTGACCAGAAGGACACTGGAACACGACCTTAAGGTGCTGCTGTGCAATGCCAGGTCAATGATTCACATGACGGCTGTCATCCATGACTTGATTGTGGATGGAGGACTTGACCTGGCATATGTGACAGACACTTGGTTGGATGAAGCAGATGGGCCTGTTCTTGCCGCTGCTTGTCCACCAGGTTTCTCTTAAGCACAGCCACCCAGGTCATGTGGGTGGGGAGTGGTGGTTGCAGTTATTTTTAGGAAGTCACTAGCTTACACTAGGCCTCCTATTGGGAAGACCCAGTTTTTTGAGTGCATGTTCTGGAAGTTGGGCAATAGGGGCAGTACAGGATTCCTTTGGGTGTACCAACCTCCCCGCTGCACCAAGGACTGCCTGTTTGAGCTGCTTCAAGTCATGGCAGATGTTCCCATGGAGACATCTAGTTTGGTTGTCCTAAGGGATTTTAACATCAGTGCCAACACAACCTTACAAGGGGCCGCTCGGGACTTTGTGGAAAGCATGGCCTCCATGGGGCTGTCCCTGAATGAGTTTGGCCCAACTCATGGTCACGGACATGCCTTTGACCTGGTGTTCACCTCTATGGATGTGGGTGATCTGACACTAAGTAAAAGCGAAACAAAAGAAGTGCCATGGTCAGATCACTTCCTGGTGCAATTGGACTTCTCTGCATCTCTTCCCCTCTGCAGGGAGGTAGGACCAATTCGGATTGTCCTCCCCCATCACTTAATGGATCCAAATGGTTTCCAGAGAGTGGTAGGGGATGTTTTCTCCCATGTTGATGGCCTTTTAGCTGGTGGCCGGCTGGAATGCGGAGTTAACCAGGGCTATCAATTGTCTGGCTCTGAAGCATCCTCTCCGATTGCATGGAGCCTGGACAGCTCCATGGTTTTCCCTGGAGCTGAGGGTGATGAAACAATCACTGAGACGCCTAGAGCGCTGGTGGCAGAAAACTCATTCTGAATCGGACCAAGTGGCGATAGCAATCTTACAGAACCACCTTTGCCATTGGGGCCTGGTAAGGACTCCCAAGATCTGCTGCAATGATTTTGCAAAGTTTTTTGCAGATAAAGTCGCTCAGATTTGGAGAGGTAGACTCCACTGTGGGAGCAGGGCCGGGGCGGGAGAGTGCTAGAGTCCTGTCTAGTCAAGTTGCGTGGGATCTATTGCAATCTGTTACCTCCAAATATGTGGACAGGCTGCTTAGACGTGTGAAACCGACCACCTGTCTCCTTGATCCTTGCCCATCCTGGATCATGAAAGTGAACCAGGAAGGGCTGGGCGATGGGCTTCACGGGGTGGTGAATGCTTTTCTCTGTGAGGGAGCCTTCCCAGACCCATTGAAATAGGTGGTTATTAAGCTACTACTTAAATATATATATATATTTAGACCCAGCCAATATGACCAACTATTGCCCAGTCTCAAATCTTCCATTCTTGGGCAAGGTGATTGAGCAGGTGGTTGCTGAACAACTCCAGGCACACCTGCAGGATGCGGACCGTTTGGATCCCTTCCAGTCGAGATTCAGGCCTCATCATGGGACTGAAACTGCCTAGGTTGCACTGGTCGATGAACTTCAGCAGGCTAGGGACAAGGGTGAAAGCTGTTTCCTAGTTCTGCTGGATCTTTCAGCGGCCTTTGATGCCATCGACCAATGACATCCTTCTGGACTGTCTTGAGGGGCTGGGAGCTGGGGGCACTGTTATACTTCCTCCTGGGCTGTGTTCAGAAAGGGGGGGGGATGAGTGCTCAGACCTTTGGGCTCTCACTTGTGGGGTGTCTCAGGGCTCAGTCCTCTCCCCCACACTTTTTAACATCTATATGTGGCCGCTGGGAGAGATAATCATATACCATATAACACCGGTCCCAGTATGTTCAAAGTGTTGGTGCTGACCTTTAAAGCCCTAAACAGCCTCGGCCCAGTATACCTGAAGGAGCGTCTCTGTCCACATCATCCAGCCCGAACACTGAGGTCCAGCTCTGAGGGCCTTCTGGTGGTTCCCTCACAGTGAGAAGCGAGATTACAGGCAGTGTTAGAAACTGAGATATGAAAGCTGTCTGTGAAACTGAGATATGAAAGCCAGTGTGGTATAGTGGTTAAGAGCGGTAGACTCGTAATCTGGGGAACCGGGTTCGCGTCTCCGCTCCTCCACATGCAGCTGCTGGGTGACCTTGGACTAGTCACACTTCTTTGAAGTCTCTCAGCCCCACTCACCTCACAGAGTGTTTGTTGTGGGGGGGGGGGAGGGAAGGGAGATTGTGAGCCGCTTTGAGACTCCTTAAAGGGAGTGAAAGGCGGGATATCAAATCCAAACTCTTCTTCTTCTTCTTCTTCTTCTTCTTCTTCTTCTTCTTCTTCTTCTTCTTCTGTACAGTATGTAACCATTGCAAGCCTTTCTATCACATCACAAGGATTCTCTGCAATACTGCCAAATACAAACTATTTCTTCCCAAATTTCCTAAGTGCATTTTTTTTATTAATTCAATTCCTTCTGAATATGTTATGACTTGCATCAGAAACTGATGTCATGGTTCTGTGGTTCTACACATGCTTAATTAGGCCTAAATTTGTGTATCAGAACATGGAACTGCAGCTTCGAACCTATAATCATTTGATTGATTATAGAAAGGGTTAAAAGGTTAACAGTAATGAAAGAATGAAAGAGATCAAGGATGAGCCTTTCACATCTCCCTTAAAAGGCGTGTTGTGAATAAACATTGCATTAAATATTAAATTAAGTTATCTGGACAGGTGATATTTTGCAGGAGTGAGTTATAAATTATGGGCCGGCAGAATGGACAGCTTGTTGCTTTCTGATCAGAATTGCTGAGTTTTTCTCCCTATAAAGATATAAATGTTCCACATGTGTAGCCTGTCTGGATGAATGATTATGATCAGCTGAGGAGATCTTCTTGAGTATTGCACGTGCCCAAATGAAGTGAAAGTTTTCAAAAGAACAATATGCGCAAACTTGTGATCCACTTGGTTGAAAGCAGCCCCACCCATCATGTATGACAACCCAGCCACCCCTCCCCCTCCTTTTGGGTCTGGGTTTTGGGGGCTATGTTTTGTTCAGTATTCCAGAAAGTCATTGCACTGGGGACTCTGCCCTCTACCAGGTTTAGGGGCTATAGTGGCATCTATAGTGTGATTGCCCCCTTTCCCAAGTCCTGCCCATTTGCCCTCTATCCTTGCCCCAAGTTTACATTGTCTTCCAGCCATTTTCCATAGCAGTGGAGAAGGGGTGCAGTAATTTATATATTTAATCTCACATAATTGGATCAATAAAAGAAAAGTAGATGAACTGTCAAAGGTAGTTATCACACCCCTTTTATTCAGTAACTTCCTTTACGGGTTCTATACTGGTGTTACATCTGTTGAGCAAGGAGAGTGCCACGCCTCAGCCGAAGGATAATCTGGACCACCCTCCCTGTTACTGAGCGAAGCCCAAGACCTGACTGGATCTGAGGATGAGGAGGAGTCGGGATTCTCGGAACAGATGGCCTGGAGGTCATCCCTTGCTCAGCCTCAGAAGTGGACGCTGATTGGCCCCTGAGCCCCTGTGAGTGACAGCACCATAACCAGCAGGTGGAAACCCAACCAACAGCACCACCTCCTGTTTAGGGTTTGCGGTTTCTCTGTCAGATAGCTAGTTAAGCTTCAGCAAAGTTAAGGGAACCCTCCCCTAGCATTCAGCCCTCCTGGCTGTTCCCAGGCAATGAGGCTTCATGGTTTAAAAGGAGCCAGGCTCCCTGCAATGTCTCATTGTCTGAACAATTGTGGTGCAAGGTTGTGGGAGTTGTGTGGTGAGATGGAATTGCTCCTTCTTTTCTACTGTACAGGCAGCACACAGCCCCAGGAGTCATGGATGTTGGAATGTTTTCTGTCTGTTTCGCTTTGGCACCCTTTGCCAACTGTGGTGTCCCTTTGCTGCAAGGAATGGATGCAATGGCAACTGTGCTACACATACTTTACACTTGCACAAGTGGCTCCCTGGCATTGTGGGACAAGAGGATCAGGTTACTTTAGTGAGTAAAAAGGGGAACTAAGTGCTTTAAAAAAATACCGCAACAAAATAATAAGAAATTGTTAGGGGTTGTGTCCAACACGGTTATACTCGGAGCAAGCCCACTGAAAGTCATGAATTTAAGGTATTCATGCCCATTGGTTTAAATTTATCTATTTAACTATACTCTCTCTCTCTCTCTCTCTCTCTCTCTCTCTCTCTCTACTTGATTGAAATATAACCTCTAGGCTGTTTACAAAAAATATTAAAATTATCAATTAAGAATGGGTCTATTCTGAGTTGAACTTAGTTGGCTACAATTCATGGCTTTCAAAACATTGCAGAGCTGGACGTCTCTTGCTTCCTCTGCTTCTGAGCTGGGCTAGAGAATGTCTAGCATTGCACAAGATCCTTTGGAGCCCCAAACAGATGAAACAAAGAATTAATACAGACGCTGCCATGACTCCCTGTCCCTCAAAGTCCCTTTACAATGGCATCACATCCCTGCTCCCCTTTCAATGTATGGGCAGATGGGCAGGAACAAGAAAACAAAGAAAATCAGTGGGTAGCAGGGTAAACAGGTACCACAAAGAAGCAATGGCAGAAAGGTTTCTAACTACGACAGAACCTTCTCCCCCAGAACTTGGAAAAGAGCCCAAGAGTCTTGGATACCGTCTTCCCTGGATCTTGTTGCAACATGTTTGAAAGTTACTATTTTATTTTACAGTGGTACCTCGGGTTACATACGCTTCAGGTTACAGACTCCACTAACCCAGAAATAGTACCTGGGTTAAGAACTTTGCTTCAGGATGAGAACATAAATTGTGCTCCAGCGGCGTGGCAGCAGCAGGAGGCCCCATTAGCTAAAGTGGTGCTCCAGGTTAAGAACAGTTTCAGGTTAAGGATGGACCTCCGGAATGAATTAAGTACTTAACCCGAGGTACCACTGTATTTATATACTGCCCTTCATCTTAAGATCTCAGGGTGGTTCAGATAATAAAACACAGGATAAAAACAAATAAATAAAGCAAAACAGCATAACAATACCCCCCACAGACACATTTAAAAGGCTGTAGAATATTAACCAGCCATAGGCCTGGTTTTCACCTGGTGCCTAAAAAGATGTAATGAAGGTGCTAGGTGAACTTTCTGCCTTAAAGCATCCTGGATTACTTAAACTAGAAGGCTAAAACTCGTACACCTGAGCTTCCCTTTTAAGCTGCAAAGAGATTGCTGAGCTCACAAACATGAGGAAGGAAGGACAATATCTAGTAAACATATCCTCTTCTAGCATATATACACATCCCTACACATGACTCTCCCAATCCACTCTGGAGGGTTCGGAGAACCCCCAGAACAACACAAGGGCAGGGGGGAGAGGAAAAGGTGAGATTGTCCTGTAACAAGCAGAAATACTGATGCTGGTGGAATAATCGTATTAGTGTGACAGTGAATTCCACACAGTATTTGGGAACTGAGCCGAGTGAAACAGCACCATCACACAACTGGCAAAGAGCAAGGAGAGAGCCTCTCAGCGTGACGGGCACATACACCAATGGTAACTCTCTGGTGTATGGGGTTGCCCAAGTGGTGCCCACCAGTATCTCCTACTGTATCCACAAAAGATCTCAGTATATATATATTCTCTCACAAATCTACAGTGCACAAAGGTCTGTTCTCCCTGCTCTGGTCAGCCTCTCCTCCACTCCTCTCATGCCACCTCAGCCCTGCCCACATTTCGTTGGCTGCCCCTCCTTCCATCTTGGCTGCTGATGTAGGTGCGTTTTCCTCACCAAGGTGTGGACATGCCTGTAACTTTTTGGGTGGGTGGGGGTCCTGTCTCTTTTACTGCTCTTTTAGATGTGGCAGCAGTTTTATGTTATGCCATTTTGTGAAAGATGCCCACAGCGTTTTATCAAAAGTTCAAATGTGCCCACTGGCCTTTAAAGGTTGCCAACCCCCTGCCCTAACAGGACTACCTGTTGCCTAGCCTCTCCTTCAAGAACCAGCCAGGCAGCCCCATTTCCATTTGGATGAATGCCAGGATCTGCTGGTTAATGTGCCAGCATCTCTCTCTTTTGGTCCCACACTTATGTCAGCAACACTCGCTTGCTTTATCATCACACCAGCATTAGTTGCGAGGGGTGGGAGCAATACAGTAAGTGTTGTTTGTGATACTTCCTAGGACGGTATCCAAAGAATAGAAGCACAACTGGCAACAGTAGTGACTTTCATTAAGCAGTTGTAGTCACAGACACATGGGATTGCCAGACTTCATGTTCTAACTTTTATGTATGACAAAGCAAGAGGCCCATTCTCCTCATCCTGCGGCTGCCCTTGTTCAGCTCCCTTGGCATGAAGTTCTGGAAGGCACAGCAGCCCAAGGAGAGAAGGAGTGGCTTTTATGGCTTTTGAGATACCAGAGATATTAGAAATATTGGTCAAATCCTTTGAAATGAAAAATCCCATGATTACTTTTTAGAGATATTTGCTATCAGTAAATCAATTTGATATGCAGATTTCAAGAAATGAGTGGAACGAAGAATTTGAGGTTCCTATATTACCTAGACAGTGGAGAGTGTTTCAGCTTCTGTACCAAAGGTGTCTATGGATCTTACACAACAAAAAATATTTAGAATTTATTGGACTCCATTGCATTTATACAGAAAAGGTCTGTCTAAAACACCATGCTGTTGGAGAGGGCAGCCAAGGCTACTGCCCCCATGTCAATTCTGTCAGTACCTTCCTGAGCTCAGCTGTCTTCTATTTGGGACAGAAGATAAAGACGCAGATCCTGCAACATTTGGAAGAGTCTCCAGGACCCAAGCCTACTACAATAATAATAATAATAATAATAATAATAATAATTTATTACTTATACCCCGCCCATCTGGCTGGGTTTCCCCAGCCACTCTGGGTGGCTTCCAACAAAAGATTTAAAATACATTAAAATATCAGTCATTAAAAACTTCCCTAAACAGGGCTGCCTTCTTCTAAGTGTCAGATAGTTGTTGATTTCATTGACATCTGATGGGAGGGGATTCCACAGGGTGGGTGCCACTACCAAGAAGGCCCTCTGTCTTGTTCCCTGTCTGGTTCTCGAAGTGAGTGAACCACCAGAAGGCCCTTGGCACTGGACCTCAGTTGTCCAGGTTGAATGATGGGGGTGGATGGGGCTGGAGACACTCTTTCAGGTGGAGACGCTCCTACTACCATCACACCAGCTCCGGAGTATGGCAATTGCACAAGGCAGACTCTCTCTCCTCCACTCAGCCTTCCTTTCCATGGATATCTCCTCCTCCATGGGCTCCAGGAAGGTCACCTCCTCTTTCAGATTCCCCCTCTTGGGACTGGGCCACTGTCTTCTCCAGCTAAGATGTTGCCCAAGCTACAGGCACTTTGGACTCTTGCCAGCCTCGCCAGCTGCAACCACCCACATGTGAAGACCGTGGTGAATGACGTTCTGAAATAATTACATGTCTACCCAGTTTAATTATATATACCTGATTTTAAAACTGATGATTTTATCCATATTTTTATAATTTTATTAGGTCTGTTTGTTTCAAAGTCTATTTTCATTGCTATTTGAAAATAAGCATGTTATGCTATTTAATGTAAACGATATTTTGTTTTTACTAATATAATAATATAATAATAGCAAAAAAAAATTTGTGTGTGTGTGTGTGTGTGTGTGTGTATATATATATATATATATATATATATATATATATATATATATAGTTCCTCACTAGGATACCTTTTTAAAATCCCCCCCTCCCTTCTCTGGCAGTCCTGTTAACAACAAGCAGTAAAGACGCAGAGATTTTACCAACTGTGGTAGCACTTATCTGGTACACACAACCCAACGATCCTGTGACAAACTGTATGTTGCCCAAACCACTGGTAGAAGAAGAAGAAGAGTTTGGATTTGATATCCCGCCTTTCACTCCCCTTCAGGAGTCTCAAAGCGGCTAACAATCTCCTTTCCCTTCCTCCCCCACAACAAACCCTCTGTGAGGTGAGTGGGGCTAAGAGACTTCAGAGAAGTGTGACTGGCCCAAGGTCACCCAGCAGCTGCATGTGGAGGAGCGGAGACGCGAACCCGGTTCCCCAGATTACAAGACTACCGCTCTGAACCACTACACCACACTGGCTCTCGAATTGAATGGAGTATCCTGAAGGCCTGGCTGAAATCCTAAACAGATGGACTCATGTTGGGAAGTGAGGCTACACTGCAACATTTTATTGCAGGTCCCACTGGTTTCTTTGTAGTGCCCAAATCAGAAAATATAAGGCACCTGGGATTATACCCTGATAGAGATGACTGTGCAGTACATCCATGGTCCATAGCTTACTGGTATTAAGCTTATTTAAACCAGGAGTGGGGAACCTCCAGCCTGCTGGTCCACCTGGGTCCCCAAGGGGGTCCAACCCATGAGGCCATTTCGCCAAAACCTTGCCCACCTGTCAATCAGCTGTCATCACCCAATGGTGGTGATGTCAGCTGGCAGGAGGAGGAGGGGGAGGGGTTCGGTGTTGGTCTGCACCCACAGAGAACTGGTGAGCCAAGTCAAAGCAGCAGGATTTTAACCTTCACCCTCACTCATCAGCTGATGAATGGCAGGTTAAATCCTGCTGAGAGTTCTGCAGAGAGCAGGATGGAACCCGAGGAGCAGAGAAACCAATCCTGTTGGCGCTTCTTCGCTGCTTACCACCTGTCCCAACTCCTGTGCGTTAGCTCTGACAGGTGCACACATTAAAAACACAGGTCAGCTAAGCAAACGATGACTTAGCATTACATGTCAATGCAGCCGGAGGTAATTTATTCCTGAGGAAGACTATCTTTGAAATGCATTGGACCATTAAATCTGTGTTTAGTGCCTCCTTGAGACACCACTGTTGGTACTTATGCCTTCTCTCTGTTTCACTGTCAGGTTGAAATATAGCCCTGCCCCTCCCCCCTTGCAAAAATAAGTTTTACCACAATCTAAACCAGTGGCTACATAACTGCTAATGTCGTAGGGTGCCCATATGATTTTTTTCCATTGCAGGTTTCCTATACAATGCACTTCTGTGGGGCTACATTTTAAGCAAAAAATGTGTTAAAGCTGAATTCCTGTAGGAGAGAAAATCTATACCACAAAATAAAACAGCATTTGTAACTGATATAGCCTGCAATTTAACATGTGCAACATTTTTCTATAATTTATACAGTTGGACAGAAAATGAAATAAAATTGAATGCAGAAAAACTCTGTAATTCCAACATTCCTTCTAAATTGTTTCTATGGTGACAGCAAAGTATTAGTAACAGCAAAGAAAGCTACCAAGAGCAGAACAATATTAAGCATAAAAGAGTTTGCCTCTATTGCAAACCATCAACAAAGATAACTATTTGGATGCAAAAAGGGCATAATTTATTGAACAGAGAAAGTGGATTTTCTATGTTGGCATTTGCTTTTACTTCCTTGCAGGAGGAAATAAATCATTGTTTCTTTGCAAATGGCTCCATATTGGTTGTGGCTTTTACACAGGCACATTCCCCAAGCATGGAGAATTTCATGTGTTATACAGTTGTAATCCTTTCTTTTCAAAATTAGTAGTAACTCCCCCATAAAAATGCAAACTCCAGGAAAGTTTGCCACATAAACATTGTATCTGAAGAAGTGTGCATGCACACGAAAGCTCATACCAAGAACTAACTTAGTTGGTCTTTAAGGTGCTACTGGAAGGAATTTTTTTATTTTACATAAACAATGTTAGTTATAAGGTGCCATTTGCTGCAAGAGACTAAAACGATACAAACTCCCTTGATAGGAGTGTTGTCCTTTTGTGCAAACAGACGACAATCATCTCAAGCAGCTTTGCTTCATGTTCATTTAATGACCCTATTGACAGGCTAGAGATTTGTGTGATGAATTTATGGAGGCTCCCATTGTGTTTTCGTTATATACTTTAGATTAGAAACTCTCCCAGTCCTCTGTTCAGACAGGAACTGTTACTATCTAGTTTCAGTGTTTGAGTAATGTCCAGCAGTACTAAAATGTTAGTGAATGATGTGCTGCAAGAATAAAAAGTTACTTTTCCCATTTTCTATGTTTTGAAGAGCCATAAAAGTTAAAACAAGTGAAAGAGTAAATCAGGCCTATTCTAATGTGAAGTTTGGTGCACATTATGGTTTGGGGCCCCTCCAATGTGTGGAAATTCTGAGACAGCTCATAATGGCTTAAGTATCTTAAAGGTGACCTACAAAGAGAGAAAGGTTTTTTATGGCCTTTATTTGGTGCTGACAAAAACATGCTGTAAAGTTTAGAAAACCCTAATAAGGCTTGGTCAGCAGAGACAGCATTCTTTTGCTACAGAAGCCCTCAACTACTGTAGTAAGAAAGCAAGAACCTTACCGAATGAGACTGAAGCCCCCTTTGAACATACTGGGACTTACACCTAGGCTTGGGCTGTAAAATAAATCTAATCCTGCATTGTGTTTTCGTTCAACCCCCTCCTTCAAGCTTTGTGCCCTTGATTAATTCTCAGAAACTACAGCTGCTTCAAAATGTCACCACCTGATTATTGACTGGAACAGGCCGCAAAGAGGCCAAATTCAAGAGAGCTGGATTTCATGATTTCTGAGTTCAATTCAGGGTGGTACCTGTATTTTAAACTTCCAAATAGTCACCATAACGCCAGACAATAGAAGCCACCTGCACATAGTGTAACTGTCTTGTGTCAGTCATGTCAAGACCTGGCCACCAGCTAGGACAATGGCTGCCCATGTGCTCCATCGCCCCCCCCCCCCCGACCCACACATAAGGGTCTTGTCAAGAAGCCGAGTTCCATTTAGTTTACACACATTCGCGACACCTGGAGGCCCTCAGCCCCATTTGATGGGGGGGGGGGAGAGAGACCAAGCGGTGCGCCTCCTGCCCCCCCTGGGTTCTGCGTGTGGACTGATGAGGGCGGTGCTGGCCCCGAACCAAGAGGCACGACAGAGAGCCTTCCTCTCGGGGTGCCAAAATGCTGGCCCCACGCAGCGCACCACATTGTGCAAGACCCCGGGGGGGGCGGACCAAGACCCTTCGGAGGGGCTGCTTCTCCCGCCAGGCCTTCGTTCGGCGGCGGCGAGAAGCCGGGCGAGCGGGAGGCCCGCCCTCGGCCCCGCGGCGCCTCCTCCCGCCGGGCGCCGGGCAGGCGCAGAGGAAGCGGCCGGGCGCCCGTCCCGCCCTCGTCGCGGGAGCAGGCAGGCCGGCCCGGCAGCCGCCAGTCCGGGGCCGCAGGAGGCGGAGCGGCGGCGGCGGCGCTGGCGAGGAGGCGGAGCGGCGCCCCTGAGGCGGCGGCGGCGGCGAGGTCAGCGGGGAGGGCGAGGCGGCGGCGGGGCTGCCCGGCCTGGAGCAGCGCGGGCCCGGGAGGGGAAGGCGGGCGGGCGGCGGGGCCTCCGCGGAGCCGGAAGAGCTGCTCCTCCTCCTCCTCCTCCTCCTCCTCCGGCGGCGGCAGCAGCCTCTCCCGCGGACGGGACTCCAGAGCCCTGGGCAGCGCTGCCTTCCTTGCCCCGGAGCGCATGGCAGCTTCGGTCCGGTTCCATCCTCACTTTTGTGGGACGAGTTTCCACGCGGAATCGCAGAACTCTAGAAAGTTGGAAGGGACCCCGAGGGTCATCTAGGCAGGAATCGCAGCACGAAACGCCCCCATCCCATTCGAAACCACTCCAGATCCTGCTTGGCTTTGCAGATGTGCCAGCAGTTTCGTTGCTGCAGCACCTTCCGCAGCCAGCCGAGGTGAGCAAGGAGCTGGCGCCCAGGTGCCCGGCCCCTTGACCCAGACCCGCCTGGCTCGTGGGGCTGCCCGTTGGGTCCAGAGTGCCCTGAATGCTTTGCTGTGTGAGGGTGATCGGTGCTGCATTGAAAGAGGCCGCGATGCAACCGCTTCTACGGAAACCGGCTCCGGGCCCTTTGGCTTGGACCATTGACCAGTTGGCAAGACCCCCTTTGGGGGAAGGTGGTGGAGAGAGCCATGGTGGGGCAGCTACAAGCATTTTTAGGGCCCAGATTATTTAGAGCCATTCCCGCCTGGGTTCAGTCGGGGCCACAGACCTGAGTCGCCCTTATTGCCCTGATGGATGACCTCTGCAGAGAGCAGCGCACAGGGAGTGTGACCTTGCTCCCGCTTCTGCACTCAGGGAACACCATCCGCCATCCTGGACCCATGGACTGGGGACAGTGTATTACAGCGGTTCCAGTCCTACCTTCAGGTCCAGAGACTAGCACTGGGAGAGTACCTCTTGGCCCCCGCGGGGGCAGCTATTTAATATATGCCAGTTGGGGTTTCAGGGCAATGTGCCACCAGTCTGCTGAGGACACTCGGTTCTCTTTCTCCATAACATCTGAATGTTACGGAGAGACCACACAGTCCTGGGCTCATTTCCTGCCTGCCTCCCAGTGCCATCGCTGCCTCCCATGGGAGCAAGTTCCATAGTTCACACTATGCTGTGTGAGGAAGAACTTTCTTTTATCTGTCCTGAATTTTTCAGCTTTTGCTTCCTTCAGTATCCATGAGTTGTTGTGTTATAAGAGAGAGAGGAAAACATTGCCACCCACTTTTGCTCAGGTCCTGCTTCCAAGCGTCCCATGGGGTCCCTGGGAGAACAGGAGGCCAGATGGGCCTTTGGATTGATCTTGCAAGGCTTTCTTGCGAGGAATCCTATTTGGAATAAGGGAATTTCCCTTAAAAAAAGAGAAACGTTGACAGCCATGGGCTCTTACTATGTCTTATTTGATAAACTTCAAATGTGACTATATTTTTTCATGTGTAGTATATAAATTGCAGATGTTTTGTTTGGGTATGATGCATTTGTTTGTCAGTATTAGCGCATAGGCTTTTGTGGGCTACGGTCTACTTCAACAGATGCATGAAGTGTGATCCTCAGTCAAAGTACATATACAGACAATTGTGAGTTAACCGCAGACATTGAGATCAGGGAAACGAGATGAAGAAAAAGTACAGACCTGATAATTACATAATTATTTGTGGTCATTACAGCTGGTAACAGAGACATCCTCTCATGGTAAGCCAAGGTGCTCTTTTTAAATTTGCATTCCTGATTATTGATGCTAATGGTATTGAGGTGGTTATATGCACCCCACTTTTAATGTGGCTTGTGCCTAAAAAAGGTTTTGGGTGAGTATACTGTTTCATTTCTAATTGGCGCATGTCTTCTTGCTTCCTGCTGAAATTCTGTAAATTTCACAAATGTTCTGGAGCAGGGGCCTTTGACCTGCTTTTGTTGCACTATATTTAGTTATTACATTTATACCCCACCTTTTATGAAAGACACTTAAAGTGGCATTCATGGTTTTCCTCCCCACTCTTTCTATCCTCTCAACAACCCAGTGGGGTAGACTAGACTAGGCCGAAAGCTTTGGAACCTGGCCTCCTTCATCCCTGTCCAGCCCTCCAGCCACTGCAGCACACTGGCGCTCGTGATAGAGGCAAGAGGGCCTCTCTGGACAGCCATCATGCTGGAAGCATTTGGGAAGCATTGTAGAACAGCTAATAAAGCAAAATGATGTTTGGGTGACCCGGTATAAACCCCCCACTAATGCACATGGAAGATGAAGAGGGGATATGAGAGCCACCTTCAGATATCTGAAGGGCTGTCCCATGGAAGTTGGAGCAAGCTTGTTTTCTCCCACTCTGGAGGGTAGGACTCAAACCAGTTCAAGTTACAAGAAAGGAGATTCCGACTAAACATCAGAGAGAACTTTCTGACAGTAAGAGCTCTTTGACAGTGGGAGATTGTGGACTCTCCTTGGAGGTTCTTAAGCAGAGGTTGGATGGCCATCTGTTGTGGAGGCTTTAGCTGAGATTCCTGCATTTCAGGGGGTTGGAATGGACCTTGGGGTTCATTCTAGTGCTACAACTCTACGTCATTCAGGCAGTGACATGTTGCAGAATACCTGTGCAAAACCCCCGCCAGTCTGCAGGGCTGCCAAATTAGCACATGTAGAGTGATAAACATCCACAGTGATGATTCAGTCCCCAAAGAGTAGGGTCAGATCTCTTGATGTGTCTGTAGTAGCAGTTCCTCTGCTTCAGTTTGGCCCAGACTCTGTGGCAGACCCAGATGCAGACTCTGCCCTCATGGCAGGACCTAATAATTTCCCCACAACAGGAGAGGATATTGCACCTGCTCATCTTCCAGCATGACATAAGCCATAATCTACCAGCAATACCTTTCTGCATTCTACATAGGACAAACAGGCAGTCTCTGTGCAGAATAAAAAATGGACAGAGATCTGATATCAGAACTGGCAATACTGAAAAACAAATGAGGGACATTTTAACTTTGCAGGGCACTGTAACTGGTCTTAAGGTGGCCATATTGGAATGGAATAATTTCAAAGGCGTTCAATGCTATCCGTTCTGGGTTCATGGATTATTATAGCACTGTATGTGTTAATTGGCTTGTCCTGCCAGGATGCCAGTGTTCCCAGCACCATTGTTCATTAACAACCAATTAATGACATCCGTACTTCTTTGCATTTCATTTCCCTCTGACCTCACGATTAGCAGTCCCTAGTACATGCCATGTGTGGGTATTTGCCAACTGATTATATCACTTCATGCAAATGCATAGGCTGCAAAAGCTAAATTCTTAAGGTTTTGTTGTTACCACCATTGTGTGTGAAGTGGGGAACATTTGGGAGGAATTTAGAAATTACATACTCTTACCCCCGCTCCTTCGATTTCACCCAGTAGTTTGTGTATATCTGGGACTACATTCTGTACATAAAATCCACACATTCTTTAAAAAAATCACACTGCATATGTGTAAAGCATTTGGCTTTCCAGAAGGAAACATTTGAGAATGTGTTAAGGCAAAATGTTGAAATATTAAGGGTGCATTGTTAATTTCAGAATGTTTCCAAGATTGAACTTACTAGATGGTTTGCAACTTAAAGTTAAATGGAACTGGTCAGTGAATGTAGTTGATGAGGTGTTTTATGGAATACCTTGTTTGGAATTCCTCCCAACCCCCACCCCACCCCTAAAAGAGGTTCTCTTGCTTCCTGTTTTGAGCATTCTTCTTAATACCATAAGTCATAATAATATAGTACTTTTACAAAACATTTATAAACTTCCCCTTGGAATTTATTGCATACTTTTTTCAACAGTGGTCCCGATTCACGTAATCAATCTTTGCATTTGCTGCACTTGTTTTTTGACTGGGTGATTTATGGGCCGGCTTTTAAGATTCTCTTACGTTTCTTCCCCTGTTGCTCAAAAGATTTTTGTAAGGGTTGCCAGCCTTGTTTCAGATCAGTGTCAGTGTCAGAAGCTTGAAGAATGACTTTTGTGGGCTTACTAAACGCAGAGGAAGTGTCTGAAATGTGATTAGTCAATTAACTACATGTTAACATGTAGCAGTGTGCAATTTAATAAACGTATATGTTTTAGCAATTATATTTGCATAATAATCTTAGGCACGGTTGAAAGTTAGGGGCTAATGACATTTCTGCATGAGCTCCTAAAGCAATAAGACATGCTAGACGCTGCATTCCCTGTGATTATATGCACCCCAAGGGCAACATTAAGGCACAAGGCCAAACCCAAGAAGTGTGATAATCCCCCAGAAATTAATTGAGTGGAATGTTGGAGGCTATTGAGAAATGTAATGCACACAGAGGGGTGGGGAGGAAACTAGTTAGACCTCTGCTTCCACTTGTGCTCTCTTCTGCTGGCAAGAGGGTGATCGCCTCAGGCAGCAATCTGTTCAGTGTGAACTACAGAATTGTAGAGTTGGAAGGGACCCCATCTAGACCCCATCTAGTCCAAACCCTGCAATGCAGGAATCTCAGCTAAAGCATCCATTGACAGATGGTCATCCAGCCTCTGCTTAAAAGCCTCCAAGGAAGTAGAGTCCACCACCTTCCGAGGGAGACCATTCCCGGTCAAGCAGTTATCACCCTCCGAAAGCTGTTCCTAACGTTTAGTCTGAATCTCCTTTCTTGTAACCTGAAGCCATAGGTTCAAGTCCTACCTTCCAGAGCAGGTGAAAACAAGCTTGCTCCATCTTCCATCTGGCAGCCCTTAAGATATATGAAGATGCATGGCTTATTCCCTCTCAGTCCCAAGAATGGAGGTCTTTAAGCAGAGGCTCGACAACCATATGTCAGGAGTGCTCTGATGGTGTTTCCTGCTTGGCAGGGGGTTGGACTCGATGGCCCTTGTGGTCTCTTCCAACTCTATGATTCTATATGTTTCCGGGCAAAATATACCCAACTCCCTCAACTGTTCCTCAGAAGCTTGATTGTTTTGGAGTGACATACTCCACCAAATGATCATGAAAACACCACAGTTCATTTGGTTATGATCATAACAGCATAATTCTAGGTTGAGAATTGGACTAGTCAAAAAAGATTTGGGCCAAATATTGTCACAAAATGGTTAAGTATTTTAAAAGGAATAACCTTTTGAGAGCAACAGAATATTATCAACATAATTGATGCTTGTGCTACTTATGACAGTAAATTATTTTCTCTCTCTCCCCCCCCCCCCAAGGAACTTAGCATAATGCACATCAGCCTTTCTCCACCTTGGGGTCCCCCAAATGTTGTTTGACTACAAGTCCCATCATCCCTTGCTAGCAGGACTGGTGGTTGGGGGTGATGGGAGTTGTAGTCCAGCAACATTTTATATTAATCTATTCATGGAGTTGTTCCGAGGCTGACAGTATGCGACTGGCCCAATGTTGCCATGGAGCCTTATGGTCAGGTGAGAATTCGAACCTACGCCTGTCTTCCTGGTCCTAGTCTGGCCTGCTGCCTGCTAGACTTTTGCCTCTGTTTAGAGATGTCTAAAATTATAGAGCTTTGCTTCACTGCTTGTTTTGCCCCAATTGCTGCAGAGCTAGGAGATAACTAGCACTGAGGTAATGACACCATAATGACACACAGAAGTATTCATTAAATGTTTGACTGGGGTCAAATAAGAGTTGACAATATTTGACTTCCTTTCCAAGCCTAAATAATTTTCTTCAGTTTAAGCAAGGGATTATTCTGTCCTCTACTCCTTGCTTGCATATACTTCAGAGCCCCTTCCTTACTTTCTCTTTCCACCTCCTAGACAAAATTGTCAGCAAGGCAAACCAGGGATTTATTTGACCTTCCATTCTTAGCAGAATTCTATGAATTCTAAACTACCGCACTTTTCCGTCTATTAGACGCCCCCATGTGTAAGACCCCTCCTATTTTGGGGGACTCAATTTTAAGAAAATGAGGGGAGATTGCCCAAAGTTGTTGAGCCTCCCCCCCCCCCAGCTGCGGGCAGGAAACACTCCCTAGATCATTTCCCACACGCAGGTAGAGGGAGTGTTTCCCTCGTGCAGCAGCAATCGATGTTCGGTTTCATAGATTTCCAGGTTTGTCACTGGGGGCCCAAGTTGTCTCGATGTCTAGGAGTGCCAGAGTGCCTTTCACTAACTTCCACTCGTATGATAGCTGTAACTGTTAAAACGTCTGCAAATCACAACTTTCTGTGCTGCTCTTGAACTTCCTCAGCAATTACTGTTGTTCTTCTGTGAATTCAATTTAGTTACAGGCCCAAACAACATTATTTAGTTTTTCAGGCATGTTGTTAACTTACTATGAATGCCCTCATATCTACTGACCTTGTAATATAATGCTTCTCTATATTGAGCCACAAATGCAATTTGTGTGGCTTGCAAAGATGACTTGATTTGAAGTGCAGTTATGTTTAGATAGGTGCTGAATGGCACAGGTTCTGATCAGTAGAATTAATTTTGTTAGACAGTCCGAGGATGGAATTCCTTGGACAACCTGAAATGGTTCACTGTGGCCATGGCTAAGAAACTCTCAAGCACTTCAAAGATGTAGGTATTACTGGTACCTGAGAACTGGGAATATTTATTCAACCCTGCATTGACTATCACCTTAGGTTTCCAAGGGCATCTAGGCATGTAGAATACTTTTCCTGGAGCTACTGTTAGTGAGATCTGATTTGTGTTGTGAGTACAGAAAACAGTGTTCTCTTGAAAAGAACCGCCTCTTGCTATAATGATAGAGAATCTTATATTCTTAGAGAGAGCTTCACCATGAGACTCCAGATTAGCTGTGCTGATACAATTCAGTATGTTCACAAATGTGTCAACATGATTTCAGAAGTTCAAGTAGATGTTGATGTGATTTTGATTGCTTCTGCAGTCAAATTATGCTGATTCTGCTGTTTTAGTGAAGTATCCAATAAAGTTTAAAAAGCCCATAAGATTCTTGGGCAAGCATAAGAAATGACATAATTTGACATAGTGCCATTTTTCACTGCTAGGCTTTCACTACTTATCCGTACCCCAGCCAGCCACAAATATTCTTCTCCTGCTGCTCCTTTTTAAGTTATTTGTGTCATAATGAGCTGCCTCAGAATTTCTACATACAAAGCATAATTCACCCTAAATCAGAATGTCCTTATTTACCTCTATTTTTTCTGTAAAGTTATTACAATATTACATCTCTACCCCCAGTACAGCTTTCCTAATGTCGGCTGCAACATCAGGGCAGCAGCTTGCAATCTGTGGAACCACGATGTCATGCGCAGTGCCAGAAATGATACTGCAGAAGCCTATGTATATGTTTTATTTACACACACATGCACCTATATTCTATTTATAAAATTATTTCTATACTCCCATAACATAAAATATAAGGGTGGCATACAACAATAAAACACTATTAAAACAATGCAGATAATCATTAAAGTGACCGGCTAATCGGTTTCAACAACTGCAAAGGCCTGCTGGCATTTAAAAAACCCCACTCTTCCAGAGATGCCGCTGAAAATAAGAAAGCAAGAATGCCTTGCCCAGTCTCTCCCTGACACTAAATGCCCAGCTTCCAATGGAGGTCAGTTGAACTTCTGTAGCGCAGGGGACAGCTAACAGCAGCGCACCTCTACTACCTGCTCTGAGGGCTCCGGGGGTCTTTAAAGTAACCAAGTTGTGTCAGCGCAGGAGCCACACGCCTTGGCTTCTTGGAAGACATGGGAGCTGTGGAAGAGCCTGACGCTTTGCTAAGTTCGCATTCATTTCCGTGAGACCTTTGCAAGAAAATGGCTCAGAGCTGGGCTGTCTGTCCCTGATGGCATACCCAGTCTGCAAATTGAGCTGGTCACCTCACATGAGTTCTTACACTTTAAGCGCTGGCCATGCTGTTCCTGCCAAAATAACAATATCAAATATAATGGCTTGGATCCAGACCTGTTCTTGTACACGTGGAATAACTTTTCTAAGTTTTGCCTCTTTCCCCTCCCTCCGTAGCCCAACCTGTATCACATCTCATACTATTCTGGAGGGGCTACATTTGGGAGGAGACCTCATGTGTAAACTTCCTGCCATAGACAGGCATTCTATAGTGGACATCTGGGAAAATGACTTGCTTTGCAATGTTTTCTTAATGGAGAAAACTATTTGCATTAGCAAATAGTAAAAATCCTGCTTCTTCCTTATAATGAGTGAGTGACAATAGGTTGTAAAGAAGGATGAGCATCAAAATTTATGAACTTAAAGGCTCTGCAATGTATCCAGGGTCATGAATTCCTTATGGCACTTCTTAAATAGGAAAGCAAGCAAGATTTGTTGCTTTTGCTTATATAATAGTAGAGTATTAATCACCCTCCCTTGCACGTCTTGAAGAATAGAAACACAAGTAGCAGCAAAATAGGAATCTCTACAACATTCTGTTTTATTGTAATAAGAAAATAACAGTATTTCCTGTGGTTCCTGTACACATTACCTGTTGTGATGGTTTGTAAGGGAACTTGAATTGATTCACACATACATCTATGTCACATATTGATTTAATTCAGATATGGCATCAAGCCATGTTTTGATGCTCTTAACTATCATAACATCCATATTGACAAAGCATGACTTCTGACCGTCTAGCTAACGAAAATAAGAGAATGTGGGTTGAAGCATATTTTTGAAACTATGGTTTACACAAGCTAGTTTGATGAGCTATGGTGATAGTCTCTGCTCCATCTTCATAAGCTGCTATGTCCTAGAGAGCAGTGATGAGGAGATGGAAGCCTAAAGCAGTTCTCTCCCTGGTAGTTCCCTAAGCACCCCTTCCTCACCACTGGTCTTGCTCTGGCTGGTGGTTCCCTGTAATCAAAGACCCACAATGCACCCGGGTTAAAAAGCATATATTAGTATACAGAGGTTACAACGGCAGTAATTAAAAAACCTGATCTCTATCTGAAAACTGTTATCTATTTCATTGAGCCCGTAGCCTTGTTTTCTCAGTCTCCAAATGCATCTCAGTCCTCTAGCTACTCTTTCACCATCAAACGTGAAGCAGGTACAGAGCAGATTACTTCTGCTTTTGAATTTGTTGTTGTTTTCATGTCCCAGGTCTCTTCATGGGTTATGAAACTCCAAGGCACGTTGGTCAAGATCATGTCTGTGAAGCACTGGCCAGGAGTGCAACCTTTGGTTGCAGCTCATGTCTGCCTATAGGTTTTTTGCACCTCTGTGGAAAACAGCTTCAGCTGCTGTTTTCATGGTTCCAGAATGCCCGTGAAGAGCTTTTGGGCAGCTGAAGGCAAAACGTGCTCATTTCATTCTGGGAAATGGCATTGCGAAAACCTGCCTATGCCAGACACACAAGGGGTTTCTATCCCGTGAAGTCATCTGATTAGAACAAGGACTTGCTCCACTTGTGCATCAGGACTCCCTCTCTTCTCAGGCACCCCTTGCCCACACCCCCAAAATCTGTTATGGGGTTTCCCCCACCTATCTGGAGAAGATTGGGGTTGCGGGAAGAAAGATCTGCTGGAGAGGCAAAAGTCCTTGTGCTAACAGAACAGCTTGGTTGGATACAACTCAAGAAGTGTGTTGCTGAGGAATCAGCAGGGTCAAACCTTTACCCAAATTATTCTGGCAAAAAGAGGGAGGAAGGCGGGTTATAGCCAGTGCTTTTTTTCTGGGGGTACTCAATGGTATGCAACACCGGCACCTTCCCCCCCAAATGTCAAAGTGTGGCACTTGCTGTAACAATTTTATGGTGAGTATCAGTGCCTTTTTTCTTTTTAAAAAAGCACTGGTTATAGCTGTATAAGAAACTATCATTGCTATGGATTTTCTCACCTACCCATCACCTTGAATAGTAGACTTCCTTGCCATACCACAAATAGTAGTGTACTAATCTGTGCAGTTTGAAAGCAGGTCAAAGTGCAAGTATATAAATACCCTATTTTTCGCTGTATAGGACACACTTTTTCCCCTTCAAAAATGAAGGGGAAATGTGTGTGTGTCCTATGGAGCAAAGACACCATAGCCCCGCGACCCTCTCCTGGCTGGGAGAGGCAGGAGCCTCTCCGCTGCGCCTTTCCGCTGCTCCCTGACCTGCTCTTTGGGGCTGGTGGTGGGCTTCCCCCCGCCAGCCCCAAAGAGCAGGTCGAAAGGAACCTGAAGCCTGGAGAGCGAGAGGGGTCAGTGCACACCGACCCCTCTCGCTCTCCAGGCTTCCAAGGTAGCCGCCTGAACGCACCTTAAACGGCACCTTGTTTTAGAGCGGGAAAACAAGAGGGGGAAAGTTCTCCCCCTCTCTGTGCAGCGCCTCCTGCCGCTTCGCTGAAGGGGCGCTGGGCAGAGGGGGAGAATTATTTTTTCTTGTTCTCCCCCCTCTAAAACAAAGTGTGTCCTATTGTCCGGTGCGTCCTATGGTGCGAAAACTATGGTAGGTTCCGCTCCAGCGGGAAGGTAAACGGCATTTCCATGCGCTGCTCTGGTTCGCCAGAAGCAGCTTAGTCATGCTGGCCACATGACCCGGAAGCTGTACACCGGCTCCCTCGGCCAGTAAAGCGAGATAAGTGCCGCAACCCCAGAGTCGGTCATGACTGGACTTAACGGTCAGGGGTCCTTTACCATTTTTAAAATTATTATTAAACTGAAGTTTCTGAGTAGATTTGAGGTTGAGTGCAAAAGGTATATAGCTGAGTTATTCAGAGAAGCTATGAACTATGCCGAGCACGGCTGCTTCTAACAGAATATTAAAAACACGATAAAACATCAAACATTACAAAATGTAAGACATAGCTATTGTGGCAAGTGTTAATGGTAAGGATCAATGGGGCAATGGCATTTTATTGCCCCATAATAAAGTGCCTGGCATGCTCTGGTCCATGGGGTCACGAAGAGTCGGACACGACTAAATGACTAAACAACAACAACAGGAGCAGCCCAGGAGTACTACTACTATTACTACTATCACCACTACAGTCATACCTTGGGTTGAAGTAGCTTTGGGTTGAGCTTTTTCAGGATGTGCTCTGCGGCGACCTGGAAGTAATGGAACGCGTTACTTCCGGGTTTCACCGCTCAGAATGACGTCACGTGCGTGCACGGAAGCGGCAAATCGTGACCCGCGCACGTGAAGACGTGCAGATGTGGGTTGCATTCACTTCAGGATGCGAATGGGGCTCCAGAATGGATCCTGTTCGCATCCAGAGGTACCACTGTACTACTATTTGTATTTTGGAAAAGGTGGAATACGCCACTTGGTATAATGAGTGTAAGTGCTGAACGTCAAGGAATTTAGTAAGGAATCCTTTCCTAGGATGCGCTTTATTACTATCCTATGTTTTGCTTCACATTACTTCCCGATTAATTGGAGAGAGCTCATATAAGTTGAAGATATCCTCTGCTTTGAACAGCAGCATTATTGCCTGCTTACAAGCGGGTAAATAACCCAGAGGGTCTCTGCCAAGGTTTCTTCCATCTTAAACACTGATCCTTTCACATTTCTTTACTATAAATAACATCTTTGAAAATGGTTGGCATTGGTGATACTTACGTCTCCTAATGTATATGCATTCACATGATCTCTCAAGGAGATTATTTTCCATCTGTAATGCCACCATGAATGCAGATAGAATGTGGAAGTGGTTAACCACTAGAATGGGCCCACTGCCTTCGCTGTGTGGTGCTAAGGAACCTCACTTTCTTAAGTAACGCTAAATAAGATTCAGTACCACTCACCCCGATATATGCTGACCTGGGCTGGAGTGGAAACTGCTCAGCATTCAGTGTGCAAAATAATAGATTACAGAGAAAGTATGATAGCTTTCATACAGATGACTATAAATGAAAGCTTTTTTAAATTAAATGTTATGTTTTTCATTTCATTTTAAATTATTTTTATGCATACCAGACTTTCCTTTAGAAGAAAGGAATTTGGCAAATATTACGTAGATTTAGCTAGAACCTCATAATTACTAGTTTTAAATAGTGTTAATCAAATATTATCATCTTCTTATGGGGGTTCATGTATAAACTACAGCATGTTGAAATAATCTGCATCTCCATCTGAACATCTGAATTCATTTTGTAGAATATGGCATGCAGCTGCATTTAAATTCAAAGCAAAAACAACTGCAGTACATTGACCTACTGAATATTACAGTAGGTTTTGAATTTCATGTTAGTTGGATTTATTGGAGAAAATTGATTTGAGTGCTTCTGCTTTTGGCTGAGATTTTTTTAATGTCCGGAAGAAAGGAAATGGGACATGCATATGATCAGACTTTGATGTGTAAAGAAGTTAATTATCTAAGCCATCTAACAGATCTTAGCTGGGGAAGTAATTATTTTAAACGGTACAGGGTGGTCTAATGAGGTGCAGGGTTCATCTAAATAAAATGTTCTACACCTACTTAGCTTATAAGCGTAATAACGTGGCCATAGAAAAAACGTTGCTAGCTGGTTGGAACGTTCAGCATTCTTTTTCTTTTTGTTCATCATCATTATGTGCACATGTATAGAGAGGGACTCGCTGGGTTTCACGCGCCTGCTTAAAAGTATTTACATGACCCGAAGTTAAGAGGCCAGAGGGAGTGGGCACCAAAAGGTTGCCCACTCAGGCCAAGGCAGCTTGCCAGCTTGGGGCAGAGGGAGACGTGGGGAGAATGGGTCAGTTGCCTTTGCCTTGAGCTTGTGACTGAGGGAAGTCTCTGCCGTAGAGAAATTCCTTCTCCTCCATAGTTCTTTCCAGTCTATTGGAACTCGCAGTTTCTTTCCCTCTTAGCTTTTGAGGATTTCTGTAAAAGGGGCAGAAAGGAGGGCAGGCAGCTGCCAAAGCAAATAGGGTTTTGATCGCTCAGGTTTTAGACTGAAAGCAGTGTCGTTTCTGCAGTCGGCCTGAGGCTGTGGAAGGATCTGCCCCTCCCCCACTGTTTTGCTGATTTTTGGAGAGGATGCAAAACCTCCCTCTTCCGAGAAGCCTCTTTCTGTTGACATGCCCCGTGTCCCTGGGTTGCTGCTGCCATCGATTTTTAAAATTGCTTTTAATTTATTTGGTTTCTTCTTCAAAGTTTATTTGAGTCACAGGGTACATTTGTTTTCACCATCTTCTATGAATAATTTTGCCCTCCCAGAATTAAATGAGGGCACTGTGGGTAAAGAGATTCAGACACTGGCCCAATGGCCATGTTCACAAGTGGGGTGCAGGCGGGGCGGGGGGGGGAGTACTGTTGTGCCCAGGTTCTATCTCTGGTTTCCCACAGTCATCTGGTTGGCCATTGTGGGACCAGGATGCTTCCCATTCCCTTTGTTGTTTGAAAAGTATTCCAAATACACCGATAATAACAGCACAGGGCCTAAAGCTCAATCTCATCTATGAATTGTGTAGCTCAGTCCTATGCATGTGTACTCAGAAATAAGTTTTAGTGGGTTCAGCATAGCGCAGCAGCCAAACTTTCCCATGAGCAGGAAACCTGTGATTCCCCACCGGCCACGTCTGCTCTTATGGCTGTTTAGACTTCTGAAGTTCAGCACAAAGAATTGATTTATGAGAGATGTGGGTGTAGGGATGGGAATCAAGAGGATGAGAGTCAATAAAAGACCATTAAAATTATCTGGAGGAAGAGACAAGTATTACACCACACCATGAACAAATTGCTGTCACTCAAATTCTGGTTATTCTTTTAATAATTGCTTTTGCTAGTTACCTAGTCTGAAAATTAATTGCATTTTGGTTCCCCTTCCTTTGTGTTGTCATCTTTAAATTGTATTCTCCTTATAAATGAAATATTAATAAGCCAGTTTGGATTAGCATACAAATACTGTAACCCCTGCCTTTTAGCCTCATCTGCCATAGCTTAAAAAACAACACCACATACTAAAATGTCATGCTATCTCTAATACACTGTTGACAGAAATACGGGACAGCGTCTAAGAACACGGCAATCCATCTATACTCTCCAGTTTCTGGGAACTCAAAACTACAGAATTAGTATTCGAAATTACAGAAAATGACTTTATTCAAACCCAAACTGCCTTCAGCATATTGAAAAATCACAGATCGGGAATCCCTTGTTCTGTACTGCCGGGCAATGGCAGAAGAGTAGGATCGTGTGATGAAGGAATTCCCTTCTGTGGGCAAAAGGACACTAGAATATTGCCCAGAAATCCCCGTGACCACACATGTGCACACCACTGCATATGAATAATTGTACCTACGTACAGATTAGCAACCAGTGTACACTGTAGGTAGACCGTACACATGTTGAAAGCTACATGTGATGCACACCTATGCAAGCCCGTGCAGAGCTTGTCCAATGCCCATGGCGAGAGTCTTGTTAGAATAACATAATAACTCTAACCCCAAAGCAGCCGGTCCCTGGCAGGCCCCCCAGCAGGGCTTCGCCCTCCGAGGCCTGGGGCGAGTGTACCCAGCTGCCGTCCACCGCATGGGCCTGCATACCAGTGGCAGAGCGTGTGCTACTGCCACGCAGGATGGACATGGGGTGCCGAGGGAGCCTGCTGTGGCCGTACTGGCCCAGCCCTTGCTGCTGCTTTAAGTCAGTCCAAGTTTCCTAGAAGGCCTTTAGAGGAAAGATGGGGCCTAGTGGATGAAGACTCAGCTTGCTTGCTTGCTTGCTTGCGGTGCTTGCATGTGCCTTAGAGTTTGGAACTTTGCTAGAAACTGGACTTACATGAAAAACTGAAATGTCATTTCAAAAGGTCAGCTGAGAAATGACAATATTTTATATCACGTTTCCCACCAATACCTTGTGGAATATAGTTTAACTTCAAGACCTGGTCTATCACTTCCTGTTCATCTTTGCTTTTGGGCAAAAGAAATCTATATTACCATATTTTTCGGCCCATAGGACGCACCGTCCCATAGGACGCACCTTAGGGTTTTTTGGGGGGGGGAATAAAGGAAAAAAATGTTTCCTTTATTCCCCCCCCCCCAAACCAGGTCGGGGAATCCAAACCAGGTCGAGGAACAGCGGGATGGCGGCGCTGCGCCTCCCTGCTGTCCCCCGAGCTTGTGGGGCTGCCCGATGTCTGCCCGAAGCGCGGGGTGCTCTGCTTCAGTGCGCCCGGCGCTCTGGGAAGCAGGCTGCTATCCGCAGCCTAGGGAGCCCTGCAGGAACTCCCACGGGCTCCCCAGGCTTGCTGATAGCTTCCTGAAGCCTGGAGAGCGAGAGGGGTCGGTGCGCACCGACCCCTCTCGCTCTCCAAGCTTCGGCGAAAGCCTGTATTTGCCCCATAGGACGCACACAGATTTCCCCTTCATTTTTGGAGGGGGAAAAGTGTGTCCTATAGGGCGAAAAATACGGTAATATAAAATCTCCTGTGTGATCAAGGAGAAAAATTGACTCGTCCAGTATTCAGAGCAATCCATTTAAAATAAGACTTGTGGATAATTATGGCGTGAAATACAGCACTAGTTAACCATAGTAACAAAAAACTTGTATAAATTTTGTGCTTTAGGAAATGTGTATAGGTGAAAGGTAAAACTATAATAGGCAAATGTAAGAGTGCTGACTGAGGGCAAATGATGCTAACATCTGCTTTTCATTCTTTAAAGCCACTGTTGCTAATAATAATGTAAGAAATGAGTAGATCATGGATAAATGAAGGCTTACCAGATTTTTGCAAGTCAGAAAGATTAGTGGAGGGGAACCAGCAACAATTCTGTGGGTACTATCATTTTAAAATGTTATCTGATGACAGGAATCAAAGACCAAAGCATTTGTATGAGTTGGTAGTACATTAGCTGAAAATTCTCCTGATTCCCGTTAGAAGATGTTATATAAAAATAATTTGGGTTTTAAGTCTAATAATTAGTTTTGTTCAGAATATGGTGTGTTGCTCATAATGCTTATAGTGTTTGTTGGCAGCATATGAATATTACTTGTGTAATATCTGTGGTTCTGTGTGACAGCAAGAGCCGTTCCACCGTGGAACAGGCTCCCTCTCCTTCCCACTGGCGGAGGAAGAGACGTGCGGGGGGAGCGCACCGCCCTGGCAGCGTGATCCTGGCGGGCTGCCATCGTGGCTGTCCCCCCTGCCTCCACTGGGTGCCACGCCCCTACAGGCGGCACACCATGCCCCTACGGGTGGCCTGCTATGCCCCAGGGATGCGCGCCAGCCCCGCCCCCTCCTGCTCTCCGCCCCCCGGTGCCGGAGCATGAAGCTCCGCCACTGCTCCTTCCTTGGAGGTTTCTGAGCAGATGTTAGATGACCATCTGTCATGGATGATTTAGTTGAGATTCCTGCACCTAGGTGAGACTAGATGACTCTCAGGGTCACTTCCGACTCTACAGTTCTAGGATTCCATGATAGTATTTATAATTGTGGCCTTCCCTGCCACCTGTAAAGCTTAGAGCACATTACCCAAATATGTTACGAAAAGTAAGACTTATATGACAGGAGCCATGATAATCTAGTAGAAATGTTAAAAGACTAGCTTTGACCTTTCCTTTTAGATTGCGCCAGTTGATGCCAAGAACCGCTTCATGTTGGCTCATTTTTTCTAGGCTTTTGTTTTATTAAGGATCTTTGTAGATGACTGTGTTTTTCCTTTGTTGACAAAGCATAACAATGAGTATGTGATGTCAGTAGCATGTTTTCTTATTAATATATTCTTACTAACCCCATAGCTCAGTTGGATAGAGTGTGGTGCTGATAACGCCAAGGTCGCAGGTTCGATCCCCATACGGGACAGTTGCATATTCCTGCATGGCAGGGGTTGAACTAGATCAGGCACCCCCAAACTTGGCCCTCCAGCTGTTTTGGGACTACAGCTCCCACCATCCCTAGCTAACAGGACCAGTGGTCAGGGGTGATGGGAGTTGTAGTCCCCAAAACACTTGGAGGGCTGAGTTTGGGGATGCCTGGACTAGATGATCCTCAGGGTCCTTTCCAACTCTGTCATTCTGTGATCTGGGAGAAAGCCCCAACCTGTAGTTCTTAATTCTGAGCAGATGTGGTTGGGATTGCAGTATTAGGATGCAGATACATTAGTCACTTATATGCCTTATTCATTATTTTTAATGTATATAAGCAGTTTTAGTGAGAGAAGGGGTGAGTGAAAGTTAGTTCTGTATGATAGGTAAGGTCATTTAAAGTAGCTGTAAAGGTGAAAAGCCTGATTATGTACAGGAACTGCATTCATGTAACTGGAAAGAATGGGAGTTTGCACTTGAGTAATCCAAGTCCTTCAGTCGGTCAGCGAAATAACATTCACGGGTATTTTCCCCAGGTTGTGGTGTCTACTTGATACTGTCTTGCTGAAAGTTCTTAAGGGTTACAGTTTAGGAAGTGAAAACTGGTTGTATACTTCTTAATAAGTGACTGGGAGTAGCTTATGGGACCATATAACACCAGCCCTAAAGGATCTTCACTGGCTCCCAGTATGTTTCTGAGCACAATTCATAGTGTTGGTGTGGACCTTTAAAGCCCTAAACGGCCTCATTTCAGTATACCTAAAGGAGCGTCTCCACCCCCATCGTTCTACCCGGACACTGAGGTCCAGCTCCCAGGGTCTTCTGGTGGTTCCCTCACTGTGAGAAGAGCAGTTACAGAGAACCAGGCAGAGGGCCTTCTCGGTAGTGGCACCCGCCCTGTGGAACACCCTCCCATCAGATGTCAAGGAAATAAACAACTATCTGACTTTTAGAAGACATCTGAAAGCAGCCCTCTTTAGAGAAGTTTTTAATGTTTGATGTTTTGGTGTGTTCTTTTATACTTTGTACAAGAAATAAATTGTTGTTGTTGTTGTTGTTGTTGTCATTATCATTATTATAGCAAATACAGTCATACCTCGGGCTAAATGTAGGATTGGAAGAGACCTCAAGGGACATCTAGTCCAACCCCCTGCAATGCAGGAATCTCAGCTAAAGCATCCATGACAGATGGCCATCCGACCTCTTCCCACCTCCTCCCAAGGGAGTCCACTCCACTGTCTAACAGCTCTTACTGTCAGAAAGTTCTTCCTGATGTTTAGACAGAATCTCCTTTCTTGAATCCATTGGTTTGAATCCTACCCTGCAGAGCAGGAGAAAACAAGTGTCCTCCACCTTCCATGGGACAGCCCTTTGAAGATGGCTCTCAGACCTCCTCTCAGTCTCCTTTTTTCCAAGCTAAACATGCCCAGCTCCCTCCACCGTTCCTCATAAGGCTTGGTTTCCAGATCCTTGACCATCCTAGTTTCCTTCTGCTGCACATGTTGCAGCTTGTCAACATCCTTCCTAAATTGTGGTGCCCAGAACTGAACACAGTATTCCAGGTGTGGTCTCACCAAGGCAGAATAGAGTGGACTATTATTTCCCTTGATTGGGACACTATACATCCGTTGATACAGCCTAGAATAGTGTTAGCTTTTTTTGCTGTTGACTTAACTCATGTTAAGCTTGTGGTCTACTAAGACCCCTAGATGCTTTTCACATGTCCCCCATCCCATATTTGTGCAGGGAGCATTCGCGCAGCACACCTACACACTGCAGCCAACACACTAATGTGTCGTGACACAGTTTGGAAAGCTCTGGTCTTTGGCTTCCCTGAGTACAAGACTTCGTTAGGACATGCGCACTGCTGTTTGTAACGTAGAAAATTGTTGGCCTACAAAACCATGGCCATGCACTGCATTGTGTGGCAGACCACAAAACTTCACAATGATACTTTGTGACTTCTTTCGCCCCACACCTCAGACACTATTGTTGACATACACACAAAAGTGTGTTTTGTTCTGTTGATGACTGTGGAGCTGAACATTTCAAAAATAAACTAGGGCACTCTGCCAAGGGTTAACACAACATAAAAATAGGCATTTTTAGATGTTTGAGAATGCTCAGGATAAGAAGAAGTATATTGGATACACTTTACTTTTGTCAGAGGAACATTTTAAATCAGTGTGTAAGACTGAAGAGGTAGATAAAATGAAGGAATTTATTACATATGAACTGAGCTTAAAGCTAAACTTAAGCCACAGGTTGTGAGGAAGAGTGAGGTGGCAGCAAGTTCTATTGTCACTCAGTTTGAAGACAAGATCCCAAATTTGGAAGGTAAGAAAAACAGCGTTAGATTTGAGAGAGTCTGCATAAACTGCAATAAAGTCATTTATCGCCCCCTCCCCCATCAGAAACGTTAACATAAAGGACATGGAAGAGAAAAACAGTTTGTGACAGAAAGGGGAAGGTTGCATTCGTCTAAAAAATAGTTTCAGCATTAAATGGTGATGCATTGTATGGATGCAGATACTATGCAGAAAACTTGAAAAATGTTTTACTAGGTGGGTATATTTTTGAGTGGGATGAATTTCGAAGAAGTTCCAAGCAATTAAGCAGTCTGAACTTGTTTGATTTTTTAAAAAATAGAGCTTATCAAACCATTTCAGACTGTTACTTGCCTAAACACTAAAATTAGGAAACTGCTTTCTATTAGGGAGAGGCGTACAAGGGAAACAATCTTTCTATAACTTTCCAAAATAATTTAGACAGCCTAAGAGCCATATTTGAGTGAGAATGTGTTCATCTTGGTCACCGGTGGCTATAAAGTAAAAAGTAATTTGGCAGCAGCTTGGTGAACATGCAGAAGGTTTGCTCTGCTTTGCCTTATATTAAGAATAATTCGCTATATGCAGAGTTAAGTTTTCACAGTGATCTAGTGTTAGATTTTAAACAGGTTAGTGAATGTAATAATCTTAAAAATAATTGACCTTTCTGAACAGGATATGTATCTACACACAAAAGATCCTGCAGGTGATAATATCAAATTGTATCAGATGTCAACTACTGATGATTCTCTACTCAGTTTCGGGGGGGGGGGGACTTTAGAAGCAAAGTGCTTTCAGGACTTATTTCCCTTTGGTTCAAGAGGTATGCATGACATCAGGTCTGAGGAAATAGGAGGGAAAAACTTCAGTGTCAGGATTCTGCAGAAACCACAAAACCTTTTCCATATCTTTTGAGAGAATGAGCTCAGTGCTTGGTCCTCCTGCATCACTATGTGTGTAAATCTTGTAGGCAGGTTTTGAGGAATTGCTGCAGAAAAAAATCTAATCTAATCCAGACCCTGTGATTGAGGCAGATTTGGAAAGTATGGGACAGTTCTTTCTAGGCACGACCCACTTTTAAAGGTCCTTGTCCAAGCGCCCTTGCTTTTTTCTGCTCCAGAGCTTTCCCCGCAAAAACCTGCTCTTTAAAGCTCAGTCAGAGCAAATGGCAATCCATGGAAAACCTGAATTGATGTTTGTTCTGATTGAGCACAAAAGAGCCGGTTTTTGTGGGGAAAGCTCTGGGCAAAAAGCCCACAAATTCTCAGAAACAAAGCTTTTAAACACAGATCTGTGCCTGGGGCAAAAGTGAAGCACTGAGGGGGAATTTGAACCCTGGTCTCCCAGGTCCTAGTCCAGTGCTCTAATCACTGCACCACACTGGATTGAAAACGAACACATAGAATTGAATAGAAAATCTGAGGGAATTCAATACTTCTCTCTGTCTTTCAGGCAAAATAGGGAAACAGTTTTGAAGTTCAAGAAAGAATGAAAAAAGCTAGCTCAAATGGATCAGATACTATTGACATTATCCAATGAAACATGAGTGACATATATTATCCCTCAAGTTCTCCTGTTTTGGAGAATTGGTGCTTAATTGCTCTGTGGTATGACTACCACTCAGGTTTCAGGATGAAAAAGGCTCGCTTCTATGCAAACCAAGCCTTTATTGCTAATAATCATAAATGAGATTTGCATGGTTTACAGTAGCATGCATATGATTGCAATAAATTGTAAATAAAGTTTATGGCGCTCTATTGGAGCAGAAAGAAGTTGCTGGGTTTGGCGAGAAAATAAAAGATAAAATAAACTTTGAGCAGAGATTGAAGTGAAGTGTGAGGAGAGCAAGATACTTTTTTCTCAATAAAGAAAGTTTATTTTGCTGTGTGCTTATGGCAGAAATGTAGTCAACTCCGTCAAGTGAGGTTAAGTAAAGGAGGGCATAAATGAAAAAGAGGTAATAGATGCTATAGATAGTCCTAATGTCACACAATGCAGATGCAGTATACCGTATTTTTCGTCCTATAGGGCGCACCGGCCCATAGGACGCACCTCGTTTTTTTGGGGGGGGGAATGAATAAAAAAAAATATTTCCCCCCCCAGCCGCGGCTGCAGCCCCAAGCCTTGCGGACACCCGCCCGAAGCACGCGGCGCTCCCTGGCGGGCTCCCCGTGCTTCGGGCTTGGAAGGCTTGTGGATAGCTTCCTGAAGCCTGGAGAGCTAGAGGCATCGGTGCGTACCGACCCCTCTCACTCTCCAGGCTTCAGCGAAAGCCTGCATTCGCCTCATAGGACGCACACACATCTCCCCTTCATTTTTGGAGGGGAAAAAGTGTGTCCTATGGGGCGAAAAATACGGTATGTATGAAAAGCGTAATAAGAAAATATGTAAACTGAAACATGATGTTTCAGTTAACTGCAGATTTAGAGGCTGTTCTGAAAGTGAGCATAAATGCTCATGTTATGCTCAGGAGAAATCTACATATGAAAGAGGATTAGTTTATGGTCCTATGGGATATATTGTGGGTTTGAAATATGGCATATTCTAAAAGCAGGTGAAACAGATAATAGTCAAATTTGATAGGGCTGCTGAACTAGAAGGTTGCTCCATAACTGAGGTTGAGTTTCCATTAATAAGGGACACACATGTTGTGAGGAAGCTGTTTCCTCCCGTAACATTATATGGTTTACCATTCATAAGTCTCAGGGACTTTCTTTTAACCGAGAAGCGCTTTTCAAGGCAAGCGTGAGTTGTGTAGCTTTATCTAGGCTATGGAAGTTAACTGGTCTACATCTACTGGCATGTGATCCTTTAAAAATACCCTGTGGCACAACGTGCATGAATACAGATGATGAATGCAGATGATGAATACAGTAGACCAGCACAGTTGATTCCTACCTCATCTGCTTCTTCTAGAAAGGCCACCAAACAAGGGACAGACTGTTTCGCCATCTGTACGTCAAATAGGAAACTGGGCCCAAACCATAAAATGTGATGTTTAAACCATAGAATGTGGGGGGGCACTTCCATGGGATTTCTGTAATGACCCTGGAAATTCAGAATTATTTGGGCCAAAGATACCTTAAGGACTACTTAATCCATGGGTGAGCAAACTAAGGCCCGGGGACTGGATCCGGCCCAATTGCCTTCTAAATCAGGCCCGCAAATCGTCCAGGAATCAGCGTGTTTTTACATGAGTAGAATGTGTCCTTTTATTTAAAATGCATCTCTGGGTTATTTGTGGGGCATAGGAATTCGTTCATTTTTTTTTTGTTTTCAAAATATAGTTTGACCCCCCACAAGATCTAAGGAACAGTGGACCGGCCTCCTGCTGAAATAGTTTGCTGACCCCTGACTTAATCCTTTCTATCCCTGCCCAATCAGCAGGGCCGGGGGGGGGGAGTCACAGTTAGTGGTCCCCCGTAGCTTGTATCCCCCAGGAACTTTATGGAACTTTCTAGTTTTATGGAACTTCCTTCCAGTTGAGGGCCGGCTGGTCCCCTCTCTATTGAACTTCAGCTGCCCACAGAAGGCTTTTTTTATACTAGCAGGCATTTCAAGTGAAGTTTGCTTTTATAGTTTTAACTGATTTTTATTTTTTTGTATTGTATCTTTGTAAACAGCTTAGAGACTATTACAGCTAGGTGGTGTTTAAATAAACAAATTAGCAGTAATTTCAAAATAAGCAACATTTAAGCAAATAACATTTAACATTTTAGTTGAATTCTGTCATTCATCTTAATTGCTACTATTACTAACGGTGCTTGCGTACTTTAGTCAGCTATGTTGCTTCAGTTGCCTGGGGAAGGGAAAAATAGTAATTTTTAATTATGCTGAATAAGGCATTGTGAATGTCTGAATGGAACAGCACTAACTTGATATTTTAAAGCACGCAGACATTGTTCATGGGTTTTGATTTGCTATTTTTCATTATGTGGTGTTTGCTCTTGTATACCTGCAAACATTGTGGTTTTCTTTGTTTACTCAGATGAGTGGTACTGGATCTAGTCCAATGTCGACTATTGCTCCATCAGGCAGCGGAAGAGGGACTGGGAAATCAACAAACTTTACTCCTGAACTGCAAAGTATGATGTAAGTATCCCTTTTGTTTCCATATCTTACTACATTCACAATTCCACATAACTAGGAAGCAGAATTAATAGAGGGCAGGGCAGATTTGTCCCATATATGCTCATTAATTAATTTTGCTCATTAATTAATTAAGTTTGGAAATGGTTTTTAAGATTTATTAAGCAACTTAGCCGGCACTCTTGTTGTTGGATTTGAAATCACGTGTAGCTAAAATAAACTTACATATAGGAAATATAGGGTATGCTATATATTTTTCACTGTATATCATAGGGTGCTTGATCCTAGGATTGGAAGGAATATTTTCTGTTCGTTAAATTACTTTTCTTTCTTTTTAAAAATGTATTATATTTTAGAGTTGCTTTTTCATGATGCACAGTGGTATGTTGTGATACAATAATGCTGTTTGTGACAGAATTAACATGTGGACCATTTGGAACTGATTAGTCTTTGCTCTTGACAAGAAGAATAATTTCTTACAAAGAACAGAAATTTACTGTAAAATGACATAGTGATGCAGTTCTAATTTGTGACAAGACTGGAACACTGTTGTTGTTTTATCTCAGAATACCTAGATTTTCATAAAGTCGTTGGCTTCATATTTTTAAAGTTCCATAATTGGGAGGATTCCATACTTAAAGCTTGATTAGTTGCCTTCTACAATGGGCCAGGCCACAAATCTTGATTTGGTGGAAGGCAACCTATTAATCAGGGAGGCTGACCTGCCAGCACATGCCATGTTTTCTTTTATATAAATCCAAGATGTATTGGTCTGCAGAAAGTGGAGAGAACTCAAGCTAATGAGTTCTTTCTCTATGGATCATTATTTCTGATTTATCAAGGAGTTAAAAGAGAATGTTGAGCATAAGACTTAGGATTTTACTCTTCTCTCAGAACTGCAGATGGAGAGCAGGGCAGGTCCATTTTTGTATTGCATTTGTTTAGTTTTATTATGAATGCACCCCCCCCCCAAACTCTTTAGTGATAGTAATTGGCCATACACCTACATAATTTGCTGCTCTTGGGAGTGCTGTACAGCAGTTATGGTGCTTGATTTTGTATAGCAATGAGGTAATATGCTTAAAGAATTTTTACACCCATCTGCTGGAAAAGAATTGTATACACTTTAAAGAACAGCATCTGTCTTCAAAGAAGCAGACAATAATTATAACCATTCAAAGCTTATTCTTTTTCAGTAAAAAGTTCAGTTATGTCAGAATTACTCATGTAAACACAGTTTGGACCACTTGGACTGCTAATGTTTGCTAGCCTCAGAACTAAATTAAGTTTGAAAGTGGTGTCGTTATAAATAGATATAATGCCAACTGACACATTGTCATATTTAGGGGCTGAGAACAGGCACCTGGAGATATTGCCCAAATGTGTCTGGGCGTGACTGAGTCTGTAGTTATTCAAAACATCTTTTTCGGTATAGATAGCCATTTTGGATTTACTTTTGGAAGGAAGAGCAGGGTCCTCTATGTGACATCCTTTTATATATTTGAACATGGCTATCATATCACCCCTTAACCTCCTCTTCTCCAGGCTAAACAAGCCCAGCTCCCTTAGCCGTTCCTCATAAGGCATCGTTTCCAGGCCTTTGACCATTTTGGTTGCCCTCCTCTGGACACGTTCCAGTTTGTCAGTGTCCTTGAACTGTGGTGCCCAGAACTGGACACAGTACTCCAGGTGAGGTCTGACCAGAGCAGAATACAGTGGCACTATTACTTCCCTTGATCTAGATGCTATACCCCTATTGATGCAGCCCAGAATTGCATTGGCTTTTTTAGCTGCCGCGTCACACTGTTGGCTCATGTCAAGTTTGTGGTCAACCAAGACTCCTAGATCCTTTTCACATGTACTGCTCTCAAGCCAGGTGTCCCCCATCTTGTATTTGTGCCTCTCGGTTTTTTTTTGCCCAAGTGCAATACTTTACATTTCTCCCTGTTAAAGTTCATCTTGTTTGTTTTGGCCCAGTTCTCTAATCTGTCAAGGTCGTTTTGAAGTGTGATCCTGTCCTCTGGGGTGTTAGCCACCCCTCCCAGTTTGGTGTCATCTGCAAATTTGATCAGGATGCCCTTGAGTCCATCATCCAAGTCGTTGATAAAGATGTTGAATAAGACCGGGCCCTTAGAATACTTGCACACTGGCTTATTCTTGGCTGTTTGGTATAGGGCGTCTCTGCATGACAGTTTCTAAAATACTAAAGCAGAGGGTTTCAAAGTGCATCAAAAGCACGTCATGTATAGTAGTGGCACAGAGAAAAGCTCATAATGGGGTTCCATAATTTAGAAGTTCCAATTAAAAAAAAAAAAAACTTTGCGTGACTGGCCTGTATATTAAGGACTGTGATCCAAACACCCATTGCCCCAGGTATTCAGTAGCCTGCACATAAATATCCAATTATATGGGAAACCCAAACACTATTGGCATAGTAGCACTTAATCAGTGCCATGCTGGAAAAAATATGCCACAGCAAAATATGTCAATAGGAAACTCTAGGATTCACTCATAAAGTTTCTATGACTTAAGTGAGGCTCTGACGCCTTGCTAGGAAATGATACAATTATGTTTCATTTCAAATACATTTGTTATCTTAGGTTTCCTTTCCCTTGGCAATTCTTGGACTTTTTAAAGTTAGTTTCCCTAAAAGCGTTTATCTAAATTGAATAATTCATATTTTGATATTCAGACTGGGAGGAAATATAACAGAACATTACTTGGGCTTGGAAATCAAAGCAAGGACATGAGTCTAGTGAGCTGTTGTAGGCCAAACTGATTCTTTGGGCAAGTAGCAGAGAAGCTTTTATTTTTATATAATTGCTGACTTCCTGATTAAGCACTTTCTTAACTCCCCTCCCCGCCAGTATACACACAATTCCTGTCAGTGCAGAAGTTATTATTGGCTATAGTAGTAGATAGGTAGCCGTGTTGGTCTGCCATAGTCAAAATAAAAAATTCCTTCCAGTAGCACCTTAAAGACCAACTAAGTTAGTTCTTGGTATGAGCTTTCGTGTGCATGCACACTTCTTCAGATACACTGAAATAGATCCAGCCAGGCACTTCTTCAGATACACTGAAATATCTGAAGAAGTGTGCATGCACACGAAAGCTCATACCAAGAACTAACTTAGTTGGTCTTTAAGGTGCTACTGGAAGGAATTTTTTATTTTGATTATTGGCTATGTAAGTGAAGAGCTAGACATCTTCATACTGTTTTGAACCTAGTGCTGTTTCTCCTTTTAAAAGCAATCCAAACAAGTAGACTTTCATTCTGAGATACATTTCACCAACTCTTCTGTTGACTTCACTGGAGCTGGTGGAATTCTTCCAGTAGGTTTATTTGTGTGCATTTTTCTTGAAAAAAAATATACTATTAGCAAATAATAATTACATGTCAGGAATAGACTGTGGACATAAATATTAAAATTGTTTCCTTTGGCTTCCGCTCTATAATAGGTTGCCACAAGAACTTATCTAGAATCCTTCAGGAACTTAAAAAAAACTGCACCACGTAATTTACAGGCTACTTCAAAAATGCATTTATTTGAGGTATATTGATTTCACTGAAACCTTCCTCTATCTTTGCATCATTTGGAAGCAATATTGTTCTGTATAGAACTAATTTTGATCTTGTTCACATACGATTGACCATTAGTTTATTTTAGGCCTGTTGCTTGCCAGACCTGCTAGCCACCCCATTACTTAATTACTTACAAGCCAGGTTTGGCCATAAAAGTAGGGTTTGATTAACCATATTGTGCACAAGCTTCAAGCCGGTGAATGCAGGTCAAATGCTGCTACTTCCATTCTCTCTCAGTTGAAGAGGGACCAAACCACAGAGCGGCTGGCTTAGCTAGCGTCATGTCTGAACCAGCACTCAGGGCTTGTTTCTCCAAACAGATCACAGCTGGGAAGCCAAGGTTTGTTCTTGGCTTCTTGCTATGAAGGACACCTGGCTTGCCAGTAATGCACGTCAAATGTTTCAAGAAAGGAGATTGCAGCTGAACATCAGGAAGACCTTTCTGACAGCAGGAGCTGTTTGACAGTGGAACAGACTCCCTCAGGAGGTGGTGGACCTTAAAAACTTTCACTGGAGGTTTTTGAGCAGAGGTTGTATGTCATGGATTCTTTAGCTGAGAGTCCTGCCTTGCAGGGGGTATACAGTTCTATGATTCTGTGAGCTAAATATTTGGCTCCATGGCTGCAGTAACCAATCAAGGACACAAGGCATAGCAGCAAAATATCTGTGACTGGATTTCATGCTGTTTTAAAAATAAGTTTAATAGCAACTGGGGGTGCTCCATTTGGGACTGCAGCAGTTTGGAAGATGTACTTTAACTCTTCCCTTGGGCTGGTTTGATGATTTAAAAACCCCCTCCCCCCACTACTATTTGTCTTGTGGGATGAAATGTACATTGAGTGATGAAACCAAATAAAGAAGTTCAAGTGAGTTTTCTGATTCTCTCCCTCTTGTTTTGCAGTACAATTTTGGCAGGCATCTACTAGAATTACAATTTAATGTTTAGTCTTCAATTGTCATTAATTGTGTACTACAGGCAAAATGTGTGGGTATTAGTAAATTAAAACTCAAGCCATATTTGATTCTACTGTGTTAAGAGGCTCCAGGTTTTTAGTCTTATTTCAGATTGTCCTTTCGTGCTGAAGCATCACATTAAGTAAATGGCAAATATAATGAGAGTATTTTGTGCTTTCATCAAGCTGGTTATATGATTATATTATAATCAGCAGGATGAAGCCACAACATATCCATCCTACTATGCTAATATTCCTACAACTTTTAAAATTGTACCCACAGTAGATATGGAGGTGCTGGGGTGTGTATGTCCTTTGGCGCAGGCATCCTTTTGCTCCTGTGGAGCCGCCCATTAATTGACGTGAATAGGAAAACTCTTCTAAGTAGCAAACATCTATGTGCAAATTAATTTCTTCACCTGGAAGGAACCTCTGAACGAGGGCATGTGGCTGTTAAGTCATGGCCAAGGTGGGGTTTGTTTGTTTTTTCAGGCAGAGGGCATCTTCCATGGGGCTCATGGCAATGGTGGGCACGGACAGAGGAAAAAGTGGGCAGACCAACTCCCACGTGTAGGCAACAACCCAGTCAGAGGTTCCTGTACAAATGTGGGCACACACATCAGTCACCCCCACCTTGATGTATGTGGACTGACACATTCCAGCCAGGCAGAAGGCCCTGAGGAGCATGTGAGGGTTATGGCCCGGGGTGAGTTAAAAGGCTAGAGAAAGGCCTGGAGTCAGACTGCCGTTGGTCTGAGGTCCCCCCCCCCATGGGCTAGACCAGCCTTTCTCAACCATGGGTCCCCAGATGTTGTGGGACAGCATCTCTCTTAGGCAGCAAGGACAGTGGTCAGGGATGATGTGAACTGTAGCTCAAGAACACCTTGGGAACCTGAGGTTGAGAAAGGCTGGGTTAGACTGAAGTTGCTTAATGACAAGAGAAAGAGAATGGGGGACTGTTAAGCTATCTGCTGTTTATAATAGTAGTTACCATATTTGTGTTAACTGCATTTTACGTTATAAAAAGTTGAAATCCAGATGTAATGTACTACTTTTTGTTGCCACTAAAAATATATATACTGTACATTAAAATCAGTTGGAGATGGACAGAGGCTAATATAGTCAATTTAACATTGGATTAATATGTTTTAAAATGTTAGTTCTTCATGTTCTTGTGATGATTAAAACAGTTGTTTTCCTTAAAGTATTTACATATGCTGAGTTCTCTATCCTAAGAATCTCAGTGTTTTGTCAAAAGAACTTCCAAAACGAGGGGCTTGGGTTTCAGTAATTTCTACTGGGGGATTAAGCCAGAAGACGCAATAACATCCAAAACAGAAGAAACAGTATCAACTGCTAGAACAGTTTTTGAGGCCAAGGAATGCACAAACATGGGAGCAAACATTATACTAACACATCCAAGACGTCACAATAACTGAAGGAAAGGAACAAGGGTAGATTACACCAAATAAGAACAGCGCAAGCTCACAGCAAATATTACTTGTGCCTTTCAAAAAAATATTGTGTAATACTAAGTATTTGCTTATAGCAACTTCTGCCTTTTTCTCTTGCAGGCTTTTTATTCTTCCCTAGTACTACCTGCTGTTTTAAATAAGAGTTTAAATTATTGGTTTGATTTTTATCATTCATTGATTTTTGTGCATTAAACATTTTGGTAAAGTAAAATGTTCAAGTCCCCCATCCAGTGTAAAAAAAGAATTCTAACCAAAACTGAATGAAGATTCTGGAGTCAGTCATCAATTTGCCGACTTTCTCTTTGTGGTGGGTGATTTCCCAGCAACCTCAGGAATAGCTCAGTCCTTTTAACTTTCTAAAGTAGAGGTAGCCAATGGATTGGATGTGGAACCAGTTCTGACCCACATGGTTACCAGATAGAATTTTCGTTAAGCTGAGATAGGTTTGGCTTAAGTTTTACTCATAGAGAGGAAAGAAACCCTGTGAAATTCAGAGAGATTTCTTCAAAAATTTGTATGCAGTGCCTCAGTCATATCAATATGCATATTTTCCATGCCCGTTGTGGAGCATTTATGACTAGGTGGTGACTTTATTGTGCAGATTACCCAGAAAATATCTTGGTCGTGGAGCAAAATATACTTCAACTATGAAAACGCATAGGTTGCCAACCCTGTACCACTGGCAACCCATCTTCTAGCTTAGATGTGACCTTCTGTGCTTTAGCTTTGCTAATTCCTCATTATGCTTCCTAAAATTGAAACCATTGAAATCTGTATGTCATTTTTGTTATGTCCATCAGTAACATCATCTCCCTCTCTCTCTTGAGTTAATTTTGGATAACGTTGGAAGGAAATGGCAGTAATGATCTTGCCCATGAGAGTGTTGGTTAACCAGGCTGTAATTTGAGGTTGTACAGGATTTCTCCATTCCATTCTGTCCTTGTTTACCATGTTTGAACCCAGAAGCTTTGCTGAGACTGCATTGTGCAAAAATAACTTAAAGTCTGAATGAGTTGTTTACGACCTTTTTCTTGTGCTTATAAAGAGACATGGGGTCAGGGAGCAAATTTGCTTGGAATTCCCCATAACATCAACTAGGGTCTATCAGAACAGGCAAACAATTTTACATGCACATTGGGGTGTTGGCAAATTTTGTTTTCCTCTCCAATCTCCTTTTTTGAAAACATACTGTGGAGATCGAACTTTTACAGATAGCAGCTAACTCAGCTGAGATGTGGCTTACTTTGGTTTAGAGTTGCTTCTCTGGTAGAATGAAAGTTGTGTAGCCTCCACTTGTTCTGGTTCTTTTTCTAACTTCCTTTGTTTCACAGAAACAGTGGGCACTTCAAAATTGCAATTTTATTAACACATAGCCCCTAACAGAGCTTTAGTCCAGTGCTTGCTGTCATGAGTGTACACAGAGGTAAGTCATACCTCCTCAGCAATGAATAGAAACCCAGGTCTCTGCTCCTTCACCAATGCTCTCTCAGTTCTGGTTTTAAAAAACCACTGCACACGCACAAACAGTGAATGAGTTGTGAAAAAACTAACATTATTTAGGCACCACAAAAGGCTTTAGCCCTGTGCTTACTCTCAGGAACAAGCCTCACAGAAGACAACGCTTACTTCTGAATAAACTGAATAGGATTGTGTTAGTAATACCGGTGCTAGGAAAGTTTATCTTAAAAAGGAACAAAATAGTCCTGTTCAAGCTCACCCAAATGCACTTTTTTGTACTCCATAATATTTGCCTGACACATACCTCTTAAAGGCACAAGAGTGCTTCTCTCCCTAATCCAAGCAAAGGACACCAATTAAGAGTAAAAAGAAAAGAAAACACATAACTTGGGCAACTTGATAATGTATTTTTAAATGTAAAAATATTTAAGATGAGCATCTATATTCGTAAAAATGTAATAATTTGAGTGCTGGGCTAGGGCCTGGAAGACTAGGGTTCAATTCTATACCTACTTAGAATCATCGAATCATAGAGTTGGAATAGACCATCGAGTCCAACCCCCTGCCAAGCAGGAAACACCATCAGAGCACTCCTGACATATGGTTGTCAAGCCTCTGCTTAAAGACCTCAAAAGAAGGAGACTCCACCACACTCCTTGGCAGCAAATTCCACTGTCGAACAGCTCTTACTGTCCGGAAGTTCTTCCTAATGTTTAGGTGGAATCTTCTTTCTTGTAGTTTGGATCCATTGCTCCGTGTCCGCTTCTCTGGAGCAGCAGAAAACAACCTTTCTCCCTCCTCTATGTGACATCCTTTTATATATTTGAACATGGCTACCATATCACCCCTTAACCTCCTCTTCTCCAGGCTAAACATGCCCAGCTCCCTTAGCCGTTCCTCATAAGGCATCGTTTCCAGGCCTTTGACCATTTTGGTTGCCCTCCTCTGGACACGTTCCAGTTTGTCAGTATTTGTCACTTAAATGAACACAGTATGGCTTACTGCTCAGTAAAAGGAGTAAGATTACCGTATTTTCCGCCCTATAAGACGCACCAGACCATAAGACGCACCTAGTTTTTGGAGGAGGAAAACAAGAAAAAAAAATTCTGAATCTCAGAAGCCAGAACAGCAAGAGGGATCGCTGCGCAGTGAAAGCAGCGGTCCCTCTTGCTGTTCTGGCTTCTAGGATAGCTGCGCAGTCTGCATTCACTCCATAAGACGCACACACATTTCCCCTTACTTTTTAGGAGGGAAAAAGTGAGTCTTATAGAGCAAAAAATACGGTATGTTAGTAATCACAGCTTAATGATGCCTACTCCTCAGTATAGTTGACTATTACATGTGTGAAACTGTATCACTCCTATGGAGAAAACAGCACATACTCGATTCAGTAATATTCCTTTATATTTCAGCTATACCTGGCTTATTCCCTGGTATGCAAAAAGAACCTCCTTGATTGGCAACAATGGGTAATAATCATTGGCTAAAGATCTCCAGACTTTATCAGCCCCCCCCCAAAAAAAAACTTTAAGCTCCTATTGCTCAGAGAAACAGATACGGCTGATGGGGAAAACCAGGAAGTCAGAATCTAAAAAACCCAAACTTTTCACACCTTATGATCACTTCAAAATACTTTGGAAGCAAGTTCCCCCAGTCCTCCACTGGGGCAGGCACCCAGACCGTCACACAGAGGGAAGGATTCACCTCACAAATCCCTTCGGAGGAAGTAAGGACTGCTGTGTCCCCCCCTGCACCCCTCCAGATGAGCTATGAAGGGGTCATAGACACCCCCAAAGCACAGGAAAGGGGGGGTCATTCTGTTTGCCAAGCTGATTTGCTTTTGCAGACAGAACAGTGGTAATAGTGTGAGGCTGAATTCTTTAAGTTGTCTAAGTTTCTTGAATTTAATAAAAGAAGGTATTTGCCTAACTCGGAATTCCTTCACCTTTTGACCAACTGCACCTACCTACTCAAAGCTGCGTCTGGAAGTGTGCAACCACCCCACACAACCCCTGCTATTCAGGTTACCAGTGCCAGGGTCCCTCTGTTATCAACTACTCTCCTGCCCCCTTATGAAATACAAAGTCCTGGACTCAGAAAGAAAATTAACTTATGGTCCTCTTCAAACTGCTGCTAAGTTTTTTGTTTCCTTAAAAATAGTGAATATTCCTAATGGCAGTTAATTAATTTGCAGAAGCCCATATCAAAATTTAATATACGTTAAATAAATAAATAAAACAAAGAAATAAAAATAAATAAATAAAACAGGACAGTCCAAGCCAGGAAGACACCAGATTCCTCCTTGCCCTTTTATGATGCCACCGAAACATTTAAGGAGGCAGCTTGCCACCAAGAGTCTCCTTTCCTCCTCTCACTATAAAAACCTCACAGTCCAGCCGCAAAACCAAATTCTGCTCCCCCCCCCAACTCCCATGCCAACCGAATGCTCTTCGCGGTCCTGCCCCAATGCAGTGCAACTTTCAATGCATTTCTGAGAGACTCCTGACTGGCTGGAGTTTCTTCAAAGAGAAATAAAATCAAAATGGTGGTTCAGAGGGTTCCCCCAGGCCTCCCTCCCATGCTCCTGCTGGGATTCATTTTTTAAAAACATGCAAACTTAGTAGTTATATGGTGTATTTCAGATATTCAGAGTGCTTCCTTTTTATAAATTTAGTAATATGTAAAAGTCTGTGTCAATATTAGCCCTGTATTGCAGACAACCCAATTTGCCTGTGTACACCTGCAGGCCATTTTCGGACCCAGAAGAGGGCGTAATGGGGCACTTGGCCAACGCACACGATGACCTGGAACGCAACTCCAGCGCAAATTGGGGATTGCCTGTAGTTGCATACCAGTTTTCCCAAATTAAAACCATGCTCAAGGCGGCCCACAGCACAAAAATGTATAAAACTACAAGCATAACAAAAATAGTCAATAAACAATAAACATCAAAAGTATACAACCAAACTGATCAATTTCCACACAAATCATAAAACCTAAAATGAAGATACCGAAAGTTAACAGCAACAACCTCTACCCAATAGAACCCCCTAAACCAGAGGCTCCCAAACTTATTTGGCCTATCACCCCCTCCTCAGGAAAAAATTGCTCAGTGCCCCCCGAGAAATCTGCCTCCTTTAAGTGAACAAACGGAAAGATGCCGTGACAAATGTGCGTTCTTTCATGTCTCTATTATTACCTGCGTACTACAACACAGTAAATAAGACACCTTGAAGCTTGAAATTACAACATTATTTATTAAAATCAACCATAGTGACAGATAATGAAGGATAATATTAAAATAAAAATTAGGCTTAACGTTAAAAATAATCCTAATGAGAAGGGCGAACCTGGTCTGCAGCTATCAATTTATTAGTGTATTTATTATTTGGCTCTAGTTTTGTCTGCAGCATTCTTAAATCACCATAATTGGCTATTTGCAGTCCAATCCGCCCCGGGGGGGGGGGGGGGAGCATCGCAGCCCACCTGCCATTGGTCAAATAGGCAAGCAAGCTGTGATCAACTTCCCAGGCCTGGGAAGTGAAGCTGACAAGGGCTTACCCAAGCCCAGGGAAAACCCTCGCCTCCAGCACAACTGCCAGAGAGGCATTGTCGCTATCCTGCATTGGTGCCCAGCCTGGCGGAAAGCATCATTACAGAAGAGATGAAACATGTATGAATGGTTTTCAAAATTTTCTTCTCTTCTCATCTTTCTTTATTCTTTCACTACCCCCTTATTTATATTCAATGCCCCCAAGGTCACTACCACCCCAGGGCACTAAACAATACCCCAGCCCCAAATCAGAGAAAGAAAAAACAGATGTAAAAAATTATAGACCAATCTCTTTGCTTAACAACGATTATAAGATCTTCGCCGATATCATGGCAGGTAGACTTAAGAAGCTTTTAACAAAATATATACACAAAGATCAAGCAGGATTTCTCCCTAACAGACACCAGAAAGAAAATGTTCGCCACATACTAAACATCATCGAATATTTAGATATGAGAATAGACGTCCCTGCAGCATTGATCTTTATAGACGCCGAAAAGGCTTTTGATAATGTCTCCTGGGAATTTCTGTCACAATGTTTGGAGAAGGCAGGTATTGAAGGTCCTTACATGAAAGGTATCAGGGCTATATATTCGGAGCAGCAGGCCAGACTGATTATAAATGATAACCTGACTAAACCCTTCAAGATTAAGAAAGGTACGAGGCAAGGCTGTCCTTTGTCCCCCTTGTTATTCATAATGATTTTGGAAGTAATTGCAAACAGAATAAGAGAGGCAGTAAATGTGAGGGGGATAAAAATTGGAAAGAAAGAATTCAAGCTTAAAGCCTACGCCGATGATCTGGTCCTGTCCGTGGAGAACCCAGTGGACAGTACAAGTAGGGTTATAGAACTTCTAGAGGAATTTGGCAGACTGTCGGGCTTTAGATTAAACAGGAAAAAAACAAAAATTCTAACAAAGAATATGACAGAACAGGATAAAATCCAATTAGAAGAAAAAAGTGGTATTAAAATTGCGAACAAAGTCAAATATTTGGGAATTTGGATCTCACCAAAAAACATAAATTTGGTCGAAGATAACTATAGTAAGGCCTGGCAGGATATCAAAAAAGATATGGATACCTGGCACAGACTGAAACTATCATGGACAGGGAGAATGTCTGCAATTAAGATGTGTATCCTTCCGAGACTATTATTTCTGTTTCAAAATATCCCGATTATTAAAGGCACCTCCCTCTTTAAGAGCTGGCAAAAAACCCTGACCAAGTACATCTGGCAGGGAAAGAGAGCCAGAATAAAATTTAAATATCTGACAGATTCAAGAGAGAGGTGTGGTTTTGCAGCCCCGAATATTAGACTCTACTATGAAGCATCCTGTCTATGCTGGATAAAGGAGTGGGCCACCCTCCAAAACACAGATTTATTGGACTTGGAGGGCTTTAATATTAGATTTGGGTGGCACGCCTACCTCTGGCAAGAGAAAGGGGAAGTTCATAGAGGCTTCTCCAACCATGTAATTAGAGGCTCATTGCTAGAGGTGTGGAAGAGGTATAAAAAATTGATTGAAAAAGGCATTCCAGGGTGGCTGTCTCCAACTGATATTATAATAAGTAAGAAAATAAACATGTCTGATGAAAGATGTACATATGAGGACCTTTTAGTGAAGACAGAAGCAGGATGGAAGGTGAAGCCCTATGAACAGCTGAAAGATAGGATAAAAGAGTGGTTGCTTTATCATCAGATTAATGCTTTATGGGGCGAGCACAAGAGAGTGGGCTTTAGTGGAAAAAAATCAAGGTTCCAGGTGGAAATTTTGGAGAGTAATGAAAAACTCCTCTCCAAAATGTACAAACAATTATTGGAGTGGGACACTAAGGAAGATCTGGTGAAGGGAGCGTTGGTAAAATGGGAAAAAGATCTTGGTCACAACATAGAGTATAAAAATTGGCAGATATTGTGGACAAAAGGTGTAAAATTCACAGCATGTGTAGCCCTACGTGAAAATTTAGAGAAAATGATATACCGCTGGTATCTGACCCCAGTAAAGCTAAGAAAGATGTATAAAAATGTTGATAATACCTGCTGGAGATGCAGGGACAAGGTTGGGACCTTTTTTCATATTTGGTGGACCTGTGATGTGGTGAAGGAATTCTGGAAGCAAATACATGATGAATTGAAAAAAATTTTGAGATATAATTTTCCTAAAACCCCCGAGTTGTTCCTTTTAGGAATGATTGGTAAAGAAATAAAGAAAATAGATCAAACCTTTATTCAATATGCTATGGCAGCGGCGAGAATTCAAATTGCACAAAAATGGAAAACTCCTGATTTGCCCACGGTCGGAGAGTGGCAAATGAGGGTATACCAATATATCGAACTAGCGAGATTAACTCAAAAAATAAGACAAAATAACGCAGCTAAACTCAAAGACGAATGGAATAAATTTTTAATTTATTTTGAAAGCAGTCAGGGAATAAATAATTTATCAATCGACGATAATTAAAAGCATTGACGTATAACGTTTTAATAATACTGCGAGTTAATTGTAAGATTTTGTAATTCCAAAACCGAGCTGGACGGAAGTTTTTGTATTTGTAGTATTGTATGTTATCTTTTCTTTTATCTTCCTCCTTTGTTTTTTCTTTTTCCTTTTTCCTTTTCTTTTTCTTTTTTTCTTGCTTTTTACTATGATGGAAACTTTTGTGCATGTATGTGTCTGAGCGATGATAAAGAGTGTATCTTTTCTAAATAAAGTAGAAAAAAAAACAAAAAAAAAAACAATACCCCAGCCCAGGCGTCTGTTCAGCAGCCTTAGCTTTTGTAGCTGGAGTCAGTCCAGGCCCCGCCCTCCCAGGCCAGGTGGGAAAAGGCCTGCAAGGCAGGGAGCAGCTCTTCCCAGACTCACAGCCAAGATGGTCTCTGGCCACTTGTGAAAATAAAAACGGGGGAGAGACTAATAATGTGCCTTACCCTGAGCTTCTTGGGGAAATGGGCATAAATGCAAAAAATACTTTACTGATCACAATTATGCTGAAGACGCTCTGGGGCCAACTGCACTGCTGGCCTCTGCGCTGGCCCCTCCTTACCCTTTACGGGCGGACTGAAGTGAAGGCTGCTCACTCTGGGTCTGCCCCCCTTTGCCCTGCCCCTCAGGCTGCCACGGAAAGGCTACTTCAAACCCAGACAAAGCAGCCTTGGCAATCATTGGCAGCAGGGCAGCAATGGCCAGCGGAGCGGTGGGGCTGCCGGAGGAAGGCGGTGGGCACATGCTAGGCCGCAAACTTGGCCCACTGATGGGACTGGTGAGCAGCTATTTTCACTCACGTTGTTGCAGTAATTTTTCGCCCTCTTTTTTGTTTTTTCTTAAAGTAAAAGTTGACATCAAACCATGACATTGCATACTGGCAAATGCTTCTGCCTACTGTTCTCTCCCTTTTGTTGTATAAGGGGGAGCAGCAATTGACACCCCCTCATCAGTCGTGGCGCAGAGTATCCCAGGCCAGTCAAGTTATTTGGCACCTGAGGCAGCAAATCCCACAAGTGCATCTTTTCCCCACTGGCAGCCAAAGTGAAATAACAAATAGAATATCATGCAATTTATTGCCCATTCCTAGCACTCAGTGCCACCTGCAGGGCTAGCCCCCTCACTTGGCCTACCAATAGGCCTGGAAGTGCTCTCTTCTGACTGATAGTGTTCATCTCTAACTTCTTTTGGCGCAGTCTGCTTTTCTTCCAGATCATGTGATTTTTTTATACATAAAAAAAATACTTGTTATCATTTTCAGTCATTCTGCCACCCCCTCTTAGGAGGGGGGGGGGAGTCACTGGCTTTCTAGTTCTAAAAATAGGTTTCAGTAAGGGGAAATCGTGCTGACCCAAAGTCTTCAAGGGTCGTTCATGGAAGGGGACCCTTAAATAATCATTCTTTTGTTGAGTCAATCTTGCATTGTTAACAGATGTTCCATTGTCTCCCCCTGATCATGATTCAGAGTCACTGGTGAAAAAATACTTTGAAGTGCTGTACAGAACAAAACTTGAGAACCAAATCTTCTTGTGACATAATTAGTTATGAATCAGTTTGTATTTGTTACATTGAGCTGAATGCAGAGTCAGAAGTGTGCGTAATAGAATCATGCAACTTTGCGCTTGTGAGTAACAGGCTGGCTTGGGTTTCAGAGTACAATGTACTTCTTTGGCTTTAAATAGCTCAGTGCACAAGTTAACGATTATACCAAATGCCAACCTTCTATAGCTCTTCTGGTGCCCAGAGTGCTTTACATCTTATCTAATATATTTAATCACAGCTCCATGAGGCAGATAATTTAGTTTCCCATTTTGCAGATGGGAACTGAAGCTGAGGCACAGTGACGAAGTCACCCTCTGAGTAAGTTGCCAGGTCAAGGCAAGCACACTTAGGCACACTGATATTTTTGTTGGTGTTACAAGGCATTGCTCTTCTGTCATGAAAATGTGTTTAAAAGGCTGATATCCTTGTCAGTCTGAACTATTTGTACTTATATAATCACATTGGTATCTTAATGATAGGGCTCTATAGGCTACTGCAGCGAGGCTGTAAGTTGCATGATCTGCCCTAATGAGGATTTATGGCTCTACCATGCCTAAGAAACAAACTAGACAAAAAACCAAATAAAGTATGCACTAACATCTCCTTCGCAACTGAATGCTTAGTCTGAACCCCACAAGCCAGCTGAAATGTAAACTCTTCTGAAAGAGGCTCTGGCCAGTCGCTAACAAAGGGCATTGTGGGCAGGCAATCCATGTCTTTCTCGAGGCGCCCTTGTTGGGTGGTGGAAGTATTAAGGGGGCAGGAGCAGCTTGTCTTAAAAGAAATTGGGTGGGCCCTAAGGATACAAGCACAAGCCCTGAGCCAGGACTAAAAGAATCTTGCCGTTTCACACTTTTCCAGTCTTAACCTTGCCATGTTTTTGTAGCAATTGGCAATAATAATAAAAATCCTCATGAAAGTTCTTCAGCATTTTAGTGTGAATTTTTCCTAATGGACAGATTTTTGTTTGTAGTTTTGACTGATGTACACATTTTTGGAAGCAACTTCTTCTGATATAATGCATTTTTGTATGTTATTTTCACTAATATATTCATTTTTGCACATATTTTCCCTTAACATATGCAAACATATAACAAGATTTGGATAAGTGTGAATTTTCCAGGACGGCTGTGTTTTGATTCTCATATTGTTTTGGAAAGGGCAAAGTTAATTGTATTTTTCCATGTATAAGACTAGCTTTATTCCCTAAAAAATAATGTCAAAATTTGGGGGCATCTTACACTCTGGGCCGCTTCCCCCATTTTCTTAAATCTGAGTCCCCCAAAATAGGGGGTGTCTTATACATGGGGGTGTCTTATAGATGGAAAAAAATATGGTAATTCACCTTTAAATGTGAACGGAATTGAATTTCTCCCACAACCGTATCATGAGCAGAATCTGGGTCAGAAGAAAAACTGGTGCTGTTATTTTTTGTTAAACTGTAGTGGGAGTTACTGAATTGATGTAATGCATTTGTGTGTGGGACCTTGTGTTTTACCCCTGAGTTGTGATCCCTTTCCTCAGGTGTGATGTCTTAACTTGAGTCACTGAGATTTTTCTCAAGGCCAGGTGCCACTCTGTATTTTGGAAGCACTGCATGCAAGAGGTGGAAGTTGCAACAATAATGTGTCCAGATTCCCATAATAATGACATAAAATTGGAAAAGCTCACGGGGAGGCAAATTAAAATGCTAAAGGGTTTCTAATACATGAAATATGGAGAAAGATGAAACATTCTGGAACATTCTGGAAGTGTTTATCTTGGAAGGGTACTACTGAGTAGAAGTATATTGTAGTGCTGCTGTTGATTAACATAACTTTCATGCTGCCATCCATGATAAGTACAATAATCTATATTTAATAGCTTGCACCCTTTCAGCAGTATTCAGAAATAGCTTATTGTTCAACATAAACTCAACTGTTGGCACTGAAAGACGCAATGAATTTGGGCTTCATCTCCAGGTTGTCAATTCTGTAGTATTGCTGCCAAATTTGTTTTTAATTTGCAGGGGGAGGGGGGAGCCATGAAGGTTAGAAATTTTTTCTTGACTAAATGACTCCTCAATCATGGGATAGGCCATGAAGAAGGCAAAGAGCGGTTTATAGGACAGTTGAAGGTGCAGCAGAGCAGGTTTATCAGAAAATGTTGGCAACAGATTTAAACTGTAAAGAAAGCTGAGCATTATAACAAGTTGACCAGGAATCCTGTGGCATCAGTGAAGATTATAAGAGGAGACAAGGCATTTGTTGAGAGTTTTCTTCATTATCCTTCTGCTGGTTGACCAAGGTATCCATTGATGGGCCCTCAGTTGTATAGTACCTAATGCTCCTAATATGTTTAATTCTGACCTGGCCTTCTTTCTTGAATGCCAGTCCTCTCAGTTCCATGTGATTGCTGCAGCAATGCTTTGAGATGGATTCTAGCTTGTTAATTGCTGCATGCCTTTAATGGAGACAAGAGACAGATTGCACTACTGTGATTGCACCGTGATTTTTTCTGGCCTTGGTCTCTTGCCACTCATCTATAGGCACCTGCATAATCACCTGAATGATTGGGTAACATGTTATGTTTGTTTATGAATTTTCCAATACATTCCAGATAGGGTTTTTGAAATACATTAGCTCTATGTATTTCATGCGGGTGGCGCTGTGGGTTAAACCACAGAGCCTAGGACTTGCCGATCAGAAGGATGGCGGTTCGAATCCCCACAACGGGGTGAGCTCCCGTTGCTCGGTCCCTGCTCCTGCCAACCTAGCAGTTTGAAAGCACGTCAGAGTGCAAGTCGATAAATAGGTACCACTCCGGCAGGAAGGTAAATGGCGTTTCCGTGCACTGCTCTGGTTTGCCAGAAGCAGCTTAGTCATGCTGGCCACATGACCCGGAAGCTGTACGCCGGCTCCCTCAGCCAGTAAAGTGAGATGAGCACCCCAACCCGAGAGTCGGCCACGACGGGATCTAATGGTCAGGGGTCCCTCTACCTTTACCTTTAGCTCTATAAAGTTTCAGTTAACATGCTCATTTATGTTCCATTGGAAAGCATACAGCATTGAACCCAGATTAAGTTAGTTGTAATTAAAGGTAAAGGGACCCCTGACCATTAGGTCCAGTCATGACCGGCTCTGGGGTTGAGGTACTCATCTCGCTTTATTGGCCGAGGGAGCCTGCGTACAGCTTCCAGGTCATGTGGCCAGCATGACTAAGCCACTTCTGGGGAACCAGAGCAGCGCATGGAAACACCGTTTACCTTCCCACCACAGCGGTACCTGTTTATCTACTTGCACTTTGATGTGCTTTTGAACTGCTAGGTTGGCAGGAGCAGGGACCGAGGAACGGGAGCTCACGCCGTCGCGGGGATTTGAACCGCCGACCTTCTGATCGGCAAGTCCTAGCCTCTGTGGTTTAACCCACAGCGCCACCCGCGTCCCTTAGTTGTAATTAGTTCCCACTAAAAACAATGGGAACTAACTCATGACTTTTCATTGGGATCTCAGTTTAACTAAGTAGCTCACCTTAATACAGGCAACAACCCATTTATGTAGGGGTTATGTTCCGAGGCACTGCACGTTTATGTGAAATTGTGTATATTGTGAACACCATTGAAAAAGCTTGCAAACATCCTCTAAAGCTATGGAAACCATTGAAAATCATTTAAAAAACAAAAATTCCACCACATTACTCCCTCCAAACCTCCTTGCTCAAATTCCAACTCTCCACAGGCCTCAAAGGTCAGTGCAAAGGCCCATGAGATTGCTAGGCACCATTTTTGCCATTTTCACACACTCTTTTAGGGCCTTTCCCCCTCTTTTCATGCCACTTTCACAGCAGTGTGTGTGCTTCAAACGTGCATAAATGGGGATCTGCCTGTACAGAACATGGAGCAGGGCCTCTGGGGATGTTAAAGCAAGGGCAAGTTGACACAAAAGGATGTGCTCCTTCAGATATTTGGGGCCCAAGCTATTTGGAGATCTGAAGGTAAGCGCCAGAACCTTAGAGTAGCCTCAGTAGTGAATAGAGATTTAGTGTACAGTCATACCTCGGGTTACAGCCGCTTTAGTTTGCGTTATTTCAGGTTGCTGATCGCCGAAACCTGGAAGTACCGGAACGGGTTACTTTCAGGTTTCGGAGGTCACTCATGCGCAGAAGCGCTAAATTGCGCTTTGCGGATGTGCAGAAGCGCAACCCGCACGTGCGCAGATGTGGGTTGCGAACACTGCCGGTTGCGAACGTGCATCCTGCACAGATCACGTTTGCAACCCGAGCGTCCACTTTAGTTACTTCAGAACTGTGGTAATGGGGCTCCATCTCGGTAAACCACCCAAAATTCTAGCAGATGAATTTTGCTATAGTTTGAGCTTCTGAACTATTCTCAGTGGCTGGCTCACATAAAATGCATTGCAGTAGTTAAACCTAAAGGTTGCCAACGCATAGCTCACACTAGCTAGGCTATTTCTGTCCAGGAAAGGTCACAGCTCCCCAGCCAACCCAAAAAGGTTCTGCAGGGCCACTGAAGCCGCTTGGGTCACTCTTGGTAAGGAGCCCCTCCAAGCTCCTAGAGGCAGGGTTTGTTAGTTGGTTTTTGTTTTTTAGAACTAATTTTATGAAAATACTTTTTTTGATACAATGAAACATTTGTAAGTATTCTCTTGTCTCAAAATTCAAAAGTTATAGAAGTAGAAATGGAATATAAATTTAATTTCTGTAGTTTTAGGGAGGACCAAATGAGCTTATGGCAGGGAGGCTCTGGGAGGGATCAGCTGATGAGTGGGGGTTAAATCCTGCTGCCTTAACTGTGAAATCCTGTTGCCTCCTAGGAACAGGGTCACACAGCAACTTTAAGATTAAACCTGGCATCACAGTTGATGGGTGGGTTCCCATGGTTTGGGGGAAATGGCTTTATGGGGCAAGATTCACTCAAGATTCACAGACTGAAGATTAGAAGGGTGATTTTTACATTGTTAGAGAAATAATATAAAATGTCTGTATTCAACAACATCAACACCTGGAGCTGAGGGGGTTGTAAGAATTGGGCAGCTGGAAACAAACAGATATCCCAGAAACACTTCAAATGCACAAATGTGGTACACTTGTACCTCTCCATTAAGGCCAGAGCTAGAAGCCTGGGATCCAAAGGCCAGAGCTCAGGCCTCCAAGAATCTGCCACGTGTTGGAGGAGCATTGCATGAAGCAGAAATGGCTGGTTGGTGCCGGGGCATCTCTGCATCCCAGCTATGGTTTATATGCTGAATTAGGAGAAGTTTGGGGTTTGTCTTCTTGCTAATCGTCAAAACCCTGCACTTTTCAATCCCCTAGTCTCATGACCGGGAATATCTTAAATTGTAGAAATATTTAAAAAAATGAAATTTTGAGCTATAACTCAAGTGTTTTTGTAAGAGTAGTGGCCTTTCGTATTGCTATTGTAAGCTGCCCTTTTCTGTTTTCCTTTCTCGTAATTCTTGTAATATGACTCTTTGATACAGTGCTGTCAAGAGTATTCTCGGAGTGGGGATGAGGACTTTACATAAAACTCTCAATCGCACCTGGCATTTTCCTATTTTCCAATGCAGCTGTGATGTTTTATAAAAATGGAAACAGACAGGTATCAAGAACACTTGGTATCTTTTTACAGTACAATATGGCTAATCTCTGCAATAGTTTTATTTCTTTGGCATTCATAATGTATTGGTTATTTCCTTACTGTCTTACGAGGAGAGGAGGCCGGCATGGGGCCTGATGGCCTGCTCATCGTCTCCTAACAATGGGTTGAGAGCATGTTTGCACTGGCTCATAGAAAACTACCCTGCTGGCCAGAAATCTATGCTACTACAGCCTTTCTTCCTGATATGCTAGTTTTCTATGCAGAGAAAAAAATGGAGAACTTATTTACTGTATTTACTCCCCCCCACACACACACACTAAAAAAAGGAAATATGCACGCCTTGAGGATCCATTAAAGAGAAATGATAATCATGCCTGGGGTGGTCCCATTCCACTGGAGAGCTTTGCAGTTTGACAATTACTCTAAGGTAACAGTAAATCCGTACCACTGATCATTTACATAGAGCTTTTAGGATGCAAAGTGGTATTCAATGACCCTGTTCCTGTGGCAATGCTTTGTTTTTAATACTGAATTTCAAAATGTTCTAACCCAGCGGTTCCCAAACTGTTCTCCGCGGATCATCTCCAAGTGCTCCACTAAGAGACTGGAAAAGAAAAAGGAATAGGTGCCTTTGGCATAAGGGCAGCAATGAATTTCTCTCCTGAAAAGTGCTCTGTGACTCAAGAAGTTTGGGAACTGCTGTTCTAACCTGACCTGGGACCTGCTGGTGAAGAGTGGGGAATAAATGTAATAGCAACAACAGCAACACACACACAGTTCATTCCCATAATATCCCAGTGAATCAAACAACATGACAGTGGCAAGACCACAAATTAATGATTCAAGAAATTTTTTCAAACTGCCCACGTCTGTCCTGGATTACAAACCTGGGTCCACATGCAATACATGGGCTTGATTTACACAGTGCCATTGCAACACAACTGATGTCAAACACACAGAGATCCCTGGGAAGCCAAAGCACTAACTGCAACTTCACAACTGCATTGTTAAGCGAGCAGGTTTGGAATATCCTTGGTCAGCACTGCACCATCCTTGCTAGCACAGGCACATCATCAACTTTCACACCGTTGGCAGATATTTCCATTGCTGAGGGCAGTCCCACCTCCCACCACCACAGCCAGCACAAGAATTAAGCCTTCTTCCTGTACCATATCTGCCTAGTAACTTTCAATATGTAGATTTTACTGTATCTTGGTAAAACAGATTTGCTGTACATTGACTACTTGGAGCAAGAACACGAATAACTGTTGATTTAAAATCCAGCTTTTCTAACCTTCTCATACACAGGGTGGCTGAATCAGCAAAACAAAAAAAAAATGGTACAAAGTTGATAATTAAGCAGTGTTGGGGTAAACGTCATTGTAAAGACCCACAGCCAAGATTGAGGCAGATTCCCTTTGACAAGATAGGCAGTTGCTGGGGGAGATGGGCTCTCCACACTCCTATCCAAGATAGTCATAGTCTGCTAAGAGACCAATTGTTGTTGTTGTTGTTTAGTCGTTCAGTCGTGTCTGACTCTTCGTGACCCCATGGACCAGAGCAGGCCAGGTACTTCTGTCTTCCACTGCCTACCGGAGTTTGGTCAGACTCATGTTTGTAGCTTCGAGAACAAGGAATGGAGAATTCAAGCTAGGAGACCCATGCCCTCAACACAAATCCCACTCCCAGGCTAGGCTTCTGTGTGCTTGCAAGGGTTTTGGCCTTTGTGAAGCTCGTGTTTCTTGGGGTATCATTTATTAGGATTGAGGACAGCGCTCCCTCTTATCTAACTGACTGCTCCTGCCCCACTTGTACATGCAGATAAATGTTGATCTTAACTACTAAGGTGTGTTGCATCCACTCCAGAATATATTTCAGAGAAAGATTTGCTAGTATATGCAACTCAATTTTAGAATTGCCTAGAGCAGGGGTAGTCAACCTTTTTATACCTACCGCCCACTAATGCATCTTTCTTGATGGTAAAATTTCCTTACCGCCCCCCAGTGCTTGATGGAAGGAGGATTCAGATTGTGCCGCAGAACCCCCTGCCACCCACCCAAAATCCTGAAACGCCCACTAGTGGGCGGTAGGGACCAGGTTGGCAACCCCTGGCCTAGAGGGAAAGTCCCATTAATTTCAGTGGACTTGTTTCCAAAGATTAGACTTCTTTCTCTAGGGTATATTTTCAGGGAATTTTTTTGCTGCCCTGCTTCAATAAGTGGGAACACGAGAACTCCCACTTCTTGTGCAAGGCAACATGGAGCCTCATTCTAGATGTGCCAACTAAAAGTGTATCAGTGCCCTGTCTGCCATCTGTTGTGCACGGGAGTGGAAGTGCTATACAGAGCACAGCTGGAGAACCTGTGGCCCTCCAGATATTTGCCCTATCAGCCACAGCCAGCCTCACCAGTGGTCTGGATGGATGGTGGCAGTTGGGCTCTAACACCTGGAGGGCTGCATTTCCCCCATCCCTGGCATAACCCTTCCTCTCCTACTGTGATATTGACCCCCAATGTGCTGTTTGCATTGGAAAAGGTTCCCACTGGAGGAAATGGGAGCTCCTGCAGCAAAGCAAATTGCAGATGTATCAGCCTGATCAGGTAAATACGGGCTCCTTTAAGGGACAAAAGCATAAAGGCTCCTTTGCCCCAGGTCACTCTCCCTACACCTGTAGTTGACGTTTTAAAAATGATTCATACAGTTGCTGAATGTCACTGTGCCTAGTTTGGCTCTCAGTCATGTTTTTATTGTCTCTTCTTATCGTCACCATTTAGGAAATTTAGATACATGCTCACTGACAAACTGATTAACTGAATACTTGGCCTGTTACCACCCTTGCCTTCTTTAGCCTGTCTTTCAAATGTCATAAAATTTGAGGCGTTCAGAAATGGACCACATTTCTGAGACAATTCCAGGGGTGCAGGGGCCTCACGGGGAGAGGAGAGAGAGAGGAAAAAGCCCTCTTTCCGCTGAGGGGGCATCTAGGATGCCATGCATGACCACTCTTCCGAAGGATAGCATCTCCCCTTGCTTTGCTTGCCAGGTTCTTAAGGACTTGGCCAAAATGCATTGACTTGGGGTCACAAGTTGTGAATGCATTTTGATTTCTACCTATGCGCTTAATCTACCAATCACTACCCCGACTAGCTTTTAGTTAAGTGGTGTAGAAATAGCATTTGGTGGATTACTTTCCTGTGTCTGTCCATTGAAGCTAAATGTAGGCTTAAAAATTGTGAAAACTTGTTTTATCAACCTATTGGAAAAGTGAACATAATCTTGAAGTGTGTGGGGGGGCTGCCTTATTCTGTTAAGATCTTTTTTCTTTTTTAATTTAGACTTCTCAAAGGTGTATCATATTATAAATACATTAGAAATGTTTTACTCAGAGGATATGTAGCATTCCTGTAAAGGTTAAATCAATAAAAATGATTTCGCCACATTCCTGAGCATGGCTAGAACAGGTAGCCTGTTGTTTAAGGTACCCTTGAGTTTTTGGATCGCATCATTATGGTGCAGCAGAAAGGGTTTGCTCAAGGCGTGTTACTGTGTGCAGAAACCCTGTATTTCTTCTGGAAGGTCTCATCGGACTGAAAATATCAGATCACACAGGCAACTAACAACATTATCTTCAAACCTTGCATAGATGTATGTAAATTGTACTGTGCTTGCTTTAAGTTGAATAGGAATGTTAGCATCCAAGAGGATGAAGATGCTTCAGTAGTTGATAAGAACCAGGTATGTGAAGGAGAGAAAGGGGATGGGGGCAGGAGGAGAAACGAAAAAAGAATATTTTGAAACATTTTAGAGATGGTGAGAACCCTGGAAACAGATTTTGTTGCATTTTATCACAGCCAGAAAGCTATTTATCGATTCAATTATTTTTCATTTTTTGCCTGAGTAAATATAACTGCCATTCATCAGCAGTTTGTCTAGTATGTCTTGTGAGCTCTGTAAATGGTGTTTACATTTTTACTGACTTGTTTTTCTGTAATATGCAGGGAGTATTAAGGCAGTATTGACACATTTCCTTTGTGTTGTATTGAGTGGCTGCAGCGTTTGTCTGCTGTCATAGAGTTACGTACATATATTCAGATCATACCACTATATATTGTGTTATAGCCAGATCATAATTCATTGATTACTGCCTCGATTGTACTAGTGTTTTACAAGTGACCTTTCCATCTTTCCCCCTTCCATCTCTTTTAAAATCCATCTACATTTTAGGCTCACATATTTTAAAAGTAAGTGTGCTAAAGTTGAAGGAGGTGGAGAAAAATTAATTGGAGTTGCTCTTTAGATGCATATGGAAAAGAAAAGTAAAAGAGAAAATAGTACTTTGCAAGCTTTGAATAAGCCACTAAAATATCTGTTTCTACAAAGAAAGTCAAGGGATAACTTTATTCAGAATTGGAATGTTTCATCCATGTAAGCATAGAGAACTATCAGTGTCTGTGTGAGCACTGCAAATTTGCCTTAAAATAAACAGGGAATTAATGCTATCACAGACCAACACTATGCATGTTTACTCAGAAGTAAGACCCACTGAATTAATGGGGAAGGATCTGTAGGATTGCAGGCTCGGTCTAACGTTTACCAAAAATATATTTAATACTTCTTTGTTTGTACCATTAGAAATGAATGAATGAAAAATGTTTTATATACAGTACACAAACTTAAGTTACTCTTCTCATTATGCAGAACATCATTAGAAAATCCGTTTCATGTATTATTTTTATAACAGACACAGCGGCACTTTTTACAGGAAATTATTATTGCAATGATTCATATGTTCAGGTTTTGCGAACAATTTATGTAACTTTCTAAAATAAGCACTTCTTTGACTGGATTAATCAGTCACTTTAATTTACAATTCCTTATGGATTTTTGGAGTCTGAAAACTGAGCTTTTTTTGGTTTAGTGTTCCCTTCTTTGCTAAATAACTGTATGAAGCATGTTTTAAATAATAAAATGTCAATAAACATCCCTGCTTGTCTTGGGTTTTTTATGTTTCTAATTTTGCAGTTTAGGGTTAGATAGGAAAAGTTTACAGGTCACTGTGACATGATCTAGATGATGACAACAAATTCTGTATGCCATCCTGACCTCTGAATTCACTGAATAGGAGTGAATTTGAAAGAAGTGAAATGAACTGAGAGCCCGTCATTGAAAACTCCTCCGGGAGGAAGAGGAGGGAAGCTAGGCTCCCCCAGTGAGGAGGCCTGGCCATTTGGAAGAAGGCCGTCACTGTTGTAATGGCTGCAGCTCTTGAGGCAAAAGGTCCTTTGAATGGAATCCTAATATTGCTTGCAGCAAAGCTGGGAAGCTAGAGGATCCTTTTGTAAATATAATTTAGTGAAATTTTACTTCAGGGAAGCAAATAGCACTGATTAGTTGGGGAAATAAATACAGGGCCAACACTTGCTACCTGTGTGTCTCACAAGGCTGCTTTTTATAGTCCACATTGTGCATTGTTGACCTTCTGTTTCTCCAGTGCTTCACAGCGCTGCCCTAGGAAGAAGCAGTCTTGTAGTGCTTCTCCGATTATTCTGTGTATCATGAAAAGGAAAGGAGTTTCTCAGAAGAAAGGACACTTGGAGAACTTTTCGCTGCAACATGTATTCTAAATGAATAAATTATTGTTTGGTGCAGCATATTTATAGATCATTTCATTGTTGTGCACTTGAAGGTAGCAGAATGCTTTTCTTACCATTTCCCAGTTAGATACTGAAAAGCCTGTCCTCTTCAAAATGATTGTTTCTAAACACCAGTCCAACTGCAAGTATTTCATGGTGCAATCCAGCACCTGGGTACTCAGCGGTAGGTCCAATTGAATTTAATGGGGCTTATTCCCAGGTAAGTAAGTGCAGAATTGCTGCCTAATATTCAACTTTGGTTATGTTTGCATCTCTGGTTTCTATACCAACCGAAATAATTGCAACCGTGATAACACCATTAAAGGTTTAGTGCAGTCTTACAGTTCTTCACACAAGAACATTCCCTTTATAGGTGAAGAAACAGAAGTGTAATAACCTATTGTATTTTGACTAAAAATAAATGAGTTATGTAGCATTTTGTGTAAACTCTTTAGTTACCATTGAGTTTAATTATCATTACTTTAGAAGATTCCTATAACGTATTCTCAAGAAAATAAATCCTAACCAGGTAGCACAGCATTGCAATTATTAACAATTTCCTGGAAAAACAAAATGAAGTGCACTTTTTTGTTTAATCTATAGAACTTTTTTAAAAAACAACAACAAAACTTGGGGATAGTAACTTCCTAAGTCACACACAGAGTGAATGCAAGTTCTTGGTATGCCCAAAAGAGCTTTTTGGGTTGCATCCTAAGATTAAGGATCCTTCAGTGATTTGCTTATTTTTCACTGAAACTATCAGGGTAGTTTGCTATAACCTCCATGTGAACTCCTAGAACAGGATTGTGATGATGTGGGTCCTTTAGGCCAGAAGGCCCCTGATGCAGCAACCTTGGGCCTGGGCTTTGTTGGTGCCAGACTTGCTGACACTCAGGAACTCAACCTACGCTGCCTCAAATTCCACGAAAAAAGGTAGTACAGAAATAGTGAAATGAAATAAACTTACTTAGCAACATTGCTGTGTGTTTGTAGGTGCAAAAATAAATGTTGAATATGGATCCCATAATAAAGATTATTGTTCTAGTAAAATATGCCAAATTTACTTATTGAGAGCCTTTTTCCTTTCCCAGTGCCTGGATGGACCTAGGGTTGGTTCCATAACATTGCATATGTATATGTTTCATATAAGTATCCCCTCAGCTTACGTGTGTAATGCATGGCTGTTCATTTTATTTGGCACACAAAGGCTTCAAAATAACTGGTGTTAGTATTACTGATAGTCTAACCTGCCCTTTTTCTGTAGTGTGTTCCTAAGTGCACTCGTAGTAATTGTGTGCATGGCTTTCATGAAGTGATTTAAATACAGAATGTCTGATCATAAGGAGATAGATAAATAATATTACTTTATGGTTTGAATAAATATGGGAGAAATGACTGTTGTCTTGCAGGCAATAGCCTTTTTGCAAGATGCTTTCCAATTAATTTTAGGAGGAAAAATAATTAAATATATTGTGTGTGCAAAAAGCCACTTGCTCAGGGATCCTCAATACATTTTATTTGGAAACCAGTATTATTGGTTATATGAAATTGCTTTCAGGTCCCTGTTCCTAATCAGTTGGGCTGACTTCCAAGGAATGCATTTGAGCTTGGCGTGTTTAGCAATGCGCCTAAACCTATGAGTTGGGGGGTGGTGGTAAATCCCATTGATTTCAAATGGGAAAGCGCTTGGAAGTGTGCATTTATGATTATGGCCCATGATGTATCCCATGTCTATATCAAAAATACACAGCAACAAATTCATTATGTTTGAATGTCTGCCAAAACATATTTGCCACAGGTTTTTTTTGTTTTTTACTTTAACACATTGAAAGTTAAAAGCTATTTTTAATTCTAAAAGTTTCTGACTTTAATTATTGTATCACATCTAAAAAACAGACAGCAGAGGAAATAATAGTTTTAAGCTTCACTTAAAATAATTAAGATTAATTTTTTCAATTATGATAAAACATTTTTTGACAAACTTGAAAATACATAAAACTTAATTTAAAAGTGCAGTGTGGATAAACTTAAGTTGAGAGAGGATTGAGATTCTTCATCTGACACAATGGACAAGTAATTCTTAGCTTTAGAAAAAGTGAGCTGAGATAAAATCGAAAATATCTTTGGTACTTTTCTCATACACTGATCAAATTGGAAAACTAGATTTTGTAGCATAACTATTTTAAACATATCATTTAACCTAAATAAATCCTGCCATTTCCCCATGAATTGGAAATTACTCTCTCATAGTAAGTTAATCGTCAGAAGTCCGTACAAAGTTGCTCTTTCCCATCCCCCTTCTCCATATCTCCAGGGCAAGTTTGTAACAAAATAGGAAGCTAATAGCTGCAGGTTGAAGCCCAGAGCAGCCGGTTGGAGGGTGACATGGCATTCTCTTTTGGGGGTGTCTGGTGTGCGTGTAGGAAACATGCAGGAATAATGGATACTTCTTGTAGGGATGGTGTTAAAGCAGCTTTATGCTGCAGTAACTATTATGTAAAAACCTATTTTTACTGATGCTGATCTTTAAAATGTTACTCTCTAAAATGCATGTGTGAGAGCTCTCTGCTAGAATCCAGCGCAGCGTTAAGTGAGCGTCAGCTCAGTAGCTTCTGTGGCTTAACAACAGAACTCTCTCACACTAGGTTGTTCTTTTCTTATGCTGTTAGGGTATTATTTTAATTTTCTGTTGATGTTTGATGTTATAAACTACCTTGGAGTGTTCCTTATGATGGGGTAAAAATCCGTTAAATAAATTAAATTGTGACCACTATTACTAACGGCTTGTTCATGAAAGGAAATGTCATTAGTCTAAAAACAAAACACCTGAGAGACAGTAAATAATGAGCTTCAGGTGGAGGGAATAAGGATGGAGACGCAACTTGGGAGCTGCAGTCAATGAACAAGTCATCCATTGAACTCCCACGGATTGTGGAGAATGGCAGCCCTGCTCAGTGGTATAATTCAGATGGAACTGGTACAGCTTTGTAACCAGAGACTGAGAGTGAGAGAGGCTCAAAAATTATGTGGCTCTCTCTTATCTGTGGACAAAAGCCTGTGGTTACAGAAAAGCCCGACATTTTTGGAGGAAAAAACTTACTGGAGAAAATGTGTTTCCTGATTTGTCCTTATAACCAGGACCCCAGTCACCACACACATGAAAGTAAGTCAGAGCTTGTCTAATTAAACACCCAAGTCAGTCTGCATAGGATTGCACCCCGATACATACTTTTCAAAAAGTCTAATTGGGAGTATTAAAACAAAAATCCCGAGAAGAATATGCATGTTTGAAGAAGAATACTTGGCATTGGTGTTTTTTTTACATTAAAAATAACTGCCCTGGGAAAGTTGGATCTCCAGAAGCTTAAACCGTGACAGGTTTACCTTTCCAATTTTGCTGTTACCTTGAACGTCCTCAGTAACTTGTGGCCCTGCAGCTGTTGTTAGATTACAACATGCTGAAGGGGCTGCTGGGAGTTGGAGTCTTATCAACCTCTGGAGGACCACAGATCCCCCCCCCCCGCTATAGGGCATAGCAAACGGGCTGGTTATTGTAATGCTTTATTAATTATGCATATTCAACGAGTTCTCTTAATTATGCAATATCACCTGCAATAGCCAAAGTAGGATTTTCCTGGATACCAATAGCAAGAATATTATTTCTGTGATTCCATATCGTGATTATTAGCAAAGCTTGGAAAGGGAGAGGTTACAGTACAGTATGTCTAGTGCCTATAAAAGCTTGTCCTCAACAGTTCCTTCAGGATGCTTTTCATTGCCTTAAAAAAAAAATCCCCATGCCGGCAAAGCATTAGGAATTATTTATGCAGTTAAGGTAATTTGACACATGTAGCCTGAAAATTTTAAAATGAAATTGAGCCTTTTATGCTGCAAACTGAAACACACTTACTAGTGGGTCACTTCCAGGGAACACAGTGGGACTTGGGTTAACATTCATAGGGTTGTGCTGTTAAAAATGTGAATAAAATACTCCATCCCACTGAAGAAACAAAACTGGAATATTGTGCTAAATGCATGCTGTAACAACATTATTAGACCACCCCCTATGAAATTACAGTGCATATCAGGATTTTCAGTGGTACTGTAGGGGTGGCAGAGTCTTTTAAATATTTCTGGTCGGCTAGCTAACACAGCCTACCAGCTTTGACGTTTGTCCATTTTATAAAGGAATTTGAGGTGTTACCCCTCCTTTGACTTCAGTTTTCAAGTATGCACTGGTGCATCATTAATCATAGGAAATGCAAAAATAAATAATATAGTTCCCTTGGATTTTTCATGTGAATACTTACCTTTTCCCTTTCCCCCCTTTTTTGTATATACAGTTGAGGTATTTTGATAACCCCTAACCTTTACTTCAACAAGGAGGTACAGTATAAAAATATTACCACAGTCTTCATATGAGCAGCTCTCTCTAAGAAAACCTCCAGATGAATATTTATTGGGAGGGGGGAGCAAATGTTTCTATACAGACTGACTTAGCTGAGCCTCATTTCTATATTTTAGACCACCAGTGTATAAAATTAAAAGCACATGGATTTTGAATCACTAGAAAAGGTTTGTAATTGATTAGCGCTGTATGAAAGTACTGGGGTAGAGTAAGTTTTGATTTGTGAATGGTTCTATTCAATAAAGATTAATCCTGTATGCCTGATAAAATCTTAGTCTCTCCTGTGAATTAGCTTTTTTCACTTGTTTATTTAACTGTCAAATATTTTGGTGGTTTTTTTTTTATAAACTAACTGGAACATTTCTCTTCTTTACGAATTTTACATCAGATTGCACTATAAGGAAACTACCAATGCTCATGGAATCATTAAATCAATTCATTTTGTTGCTTATACCGTATTTCAAATCTCTGTACATGAAGAAAAAAAAGATGGCCTGTATGGATGCAGAAGCAGATGAGGCTTCATTGTTAAATGTCTCCCCCACCTTCCCCCACCCAGATCTCTTGGGTATACTATATGCCATAGGCAGACTTCATTTCATAGTAACGAGGTAGGGGATTTAAAAATACTAGAATGGCTATATTTCCCTTAAATTGCCTGAAGTTTGCATCTGAAAGTACTGTTTTATTTCAAGTATAGCAGCACATTCAGGTGCCTACTATCTTTTGGGAAAGCATGAATAGTACCCTATTTTTTGCACCATAACACTCACTTTTTTCCTCCTAGAAAGTAAGGGGAAATGTCTGTGCGTGTTATGGAGGAAATGCCTACGGGTGGCATGCCTACGGATTTTCCTCCTCTAAAAACTACGCGCGTGTTATGGTCGGGTGCGTGTTATAGAGCGAAAAATACGGTAATCAGTGGTAACTCATTGTTTTTCGTTTTTCAGGGAATATGTAACTTTCAAAGGAATCATTATATAACACCTGAAAAGTAAATAAACTGGTGATTTATTTTTATTTATGTATAAGCAGCATGTTGTGCATGCTGACAGATGAGCTGTAAATTGTGAGCATACTCTGGCAGGACATTTCTGCAGCACAAGCCCCATTGAAAGGAATGGGAGCTGCTTAAGAGCACTAGTGTGCTCCATTCATTTGAATGAATCCCAGGGTATAGGCCGCCACAGATGTAGGATATATTTACTACTGCTGCTACATGTACAATAAAGTAACAAGCTCTTAATTTAAGATAATATAACCCGAGGCCAAAACACTGCCTTTACATAAGATGATGATTATGTGGAATATTTCTAGCATAGGATGCAGTTACTGGCATATTCAGACATGACACCTGACAACATGTTTTAATGGTTGCATGGAACTGCCATCAGTTGCAAACGGAGGAAATCGGATGCTTCCTTTCTATCCTCCATATCGTCTTGGGTTAATTCTATAAATGATAGCTGATAATTAGGCTGATGAGGAAATGGTGGCCGATTGGAGCAGCCCAGAAGGAAATATTGTGGAACTGAATGCAGCAAGAATAATGCAGGGCCACCAGATGATGACACAGATTCCCGGAGGTGGGAATCATAATAATTCTGGAATGCATATCTGCTGCCTATATTTCTCCTTTAAAAGGCAGCAAGTTAAACAGAAACAAATAGTGTTCCTCTGTCTAAGCGCTGTGCCTGTCAAATCACCTGGAGGAGTTAATATCTTTCCCCCTAAATAGAATGGCTATTGCTTGTTCCTGTGTGTTCTTAGTCAGCCTTATTTGAATGCGCTGCATGTGGAAGGATGTTTTGCTCGTGTCCCCAGACCTTCCAGGTAGTTTAAAGATCCACCCAAAGTAGGGGAATTAAGTAGCCAGCCCTACATGTTATGAAAACTTTAGCCAACTATATTTCTTGTAATCTCATTTGGGATGTTAAAAGCAGAAGAAAGTTCACATATATGTGTTTCCTGTTGTAAACACTGGGATAATGTGGTCTGTCTACACTTGCGCTGTGCTTCATTAAGGCAGAGGTTTGGGTGAGAAGAAAAAACCTTGCCGCTTTTAAAAGCCTCAGGTTTTTCTGTTGCTATATTTTAGCATGCTGGCTATCTAATTACAGTGTAACTCAGTGTGACGAACTTCCAGAAAGCAGGGTTCTGAAGCATAGGACTATGTAATGCATCAGATGTGTTTGTATATCAGAAATGAAGTCGGTCCCTCTCTTGCATGAGCAGAAGAAGCCTTGCTTCGTGTCTAATTGTGCTCACAGATGGCAGTGGATTCAGCAAGAGCCGCTTGGAATAATGTGTGAAGTAGGAGGGGGAAAGGGAACTCCAGCCACCAGCCAGCAGATACAATGCAGCTCAACGTGCCTTTCCAGTAGGAATCAGGGTGGTGCTTTTTTCTTCTTTGAAGGAGCAAGGAAATTCAGTTGCTTACAACCCAACATAGTTTTGAACTAAAATGGACAACGTTAAGAAACTACTGTAAGTGATTTGCATTTCCCACCTCATATATGTTATTGCTGTTGTTTAGATACTTTTGAACAGGTAGTTTTGTAGCATTTCAAAGGAGGCAAAACATCTCTGATCACTGGTCAAAGGATGACGAATGGCCTTTGAGATTGGGCAGTGTTTTACTGCATCTTTGAAAGCTAAATCTCAGCTGCACTATAAACTCAGTAGTTTCCCAGCTTCCTTGCTATATTATGTATTTTTTAAAATAAATAAAAGTGGCCATTTTTATTTCATGTGGTATTTATGTATGTACTGACATAATTTCAAAAACAGATCTTAGACAGGAAAGTTCAAAGGGCTGTTAGAGGTGCTGTTTTACAGCTTGAGAACTTTCTTCATGTTTTGACATTCACATAGGTGGACTATATCTGCCGATTAAACTTATTATCCCAAGATGATATTTTAAGATGTCTACTTTAACAGGCATGCTTTGCAGAGCTTCTTTAAACGTATTACTACTGTGGTAGAATCGGCCTCATCTGCTGCCCCTTTCTTCTCTTCTGCTACTTCCTAGTTTTGATGCCAAGGGGTTTATTAGCTTGTATGCATGCTTATTTAGAACAGCACAATTGAGTCCTTGTAACCTGATGCATTTGTAAAATTGTTTTCTTATGTAGGGGGGGAAAACACAACTCTACAGAAACAAATACTAAATATATTCGGTTCTATATACACAAGTTGGAAAAGACTATGACCTTGGAAGTAAGTTTCAATTGAAAACAGTAAGATTTACATACACTTAGAGCAAAAAATTGAGATGCCAGCTGGTATGTGCGTGAATGAAAAATTATATGGCTATTTTTCCTTGCCTTAATAATTTTCGTATGATATTGAGTACTGTGGAAATCAACCCCAATAGCCTGCTGTAATGACTTTTGTGACATTAGAACTCTCAGAGAGCTGGGGCCTTTCTTCTAGGTCCCAGGGTTAGCATATATTTGCTCTAAATTCTGAATTCTGATTTTACTGCTTGGTCCATATACACAAAGCGTAGTGAATCACAGAAAGGTGAGCACACCTGCTATCTGAGCAATAGTGGGTACAGTAAAGTATATTAACTCCCGACTGTGCTTCCCATTTTAAAAAAAATAAAAATTAAGTATGTTGCCATCATGTTTATTTTCACTTCATTCAGATAGTGGTTTTAAAGAACAAGGTAAAATGTAAACAGCAAACTATTTGTGGCAATCAGTAATATTTTGTAATATGTGAAAAAACAAGCACTTACCCCAGAAGAAGTTTTGCTGACAAGGTGTCACTGAGCTGAAGAGACTGTTTGATGCCATTGTTTTCCCCTCCCCTCACACAGCCTGTGTTATCTTCTGGTGCAAATACTGCTTGAAGCCTTATACTGAAATCACAAACCATAGCCAAACTCTGTTTCAGTTTTATAGCATGCCTGGAGTACATAGGTTCTATACTTTTCTCCTCTTATCAAAAAATTCTGAAACGCTGGTAAGATGTGAAAAGCAAAGCAAGGAATGAAAAAAAGAGAAGAGAAAGAAAATAAGCAAATATTTGACAGATCTACTATTACTGAATAGACTGTGGTTTGAGAGCACTTACTGACTCTGTTGGTCTCGGTGGCTGCTGGTGACCTGTTGAGATTAACCATTTAAAAACCAAAGGCTTCTTGCTGCGTCCTTCTGGAGAAAGTTTGCACCGCACTTGTGGTTCTGTGGTTGTTTGTGAGGCGAATGAAGCATTCACACAATCCAAAAAAGCAAAAGCTTTTAAAACTCCTTTTTTTTGCAAGCACTGTTACTGGAGAGACAGAATCATGTGGTTTGTGACATCATAGTAGTCAAGTAAAGTGGGACTGCCCAACACTGTGGCTTTTCCTTTCCTCCCCCCTTTTAAAGTTTGACAAAAGCCCCGTGGTAAGGCCCTTCCTGGCATCCAGAAGGATATAGCTTTTTAATTTTTGTGACTCATGAGGATTTGGAGAGCATACAAAATGCTGAAAGAGCATAAACTTCTGTGCCGTTTAAAGCATATGGACAGCAGAACTTCATTTATACTCTCCCAAGTTTTCCTGCCTCTCTCTCTCTCTCTCTCTCTCTCTCTCTCTCTCTCTCTCTCTCTCTCTTTCTCTCTCTCTCTCTCCCCCCCCTCTCTCTTTCTCTGTCTCCCCCCACCCCCCTCCTTATTGTGTCTGTGGAGAAGTATACCAGAATTGGCACAAATGTCTGTGTGAAATTCTGAACAACAGTGATGATTTACAATAATTTACATCTTTGGATTGTATCACGATCTTTGGGTCTGCTTCATATTTGCTGGTTCGCTGGATTCCCTTCTGTTTTTCTTTTTCTTCTTGTCTTCCTCTGCTTGTGAATCTGTAACTCATTGTAAGAAACTTTACCTTTCCTCAACTTCTACCAGCAGACTGCTTACTGGGGGCTGTGTTTTTGGGGCTATAATTGGCTGTCACTGAAGTGTTAGTCTGGGGATTCCTTTGCAAACCTTAAATCATGTCTGTCTAGGTTACGTGCTCCCAAGGCTGGTTGGCAGCTTTATGTAATGAACATTAAGTGCAATTATATGTCAGCCTTTTCTGTTTCGTAGAGATCCTGTCATCTGCATATTGTGACTTACACATTTTAAAGCAGAGACAGGGAGGATGCAATATACGAGATATTTGATACAACTTGTGATAGTAGTTAAGGGGAACTGTACTTAATGCATTTGAGAGAAAAGGAACAGTGCTTGCTTTTCCAAAAGGAATTTCTCTTAACAGATTTCGGCAGTCAATGGGAATGCTTGCTTTGAAAGTGAGCGCAGATCTGGTACATATGCTCAGGGTGGGCACTTAGGCATGCACCTTTCATATGGTCTCTTCAGATGTGTCAAAATACAGTCGCCTACCAGAAACTTCAGCTATGCTAGTGCACATAGTTAAAATGAATGTGGTGTTCTGAGTGTAATTTGGGCTTAAATTTTTTTTAAAAAAAACATGCAGGATGCTGTGCGCACTACAGAATAACATGCAGAGACACTAGCATGGTAGTGTTTTGATTTGATCATTTGTGTTAAGAACAAAATTGGAAACATCTTTGAGAAACTGTATGTTCCCTGGCCTTGTTCATTTGTTTTTATAGCTTATTTTGTTAAAATGGTCACAGGCTATTGATAGTTTATTTCCATAGATTTAGCAGCATTATTGGAGGATTGAGCTAATTGTGGCAAAATACTGAGTGGTGTCCACTTTCTAAGTGTTTTCTAACATTTGGCTGTGACATTTCTCAGATGCATAATATTTGGCATCCTTTCTGTTCCACTTGCTCTCTAAACAGGATAGGAACTGGAAATGCCAGACAGGAAAGTGATGCTGGGGGTGAATTGGGCTTGTAAAATTACATGGGGTGGGGGTGATAATGGATCAGGGAGAGCGAAGGGGGGCGGGGGGGGGGCAAAAACAGGACACCTTGGAGGGAGGAAATGGACATTAGATTGTAAACATCTTATATTGACCATAATTTATTACGTATATTTATGCACATCATTACTTTTCCTCTCTGTTTTTAGAATGAGGTACATTGAATTGTTCTTGGATTGCCTGTGTGCTTATGGCAATCTCTTACCTCCCCTCTTAAGACCACCATCTAATGCCTGAATTAGCCTGCATAAAGAAAGTCAAATCATTTGAATAGTGACACAATCAAATGAAGTGATAGAAAAAATAATATAAATGATGTAAAAGATATGTCCTTGTTACTGCTCGAGCCTATGCATGGTTACTTGGAAGTAAGCCGCACTAAATGTGCCCAGGATTTCATTCTGTACCCTGCTATCCTAAACATGTCTGTTCAGAAGCTGGGCCCATTGAATTCAATGGTGTTTATTCCTAGGTAAGTGTGTATAGGATTGCAGACATAGTAAGCAGATTTTATTTGTGAGCATAAATTGTGAGTGTTGCTTTGATTGAAATTTTTGATAAAGTTGTAGCTAAGCTATATCCTGACTTATTAATGAAATCCACAGTTCTCACAACAACCTGACTATATAATTTTTTAAGAACTTGCATTATATAATTGCGCATCAATATGAGTGCCGCTGTTTATGTCACTTCAGTGTATTTCTTCATATTTCCTTCTGTATACTTTGCCTAATGTTATGGCTTTGAAAATTCGTGCTCCCCCCCCCCCCCTCGCTGATGATATTGCCCTATTGAGTTGACTTTCTCCATAGTCTTTGCTGAGGGAGGCAAGATGGGTGTAAATAAACATAACAAAAAATCACCTTTGTGCTACTGTGTAATTGAAATATGTATTTCAGTGTACTTTTTGCAGTTGTATTTTTCATTCATTTGTTGTATGAATGGATTGCTTATTTGCCCTCATCAAATCAATAACTATGCTGAATAAAATTTTATAAGAGCAATGGCAAATTATCTGTTGCACTTAGATATAAGCACTACTTTATGATTTGTCTCATCAAAAATGGCTTGTGCTTCTTGGAAAGGAAGAATGAGAGACATCAATATGTAGGGAAAAAAATCTTCATAATTCAGCTCATTTTTATTTTTAAGAGAGCTTTTCAGTGATAAATATATAATTTTATTTCCAAAGTAGAAATACTTGTGAACCATCATCAGTGATGGTTTCATTGTTTCATTCAGAAATCATCATGAATGATTTCTCTAAGAACTCAGAGAAATTCCAGAAATTTCAGGTGCAACTTAGTAGCAGCAACTGCAAACATGGGCTTTTTGGTATCTCTATTTTTTCTTAAAAATTAAATATTCATTTTTATTAATTGAATTGGCCTGTTGGTGTGTTTGACCATAAACGGAGGCATGTGGTCGACGGGTGGAATGGAAATAGCGCTCATTCCAGCAGGTAGAGGAGTCGGGGGGATCATCTGCCACCTGGAGCTAAAAGCAAAGGCAGAAAAGTGACTTGTTCAACTGGATTTGCTCTTTTGCTATGAAATCATGAACAAGTTGACTGTTTGCCACTTATATAGCCACTTGAACCACAAAATGTTCAAAATTTGGAAAACCTGTAATCTTCACTTTTTGCATGGTGTTTAAACATTCTCGTGTGTTCACTTTAAACAGTATGTGTGTTGTAAATGCTATGTTTAAAAAGTTTATTTGTCCCAAATAAGTTTGTTTTTATAACAAGTTTAGACAGTTTTTTGGGCTACTTATCCTTGTTTTAATATCATATAGACGATGATTCCAATTTTGCCACAATAAATAACAGAGACACAAACTAGCAGACATGACTGTTTAAGTTCAGACTCCATCAGAGTTGACTGTTTAAAGGCATCAAATGACTTTATCACTTTTCTTTGTACTCTAGCATTCTCAGCAAATGAAACTCTTTATCTTATAATTGTCTCTTCTTAATTTATTTAGCATACTGCTTCAAGTTGTAATGTATAATTATAGTATTTCAGCATTTTGCATCAACATGTTTCTGCCGGGACTTGAACTGACAATTGTGGAATAGATTAGATATTGCCAGCGGTGTGTTTGTCACAGGGAAATAATACTTCACCCCAAATACAAGACAACTAACTGGAGTACTTCTGTTACGATTAGTTGCCTAAATCAGCGGTGGCTGATAAGAGCTCCCTCTGCCTTTGAAGGTGTTCTGGGCATTCAAGGAATCTTAGGGCATTTTCTCTCCTGAGAGGGCTCTTTCATTCCTCTTAATTCTTTATTTCCCTTTCTGCTTACATATTGAATAGCCTAGCACCACTAAAAGGTTAATTTCAGAAGCTGAATGAAATGTAAATTTTTAGAATTTCTCTCTAGTGTAAGTAAGTATATTGACAGGAGCTTGGGCTTTGTTTTGTTTTTTTGCTGTGCATTCTTTTCTTGTTATTTTTATCACATTTGTATCCTTCCAGGGAACTTAGGGTGGCATAAACTGAATTTTTCAATGCTTTTATCATTGAAACAGCACTGTGGGATGTTATGGTGAGAGTTATGGCCCAATAGCACCCATTAAGCTTCATGGCTGCCAAAGGGATTTGAACCTGTCTGTCTCTGGTCAGTATACGATTTTTTTGAACACCATTGCAGTGACATCCTCACTGCATCACATTAACAATTTGGCATTAAAGATTAGTTAAAATGGGTATCCCTAAAAGAGATCAAGGTCTCATTCAAGCAGCAGTCCTTTTGGAAATTATTGGGGGGAAATGCCGGAAAATGCCGCCTCCTCTCCTAGTCCGACCCCTGGTCTGTTGAGCTCAGCATTGCCTACTCTGACAGGCAGCAGCCTTCGAGGGATCCAGGCAGGAGTTTCTCCCTGCTCTGCCTGGAGATGGTGGGGGTTGAACCCGGGACCTTCTGCGGCTGCTGAGCCTGGGCTCTTCCACGGCTCCTCCTCTCCCAGGCCATAGTCCATCCATTGGCAAGCGCAGAATGGATGGGAGCCCTGTCTGTTCTTTCCCCTCCAACCTGACTGCTCTTTGAGGGAAATTGGAGATAGTATGGGGTAATTTTTGTCCCCTTGTTGGAGGAAGGCTTGAGATCTTTTCTCCCCCTTTTGACATGCTCTAAAGTATAGCTGAGTCTGGGAGGAGGAAGGCCTCCATAAAGCTTCAAATCTGCAAATTTTCTATCCTTGTGTTCAGTCGGTGCGCAGAGAGGAAATGGAATCATGCTTTTTGTTCCTACATCAGAAGGACAGGATGTGAGAATGGGCTCTTAGCTCATCCAGCTGCACATACCTAGAGGCCATTAAGACGTTCTGCTCACCTTGGTCATTCAGATGCAGCACTGGGTTGAGGCTGCACCAGAGGCTGTGAGAAGGAAAACTCTCTCTGCCTCCTGTTATATTGGGGATGTGACTGGGAGACAGCTTGTGTAATCTGCTAGATCCTCTGGAGAGAGGGACTTCTGAGGAAGCCTCCAAGTTCCTGTGTCCTACTAGGCTGTGGTCAGCAACTCTGACATCTGCTTCCTCAAGACTCTTGGCTCCCCAGCTGAAACTCAGGAGTTGAGGCTGGGGAAAATGTCCAGCTTCTCCTGTGTTTTCCTTGGCTGCAGCATAAGTGGGGCATTCACCCTCACATCATTTCCCAAAGGAAAGGAGCCATCCTTATGAACTTTCCAGCTACTGGAAGAGAGAGAAACCGTTTGGCTTCTGAAAAGCGCAAGTGAGACACGTGAGGATTGTAACCTTAATTTGCAAGGAGCACTTCTTTTCTGTTAACCTGACATTTCAGGGACAGAGTTTATTATTAGATGGCAAACATTTTAACCCTTACCGCCAGACCTGCTGCATGTGGTTCAGCTTGCTGTGTGGTTTGTGCTGAGCCATTTTCTCATCTCACAGGTTCACTGTGAAAATCACGCTGCATGCTAAATGTGCACTAGAAACAGTGGCAGAAATTCCACATTTTCTTGTCATTGTTCTTGCAAATTAATGCATTTTTCTGTGCGATTATTTTTCAGGATTTGTAGATTGTGTTAACATAGATTTTTTATTCAAATACAGCCCTACTGGAAGCAGTTAGTTGGTTCAGGCCACTATCTTTTTTGCTTTATCCTCCACTCTTATTTTTCTTTCAGACAGAAAATAAAGTCAACTTTGCACAAAATATGGGAAACTTTTCTCTCATAACAGTTGAGGATGTGGCTAGGTTAAGGCAGGAAACTGCTACCCACAATGCAATGTTACTTACACTACCACTTAATAAAATTTATTTCAAACATGCTACTGACAAAACCAAAGAAAAATAATATCCAAACTATGCTAGTTACTACTCTAAATATATCTTGGGAAAGTGAAAGTAATCTCTGGAGCCTTTTAGCTCAGTGGATAGACTACTGCCAATAATTAAAGTACAGGAGTTTTCTCAGAAACTGGCAGACTGAACTATTTTTAGATAGCCGTGTCCCTAGAAAATTGGGCAACCCTCTTAACGTTCTCTGTGAGCATTGTACTAATTGCTGGGTACACAATTAGTATGTGATTGTGGCTTATGGGAGGTATGTGATGGCTTATGGATATTTACATATAATTTGAATTTGCTTTTTGAATCTATGTTTGCATTGTTTTTTGATTTGGTACTTGGAATTTATTTTCTTTTGCCATAGTCAGTTCCCCAACATCTTCAGTCCTGAACAGGTTAATGTTTGAACATTTTGGCCAGTTTGTGTTCTGACATGGGATTTTTTGTGTTTTGTGTTTATGTTCAGAAGGAAGATTAAAACATCCACTTTTATTTTTTCACCCCCTGCCCCAATAATCCTCTCTAACCCTGCCATCATCTGATTCTACTAGCAGATATTTTTTAATAAGATAGTTGATGCAAGAAGTGTCTTCATGTCTGTTAGTGATGCCTCCAAAAGTAGTGTTCCAGTGTAATCTCTGCGAATAAATGTGAAGTTACAAAGATGATAATTATAGAACTGGCATGGTTTTTCTGCATAAGTTTGTGTGCACGTTAAGGGTGATTCTCTTAAGGAAGAATTTTGAAGTGTTTCTTCTATAGTTAAGAGGTCTTATCAAGAACAGCTGCTGCTGTTCTGTGGATCACACCCATGGACTCATGGTGGTCTGCTGCACAACGTTCTTCAGCTTTGACAGGTGAGACAGAGACTCTCCAGTGCCACTGCTTTTGGATGACTCTAGCTGTGGTTGGAGAAAGTGCATCATGCCAAAATATATGGGTAAGACCACACACAGTCTTTAAAATAGTCATTGTAAGCTTATTTTTAGGCAATATGGTTCTTGACAGTTCTTTAAGTTGCATGCCAGTTTCACTGCTGCTTATAGATTTTTTTCATTTATTTTAGTAATTGCAATTGCAGATTTCAATCTGCATTTGTAAATCTACCTCACAGCATTTGCACAGGGGAAAAATACAAGCTAATTCCTTTAAAGCCTTGATAGAGATTCAGGTTGAAATATTATAGCTGAACGTTCATGTTACCCATAGTTTTCTGTCAGGGATTTAACGTTGAAGCCCTTCCTTGCAGAGGTGTAGTTAAGCAATAAACATTTGTTCCTGGCTTCAGATTTATACTTGTTCCAGATGCTTCAAGTGTATTGTAAAAGATGCATAGTTAGGACACAGACATGAAATCTGTTCAATAGAATTAATAGAAATCATTTTTAAGTGTTCTAATGGTAGATACTGTAGTATCACAAGAAACTCCTTCTGAATTGCCTATGGCATATTGAGACTATGCTTGACAGCTGATACATGTTCTACCTGGTAGATGTATTGGCAGATGGAACTTATTCTACCCCCCCCCCCAAAAAAAACAACCCACACCCCATAATACAATGATTTAAATGTCCCAGGGACGTTTAATAAGATTTTGAGATGTGGGTAGCAGAAACTACTACAGTGGTGCCTCGCAAGACGAAAAGAATTTGTTCCGCGAGTCTTTTCGTCTTGCGATGTTTCTCGTCTTGCGAAGCACGGTCCGTCGCAACTGCGCCTCTTCAAGCAGCTTTTAAAAAAAAGCGCAAGACGTTTTTGTCTTGTGAAGCAAGCCCATAGGGAAATTCGTCTAGCGAAGCAACGCAAAACCGCAAAACCCTTTCGTCTAGCGAGTTTTTCGTCTCGCGAGGCATTCGTCTTGCGGGGCACCACTGTATCCATGACTGTCAATTAACAATTGTGAATGTGTAACTGATTTTTTCCCTTCACTTGTAGTTCTGAAATGATTATGGCATCTGAATAATCAGCAAGTGGTTACTTACCAGTCAAACACTAAATTTTTTCAAAAAAGTATAAATGTTGGGGATGCTTTGTGAATAATGTATCAATGTGAATTATTCAACTAGTAGAAAAAGGAGACGGGGGCACAAAATCATTTGACTATAATGAAAACGGTTGTTGGGAGAGGAAGAGATTAATTTCAGTTTTTTGCTTGGACAGTTTCGCTCATTAATCTGGAAAGGCAGACGTCTAAAAGATTTTGAATTTTAGCAAAACAAGTAATTATATGTTTTGCCTTATGCTATCACTAATTGTTCTGCTAATTGTTACAAGGCAGTAGGAGCACTGGTTTGATATTCCTCGTCTGTTTCACTAAGCAGGACTGCACCTGAGTTTCACACTCAATCAGCCATTAAGTTTGCTCAAGGCACCTTCTGCCCTCCTCCACAGAGGAATCGGTCAACCCTTTCTAAAAGGGGTTTGTGGTCAACAGCAGACTCTTGAAGCCAGTTCTCAGTTTGGGAATGATCTGTCTGGGTGATTCTCAGATTGGAGCAACTCATTTCAAAGGGCTTGGTGCTGTCACTAAAGAAGCACCATTTAGTATCCCAGTTGCTGGGAATCACATGCGGACAAAACGGCTCTCGTTTCCTGCTTCCAGGCTTCCCACAGGTCAGTCACTGGACCAGATGGGCCATTGATCTGACCCAGGATGCTTGTCTTATGCTCTTCTCTGCCCCAAACAGTTCTGTTTTCCCATTCCCAGTTCTAGGTGAGCGGGATGGGTGGATGGATCCGCCCCTTGAGTCGAAGGCAGGCGGCAGCCTTTTGGGAGGCAGAGATCCAACATGCAGTTCTGCTTCTGCCTTAGATCAAAGTTCAGCCAGTAGCCATGTTTAAAGATGCAAGGTGCATTTTATTTCTCAACTAAAGTATTAATTGCCCTGGACTGCCATACATTTTTAGCAATTTCCTCACCCCTAAGCTTTCTGTCTACAAAGATGCAAAATTCCAGAGACCTCTGCAAGCTCCCATTTCTTGATGGTGGGACCACCTGGAAGCAACAGAATAAAAAAATGAAGGCAAGACAGTGAAGCTGTGAGAAAGAGAAGCAAATCACAAAGGAGAGAATTCTAACATTCACTGCAGGGGGAAAAAAATCTGTGTAAATCCCACTGGGTTAAATGGGGCTTACTCTTGGCCAGGCAAGTATGTCTATGATTGCAGCCTCAGAGAATCAAAAAATGTATTTGCAGTGGAATGAGACAGAAGAAGAATGAACTAAATATCTTTGTATCTAAAAGGGGACCTGAGATAAGCAGTTCCATGTTAGCAATATTACTTAGTTCTGAGGTCTCCAAGACAATGTAAATAGGAAACCAGGAATGCAAATAGCCAATGAAGTAAAGACGGCTGCCAGTGCCCTGTGATCAACTAAGGAGGAGGAGGAGGAGGAGAACGTCATTTTCCACGTTGCACTAAAGGGAATGCATAAATTGATGGATGTGCACTCCCCCTTTCAGTGCTCAAAAATGTGAATAGAATATTTAGTGAATCGCTAGTTCTTTCTGCCAGCAGTCTTCAAATAGAATAATATAAGAATCAAAGGATTAGGGTGAAGACGTTTCCACACCTTTTTCAGAACAAAGATCATCTTGGTCTAAAAACTGAACCCTTTGCTCTAAGAAAGCCAACATTAAAACAATGACTACTACCTAGAGAACAGGCAGTTTTGGACCTCAGTTATTTTACTTTCTACACATAACAAATTTATTAAATGATCAGCTGAGGTGGCAGAGGGGCCACTCTTTGTGGAATTACAGTAATGAGTACTAAATATTAGCAATTTAAAAAGAAGAGGCTATCTCGAGTATAACAGATACTATTACAATTAGACAAGCCTCCAAGCCACATGTATAACGGGGAAATGAGTGCTTTATTTTTTGGTGGTACTCAGCGGTGCACAGTCCTGGCACCTCCCCCCCCCCAATCCTGCGATGTCTGCAACAGGGCAAGGCTTTGCAAGTGCCCTGGCGCAGGTGCCTGGCTGTAGCACATGTGCACTGCCTTCCCAGCCTTTTGCTGGGGGGCGTGGAAGGAGGGGGGGGAGGCCAGGAGGGGGAGGGGTGGGTGTGGCCTCTGTGAGCCTGTGCTTGCGTGCCTGAGCGGTGTTGCGGGTGCAGTGCAGCATTGCCACTGTGAGGGGGCAGGACGTGGCGGGCAGCAGGCATTTTGGGGGTGGTCCCACAATGCACCCCCAGGTGAGTTCCGGCACTTTCTGTTTTTTTTGTTTTTTTAAAAAGGCAGCTCTTCAGATCAATAATGCCTCTGGACATTTGGAGAAGTATCCAAGACCTCTCCAGTTTATAAATTGAGAGAATTGTCAAAAGAAATATTGACACAACCATATCTCATGCTTCATAGATTGTCAGAGATTTATAGGAGTAGTTCAGATTAATGTCAGAAGAGTAATCAATAGAGCAGTGATCCACCAGCAGTTGTCAAACTCTCCCAGCAAAAGGACTTTGACTGGGAAGGGTGATATTTGAGATCCTAAAGTATTCTTTTTAACACATTTTGAACCACACCTTTCAAATAACAGAGGGGTTCTACTTCTCCATATGATACTGCAAGCAAAATATTGAAGAAGAAAGGACTGCGTTCAACAAAGCAATTTAATAAATTGCAATAATATAACTGAAGCAGTTGCAGTAGATAAAAATGATTAAAATTGACAGTAAAGTCAAGCAAGCAAGTAGAAAGTCTCTCTGATCCGTTTTCAAAGTATTGCTCGGTAGTGGAAGGCAGGAGCTGGCCCTCCTCCCGAGGAAGAGAGTCTCTCCGTTCAGGTGGGGCCAGAGAGAAGGCAGGCCTGCAGGCTCCACTCAGCAGTCATCAGCCCAGGGAGTCAGTGGGGCTTGCAGGAGGGCACGATCTTTTAGGTAGCTATGGCTTAGGAATCTAGAGCTTGAAAGGTAATCACCAGAACCTTGAATTGTGCCTGGAAACAAATTAGTAACCAGTGCAACCAGTGTAACACGGGGGCAGAACACTCCTGCTACCACATACCTATCAGCACCCTTGCTTTTTTGAGCAAATGAAGTTTCCAGAAGTTTTTCACAGACAGTAATTCAAGCTAGATGCATCTAAGGGATGTGTCATTCTCTCTCTTTTTACTTCAATAAGTGTAAAAAAGCCATTTTGCCTTTTTATGTTGTCTTAAGCATTCTCAGGCATTTTAGGTCATTTGTTGTTTCTTTGTTGATTTACATGATCTTTTACTTATTAAAATAGGCTAAATATCATTTTGTTACTTTGTGGTACCAAATTTTGTTTAGGGTGGTTTGCTGCTGCCCTGGAGCAGAATTGTTTATATATTCGTTTCAAGAAAAATGATACCAGGCTTTTGAAAAATGAAACACTTGTAAAAGTTTGTGGCATCTCTACAAGTTAAACATATATTGATGAAAGCACTATGAAGAATACCTAATTTGGATATACTTCAGACAAATTACAAAGAAATCACTGAGGGTTTTGGATTGTGGGCAGGAAGAGAAAGGTTGGTAGTTTAGCATTCAGTTTTATCCCCCACCCCCTGTTCCGTCTAAAGAGCTTAGGCAAATGACTTCTGTTTACAAGTTATACTTTTTCTGGCATTGGTGGAAGATGATATTCTACTTGCTTGTATATATGAATGCAGTGGTTTGTTTTCTTAACCGTGTTTGGAATATTCTTTGTACCTGAGGTGTCAGTATTAATTCTGTTGCATGAATAGAAATGGTTATGTTCAAGTATTATAGTTTTGGTTTCATAAAATACTTTATAGCACCCCAATGTGCTGTCCTGAACGTGGGCTGTATTTTTGCATTTCAAACAATAAGCAGAATTGGCTTTATTTGACTAAATCACTTTAGACTGCAGGGGTAGAAACAAATATTTGAATGCTTTCCGGCAAGAACAACCCCCCCCCCTTTATTATTAAGGGAAGGCCTCTGCCTAGTCTTCTTCCAACAAGCTGTTTCTCTCTGTCAAGGATGGGAGACTCACCCCCTCCAGATGTTGGACTTCCAAGCCCTTATCATCCACAGCTTGCATGGCCAAAGGTCAGAGATGATGAGAGCTGTAGTCCCCCAGCATCTGGAGGGTCTCGGGTTCCCTCTCCTGCTCAGGGACATTCTAGTAATGTGGGAATATTCCCGCTCACACCTGCAGCCTCAGGAGCCCAGGCTAGGGAAAGCTTTACCTCTTGATTCTGCTGATTTGTGTAAACTGAGTAAGAGGACTGTGCCCATGTCATTCTGTCACATCTGATTTCCTTCATTCTAGCTCTTGTACTTTATATACACGTCTCTTAAATCCAGCAAATTTAACCTCAATGAAACAGGTGAAAATGGACAAGCTAGAAGATTTCTATGCAGATGAAATGTTTAGCTCTTATTTTGCCACACGTTTTGCACACGATGTCTATGTTTCTTAAATGCTTCCTATTACTTGAAAGGCTAATGCAGGTGGCCCAGTTTTCCTTGGCTGAGAGAGTTCACCAGGAGCTAGTTTGGTCCTCTCTAGGGTCTCTTCCATAATTTGGCATTGTCTGAAGGTTAAAGAATTTTTTTTATTTGTTCTTTGATCTTTGTAATCCGGAAGTGAAGTCATTCCCTTCTTTCTGCTGCAGGCTTCCAAAAACACCTTGACTTTTCTTCCTCTTTCCCAGTTGATGAAGTCTTCTTTGCTCCAGTCCTTTGTCTGTGCTTAAGAAGTTTCTTCACATTCTAGATTTCACTGCCCCCACCAGGTCTCTCCTACTGTGTAAGCTTGTAAGCAGATGTCTTGCAGGGGATGAAGTGTCACTTTAATTCTGTTTACTAAACTTTGCCTATAGACTCTTTCAAAGTGTAGTCACAGATCTAATTTTGTGCTGTGCATTCATTCCTGTTTATTGCCCTATAAAAAGCACCGCTTTGAAAAGTGCTTAGAAGTCTTTTTGAATGCAAGACATTTTGACTGAGATCAACATTTCGTTGTTAACAGCTGTGATTCTGTAAGCTACTGTTAGTGGTTTCTAGAAGCTAATTTGTCAGCTAGCTGGCACACTGAGCTCATTTGCCAAAATTAGTGCTTGTCATCTGCCCCATCATAATTTATGAAAAGGGTTGGGAGAGAAATTTGTTTTGCTTGCATTTTTATCTGGACGCACCAAATTTGCACTTCTTGAATTAATATATGAACTGAAGCACACCTCTCATGCTGAATACTGTGACACAGTTCTCCAACCAAAGGATGCACAGAAAATGCATATGTTAGTGAAACGTGCATACAAAATTGTGTATATTGTGAAAATGATGCACAAGAATGCATTTTATTACAGAAAATTGCTTGCAAAAATGCATTTACGAGGCAGAATTGCATAAAAAAAAGAGTATATTGGGGAAAATGTGCCGAGGGAGCTGGCGTACAGCTTCCGGGTCATGTGGCCAGCATGACTATGCCGCTTCTGGCAAACCAGAGCAGCGCACGGAAACGCCATTTATCTTCCTGCCGGAGCGGTACCTATTAATCTACTTGCACTTTGATGTGCTTTCAAACTGCTAGGTTGGCAGGAGCAGGGGCCAAACAACGGATTTGAACCACCGACCTTCTGATCGGCAAGTCCTAGGCGCTGTGGTTTAACCCACAGCGCCACCCGCATCCCATAAGTGCAGGTTAAGGTAAAGGGTAAAGGGAACCCTGACCATTAGGTCCAGTCGTGACCGACTCTGGGGTTGCGCGCTCAACTCGCTCTATAGGCTGAGGGAGCCGGTGTATGTCCACAAACAGCTTCCGGGTCATGCGGCCGGTTCTGGCAAACCAGAGCAGTACACAGAAACGCCGTTTACCTTCCCGCCAGAGTGGTCCCTATTTATCTACTTGCACATGACGTGCTTTCGAACTGCTAGGTGGGCAGGAGCAGGGACCGAGCAACGGGAGCTCACCCCATCACGGGGATTCGAACCGCCGACCTTCTGATCGGCAAGTCCTAGGCTCTGTGGTTTAACCCACAGCGCCACCCGCGTCCCGCTAAGCGCAGGTTAGAGAGAAGCTAATTGTAACCCTCTGTGTTCAGAATGACCAGAAGTGTTGTTGATTTGGAATAATTAATTTGAAAACCTGTCATTTTGTGGAATATGTCAAGTTGCTCCCATATATAGGGCAGGCCCTCCTGGGGGTGCCAGAGGATCAGGAGTGTGTCATCTGCAAACATGTTGGCTTGGTGTTCTACACCCCTTTTACTGTAGTGTTCCCACAACGTTTTGCTGCAAGCACCTCTATAGCCACTGCAAACAGCAGCAGGGATAGAGGGCAGCCTTGATGTGTACCTCAAAGCAGGTCAGTTACCGGGAAATCAAAACCATTAACCAAAATGACAGCTTGAGATGTAGAATAAAATTGTTGGATTAAGTGTAAAAATTTGGAGCCAAATTGCAACTTGAAAAGTAGACATTTAAAAATGACCAGTCGACTCTATCAAAGTGGACCAGATGCCTTCCATTTGTGAAGCTCATTGACTGTATTCATCGCTGTTCTGATTGAGTTGGCAATGATATATTGCCCAATAAATATATTAAGACTGTTCAACATTATTCCTGAGAATAACTTTGCATTGACATTAATGAGCACGATCAGTCTGTAGGACTACTCTTGTTGGGTCTTTACCTGGTTTCAGTGGTAGAACGAGCATAGATGTATGCCAAGTTTGGGGCACAGAGCATCTTTCTAGAATAGAATGGCATAGTTTAGTCAACCATGGGGAAAGTTCCTTTAAAAAAGTAACTAAATTGTTTTATAGAATTCCCCAGTGATACAGCTCGGATGCCATGGACTGGCTGGATGCAAAGGAATGATGGGCGGCACCAGCTGGGAACCCCCATGGGAAGAAGGCTCCGAGCCAGGGGAGTGGTGGTGGCATGAGGATGATGATGATGAGGAGGAGGAGTGGTCAGAGGGAGAAGGAGCAAACTGGGGGGAGGGGGAGGCGTCAGAACCTGAAGAGGTAACGGGGTTTAGTGAGCAGGAAGAGGCTGTGGCAGAGAGCAGTTCAGACCCTGAGACTGAAGTGTTGCCATCTGTGAAAGGTTGAAGGGAATGCATCTGAGGATGAAATGGATTGCAGGTCTTCTAAGGAGCCTGTTGCTCTAAAAATATCAGGCCAGGGAAAGAAAAGGCCTCTTGGTTCAAATTATTTTAGCTGGACATTGCTCTGTTACACTGGCAGTAACAGGGTAAAAACAACCTTGCAGGCCAGTGGTACAGAAAAAGTATGTGCAGGGATTTCATTGATTTTTGGCATTTATATGCTACCCAACTAACCATACCCTCTAAGTCACTTATAAATTTAAAAATTAAAATACAAATATAGTCAATAAGATTAAGATTTTCATTCTGTTGAGCTGGGCTTGGATGCTGGCACCTGCCTTTTCTGAGATCGTCACCTCTCCTTTGTCCAGCCTGCCTTTCAGTCTTGCCCTCCACAATTTCTTTTCTCCAAACTTTACCGCTACCCCTTTATTCCAGTTGGGGGGGAATAAAGGCAGTTTAAAGTGGACTGGATGCATCTTGTGTCTGCATTTTTTCCATCCAATTGCCAGTCCATACTCCCCCCCCTCGCTTCAGTATGGATTTTCCCATTCTGGAGATAATCTAATTAGAAAAAATAAGATGTTATTGTCCACAGTCACTGCTGATGTGGATGCTCCTTTGTGCTTTTTTTGTAGTGGGAATTTTGCCATGTGTGAAGAGTGACTTTTGTCTGGGTGTTCTCTGTCACCACACTGCTGCTCATGTTGCCTTCCCACATTTTGCTTTGGGTGGCCTAAAGGTGAACAAAGAGAGGGGTGTCCGTATGTTTGATAGATGCTCTCCTGGCCCCTCCCATTAAGGCACAGGGGTTTTCTGTGCAGGGCTGTACTACTTTGGCAGTATCAGCAGTGGGAGATAAAAAAATTATATATGAATGAACAGCACAATAGGCGCAGTGTTTGGTATAAATCTGAAACAGTAAGTCGTAAATTCCTATAGGGCATTCCATTCAATTTTTTAAAGCAAACTGTAGAAAAATCATATTTAAATACTGGGTCATTCCAGGTTAAACTAAATAAATAATAATGAATGGCAGCTTAATGCTAGCCTGTATGTTGAAAAAAACTGTGAATAGTTGGAAATTCATATACAGTATTAGTTTAATCTCTAATAAAAATCAGTGGAAGGGCTCAGCAGATCCCTTCTCATCCAGCCAAACTGGAGAATGCTGCTCACAAGCTTGACTTTACAATCTGAATCCATGGGCTTCATTTTTTCTTTTCTTTTCAATGGCGCTTCATGTGGCCTGAATTCCCTTCTTCAAAATGGGCAGGTTTCCCAGAGAAAATATGATACTACTTTACTAATCAGGATGGAGCCTTATCCTGCAATGGGACCTACATTTTGCTCTTTTTACCACATCATTTTTGTTTTCTATGCAGACGAAAATAGACACAGAGTAAACCAACCCCAGAAGTCAATTACAGGGTTTTATAGTGATGTACTGTGAAAAATTTGGTCATGTTTTTCATTATACGGAATGTTCTTTCCGAAGACATAAACAGAAAAGCACATATGTTTGATTTTTTTTAAAAAAACTTTGCTTAGCATTTTAAAAATGTTGAAGATGGTTTTGGACCATTCCAAATGATCAACATCTTAATTACAAGAAAATTTTGTGTGTAAAAGCAGTTATTGATTATAGTTATCCTACTGTTGGATTTTGGTGCTTGATTCCTGTACCCCCCCCATATAAGTTTGAGTATTAGGTAAATTATTTTCTGTTCTTTTCTAATCAGAATCTAAGAGTACAACTAGTCTCTAGCTTACAGGATTATTTTTTTTTAATTTAAATTTAAGATGAGAAGCAGTGAAATGTGAAGATAAAATATTTTTCCCCAGGGGTGTGTTTAACTTAACAGACTAATAAGGTGGAACTGAACAACTGTTGGAATTATATAATGTCACATAATGTCCTCTGTGGTATTTCATCTTCTTTTTGTAGACAGCTGCTTATATGGTGAAAACTTATAAACGTTTGCTGTACTGGGACGTGGCTGTGGGTGATAGGCTAGAAAGTCAAGGGAAGAGCTGAGCTTCAACAGGAAGAAATATGATTTAGAATATGATAGACAAAAATGGAGTGAAGAGTTAGGGGTACAGATAACAAATGATATATGGGAGTCAAGTATAAAATCAACAGAAATAGCCTCTATGGATCTAAGACTAAGACTTACTCAACAGAAAATAATATTCAGAGCAAAACTATACCAGAAGAAAATAACTGCTGGAGATGTGGGAGTAAAAATGCAAACTTAGTACATATACTGTCTGATGATAAGATCATTTTGGTGCGAGGTGAGGATATTTATAATAATAAAAAGAAATTGTTATTTAGGGGAATTGAATTTAATTCTAAATTATATTCTGGAAACGTGGGAGATTTCAAGGGGTCCAGAGAAATGGATGTACCGTGCTATATTAGAAGCAAAAAACTTGTTTTCATGAATTGGAAGATTCCATTGAGCACATGAATTGATAATATGGACAGACTAGCTACATACGAACGAATTGCATGTCAAAGCAAATTAAGAATGAATAAATATGAAGAAATCTGGAAGGAATATTTAAGAAATAAGGCGGATAATGGTGGGAAGTAGGGGGAGGAGAGGTGGGAAAATATTGTTTAAAAAGGTGTAGTCATAGGTATATCAGTGTATTCAAATCTGAATTGTCAAATTGTGTTATTATTGTTATTATGGTTTTTGTTGTATGTGTCTTTTGTGGTTGTTGTTTGTATCGAAAAAAGGATTAAATAATTAAGAGAAGAGTTGAGCTTTAATGCAATAGCAAATGAAGGCCTGAATTTTAAGTATTTAGCAACCCAAATAAAGCAAGCTGATACTCGTTACTCTCTGATTTGATTGTCTGTTCATGAAGTTAAAGCTAGCTTTGAACAATCTTTTAGGGCCTTTGTGGAGAGACTAATGAAATGTCAAATTAAAGAACAAGCCAGTTTTCCCGATGCATATTAATTCAGCAAGAGGGCAGAAAACTTGATAAATAGAGGCTTCATTCTTAAACCTGACACTTTTGCTTCATTATAGTGAAATGAAGCTCCTCTACAGGCCACTGTCCATTTACCGAACAGTCCATAAGAAAAACTTTTGAGCAATTGGCCCAGTTTGCCCAGGAACAGGGGTTATAATCCTAGAAGAGTAGAGTTGGAAGGGGCCACGGGGGTCATCCAGTCCAACCCCCTGCAATGCAGAAATCTTTCACCCAACCTGGGGCTTGAACCCAGGACCCTGAGATTAAGAGTCTTTCCCATGACATTGATTGGGAGGAGCAAGCTGCATAATTGCACTGTTAGTGAAACGTTGCTCTCTCTGTTTGTGCTGTGTATGTAAGATGTTTATATGCACAACTTAGTTAATTAATACATGTATAGATTGCTGTTCAAAATATGCTCTCTCTCCAGGGTGGCTTGCAACTTCTGTAATGTTATGATTGTTTTAAATGTTTTAATGTACTGACAATGTCTGTACATTAACCTGGGATTCTCTGGCACAATTCTGTGGGACGTGAGAAAGATAGATAAATTATTATAATTCTCAGTATTTGAATATGAAACAAAATAGCTATGTTTTATTTTATTCTTAACAAACTTACATTTTTCTTGCTCTGTGGCAAAACCAAATGAAACAGAATATGGAAGCTAAAAATTAAAGGTAAAGGTAAAGGGACCCCTCATTAGGTCCAGTCATGGCCGATTGTGGGGTTGCGGCGCTCATCTCGCTTTACTGGCTGAGGGAGCCGGCGTCCAGCTCATGTGGCCAGCATGACTAAGCCGCTTCTGGCAAATCAGAGCAGCGCACGGAAACTTGTACTTGGACGTGCTTTTGAACTACTAGGTTGGCAGGAGAGCTAAAAATTAGACCCCTAATAATATGACCAACAGCAAAAGTCTGAGAAGTTTTAGATTAAGGTTTTGAAGAGGGAGAAAGAAGGAGGACTCTGGCAATGGAGTAGGAGACCAGAGTGAGGGACATGGACATCTCCTATTCAGCATACTAAGGATATTTTGTGAACAACTCCTTGAAGTGACTGTTCTCATGTAAAAAAATATCTAGAATTAGAATTCTAATAAACATAAATTGTATAATGGATTTTGCCAGGATTGCAGTATTTCTAGATACACATAGTATGCAGTACTAAACTGATGATGCTGTTATTCAAATGTAAGGATTCTATAAGTTGTTTCTGCCCAATATAAGAGATTTGACTTTTTCCCCTCTCACCATAAATACTTATTGAGGCTATAATGCTGCGAAACACAACAAACATATTTGTCATATAGCTTCATTGTTTTATAAGTAGCAGTATACTGCGTGAATAGAAGTAGATCATTCTTATTGTGGTTAATCTTTATATTAGTCATTCTGCCCAGTAATCATGGGGCTTTCTATAATTTTCTGCAGAATTTTGCTCTGGAGGGTGCTTCTTGCCATTCTGAAACAAGGGAGAAAGATTTAGTTCTTTAGTTGTGCATATACCTGATCAAACACCACTTCTGTCAGAACAACAGATACGTCACATACACATACCCACCCACCCACCCACAGTTCAAATACTCTCCCTTTGAAGGTGACTTGGAAACTATGACTAATTCAGAATGCAGAAGTTAGATTGGTGACGGGGAGCCACCATCAGGACCGTATAACACCGGACCTAAAGGATCTTCGCTCACTCCCAGTAGGTTTCCGAACACAGTTGGTTGGTGCTGACCTTTAAAGCCCTAAATGGCCCCAGCCCATCTCCACCCCCATTGTTCAGCCTAGACACTGAGGTCCAGCTCCCAGGGTCTTCTGGTGGTTCCCTCACTGCGAGAAGTGAGGTTGCAGGGAACCAGGCAGAGGGCCTTCTCGGTAGTGGCACCTGCCCTGTGGAGCAGCCTTCCATCAAATGCCAAGTAAATAAACAACTGTGCAACTTTACAATGACATCTGAAGTCAGCTATGTATTGGGAGGTTTTTAGTATTTGATGTTTTGCTGTGCTTTTATTATGTTGGAAGCCATCCAGAGTGGCTCGGGCAACCCAGTCAGATGGGAGGAGTAAAAGTAATGAGTTGTTGCTGTTGTTGTTAGGGACCTTGGAAAAAATTGGTCTGAATCAAGGGGCGGATGACTCTTGCCCATTATGCCAATTGTTGTTGTTGTTTAGTTGTTTAGTCATGTCCAACTCTTTGTGACCCCATGGACCAGAGCACGCCAGGCATTTCTGTCTTCCACTGCCCCCCTCAGTTTAGTCAAACTCATGCTGGTAGCTTCGAGAACACTATCCAACCATCTCATCCTCTGTCATCCCCTTCTCCTTGTGCCCTCCATCTTTCCCAACATCAGGGTCTTTTCCAGGGAGTCTTCTCTTCTCATGAGGTGGCCAAAGTATTGGAGTCTCAGCTTCACGATCTGTCCTTCCAGTGAGCACTCAGGGCTGATTTCCTTCAGAATTGATAGGTTTGATGTTCTTGCAGTCCATGGGACTCTCAAGAGTCTACTCCAGCACCATAATTCAAAAGCATCAATTCTTCAGTGATCAGCCTTCTTAGAATCATAGAATCTTAGAGTTGGAAGAGACCACAAGGGCCATCGAGTCCAACCCCCTGCCAAGCAGGAAACACCATCAGAGCACTCCTGACATATGGTTGTCAAGCCTCTGCTTAAAGACCTCCAAAGAAGGAGACTCCACCACACTCCTTGGCAGCAAATTCCACTGTCGAACAGCTCTTACTGTCAGGAAGTTCTTCCTAATGTTTAGGTGGAATCTTCTTTCTTGTAGTTTGGATCCATTGCTCCGTGTCCGCTTCTCTGGAGCGTTAAGAAATTGGAGTTCTTGTGGAGAATGCACTGAAAAGGATAAACCAAGAACTCTGGCCACAAGTTTCAATGTAAGGATTAATTACTACTCAAGAGTTGAAAAGAAAAAACGTGTATATTCTGCAAAGAAGACAGGGCCCTGTTTCGGAGTAAACGCCTTCTTCAGCTCGGTTTTTTGAGGACTATAAATCTGTTGGAAGTCTATATCATATCATATAGTTCTTTTATGTTTCTTTTGCAACATGCGTCTTAGATAATTGAATCCAAGTTTTCTTGCGTTTCTCTGTGCGTTTCTCTGTGCGTTTATAGTCCTCAAAAAACCGAGCTGAAGAAGGCGTTTACTCCGAAACAGGGCCCTGTCTTCTTTGCAGAATATACACTTTTTTTCTTTTCAACTCTTGAGTAGTAATTAATCCTTACATTGAAACTTGTGGCCAGAGTTCTTGGTTTATCCTTTTCAGTGCGCTTCTCTGGAGCAGCAGAAAACAACCTTTCTCCCTCCTCTATGTGACATCCTTTTATATATTTGAACATGGCTATCATATCACCCCTTAACCTCCTCTTCTCCAGGCTAAACATGCCCAGCTCCCTTAGCCGTTCCTCATAAGGCATCACTTCCAGGCCTTTGACCATTTTGGTTGCCCTCCTCTGGACATGTTCCAGTTTGTCAGTGTCCTTCTTGAACTGTGGTGCCCAGAACTGGACACAGTACTCCAGGTGAGGTCTGACCAGAGCAGAATACAGTGGCACTATTACTTCCCTTGATCTAGATGCTATACTCCTATTGATGCAGCCCAGAATTGCATTGGCTTTTTTGGCTGCCGCGTCACACTGTTGGCTCATGTCAAGTTTGTGGTCAACCAAGACTCCTAGATCCTTTTCACATGTACTGCTCTCAAGCCCCCATCTTGTATTTGTGCCTCTCATTTTTTTTGCCCAAGTGCAATACTTTACATTTCTCCCTGTTAAAATTCATCTTGTTTGTTTTGGCCCAGTTCTCTAATCTGTCAAGGTCGTTTTGAAGTGTGATCCTGTCCTGTGGGGTGTTAGCCACCCCTCCCAGTTTGGTGTCATCTGCAAATTTGATCAGGATGCCCTTGAGTCCATCATCCAAGTCGTTGATAAAGATGTTGAATAAGACCGGGCCCAAGACAGAACCCTGTGGCACCCCACTAGTCACTCTTCTCCAGGATGAAGAGGAACCATTGATGAGCACCCTTTGGGTTCGGTCAGTCAGCCAGTTACAAATCCACTGAGTGGTAGCATAGTCAAGTCCGCATTTTACCAGCTTCTTTACAAGAAGGTGGGGCACCTTGTCGAATGCCTTGCTGAAATCAACAAAGTGAAGTCCCCCATTACTACTGTCTTCCTTCCTTTTGCATGCTTGGCCATCTGTTCCAGGAAGGCATCATCGATGTCCTCCGTTTGGCTTGGGGATCTATAGTAAACTCCCACAATGAGGTCCCTCAATTTTGACCCAAATGCTCTCACTTTGGCTTTGAGGTTCTAAATCTTGGATCTCTTCACAGGTATACACATCCCTGACATATAACGCCACTCCTCCTCCTTTCTTGTCTGGTCTGTTTCTCTGAAATAGATTGTATCCCTCCATTATTACATTCCAATCGTGGGACTTATCCCACCAGGTTTCAGTGATGCCTATTATGTCATATTTAGTTTGCTGTACCAAGAGCTCAGGCTCATCTTGTTTATTTCCCATGCTTTGCGCATTAGTGTACAGACATTGAAGTCCATTAATCATTCCCCCTTGTCTCTTATTTAAGGATTTTTTCCTCCCACTACTAGGTCTGCGTGCTGTTTGCTCCATTTGGTCTATGACATTTGGATGATCATCTTCATCAGTTGATAGACTCCTACCTTCAGGAGCACTGTCTCCCTCCCCCACATTAGTCAGTTTAAAGCCCTCCTGATGAGGTTTCTGAGATTTTTGGCAAAAACATTCCTCCCAACTGTTGTGAGGTGCAGCCCATCGCTTGCCAGAAGTCCCATCTTCAAGAAACTGCAGTCCGTGATGTCTGGCTCAAGGTCAGCAACTACACTACCTGGGGTGTACGAGCCATCCATATATGCTAATAGAAGGATCCTAATCCTAATTGCAAAAAGGGATGCGGGTGGCGCTGTGGGTTAAACCACAGAGCCTAGGACTTGCTGATCAGAAGGTTGGCGGTTCGAATCCCCGCAATGGGGTGAGCTCCCGTTGCTCGGTCCCTGCTCCTGCCAACCTAGGAGTTCGAAAGCACGTCAAGTGCAAGTAGATAAATAGGTATCGCTCTGGCGGGAAGGTAAACAGCGTTTCCATGCACTGCTCTGGTTCGCAAGAAGCAGCTTAGTCATGCTGGCCACATGACCTGGAAGCTGTACGCTGGCTCCCTCGGCCAATAAAGCGAGATGAGCACTGCAATCCCAGAGTCGGTCACGACTGGAACTAATGGTCAGGGGTCCCTTTACCTTTACCTAATCCTAATTGCTGGGGATTAGGGGAAGAGTGTGTGCACTTGATTGAAATGTGCACATGTAGTTTCTCCAGTTTGCACATGTGCCCAAGAAGGTAGGTTATCCCCCCCCCCCCCCAATTTGGCTTAAGGCCTGAGTCCATTCAAGTGTATATGTTCACATTGTGTTAGGGTCAGGGCAAGCATTATGTTGTGCCACCCCAAATCCCCACAAATTCTACAGCAATAACAAACATATTTCAAGCTAAAAATGAATTATTTTATTATATTTCATGCAACATATTTCATGCTATTTTCCCTAATAATGCATGCTATGGCGTACATGTGCAGTATTTCAGTGCATTAATAGTCTAGTATTCACGTTCCCCATCTCTATCATGATATCACAGAATACAGGCCACATTGCATATTATTGTCATTCCTATTCAGATATTCTTGCCATACTTCAATGTATTTCCCTGCAGTTGAACACTCTAGTTTTGATAGCATAATCAGAGGTTACCAGGTCTTGTAGTGTTTGGATGTATTAATCTTCTGGAAATCCAAAATCGTTTGTATGTGTTCATAACCCTATCACTTACTGAAATGCTCCAAGTTGTTGCAGAATTTATAGCACATCATTAAGTATAACATTCCTGGTACCTTTCCTTGGCAGGCTTAGTCTGTGGTTAGCAAAATGGTGAAAGGTGATAGGAAATTGGGAGGTCTGTGTTTTTTCTCTATAAATTCTTTTAAGGCCAGAGGACTTGCTGCTTTTGCTTTTGAACATCCTGTATTTCTAAGCTGGATAAAGAGGACCATGTGATCGAACTATTAGCATGAGTCAAAACAAATTAATTCTATGTTCCCAGGCACACTGCTGCATTCTGGGGTCAGAATGGCTCTACTCAGGATCATGATTGTTTGCATGTAAATAAACCAGGGTGCCAATATGGGAGGGAGGGAGGAAGGAAAGCAAGCAAGGAATTGGTTCAATTTCACAACTTTCATTGATAAATGAAGGTTAAAATCTTTAGAAATTCTATAGAACTTGCTATTTTGATCACAGTTGCATTGATTAATAGCTTGATACAATCTGACCACCTGCCTTGATTGGCAGGAAGAGTGTGGGATAATTTCTTGCAGATTATACTTTGCATGTTCTGCTAAAAACCTAATAAATCACTGTGTTTCTTTTTATTCCTATATACATAATTGCAAATGGCAGCTAATTTGCCATGGAACTTAACTGCACTGAAGAACTGTATTTTATATCCTGTTTTAGAGATGGTACAAAGCAGATGGTACAATAAAGTGTGTGTGAAATAATAATAATAATAATAATAATAATAATAATAATAATAATAATAATAATAGCAGCCCACCCATCTGGCTGGGTTTCCCCAGCCACTCTGGGCAGCTCCCAACAAAATATTAAACAGAATAAAACTTCAGACATTAACAATTTCCCTAAACGGGGCTGCCTTCAGGTGTACGTTCTTCTACTTTAAAAAATCATTGGATGAAGGCTTTTCTGGCATTTCTTCTTGGTTCTTTAATCTGGAAGTGAGGGCATTCTTTGGTATACATATTGATTTGGTTTTTATTCAGACCAGTTTAATATGTTTTGTTTGACCATTATGAAGACATTGGGGGAAATATTTTTTTGTCCTCCTCCCCCATTCCCAGCCAAATACAAATGAATTTGTGTTCAGCTATGTGATCACACAATGCTGTTTCAAAGGATAGTACAACATCAGCTACAAACATAGCAAAACTAAAATAAAATAAAAATCTTAAGCTGCTATTATTAGTAATTGTCTTTGAGTTTTGTCATCTTTTTAGTTTATATACTGTATACTTGTTAATCTTTCCTCGCTTTGACAGGTGTCTCTGTGCGAAAACAATTTGAATAGCACGCCAAGCAGGCTGAAGCCGTTTCTCGTTTGGCCGCCCAGCATCCTTGAGACCCTGGAGGAGGCAGCTCTGTCCTGTCAAGCAGCTTATTCATTGCACTCTGAATTAAATTACTTATTGTGGTTTTGGGAGCTAGTTTGCTAATTTAGAAAGCATTGTAAATTCCAAACCTAACAGGAATCATTCTGTTTTCAACATTTCAGTTTTTATATTCATCAGCAGTCCCCCAACTGAGTTGCCACCATTTTTGTGATAGTGCAGATTAAGAAAACAAAGCTTTGTTTGGTCCAAGCTCCCCTAAGAATCCTGACAACAAGAAGAAATTAATTTTATTTGTCTGGGGTTGTTGTTTTTTATTGCTTTTGACAGTTAGGTAATTCAGCAATCAAAGACCTTTTGGCAAAGCAACATTTTTGTTGTCTTAGTGGTGTGCATTCCCAACTTTTCTTTTTATGTTGTGGTCTGAGATACTGTTTGGTGATAATTTTGATGTGGCCACAGTACTGAGTTGGAACCAGACTGAAGCTTCTTTGCCTGTTGCATCTTTGACTCTTCGTTTACCACACCAGCTTCCTCAGCTGGCTAGAACGTGGTGTTGATAATGCCAAGGTCACAGGTTCAATCCCCGTGTGGGACAGCTCCATATTCCTGCATTGCAGGAGGTTGGACATTTTAAATTTGGTAGACTACATGGAGAGATGGCAAATCATCTTATTGATCCTTTCAGGCATCTGATACCATCAAAATACTAAGTTGTAATATACCTCTTGTACCTACGGAGTAAGCTATTATAGTGCTTTTTTGTTCCTGAATTATCATGCCAAAATCTTTCCCACTGTAAAGGATTGTGCTCTTGAACAGTTGGCCATGGAACCAACTAGAGGAATGTGGTGGCCTGGGCTTCATCTTCAGCGGTGCCCAGGATGTGGTGCAAGATGGAAGTGCTGAATGAATCAGGAACAGTGAGCATAGTGTTATTAAATTAAATATATATGTAAATGGCCATTCTCTAAGAAAATCCAACACAGTCACATTTGAGTTCAAAAGATAAAACTTTTAAAAAATGAGGGAATTGATAAAAAGAAAACACAAAGTCAGGAGAGTCAAAACTTGACCAAAATATGTGGGAGTTGTTTAAAAACACAATTTTTGAGAATCAGCTGGAATGTATACAGCAGATCAGGAAAGGTATCCCCAGAGTCCGGAATTGGAATCATACAATGGAATCATAGAATTGTTGAGTTGGAAGGGTCCCTGAGGATCATCTAGCATAGAATCATAGAGTTCTTCTCCAGGATGAAGAGGAACCCTTGATGAGCACCCTTTGGGTTCGGTCAGTCAGCCAGTTACAAATCCACTGAGTGGTAGCATAGTCAAGACCCCATTTTACCAGCTTTGTCACAATTAGTTGAGTGCTTGCATTTCCAACTCCTGATTAGTTAAATAATCACATTTCATCTCTGCTAATGGGATCAGTGTGCAGGAATGAAACAAAACGGTCAAATTAATTTTGGTGCATGGTGGTTATTATTTAATATTGCTTGTTTTTTTAATTAGTTTTTTTTAAAGTTTTTGTCTTATGAATTAAACAAATAAGCAGAGAAAGCTACATCTATTGTCTCCACTTTTAATTTATAGTATTTTTCACAGATTGTTTACATATCGTGAGAGACACTTTCCTCATAGAAATTTTGCAATTGGGCACAAAAAGGGGGGAGGGGGGTATTGTTCTTTTGTTCTATTGCCTATTGTTAGTGTAGGGATTTGTGTCAGCATCACATGCGCAGGTCCTTTGTTTATGTATTCATTTATTTTTATTGATAATGCAAGAGATCAGGGGCCTCCTGAAGTTGGCTGGTTGCATTCAGTTGATTGCAGTGCGGCTTCTTTGTGCGGCGGGGGTGGGGTGGGTTGTTGAGTCAGGTTAATATTGCTTGTTTTATCTAAGCAACTTTCAAAAGGAAAAGTGGTATATAAATGTTAAAGTAATAAAAATTAAAGTAATAAAGGCAGCAGTGTTAATATGAGTATTTAACAACGTAAAAGATTACTTTTCTGTGGATGTGTGTGATGGTGTTTTCTTAAAGAAATATCATATTCCATGGGTGAATATATTTGTATTTGCCTTTAATTCCAAAGTCACAGCTTTTATTTCAGTCATGTATTTCTAAGTGAAGTTAATAGGTTATTGAAGCTTTCCATTTTCATATTTAAACAGCTATCTATTAGAGGAAATGTGGCTTGAAAACTCTATCAGAAAGCTTGTGTGGTAGTTGTTCCTATAAGAAAGTTGATTTATTATACTCTCCTTAATAATGGCTCCAGTCCCTGAGTTGACCTCCCGCTCCTGTGTCTGCAACCCCAACCTTTTAGACATTGAAAATTGCCACCAATTATTTAAATGGTAGCTTAAATCCATTTAATTTCCATTGGTATCCTTCTCTCGCACATGTGCTACCTAAAGATAAAGCTTGGTGGCCTGATAAAATGCTTAATATTTTTAGGTCTTCCGAAATCTACTTTAATTTTAAATTTCCTTTTCCTTTTCAACAGGTAAATCTATCATCTTTCCGCTTATTTTAAAATATGTCAACCAGTAACTTATTAAATGTTTATCTTAAGATGTGTGTGCTTTTTAAAAAACACTTAGGTTAACCTAAGTTTTTTCTTTCCTCCTTTCAAAAGGTTTTTTCTATAAGGGTTTTTTTTTTTTTTAGTTCCCTATCTTTAAAAAAAATCCCAGGAGAGGGATTTTCACTTTGTGGACTTGAAGGCATAGCTTTGCAAGACGCCGAGTCTATTTGAGTATTTCCATCTTTAATAAGAGAGGCTTTATGTCTAGTAAACCACTATTTCTAGGCTTTTATTGAATTGGGCAGTGCCCAAGCCCATAAAAACCCCTGTATCATAGGTATAAGGAGTAGTCAATCTTTACGCAGCCGTTTAAAGCACTCTACATTTATTCACTGAAAACCTTTTGAAGATGTTTAGGTGTTGTGATCGGCAAGACATGGGCCTTGGATTGTTGTGCAAGCCCAGTCCTTTTCGTTTGTGCACTGCAGATTTCTCAGTTCCACTTTCCGCTTTGATTTGCCCTGGCATCTGCTTCTGAAGATTCCCACACGCCAAGCAGCCCCTCTCTTGTTTGCAGGGAGGGGTGGGGGAGGCAGATGGGGGAGAGGATCTGCAGAAAGATGACTGAGAAGAGCCACACACAACCCCAGCCTGGACACGGAAGTCTTCTCTGGCTCCTTGCATCACACTGCATTTGTTGGTGAAGCACTAACTAACTAAGCTAAGGGTGTGTTTTTTAATGTAGTTTAATGTGCAAGTAGATAAATAGGTACCACTCTGGCAGGAAGGTAAACGGCGTTTCCATGCGCTGCTCTGGTTTCATCAGAAGTGGCTGAGTCATGCTGGCCACATGACCCAGAAAAACTGTCTGCGGACAAATGTCGGCTCCCTCGGCTAGTAAAGCGAGATGAGTGCTGCAACCCCAGAGTCGTCCGCGACTAGACTTAACGGTCAGGGGTCCCTTTATCTTTTATGTGTGCTGTTGGTTGCATTGTTCTTTGCGCTTAAAAAATAATAATTAGGAATTAGTCTAAATAAGTTGACATATATTACATATATTACAATCCAGTCTCTCTCACTGATTTCAAATGGAGAAATCTTCTTTTTAAATTTATCTTCTAAGAGCAGAGGAAACTGAAAATGTTCAACTTTGGCTGGGTCGTGCTGACAATCAATTCTTTTCGTAAGCTGCAGATATTTGCTACGTTTTTCTATCACAAGCATTCATCTGGGAAGATAAAGTTTAAATGTAAAAGGCACACTTGAAAACTTTACTATGGGATAAACGCAGAGTATTCCTATGTTTTCTTCCCATTGGTGAACTGTGCAGTATTTCAAACAAAGACTCTTTCATATTAATATATCACACGGGCAATTACTGAGCGCTCTTTCAGCTCCTCTAAACTTTCATGTGAGTTACACTTGGTTCGGCTCCTTCTGCTTCCGTATTTTTGCAGAAGTCTTCAGTTCATATAAATTCATTCCTATGACTGCAATATTGGCGAGCTTTGGCCAGGACTATTTGGTACTAGCCTGGCTCTAAAGCTTTGGAGCTGCTTTAGGGCTTTGCTGGGTAGGGGGCCAGCTGTCAAAGCCTCCGTCTCCATTCTGCCGCCTGCATCTTCTTTCATCGTTCGCAGACGTCTGAAGCTTTAGGAAATTGAACAGAAAACGGAAACGGCTCTTGACTGAAGAAAAGCACTCAAGAGGTTTCTAGTCTATTTTGTTCCTCTCATGATGAGCAAACATAATCTATTCTTTAAAAATATGTAAAAAGAAAAGCTGAATACTATGACGTATTATACACACATTAAGCAATTTTGTATTCTCTCTTCTGCTAGTGGGGTAGCAAGGAATGAGACTGGCCACTGGAAATTTCATTTGACAATTTCCTGGCTACTGAGGCATCACTATATTTTGCAGCTGCCACACACTATCAAGTGCATCTTTTCACCCATAAGAGACATTAAAAATGAAAAGAATTGAAAGTTTAAAATGTTGGTAAGCAGAAGGTAGTATCTAACTCTCACATTCTGCTAGCACAGAAGATTTGCACTAGCAAAATGGAACTAGCCCTTGCTCTTCTCTTCCCTGCAGCCACCTGTGTGCCGTGAAAATTGGCTCTGGGGGTTGGGGGGGGGTTTCTCCATAGAAGATTTTGTGGGGTGCATGGGGGGAGGAGAGATGAAATGAAAGTGCTGCTGCGCTGCTGGAACTCTGCTGGTGCTGCTTTGGATACAAGCCTTAATACCTTGTCCGGTGTGCAGACACCCAGGGCTAGATCAAGATGTAATAATGCTTAGAGTAGATGCTTTGAAAGCAGTAGAGCTTAAAGTTAGTAATTAACCTGCTACTTTCAAATCACGTTGTTTTCATGACATCTGCATAGCATGGCTAAGCCTGACTTCAGCTCACAGTGTATGTGCTTGTGCATGTGCGTTCATATACACAGACGCGCATGCACACCCTTCCACAAGTACAGTGGTACCTTGACTTAAAAACACCTCAGGTTACAAACGCTTCAGGTTACAAACTCCGCTAACCTGGAAGAGTTACCTTGAACTGAGAACTTTGCCCCAGGATGAGAACAGAAATCGTGTGCAGGCGGCGCAGCAGCAGCAAGAGGCCCCATTAGCGAAAGCATGCTTCTAGTAAAGAACACTTTCAGGTTAAGAACAGACCTCCGGAACAAATGAAGTTTGTAACTAGAGGTACCACTGTACTATACAGAACAAGGAAAAAATGAACTCAGGGATGTTTGTTATATTTTGTTAGTATACATGCTTTTCCTGCTTGCCAAGCAGTTATATGGATCCTGGAAAGATTCCATCAACACTGTCTCTGGAAAATTTTACATATCACATGGGAAGATAGGCAAACTAATGACAGAAGAAGCAAATATCACCAGTGTCAAAGCAATGATTTTTCAACTTGAACTTCATTACACTGGTCATGTTATTAAGATGCCCGATTATTGTCTTCCAAAGCAACTACTCCATTGTGAACTTAAAAATGGAAAGTGTAATGCTGGTGGTCAGCAAAAGAGGTTTTAAGACTTTCTCAAGGTAAAACTTAAAAAATTAGCATAAACACCGACAATTGGGAAACACTCGCCTGCGAGCGCTGCAATCGGAGAACAGCCTTGACCAAAGGTGTCATGGACTTAGAAGACGCTTAAACTCAGGATGAAAAGGAGAAACATGCTAAGAGGAAGGCACGCTTGGCAAACTCTCTCCGTGATAAACTCCTGCCTGGAAACCAATGTTCCTGCTGTGGAAGGACTTGTGGATCCAGAATTGGCCTCCACAGTCACTTACGGACTCACTGTTAAGGCCGTGTTCATGGAAGATAATCTTACTTGGCTACGAGTGATCGCCAAAGAAGAAGGAGAAGAAGGACTGTTTTTGGAAATGAGTGACTGATTAGTTGCAGAAATATTTGTGTGTGTGTTTGCTTGTTTTTTTAATATAATCGTGTCTAAAATTGCATGTTTGAGGACAATAAACATTTGGAACACTAGATTGGTGCACATCTTCCAAATTTGAAGTACTAATTTTCCAACTCCCAACAAAGAGCTAATTAAAGTTGTGTACTTCAAGCAGATGTTTCATGTCTCATCAATTAGTACTTTGAACAAGAACAGAGAATGTTTGTATACATGTTTTAATAGAGATGAAAAGATCCTTGTGTAATTATTGTGGTGATCAGACTTCTGTCCCAATTTTACATATCTATTAGTTATGCACCAATGCGGATTTTCTTTTCTCAGAAGTTTTTTAAATAAGCTTTTTCACAATACTGTACAATACAATAACAAGCTAATGTAAATGAAAACAAAATGGAAGAAAGTGAAAGGAAAATGCAAAGTCCTCTCTCAAAGGTAGATATTAACCCTTGTCTCACACAGAAAAAGGGGTGGTCCCTCCCAGCTCTCACTTGAGATCTTCCCTTCTCCCATCCTCCTATCCTCAGAGTTCTTCCTTTCCCTGCCTCTCACACAGGGTCCTTCAGCAACCATCCATCACCGCCCAATATTGACCCCAAATAGAGGACACTCCCCCCCAAAAAAAAGTAAAGAAAGGAAAAAAGAAGAAAGAAAAAGGGAGATAATAATAAAATAATGACTTAGTAGCCTTTTAATCTGAATTTACTTTGGCTAAATTTACTATTTTAGCTTTTGCTAAAAGCCTCCAGTGAAGGAAAGTCCACTACCTTCTGAGGGAAGGTATTTGTCAAAACATCTCTTGTCATCAGAATGTTCTTCCTCATGCTTAGTTGGAATCTCATTTCTTGTAATTTGAATCCATTGGTTCATGTCCTGCCCTCTGGAGCAGCAGAACACAAGGTTGACTACAAGCATCCATGTGACAGTCCTTCAGGTACCTGAAGAAGACTCCTCAGCTATAGAAATGCTGTCTGTAATTATCATGAATAGAGCAAGTTGAGAATGCTGTGGAGGAGCTTTTGCACCCAGGGTATGTGGAACACCCAAGCACAATGCTGTTATTAAGCCATCACTAGATGATGAAACCTGAGTTATAACCTTGTAAATGTGGTGTACAGTTGATATGTTTGCCTGCAGCAATAGTTGTATTTTTACCCTGAAGACAACTGGAGAGTTAAATACCTACATGCCCACTTTTAGTGGCACTTGATGACCCCCACCATGACATGACAATTAATTACATTTATTAGTTTGCATTTAACATAGATTCAGGTCCAGAAAATAGATCCTTTCCATATTAAAATTGGAAATTTTAAATTATATTTTAGAACTCTTTATTTTAAGGGTGGATTTTTTTCCCATTCTAGATTTGGCACGATCCATGCTTCCTTAAAAGATTTCTTAGCTTTGTATGAGTTTCAGCTTGTTAAATTCGTATTATGAAGTTAATGTTGTTTCCCAAGCCTTGGGGATATCCTAACTCTGTAATTAGAGGTTTATGCAGCAGCTATGCAGACGTGATTATTACCAATAGTATGAATAATTGCACCACTTGGCTGCCTTGTGGTCAGGTACTGTCTAGTTACCTGGATGTGGCACAGTTAGAACTAAAACAAAACATCAAAATGTGAAGATGTTGCTAAAATACCTTCAAGGCATTGCCTCTAAACAAGTGTGCTTTCCTTTTTCATAAGTGTGTGCAGTAGTGAAGCTTAATGGATAGCAAATCCTTTTAGATAAAACATATATATATATTGCTGGTTACCGTAAGAACATGTGAAAGTGTTTCACAACTTCATTGTTAATATACCTGTTTCCCACCCTGTCTAGAAATGTTAATTCCTTTCTGGAGAATGCGAGCGCTGTGTGCTGCATCTCCCTTGGAAAGAGTTGCGATTAAAAAGCTATTGTTCAGATCAAAGGATATTATGCTGCAGTTTATTTCCTTATAGACAAGTGTTACGCACAGCCCAGTCAAGGAGGGCTTAACCAGATCAGTTCAAAGTCTGTACTCATCTCACCCCCCCCCTTTGATATTTTTAAAAGTATAATTGTAATCTGGTGATATTATTAGATAGTCCACATTTTTTGGTATAATAAAAGACTAGTTGAGGTGAACTCAAGTAATTGGGTAGTGGAATTAGATGGGAGCTGAAATTTAGTACAGTGGTACCTCAGGTTACATACGCTTCAGGTTACAGACTCCGCTAACCCAGAAATAGTGCTTCAGGTTAAGAACTTTGCTTCAGGATGAGAACAGAAATCGTGCTCTAGCGACGCGGCAGCAGCGGGAGGCCCCAGTAGCTAAAGTGGTGCTTCAGGTTAAGAACAGTTTCAGGTTAAGAACGGACCTCCGGAACGAATTAAGTACTTAACCCGAGGTACCACTGCATTCTCAAGGCAAGCTTTGAAGGTTTACTGTGGGGGGGGGGCAATCCGAGAGGGAGGTTGCCCTTTTCAGGTGCTGAGCTAACCTCTTTCTAGGCCTGTTCTGGCCCCAACATAAAGCCTTCTGTGGAAAGACCCCCCCATGCCTTCAGGTCACTTCATGTGCCGAAAATCCGGGATAAGTTCTGCGTCTTTTTTGGGGTTGGAATTTTGTAGATGGCAGCGTATCATTCTCTTTGGCTCTGTGTGACCTCTAGAAAAGGTCAGCATGAGATTTGGAGGAGCAAAATGGAGCCCCAAATGTTACACTTTGTTCCTGACCTTAAGGCAGTCGTTCTTAAACAGATGGACTCCAGCATGAGCAGGGTGCAGTAGAGACCCCTGGGGTCTGAACAGAGAGAGCAATGCTGAGATTCTTGTTTTATCACGCTGCTGGGATGGGTCACTCGGCTTCTTTGGAAAACTTTAAACTCTTATTTAGTTATCATAAACTTCATTTTTTAAATTCCATTGCCATTTGCCTTTTGACACATTTCCCCCCATTCCCCAAGCCTTATTATGAATTGGTACGTCTGGGAGAAGGTAGGCGAGCCATCGTCAAATAGCACATCATCTTGACCCTGGAACTTGTGTTGCAGCCCCAAAGCCAGCTGCAGAATCACATGGAAACTTTGGCTCCATTGACTCAGTTTTGGTTCCATTAGAGGCAGCAGAGTGTGACTTTCTAGCAATGCTTTTTTGGGGGGGGGTGTAGGAGGGGAAACTCCCTGGGCCTGGGAAAAGTCGTTCTCCGCTCCTTCCTTCAGGGGCCTCTGAGGCCATCTCCCATTTCTGGGTGGAAGGGGCACCCAGCCACCTCCTCACAACTGTCTCATCCTTCTTCCAGCCTCCGCGGTGCCAAACAGTTTCCCCATCCAGAAATGGGACTTAGCCTCGCATCTTGGAAAGGGAAATCGGCCCTTGAGAGTTGCCCAACCAGTCTGATGTGGCTGCCAGCCCTGCAAATCAACGCTGGGACTATACGAGATTGGGCAAGACTTGTCAGCTCTTTCTACTGTCCTGTAAAGAAGCTGTAATTGTGATGATTTTAATTGGCTTTTTTATCCTTGGATTAAAAAGAAAAGTCACAGAAAGCTCAATAGGCTGCAAAGTAAGGTGTGGTTGCTGCATTGTCTGTGTTCAAGTGATTTCAAGATGATGCACAATTGTTAACTTCGTGGAATAAAGAGTTGAGAAACTTAAGAGTTCTTTAAAAGGCAATTGAAATTGTAAGTCACTTTGATAATTTTTTTGTAGTGAGAAATAGAATAATAATAATAATAATACTGTTGTCACTTTATGCTGATATCTATTTATCGGCCAGTGTTTCCCAGGTCCCTCCCTGGAACCGGGGGGGGGGGGTGAGGAGTTTTAGAGAGCAGTGGGAAGGCAGGACCTTCAGTCTTTGCAGCTGCCTCCCTGGGACAAGGCTCCCTAGACCTGGACGGTCTGGGTTTCTTTGGATAAAGAGGTCATTTCCCGGACATCGGGTGCTTTATTGTTTTCTTGCTGACCCCTGGCTGACTCCACCTCCTGACTCCCGCTATGCAGAACTCTTCATTGAAGCCCCTTGATTTGGGGAGTCTGAGCAAGGCAAGAGCCACCTGGGGAAAGTGGCCGTGCGCTCCCTGCCTGCCCCCCCCCAACCAGGCATCAAAAGCAGGTGCCTCCCCCCAAAGAATCCTAGGATGGGAGCTCAGTGAGGGGTCAACTACCAGTTCCTGAATTCTGTGAGGAAAGCTTTGTGCTTTAAGTATTGACCTTCAGAAACTGGCTTTTGAGTTGACTTTAATAATGAGGTATTTTTGACTGTTAAGAACTTGCAAGCTTTTCAAGTTCCCGAAGGAGTTTTCTTACTCTCAAATGGGTTGAGCTGTTCAGTTTCTGTTAATTGGTTCTTGTGGGAAACTTGCAGATTCTAGCTTCACCAATTAACTCAAGCTGGTGTCAATTTACTCTTGGCAGAAAGCCCAGGTCTGCTTGACCTAGAAACTACTCACTCTGATTGGTTAACGACCAGCACTCAACTCTGTTATCAAGGGATTGTTAGCTCAGTTTGATGTGAGGTGTGTTAGGAGTTAGAAGTGCTGTGTATGGTTATGAGAGAGAGAGAGAAAGAGAGGATTTATTTTGCTTTTATTTGTATGCAGAAACTCTGCTGGTTTTATTTTTCCTTTTTAATAAATCCTGTAAATAGTTATTCTGAGTCTAGCTGACTAGTCATTACTGCCGCAACTAGCTTCTTCGCTGTGCAGGAAAACTCTGCTACGTTTGGGCTAAAGCCAGTAGGGCTATGCCTGACACTTCAAAGTTCCATGAGGTTATGGGCATTGTGCTGCCAGCCTGAGTTGTGGTGGTGTCAGCATCAACGGTGTTGGTTCCAGTAGTCCCAGAAGTTGTTGTTCCTGTCGGTGCAGCAGATGGACACTGGCTGGTTCCTGACTGTGGTGAGCTGGTGACACAGCGGACACAAGGACAACAGCTGCAGCGTGTGAGTGCTGGGTGCTGTGGTTCCTGTTTTCTCTCTCGGTGGTCGTGAGTAGCTGGTTCCGGGTTCCAGGGACATCGCTCTCAAGATGACCTCACAACCAGTTCAGATGGCTTTTGAGCGTCTGAATGACTCCAATTACTTGCTGTGGTCGGAACGCATGCAGGCAGTGCTGCAGAGGGATCGTCTCTGGCAAGTGGTGAGTAAGTTTCCTGCGAAGCCTGATGATGAAGACCTCGATAAAGACCAAAGAGCAAGGGCCACAATTGTCTTGGGGCTGGAAGATTCCCAGTTGCCGTATGTGAGGGGAATCAATACAGCTAGAGGTGTGTGGCAAGCACTTAAAGAACTCCATGTGCGTGAGACAGCGGTTTCCAAGCTGTTCATTCGCAAGGCATTGTACAAGGCAATGTTACAGCCTGGGGTTACAATGCAGGAACACCTACACAGTTTACAGTTAAAGTTTACTGCGCTACAGGAAAGAGACAGTGCGTTAGACCAGCAGGAGAAGGTGGCTATTATTTTGAGTTCTCTCCCGGAAAGCTGGGATAATTTAGTTTTGTCTCTAGAAGGCATACAGGAGCGTGATTTATCAGTCAGTTACGTTACTGGGCGTTTGATTGAAGAATGGCAGAAGAGGCAAGAAAGGTTGTTGGCTGCAGAGGCTTCTACAGGTGGACGGTTTGGAAGGAGTTCTCATGCCGTGCCAGAGGTGAAGCAAAAGCAGCGTACCGGTGAGGAGTCAGCGTTTGCTGTTAGGCGTTGTTTCCGATGTGGGTCTTCAGCGCATCTAAAACGACAATGTCCGGAGTTGGTCAAGTCTCAGTTGCCGGTGCAGGAGCAGAGACGAGATCAGCAGCAGCAGCAGCGTAAAAAGAAATTCTTCAAACAAAAACAGTCGGCTCAGCTGGTGACCGGCGAGGTCAAGATTGCTGATGAGAAACAAACGGTCTGGGTGGTCGATTCGGGAGCGTCTCGCCACATCGTGGATTCAGATGAATTGTTTGTTTCCAAGAACTCAGCACAGCGCAGCCAGGTGGCTCTAGCAGACGGAAGTACTTCCGAAGTGATTTCGGGGGGTGCAGTTTTTGTTCCTTGTCTTCGTGAATGCCTGCAAAATGTACTTTGTGTGCCGTCATTAAGGAGCAATCTGATGTCTGTAGATTGTTTGCTAAAAGCTGGGTTTAAAGTGTATTTTGAAGGAGACAGTTGCATTATTAAGAAGGCTGGTGAGATTTTAGGCACTGCTAAGTCAGAGGGAGGCTTGTTTTGGCTTAAAGCAGGATCTCAAGTTGCAGCAGTAGTCAGTAAATCTCAGCCTGCAGTGAATAACAAAGCTATACATGACAACTGTGTGCACTTATTGCATAGGAAAATGGGGCATGCTTGCTGGAAAAGTGTACTAAAAATGTCTGAATTGGCTGATGGGGGTAATTTAAAGAGTTGTAACAAGTACCTTGATTGTAATGTTTGTAAAAAGGTTAAAACCCACAGAGTCTCTTACCCCAGAAGTGACAGAGTTAGTGAGTCACCGCTACAGCTGGTTCACATGGACGTAATTGGTCCATTTGCTGTAAGCAGGGGTGGATCGCGCTTTTCATTAACAATTGTGGATGACGCCACGCGTTACTCTTGGGTTTTTCCCATGAAGAATAAGGGTGACGTGTTCACTAAGTTTAAAGGCTGGGTGGCATCTGTGGAAAGATTTCTGTCCATTAAACTCAAAAGGATTCAGACAGACAGAGGTGGCGAATTTATGTCAAATGCCTTTAAAGATTGGTTACAAAAGCGTGGCATTGGGCATAGAAAAACGAACGTTTTTTCCCCAGAGGAGAATGGCGTTGCAGAGCGAAAAAACAGATCTTTACAAGATATGATGTTTGCCATGCTTGATGATGCTGATTTACCCATGTCTTATTGGGGGGAGAGCATGCTCACCGCGTGTTATCTCCAAAATAGGCTCTTTCATCAAACAATAGGTACAACCCCGTACTTCAAATTGTTTCAGAAAAAACCCAAAATTGACCATTTGCATGTGTTTGGATCAAAAGCCTGGGTATTAATTCCGAAACAAATGAGAAAGAAGGGAGATCCTAAGACCAAACAGTTAGTGTTTGTGGGTTACCAGGAGCTGGGAAAAGGTTTCCGCTTTGCTGAAGGGACAAATGGCATTGTGATCTCCAGGAATGCCAGTTTTTGTGAACATAGTGGCTGGGAGAGACTACATGCCAATACTGAGGTTTGGTTTGAACCTTCCCAGGAGCTTCATGACTCTGAAGGTAGACACAGAGAATCAGAGTCTGAGGGGGAGGAAAGTTCAGATAAGAGCTCTCAAGAAAGTGGGAGACCAGTTGCTAAGCAACAAAAGAGAGGTCGTAGTTCTGAGGAGGAAAGTGGGTCAGAAGAAAAATTTTCTCCCAGAAGATCTAAAAGACAAAACAAAGGAGTGCCTCCGGTGCGTTTTTCTCCAGATACTACAAATGTGTTTAGTGTAATTGCAGAACCCAAGAGTTTTCAGGAGGTGTTAAAGTTGCCAAAAGAGGAGGCAGAGCTCTGGAAACAGGCAATGGAGGAAGAGATGTCCTCTCTGAATGAGCACAAGGTTTTTACACCAGTGGCAGCGCCTGAGGGGGCAAAGATTGTAGGCTGCAGGTGGGTGTACAAACTTAAACCTCTGGTGACAGGAGAGTACAAATACAAAGCTCGTTTAGTTGCTCAAGGATACTCTCAGAGGCCTGGAAAAGATTATGACGAGACTTTTTCCCCTACTGCTAAGGGGGACAGTGTAAGGCTGATTCTAACACTTGGAGCAAAGAGAAAACTCCTGTTAAACCATTTTGATATCCAGACTGCATATTTACATGCATCAATATCAGAAGACCTGTATCTAGCCGAACCGCCTGGTTATGAGACAGGTTCCAATAGAGTGTTAAAATTAAACAAAGCTCTATATGGTCTCAAACAGGCTGCAAGATCTTGGAACAAATGTTTCCATGAGGCCTTAGTGTCTTTTGGTTTTAAGCAGAGTACAGCTGACAATTGTGTTTATGTACGTGGTACAGGCAGTGATCAAGAGTTTTGTCTGATTTATGTAGATGATGTTTTGTATGCTTGCAAAACAGATAAACAAACTAAAAGGTTTGCCAAGCAATTGTCCAGTAAGTTCAAAGTGAAGGACTTAGGCCCGGTTAGGACATATCTAGGGTTGGAAGTGTGCTGGGCCCAAGATGGCAGCTGCCTAATTAGTCAGCAGAACAAAGTTAAACAACTACTGACTACATACAGGATGCAGGATTGCAAAGGGGCAGCGGTGCCTATGGATCCAGGTTTCATAAAAACACTTCATATAGATGAGAGTCCTGAATTTGAACATCCTGATGTATATCACTCTGTAATTGGAAGTTTATTGTATTTAGCACAGTGGTCCAGACCTGATATTAGCTATGCAGTAGGCATATTAAGTAGATTGGTCTCAAAACCCACACTAAATGCCTGGAAAGGGGTAAAACAAGTTCTGAGATATCTCAAACAGACAATTGGCTATATGTTACAATTAAATTCTTCCGAGGATGAAATGTTGAGTTGCTACTGTGATAGTGACTGGGGAAATTTGCCAGATAGAAAATCTGTCACAGGACTAGTCATAATGGTCGGTGGAGCTTTAATCAGCTGGCGGTCACGCAAGCAAGACGTTGTAAGTGTGTCATCAACGGAATCAGAGTATGCCGCATTGAGTGAATTGTGCAACGAGGTGATTTATTTCAAGCATTTGTTAGCAGATTTAAATGTAAATTGTGGAGAACCAGTACGAGTTTACAGTACATTGATAATCAAGCTTGTATAACCTTAAGTAAAACAGAGGGTTTCAAATCGCGTTCCAAACATATCTCTGTAAAATACCAAAATGTACGTTGCTGTGTACAAGACAATGTAATCACCTGTACTTATGTGTCAAGTGAAGAAAATGTAGCAGATGTGTTAACTAAACCATTGGCAAAGATAAAGAACAAGCGAATGTGCAAGGGTTTAGGTTTGCTGGAAAAATGATCTCCTACATAGGTGTATTTGATGTTAATTGTTCAGCAGAATCTGTGAGGGGGTGTTCAGTTTCTGTTAATTGGTTCTTGTGGGAAACTTGCAGATTCTAGCTTCACCAATTAACTCAAGCTGGTGTCAATTTACTCTTGGCAGAAAGCCCAGGTCTGCTTGACCTAGAAACTACTCACTCTGATTGGTTAACGACCAGCACTCAACTCTGTTATCAAGGGATTGTTAGCTCAGTTTGATGTGAGGTGTGTTAGGAGTTAGAAGTGCTGTGTATGGTTATGAGAGAGAGAGAGAAAGAGAGGATTTATTTTGCTTTTATTTGTATGCAGAAACTCTGCTGGTTTTATTTTTCCTTTTTAATAAATCCTGTAAATAGTTATTCTGAGTCTAGCTGACTAGTCATTACTGCCGCAACTAGCTTCTTCGCTGTGCAGGAAAACTCTGCTACGTTTGGGCTAAAGCCAGTAGGGCTATGCCTGACACTTCAAAGTTCCATGATGAGCTTCAGTAAAGAGTTTTGGATCGGTGAGCCTGTTCTTTTGTTTATTCTCCTTATACAGCAAGTTTGGGGATAAATGCTTCCATTTTGCAGATATCGTGTCTGCAGCACTTAAAAAAAAAAATATCTGAATCTCTGCTAGTGGTTCCTGATTCAGTTTAGGGCACTTTAGAGAGACCTTGCTTCAGTACAAACCAGTCTTGAATTTGCCCAATGTGGCCTTGCTTCGGTTCTTAATTTGGGATTTGCCCAAATCCTTTGCACATCTCTAGTGGTCATTTTAGGCGCACTTACTGTGGATTAAGCCCTGTGGAACTCTGTGAGACTGCTTCCAAGTAAACAGGCATTAGACTAGACAGCTGTTACACATAGTACAATGGCCAGCACATCGTCTCAACAAGCAGACAAGATCAAGTACAGTGGCACCTCAGGTTACAGACACTTCAGGTTACAGACTTGGCTAACCCAGAAGTTAAGGTTAAGAACTTTACCTCAGGATAAGAACAGAAATCACACAGCGGCGGCAGGAGGCCCCGTTAGCTAAAGTGTTACCTGAGGTTAAGAACAGTTTCAGGTTATGAATGGACCTCCGGAATGAATTAAGTTCTTAACCAGAGGTACCACTGTACAGGATTATAATTTTAAAATATAAGGGGTAAAGGGTTGCAGCAATTCCTGACAGATGGTGGATAAAGAAAGTTGGGTGGAAAAAAGCCACCTTGAGCTAGAACGGCAAGATGCAGAGCCCTCAGGTCTGAAGCTCCTGGGTCAGGATCCGCGGAAGCCCTGTGCAAGATCTCCCCCAAGGCAGAGGAGGTTGGAGGTGGGAGCTTCCCTCCTCCTCCTCCGTGGGCTTCTTCCCAGGGTGACGTGCCCCATCCGCCCCTCAGGGGCAGAAAGTGCCTTCTTGACCCTTGAACGCCCCTGGGTCTCGTCCACTCAGTGTACCAGAGAGGAGGTTGCCCCCTCTGAACGTGCGCACGGCCATCCTCGTCGCTCGTCTTACATATCTGATATTCCAAGTAGTGAGAGGATAATTCAGAATAGTGTGATTTTGGAGTTAGTGTTTTCAACTCTGTAATATTCAGTATTTCAAACCATTATATTTAAAGACTTTGCAATTTTTAACTTGGCTTTCATGACAGAAAGTTTGAAATGCTTTTTCCCCAAACAGTTTCTACTGTTTTATTATACCTGGACTGTTCTTTGGATAGTTGGATATAATATTTATAAACGTAATCAGGAGGCAAGTACACCATTTTAGAAAATATTTAAATTTCTCTTGCCACATGGTGTGTGCATGTGTGTGGCCATATTTTTATTTTAAAAAATGTTAAATGAAGCATATTACTTCTTATTTTTTCTATGCATGGGTGGTCACTTGCTTCGTCCTGTAAGTGTGAGCCCCACTCATTCATTTCTATGTAGCTTTATTGTTTCAAATTTCTTCCTGTAGTTAATTGCTCTCATTATATAGTCATTTTTTTTTTTTTTTTTAGTTTCATAAAGTTTAGTTTTCAGGATTCTGGAGCTTTTTGACTGCATAATGTCAACAGTCTACTGATTTAAATGTTGCTCTCTCAATAAATTCTAGCAAAGTATTAAGAAAACTCCTGGTGTTTTTGGAATAAACAGAATCGTGAACTTCATCTTTCAGCTTTTGTACACTTTGCCCAATTTCAAAAGTTGTCAAGTCATTGTAAATTATTTTTTCTTTATGTAGAATGTCTAATGTGCCTATCATCTCTTCCGCTCTTGTATTGGTATGTGAGCTTCAAATTGATTGCAGTCTGGACTCCACGAAGCTTTATTCCTCCATTTGCAAAACCCCTCAAACTTCTGTTCTGAAGGATGGTAAATCTGATATTCAAGAAACAGACTTCCTTCAGAAAGGAGAGGAGCTTCATGAGTGAGCAATGCCCCTTTACCGTAGGAGGCAATCTCTTAGTTTTGCTGCAGAGAGTATTTTCCAAACAACCATAAAAGAAAATTTACAGAATGTACCCCCCCCCCCCAGGACTCTGGCAAGGTAAGCGGAAGGGAATTAATTGCCTTCCTGCCCGAGAGCTGTGGGCAGGGCCCATAGTTTTGAGGAAAACTTGGGGGTGAGCTCTGCCTAAAATGTCTTTTGTTCTCAATGCAGCACAAATACAGTTGGTACTATATAATAGTTGGTGCTGTGTAACCCTAAAAGCAGCCTTTTATATATTGGGAGTTTGGTTTGAGGCAGGAACTGGAAACGAAAAGCATTCATGGTTCACAAACCTATCAGTTATTATGCTGCATGTTACATGGTTAGGTCACAAACCATTGAATTCAAGTTACAGGAAAGGAGATTCTGAAATTAGGAATAATTTTATGACGGTGAGAGCTCTTCATTAGTGGAATGGACTCCCTGTGAACTCTCCTTCCTTGGAAGTTTTTCAATAGAGGTTGGGTGACCATGTCAGCAATGCTTTAGTTGAGATTCTTGCATTGCAGGGGGTTGGACTAGATGACCCTCACAAGTCCCTTCCAATCCTAAAATTCTTTCATCTGCTTAAAAAAAACCTAAACGTGGCCATTTTCAACTGGTCTGGGAGGGGGGAGTTTGGGAACCACTGGACTAGTAGATCAGAGTAATCTTGGCACTGCTTTCAGTGGAGAGCTCCTAGTAATGGGTTAAAGAGGCAAAGGAATTCATTATATTGCCAGTTTCTTTCCCTTTGTCCAGATGTTTTAGAATTCCTTCGAAGTGGGTGTTTCAAACACCTCACGTTAGCAGCTGTGCTGATCTTGTTGAATGGCCCTGAGTGGAAGGGATCTTGTCCGCTGTTGATGGCGCTGGCGTATTGGGTGCTGGTGTCTGCACTGCTATGGACAAAGTGAAGGGCCTGGAATACATTTCCTTCCCGGATTCGTTCCCATCCCTCCAGTTAAAGGAGGGTGAAAAATGAAATGCCAACGTGGGTATTCTACCATTCTAAGCCTACACTGGCAGGAGGCTTCTGTCAATGATGCCCCTGACTAATCATTGTGCGGGGATTACAGCAGAATTGATGGGGGGGCCACAGTGGTGGTGGTGGCCTTTGCCATGGCCTCTTGCGAGAGAAAGATCCCTCCTGCTGCAGGAGCTGTGAAGCGCAGCCATCACAGGCTCATGATTTCTGTTGACATGGCCTTGTCTTAAAAACGGGTGTCAGTTTTGTGGAAGCCATGAGGCTGCTTGTTTCCCCAGACGATAAATGGCGGCCGCCTTCAGCCTTGTAGCACCAGCCACTCCAGAGCCTTGGCTCCACCAGCTGCCTTATCATAGACATTGTTGTGTCTCTGTAATTTTACAATCTTTCGGTGTAATCTGGTGGAAATAAGTTGCTACTGACTACTTTTTTCAGCATTTGAAAAATAACTGAAATCATAATCCTAAAGGTTATTATATTTGCTCTGTGAAATATAGGTGCTAAGAGCAATTTTTGGTATGTAAAACTTTTAAGGTACTTAGGAAGTTTTCATTGCCCAAACATTTAAGATATAACTATTATATTGGATCAAATGAGATCTCCATTATTTCAATATATTTAATTTAGGCATATTATATAGCAAATATTACCATGCCAAAATGTTAAACTTGAAAATAAAATCAATGACAATAGGATACCATATAATTTTGTCCACTGTGCTTTCCTTCGATGTAGCCATATTTTTCTCTGCAACATTAAAAAAAAACAACCCTTAGGGAATATTTACTTTTTTACTTTCTTTCAAAATACTCAGATCCTTAATAAAGCTATAATCATATTTTGTAATTTAGTACACCATTTGTATTTGGTTTTGGTTTTTTTAAATTGTGATGGAGAGTGTCTGCATTATCTGAACCCGCATACTAAAGAGCACCTAAAGAAAAAGAACATTTAAAAAGGACTGGGCTTTTTTTGGCGGTTGCTGTTAATTTTGAAAAGTATAATAAGAATAAAATAGTGTAACTATTATTATATTAACTACTGTTATGATATACACGCAAACTAATGCTAACTAAGGCCTGATATGTTGGGATTAGTTTGAGGACTTCTGGAATTCTGCCATTTTAGATGCAGGTGTATTATGCTGCTGCTGCTAGAGTTTCTAGTCATAACTTGGTGATCCTTGTGCAATGTTGTAGAAACTGCCAATATTGCACCCGTTTTATTCCAGTAGGAACTGTTTGGAAAGGGCTAGTGTTGTGATGTTTTGTCTTCTAATTAAATGTATTTTTATTGGGGGGTTTTATATTCTTCAGTTTAGTTAGTGTTCAGTTGCTTTTAAATGACTTATCCTTTCTACATTTTTAGCTTGTTCTATTATATTTGTAAGCTGCCTGGGAAAAAGGCGGGATATAAATAAATAAATAATAAAGCAATAATAATATGTACTGTCACATTCACTCAAAAGCACTAGATGGCTTTATAGTCAGATTATTATGCCATTTTACCTATCTAAATTCTTGGACTTCATGGATGTGTATCAGAAGAGTGGTAAGGCTGTGCCATAATAAACTCAAATTTCTTATATGGTAAATTGCAAATACCACTGTGAAAGGATGTATAATTAGTTTTCCACTATGAAAAGCCAGATAATTCAAAAGACAAGTTGAGTTCTGATGGCAGAGTGTAATTAGTTATGCACAATGTTATACAACTTTGAAAGGAAGGGGGAAAACATTTCGGATTTTGTTAAATGTGAAAATAACTACATATTTAAGAATTGAGCAGTACCCTTTTTATAAAAGGAAAGCCTGTAAATTAAAACAAGAAGCTGTAATCTTCTGGAAATTCAGCTCTAGGCATTTGGTAAAAAGCTTTGAGAACATTAATGTTTTAGTTGGAACTGGTGTGGAAGAGGTATTATTTTAAACAAAAAAAGTCTACAGCTATCTGGTTGTGAATGTTTCTCAATTACAGTGGCGTCCATGATCTTTGGGTCTGGATGAAGATTTGGCTAGAACTGTTCCACATCCTAGTCTGCTGCCTCTGAATTAGAAACAGCATGTGAGAATTATATGTCCTATAATCCACTCCATACTGCAGAATAAGAAATTCTGCGAAAAATTATAATGTATGGTATAAAATTACAGTGGTGACGTATTCCCTTCTGTTTTAGTTAGTTGTATGTAAAGAAATTCATGAAAAATGTATGACTGATGAGGCTAGAATTAATCTGTAGTTACAAGCTAAAGACAACCATGTTTCATGTTTGGTGCTTCCTGCATTTAATTCAATAGAAAACCTTGAAAGTGGGAATTATTTGTTTTTTCTGAGCATGCTACCAGGCAACTGAAGTAGATTTTTGCTTTGACTGTTCTAATTTGTATTTAGCTATTTCCATGTATGAACCTAAAGCTTATAAATTCTTGGAAGAAATTTGTACAGTTAAAGCAGCATCTTCAGCTACTTCTTGTAAAAAAATGTACACATCTTAGACACTTAAAAAATATTAAGTGATTTATAAATGCTTTAAAATAAATGAATAATTGGTGAAGCTGAAGCATTTGAATCAGTTTGTTTCTTTTTAAAAACAAGTTTAATATACTTTAGTTGAAAAATCTCTTCTCAAAAAAAGTTATCTACTACATTTACTTGAATCACAAAAAATATTCTTGGGTATGTAGGTGGTACAGTGGTGCCTTGCAAGACGAAATTAATCCGTTCCGCAAGCCTCTTCATCTAGCGGTTTTTTCGTCTTGCGAAGCAACCCTATTAGCGGCTTAGCGGCTTAGCGCTATTAGTGGTTTAGCGGCTATTAAAGGCTTAGCGGCTATTAAAGGCTTAGCGGCTATTAAAGGCTTAGCGGCTATTAAAGGATTAGCGGATTAGCGGCTAAAAGTCTATTAGCGGCTTAGAAAAGGGGGGGGAGCGGAAAAAAATCGGAACACTTGCAAGACGTTTTCGTCTTGCAAAGCAAGCCCATAGGGGAAATCGTCTTGCGAAGCAGCTCAAAAACGGAAAACTCTTTCGTCTAGTGAGTTTTCCGTCTTGGGAGGCATTCGTCTTGCGGGGCACCACTGTATTTGACAAAGCCCTACTCAGAGTAGACTTATTGAAATTAGTGTACTAAGTGAAGCCAATCAGTTTCTATGAGTATGACCCTATCTATGTATCTAAATCCTATAAAATGAATATAAAATCCAATGTGGATTCATCTATTAAAGTACCTTAGCCTTAATGCTGATGCTTAAAATCAATTGGAAGAATAAATATTGGTGAAACTTGTCATATCATAGGTTAGCTTTGGGGATTTGCAGCAGTCCCCTCAAAGGAGAGGCAAGGATCAGAATCTTGAATGAAGATCCATCCTGCACGGCTCCTCTGTACCCCTGGCCTACCCAGCGCCAGCAGGGCGTTTTCTGGCCTTGAGAAGCGGTCAGAGGTAGCCAGGGATGGGAAGTTTGCAAAGCCTGCAATTTTCGCAAAGGGAGCCAGGCAATCTGTGAAGCATTTGGCATCCTGGCCTGGCCAGCAGAAGCTCCTCTGTCTTGGTACTTCTAGTCAGCTGTGGGCGGCCATTTCAATCTCCATGATACCCAGCTGCAAATAACAGTTTTGGGCAAGGGGGGAAGGTGGGGGCACATTTGATGGGGCTATTTTCTCTTTTGAGAGAATACGTTGGCTTATTTCCTGGCCAATTCAGTGTTAACTGTGGGAGATTAATTGGACACTGGAAACAGGATATTTGTACATAAACCTAGAAATGGCCAGTGTCTTCTTTTTTCTTTTTCTGTCGCAGTTTTTTGGGAATCTTCAAAACATAAATGCAGGTGACAGCTGAAAGCCTCTTTTCAAATTGGTTGGGTAAATAATAGGTACTAGCACTGAGGATTCAATCCCAGTCTTGCAAAAAATTCAGCTGAAATGGAAGCTTCTAAGTTTCTGCCCATCACTGAAAGCAAGTGTAATTCCATGCAGCTTGTTTTCTTGTGCAGGAAAGTATTGACAAAAAAGCTGAAACTTCAAAAGAGAAAAACCTGCCTGGTGGGCATACAAAATAGGGAGGTTTTGTGCAATACATTAAGGCTTGTACCACTATAATTTTACAGATATGAGTCTAATTTGGTTGGCTAATTCAAGATGTCAGGCTCTCAATGGTAGCAGTTAGGTTGTGGTTTGATTTTTAAAAACTTTTTATTTTGTTTTTCTCTTGGAATAGCTGGGAAAACTTAAGGAAGCAAAGTGTGTTTTAATGCTAAAGGGAAGTTGCCTTATATAAAACTTCCCCCCAGCATCACAAAAAACATGGATATAAAGTATGATGATGAGATAATAAAAAAGATTAATTCTTTATGAGGGGCTATCCTCTGTATTTCAACAAACATCTGTGTAAGTACAATTATGCCATGGGGGGGGGGGGGGATGGGACAGTTTCACACTTTCATATAGCAGAGTGGGGGAAATGCGATACTTAGAGGACGTAAACCATCATATCAGCACAATTGTTAATTCATGTTCCATAGAGATGACGTTCTTTTCAAAGCTGTCTTCTTCACTAGCTCAGTCTAGTGAAGGCCATAGTGATGCCAAGTCTTGTCCTCAGATCCAAATTATGCAGTAGTTCATGTTAGCTAACAAGTGTAAACCACATATTAAAGCTCACATATTTACAACATGATTTTTCCTACTTAAAATTATCCTTTGCAAACAGCATTAAATTTTAAACCAATATTTTTCTTCTAATGAGATTTTGGCATTAGTTTTCCATAACAAAGCATAATGTCAGAGGCAGGCAGCCCATCTAAGTATATGATTAATGCAATGAGCTAACAAACTAAGAGATTTAAGGTTGCTAAGCTACAATTATTTTTAAATTAAATGAAGAAACTCATCAGACTAGAGCATGATTACTTCAGTTATTCAAATGGGAACACGTGTCTTAAGTTTTATTTTGCCTGCTTTGCAGTGAGTAGAAAAGTTTATGTACTGTAAAAACTGGCAGTAGTCCTTAAGAAAGGAGCGATTCTCCTGCCCCATCCCCAAAATCCTACCAATGAGTGCTTGGCGGAAATAATATTTTGGTGTCAAACCAGTTAAAGAAAGAAGGGAAGGAAGTACTCAGAATTTTCACTTTCTGAAAGAAATCAATGAGCACTAAGTTAAACAAATAAAGTGAGACGTCTGCATTATTATTATTCCAACATCACCATCATTATTCTAAAAATGTATGCCCTGCTTTTCACTACCTGGGTCCCTAAGTGGCTTACAAAAAAATCTGCAAGCAACTGCAGACAGGTAAGCAGCAGTAACTGCTCCCCCTTCCCCCTTTTCATTTATCAGTGTCCTGAGGAATCATTTATTTATTCATTTTGGAAATTTATTCCCTGCTTTTCTCCACCAGGGTCCCTAAAAGGCTTGGGAGATAAAAACACACAATATACAAAAATGAAAACATTAATTAAGCACTAGAGATTAAAAAACATAAGAGTAGCAAGGCATATGTCTTATTTCTAGTGGGAGGCAATTAGGCCCAGTGCACAGAAGCGCCTGGTTGGCCTGAGCGGTTCTTCTGGTTGCCTCTGATGATATTGGTGATCAGTTTGGGACTTAATGCGGTCTGGTGTTCCTTAAAGCACCCTGACTGTAAGTTGTTCAGGGATTCATGCACTAGTACAAGAAACCAGAACCTGGCCCAATAGCAGTTGGCGAGCAAACATTATCTTGATTCAGGCCACAGATTATAGAATCATATTTTAAAACGAATTCAGCAGTTTGACATTGGATGTGATGGGAGCATGCAGGGCAGGTTTCTCTACTGTTGCTAGAAAGAGCCCATAAATAAAAAAATTGGAATAGCCAAAACCTATGAAAAATAGTTGGGCATGTGAGCTGCCTTCATGCTGCCAGAAACAGTAGATGCTAAAAGCTACCCTTGAACTAGGAAGAATAGTGTTGGCGAAGGGTCATCTAGTCTTCAGATGTCTGGTCAGAATCTCCTTTCTTGTACCTTGGATCCATTGGTTTGAGTCCTACCATCCAGAGCAGAAGAAAACAAGCCTGCTCCCTCCTCCATGGGACAGCCCTTGAGATATTTGAAGATGGCTATCATATCTCCTCAGTGGCGCTGTGGATTAAACCACTAAGCCCCTCGGGCTTGCCGATCAGAAGGTTGGCAGTTCGAATCCCCACGATGGGGTGAGCTCCCGTTGCTTGGTCCCTGCTCTTGCCAACCTAGCAGTTCGAAAGCACGTCAAAGTGCAAGTAGATCAATAGGTACCGCTCTGGCGGGAAGGTAAACGGCGTTTCCGTGCACTGCTCTGGTACACCAGAAGAGGCTTAGTCATGCTGGCCACATGACCCAGAAGCTGTACGCCGGCTCCCTCGGCCAATAAAGCGAGACAAGCGCTGCAACCCCAGAGTCAGTCATGACTGGACCTAATGGTCAGGGGTCCCTTTACCTTTATCATAGCTCCTCTCAGTCTCTTCCAGGCTAAATATCCCTCAACCGTTCCTCATAAGGCTTGGTTTCCAGACCCTTGATCATCCTAGTTGCCCTCTTCTGCACATGTTCCAGAACTAGCAAGGTCTCTTGCCAAGTATGGTTGCTAAAAATATTAAATTATCTGGAACCTTATGAAAGCATGTTATCATATACTGCAATGTATAAAATGGGTTATAGAATAAAATGGCATATTAGCTAATTAGAAAGAAGTTGCATCCCCCCCCTCTTTTTTTAGACCTTATAGTTTGAAACCCTGTTTGGAGCTTGGCATTCCTGTGGGGGGTGTTTTATGACGCAGTCCTTTGACTGTGTACAGTGGTACCTTGGGTTACAGACGCTTCAGGTTACAGACTCCGCTAACCCAGAAATAGTACTTCGGGTTAAGAACTTTGCTTCAGGATGAGAACAGAAATCACACAGAGGCCCCAGTAGCTAAAGTGGTGCTTCAGGTTAAGAACAGCTTCAGGTTAAGAACGGACCTCCGGAGCGAATGAAGTTCTTAACCAGAGATACCTCTGTATTGTCTATGCTGAGTAGCAGGAGTGCTCCAGGATTTCAGACGATATCAGGGACTGACCTTCCTGCATGCAAAGCCTGCGCTCTCCCATTGAGTGTATTAATGCCAGGGGATATCTAAGGTGAAAGATGTTTGTGTAATGCTAAACATAAGTGTAGAGAGTGGTTTTAGTAAAGGTACCACTGCTGTATTTTATCAAGTGCCAAAATCGTATAATGAATGCCTTTCATTTTTTTTTAAAAAAAGAGAAACATATAAATGCAAAAATGCCACCCAGCTAGTAGAGATCTTCCTAATTTTACCTGATTGTATTTCTGAAGAAATATGGCAAGATCGTCGTAAATTTTCAACATGAACTGCATTTTTGTTGCCAATTTCCATATCCTTCTAAAAGTGCTGAAGCGTGCATTTGCTATTTATGTTTGCAGTAGACTGAGTACACTTTTACTATTTGTGGTTTTAGAAATTGGAAACAACCAAACAGTGGTGCTATGGTCTAAAAAAATAAATTTTAAACAGCTGTGGGACAGTATTTTTAGAATGGTAGGAGTCCCTATTAAGACAGAGTGGCAAGCATTCCTGTATGTGCAGCAGTGTTACCCAGGGAGACCCAAAGCTAGAATTCCATTATCTTCAAACTCATTTTCAGATTATTTGAATAAATTTTGACCAATGGAGAGCAATATTTTTGGAGATGAAAGTGACACAAATGCTGTTTTGTCAAGAGCTCTTGTGTTCTTGTCTAACTTTCCCCCCCTCCTGCAAGAAATGCCAGATTCTGCACTAAGGATAATTTTTTAAAATTACACTGTGCAAATGAAAGTTGCATGCAACCTTTTCATCTAATTATGCACTTTTACACTCACTCCAGCTGTTTGAAAAAGCTACAATTAAGAAAATGTGTAAAGACTTTTAAAAAATCACAAAAATCATTCTCGTACAATACTGTAACAATTCATTATATTACAATATAATGCAGGCATAGGCAAACTCAGCCCTCCACATGTTTTGAGATTTCAGTTCCCATCACCCCTGACCACTGGTCCCATTAGCTAGGGATGATGGGAGTTGTAGTCCCAAAACATCTGGAGAGACGAGTTTGCCTATGCCTGATATAATGTAATATTACAATTAATAAATAATCATAGATGGTGCAAGATGAGCAATTTACAGATCAGTTTCCATTTTGGGGCACTGAAGGTACATGTATAATTTGCCTTTGTCTTGATGGCTAAGATTCCATTGAAGCTTCCACTGAAACATACAAGAACCTCATCTAATTGCAAAATAATTTTCTATCACGAATATTTGGCTACTTGTATCTTGTGAGACAGGGGTGGAAAACGCATATAAAAAACGCTGTGAAAATGCTTTTTAAAAAAAGTTTTGAAAAATACATTGAATTTTGCATAGCTCACTGTCGCCATCTAGCTTCAGATTTGTATATTGCCCCTTAAAACACATTTAAAACGTTTTATTTGCCACTGTTTAGTTGAGTGCGGGGTGTTTCATTATTAGGGAGCCTGTACTAAGTGACTCCCATCCAGGGAGGTTGAGTGCTGCCCCCATGAAGTGCCCGGCAGTGGCTCTTAGTAGCACGCTGCCCAACCTGGGGGCTCCTGCCTTCCCTTGCGATGGGGAAGTGATTTATGAAGGGGGTTGCCTTGGTTTCTCCTAGAGTGGTCCACTGGTTTTGTACTTGGAATCCAAATTGGGTCCCTTTGGGGGGGGGTGCTCCCATAGATTCTCATGGGTTGAAAAACCTGACCTTTAAGACTGTTTTTGTGGGCCTCACTTTGCCCAGTGGGCGTCATCTTCTGATTCCTAGCTCTGTGTGTTCCACCGGGGAAAAGCGGTGTCATGCCTAAAGTGACGTCTGTTTCATGGGTCCCAAGATGTGGTGTCGCCCTCCTTTTGCTCCCGCCTTTCCTATTTGCATAGCTGATATTTGACCAGTTGGGCACCCCCTCACCATTACACCAAGCATTATAGAATTGGCTTTCTGCCATCAGCTGATGCAATGTTTGGCAGGAAAGTGCTTGGGAGAGTTTTGCCACTTGAGGGGTAAAGGGGCAGATGAAGCTCTGCTCTGTTATATCCCTATGAGGAATGTCATCCCCCCTCCATCTGGTAAAAATAGAAATTTTACTCTGGGAGTGGGGTGGGGGATGTGAAAAGTTCTGATGCCCCTGCCTGTCTCCAGTAGGGGTGGTCATCCCAGTGAGGAATGTCATTGCCCCCCCCCCATCTGTAAACTGAAATTGACAACAAGGAAAATTTCAAATATTTTTCACATTCCTTATGCTAAGGCTTTTGGTTGGTTACTTCTTAGGAAGATCTGAACATTGAATCTAAGCAAGTTCTATAAATCATTCTAGAAAGAAATATTTTATTTGCTTCTAGGCCTATGGTTTATATATTTTTTTCTTTTTATATCAAAAGCTAGAGTTGTTTGGTTTATTTAACTTGGCCAAGGTGTATGGGTGGTGATTTGATGGTCAGTTAAGTATAATTGCTGGATTATTAAAGGGGATTACATTGTCTGTCTCTTTATTTTACTACAGAGTAGCTGCTCATGAAAGATAAACAGATGCCTTATCACTATTTTTTTAAAGGTAATATTCATTTTGTGTGAAGGGGTTATGCACGTGAATAATCAGTTTCAATAGACCTCTCTTAGGAGGGTTTGAGCTCTAAGAACCTTAGTTAAGTTTGTCCCACAAATAGCTGCTCCTGGAAAAAGTTGTGTTTTCTTTGGTCCACGGGACTTCCTCTTGGAATTTCTGAGCTTTGACCAGTTAAAATGTCTTTGTGTGGTCTGCTGCTTGAGGGCTTGAAAAGGGGACCTCATCCTTACAATTTTTTCCCTGAGAAACAGCAACACCAGGCTTCCTTTTAAAAAATCCCTTTTAGAAAAGAAAAGAAAACCCCATTCCTTCTAAAATTTAGCCCAAAGCTTGGTATGTACACATAAATATCCACTTTTTAAAACATTGTTCCACCCAAAATAGTCGTCAGATGTCATCTTTGCTTTTTACCACCCTCTTCTTCATTAAAATAATATGCGGACTTTTTATATAAAAAGAATACTATGTTTCACCCTTCTTGAAGTGTTTTCCTAAAACATCAATTGAAATAGTCAAAATAGTAGTTTGAAATAAATAATAAATTTCTTTACTAAAATTATTAATATTTTCTAACCATTCCAGTATACTGGAATGAAATAAAATACTGTACTGTGAGTATGACACATTTTGAAACTTTTAAAATAGGTCCTTTATTTAGAATATGGATAGAACTATGTAGTATCTTCAATTCACATTGCAAATGTCTCAGATTCAGAATTAACTATCTCTAGAATCATAGAATCACGGATTTTGAGGGACCCCAGGGGTCATCTAGTCCAACCCCCTGCAATGCTGAAATCTCAGCTCAAGCATCCAGGACAGATGGCCGCCCAAGCTCTGCTTAAGAACCTCCAAGGAAGGAGAGTCTGCCGCCTTCCAAGGGAGACCATTCCAAGGTTAAACAGCTCTTACTGTCAGAAAGTTCGTAATAATGTTGAGTTGGACGCTTCTTTCTTCTTACTTAAATCCATTGGTTCAGGTCCTGCCCTCAGGGGCAGCAGAAAACAGCCTTGCTCCACCTTCCATGGGACAGCCCTTTAGATATTTGAAGATGACTCCCATATCTCCTCTCAGTCTGCTCTTATCCAGGCTCAACATACCCAGCTCCCTCAACTGTTCCTCATAAGGAACTCTTGAACACCCTCATTCATGGTGTGCTTTGTAGCAAAGCACCAGATGTGTGCGTCATGTCTAGGTGCGCATAGACAGCGGACGTCATTAAGGTTTTCTGTTCGTGTGGCAAAGCGTCTCTCATTGACCCCAAGTGAAAGGCACCTTCGGACAGGGGTGGGCAATGTTGCTGGACTCCTACTCCTAACAGCCTCTAGCAAGCCCGGCCAGTGGCTCAGGGACAATGGGGGCTGTAGTCAAGGCCATCCCTGATCTAAGAAGTAGCATGCAAGAGATGGGAGAATGTCTCTTTGGGGAAGAGGCATCCCCTCCCTCATGAGAGAAAATGGAGAATGCCTCTTCTTAGATTGGGGTGGGGAAGCTGTAGCCCTCTAAGTGCTGCCAGACTCCAGCTCCCATCAGCCCTAGCCAACATGGCCAACAGCCAGGGATGATGGGAGTTCGAGTCCAAGCATATCTCAAAGGCCACAGTGAGACAAGGAAAGAATGTCCTTTATCACCCCACTTTTTTGCAATAGTTTTGGAATCCCCTGGCTAGGGCTGCTAAAACAGTCAAGAAATGTAAAGGAATTAAAGGTAAAGTAATTCAATCATCTTAAAGTATCATTGTAGAGCTGTGCTATGGTGAATAAGGTTAAAAGGTGAATAAGGAGGTATCAGGGTTCCTTGCCTTCACTTAAAGGAATGTGAGCTCAGATAAATTAATGTTTTGGGCTTGCTGTTTTTATTTAAATTGAATTATATTGTAGAATTGTTGCACATTGTAGATATTCAAGATTTTTTTTTGTAGAAGGATACATTTGCTTTGAAGTTTATTGCTTTGTAAGATTTGCATAATTCAATATAACTCCACAGCAATTGTTGTTTGTTATTTTCAGTTCTTTTACAGTTTGATTCTCAGTAGATTAAAAGGTGGGAGAAAATAAGGAATTAGATATGCACTGGAAAGCATGATAGAGTAATATATGCTGCGGAAACCCTCTTAAAGAGGAAAGTTTCACATTTTTTAGATGATAGGAAGTGATTTCCATATTGAAATTTTGTAGAGATTCTTGCAAAATACTATTTAGAAGGGATCTAGGTCTTGAAATATCAGAGATTCTCTGGGGAAAGGTTCATAATATGATTTGAGTTTTCCCCATTTTATTCCTTTTGAAGCAAAGCTCAGTAGAATATGATGTTCCCATGGCTTGTGACTTCTGTTAAATTAAATAAGATCTTGAAAATTAATGTGGGGTGTGTGTGTGTTATATAATTTGTTTCAACAGCATCATGCTTACGCTGTGTCTAGCTGTGAGCCAGTTTCATCTAGCTGTGAGCCAGTTTCATCTTTGCATAATATTTGCTCCAGTTATTGTACCACTGCTTCTCTTTTTTTATGCATATCCCTTTGCCAGTCTCCTATAATAAAATGCCTAAACATTTTCTTAAAATTATCCCTGATACTACACTAATCCACTGTGCGCTTACATGCGTGCTCCACGCTGCAGCCTTGGGAGCGGCTCTGAAACAGCTGGTGCAAATTTAGAACACAAAACTCTGTACCTTAAGCCCCTGTGGCTGAAGGCAGTCAAAACCAATAAGGATAAAAATGGGAATGACAAGTTTGGGAAATCCTTATTAAAAAGAACTTGAAAAATCCAGTGTGAGATGAAAAGGCTCTGCTTGTAGTCCAAAGGAGAAGCACAACTGATATACCTAGGTTTTTTGAAATTAAATGACAATTTCTCATGTGGTTTGGGCATCCGTTGCTTCTTGGATCTTCAGGGGGTGTCTGCTATTTATATATTGGCCTGTGTCAAATTCAATAAAACAGGAAAAATAGAAAGCACCAGACAACATATAATCCATTGCTGTAGTCCAGCAGAAACAGGAGCAATTAGCCATATACATTTGTGAAGGGTTGAGATGTAGGTGACCACTGTGAGCTTCCTAAGCAATTTGCTTCATGTTTAAAACTTGTTAAATGTTAAAACTAGCCCTAGATAATTTGCAGTTGTGATGGGGACAACAAAACTCCCATTAAGCCTAGCCTTGCCCCCCTGCGCTGGAATGTCATGCTCACTCGCAATCTTCACAATGCAACAGCAACCTGTAGCACTCCTGCCATTTGCGCCCCTTTAGCCCAGTATTTTTCATACTTGTCTTGTCAACCCCCCCCGCAAAAAAATAATAATAAAAATATTGCACCTTTGCTTTGCTAGTTTTTACAGTGTGGACAAACTGTGCTAATCTAACTCTTAATCAGTGGGATGGGATTCATCCTGTTGCAGCCCTAGGGCAGAAGCCACTACTCAGAAGCAAGTATCATTGGCTTTAAGTGAAATGAACGTCGAACTACAGCCTAAGTGCGACATGGAGGACTTGGCTTTGTGGGGACAGCAACTGTTTCTTCCTGCCGTGGTAGAAGATGCGCTGGAAGGAGAAGGGAAGAGGAAAGAGAGGCACTTGATACATGACCGTGGTGGTATCGTGGGAAATGAAGTATTGGATTTCCTGTTGATTTAGAGGGAATGAAAAATGTTTTTTATTAGAGGGGAAGGGTAACGCACAAACACCCTCGGAGAGGAAAGGGAAGGGGGGAGAGATCAAAGGCAGAGACTGAGGCATGGTGGAAGCCACCGTAAAGCAGTACAATCAGGTTGCAGTTCTGTAGGGAACCAGCTGCCGTGGGATCCAGGGGGTGCAGTGGGGGGAAAGCTGCTCCTTGCTGTTTTCTCTGAAGTGCACAGTCCCTTTGGGGGGATGAGGGAGTTCACCTGTGGGTAAAAACCAACATAGTTGGCTCCATGGGTAGCTAGCACTGCACTTTGAGAGGTACAAATTAGGTCAGTTCCCTTAAAAATGCAGACAAAACTAAATGCTGTGCTGTTCCTCTGAGGAAGTACACGTTGTGAGGAAGTTTGCAGTGATCTACCATAAGCTTTCTGGATTTGTGCACCCTCCTATAGTAGAGAGCGGTATGCAACTAAATAGTTGTGCTAGCGAGAGCCCAGTGACGTTTCCCCCTCTCCTCCCCTGCATGTGCCCCCCCCCCCAAAAGCAGCTCTGTAGGGTTGGTGGAAATCCTCAGAACAGATTTGGGGAGCCTGGAGGGAGAGGAGAGGTGGAAGGGTAGGTAAATTCATGTGCCCACAGAACATTAGATCTACATCGCCTAGAACCCTCAGTCTAAAAAATGTTTAAGGACTTAGAAATTCTGTTGGCTTTAGTGGAAGTTATTTAAGTGCATGCTTTATTCTTCCATTGACATCCATAGGATAGAAAGGTGATCAGTGCTGGCCAGGTGATGCCCAAAGTATTTACAGTAGCAAAGCTGCTTATTTCACATATTTGAGAGGTGGCAAAAGCTGAGACCAGGAGTGGTTTGGTAAAACATGGGGTGTACTCATTATGACTAAGTTATAAATTTTCAGACGGTCGGTATCCTTGTTAAACTTCTACATAGATACCCCCAGGACCTCATAAATAAAGTCCTATTTTATAGCAAGGTAAAAAAATTCAAATGATGTCTGAATAAAAGGGCACTTTCATAACTTCTCACTCTAGGACAACATTCAAAGCATACAGTCCACCAATATCAGGATAAACTGCTCTGAATAAGTTGAATTTCATTATTTTATTATTGTTTATAGAGAGTTTCAGTTTCATTTTTTTATAATCAGCATTTTTGTAGGTTAGAGGCAAGAAATAATTTACATTCCAATATCATTATTACTTTAAAAAGGTAAAGGGTAAAGGGACCCCTGACCATTAGGTCCTTTGTGTTCATATCAAAGGAATTATGTTTTTAAAAAATCAAATCTTTTACTACTGTATCATACATAGAGCACATTTGGGTTCTCAGCACTGCTTTGTGAATTATCATGGTAATTATTTTACATACATTTAAGATACAGTGGTACCTTGGTCTACAACCATAATCCGTTCAGGAGGTCCGGTTGTAAACCAAAACAGGTTGTAACCCAAGGCGCGCTTTCGCCAATGGGGCCTCCCCCACCAAATTGGTTGTAATCCAAAAAAGGGGACACACACTTCTGGGTTTGACGTGGTTGTAATCCAAAATGGTTGTAATCCAAAGCGGTTGCAAACCAAGGTACCACTGTAATATATTTGTCTTAGTCTGTATTTTTTACGTTTAATTTCCCTCTGACCTCCAGCTTACTTTTAAAAAAAATGTCATGTGCAAATTAGGATATTTATCCAAATTAGAACAAGTGCTTCATGCACCTGATAAAATGGATGCTAATGCACAAAAATCCATGTTGTTAGTTGCTAGTATTTAAGGTGCCCATGCCTGGCTCTTTGTTGCGTTTTGTTGCAACAGAACATCACAGCTTCCCTCCAGAAAATGCCTGCTTGTTTTGTTATTGAATACCAGAAAAGGAGATGCATGAATGATGGTGCTTCACTGAGCATTTTAATTTAGTGAAAAGTGAATTCCCATCATCTGAGAGAAAGTTACTGTGTGATTTGGACCTGCACAACGACACCCCCCAAGGTGAGCACAGCTCCACCCATCAGGAACTTGATAACATATTTCAGCTGCCTGTCTGGAACTGCAGAAACTGGGAGCATCAGGGCGCAAAAGCATCTGACAGTCCATAATAAGTAGCTGTGTGGACTTTGCTGGGCAAGCCTGGCAGAGATGGTGAGCCATCTAAGAGAGTACAATTGCTCCCGTGTTTCCGCAGCAGCTAGTAAATATTACAATTATCACCCACCCTAGAGATTGCTTAGGTTCTTTTCAATTGCTGGTATTTGTGCTTAATTTTCAGATCCATTTCAAGAACAATTTTCCTTCTCAGCCTCCACCTCCTTTGAGAAACGTTACAGATGTCTAAACACACATGCACAATTTTCTAATTCCAGTGCTTTTTTCTATTAAAAAATGTTTAGGGGTATGCATACCCCCACATCCCCCCAGAAAAAAGCACTGTCTAATTCTTTTCGAAATAAAAATTGTGGACAGCAGGAAAACCCACCATAATTCACTTACATGTGCAAAAACAGCTGTTTTCACAAGCTAAACCAATATTTTTAGTTTCTAGTTTTGCTTATACTTGCAAAAACTGTCTATGTTGTTCATCTTAACGGAAAACTTTGCATCTAGATTTTCATATTTTAGATATTATTTGTGTTAATGCAAAGAACCTATTTTTAGCGTACTGTAAAAAAATAGTGTACTGTAGATGTATTCTTATTCTTATTAATTAAAAAAACAAACTTCAGCTAAACTTTTCTGTACACTATTTTTATGTTTTATATTTTTTGTTGTTTCAGAGCTTTCTAGTCTGCTGCTCTGTTCACATTTTCCTGGTTCATGCACATAAAAATGTAGTTCTCATTTCAAATAGTGCTTTGAAATTCTAAGGGCAGGCTCCAGAGGGCAGCAAGGTGGGGGCATTTACCAGGACCCCCGCACAGTGGCGTAGCGTGGGTGCAAGGGGGGCCGGCCGCACCGGGCGCAACATCTGGGGGGGGGCGCGCTCGCTGCCTCCGGAGTCGCCGAAGAGCCTCGGGCGCAGGCTGTAGCAGAGCCGCATGTCTCGCGGAACCGACGAGCTGTGCGCGCGTCCGGGCTGAAGGCGTCCGGCAGGCAGCGGCTCTCAGCGCTCGCCGTGGTCCCCGCACGTCAGGGCCGCGGAGGACGCACCAGGCAGTCCCTCCTCACAGCCCCGCCTCCGCCGCTGCTGCTGCAGCTGCTGGGCCATGTTGCATTTTCCTCGCCTCTCTGCCCCCCTCCTCCTCCAGGCAAGCAGCGTCATTTGGGCGGCAGCGCCAGCGGCAACTCGCCTCAGATCACCTGACGCGGCAGGTTAGGGGTTAGGGGGGGCGCAAATTACTTGCCTTGCCCCGGGTTAGGGGGCGCAAATTACTTGCCTTGCCCCGGGTGCTGACAACTCACGCTACGCCGCTGCCCCCACAAAGGAACCATTGTGCCAACAGCACTGTCACTGTCAGTTTGCACAGAATATTTAGCTAGATAAGAGACAGCAAGGGGAAATCAGCCCTTGCAGATTAAGAGGCAGGGGGCTCACTAAGGAAGTCTGGCTTGAAGGTCCCTCAGCTCTGAACCGGCACTGTTGCGCTTCACCTCTTTACCTGCAACTCCCTGTATTTGGGTAATGGGATGCAATATGGTGCTTTGGTCCATTCATACATGCAAATCACGTTTTCATGCTGCTATTTTGCATTGCTGGACATTCATGTGTGTATTGTTATAGGAGTTCTAAGGTCTCATATATATAAATCATATGCTCATACATTTACAAGGCTCATAAATCATATGCTCATAAATTTACATAAGTATATAAATCACGTGTCTGAAATTGTACAGGAGAGCAATCCTGAAGTCATCTTGACTCTTCCATGACCTCAAATACTCCTCTGCAGTGAGGAAGGAAAATGGGAAAGCCTCCCCCTTCTCTCTTTGCTCACAAATCCTGTGTTGTGTATGAATAGGGTGAGCCTGTGACCTGGATTCAGGAACTAAGTATTTAGCATCTCAAAGAAAATGGCCAGGCTGCCCAGGTAAAGTAATCAGTGACCATTACCAGGATCCTGCCAGACAGGATTTCTGCTGTAGTCTGCCCTCTTCCGTCATGCATGCATGATGGTTTTTTTTTGGGGGGGGGGGTGGTGGTCTCGAGCTACAGAGTAGGCAACTTCAAAAGCCAGTATAAGGGCTTGCACGCCATTGTTCTGGGTTCTCTCCTGCCTCCTGCGTGCGGTGAGTGAGAACCCTGTTGCAACAGTCTAATAAAGATTAGGCTTTCTAGCTGCTCAATATTCTCTGGTTGGCCTGTTATTTTCTCCCACTGATAGGGAGTCCACTTAAGGACTCTATACGGGCTCTTGGATACCCCATAAGGGGAAAGGAGCAGAAAAATGGTCAAATACAGTCAAGCGGTAGTGGCAGTTCTCTTCATAAACATCAGGAAATGCTTGGTTTTGTATGATGCCTGAGGCCTAGTGCTCACCGAAGTGGTAAAAGCCTGTTTCCAAACTGTATCACTTCAGGCCACAGATGGGTGGTTGCATGACTGTAGCCTAGTCTTGACACTAGCACAGCAGTTTTCCATATGCAGGGGGCACGGAGGAGCATGCAGTCTGGACACAGGTTTACTGCCTCCGTTGCTCTAACCTTCCACAACAAATGTTATTTTGGCAGTGAAGCTGCATGAGTATTATGCAGTATTCTGGAATGTTGTAGTTTTCAGAGCACAAAATTGTGGTTCTAGTATTTTATCACAATGTGCTTGTTTTCTGGGTTACTTTTCAAAAGATGCTGAAATGCCAATTACTGTATTGCTCAGAGCCCCATCTGCAAGACTTCGGTCTGTGGTCCTGTGCAAGCAGCTGATAACATTAAGCACATTAAGAGTCTAGACATTACTAAAGCATGGGTCATCTTGCTCCCTGGCAGGTTAAAATAACAAGAGGGCAAGAATATAAAGTTGTTTCCTAGATTTTGGAAGTAGGATGTCATGTCCTGTTTAGTAAGCGGCTTTAAAATTATCCAATTTATGCTGTGTTATCTGTAGTTCTTCTGGGCTCCATTTGCGCTCTAGAAAACAAAACACATTCTTGGGTCAGTTTACCCAGGTTAGCAAGTTTTGATATTTTCCCGTTACAAACGAAATTAGAAATGTAAAAATCTTTCAGGCATAGAGTGGTACCTTGGGTTACATACGCTTCAGGTTACATACTCTTCAGGTTACAGACTCCGCCAACCCAGAAATAGTGCTTCAGGTTAAGAACTTTGCTTCAGGATGAGAACAGAAATTGCATGGTGATGGCTCGGCAGCAGCAGGAGGCCCCATTAGCTAAAGTGGTCTTCAGGTTAAGAACAGTTTCAGGTTAAGAACGGACCTCTGGAACGAATTAAGTTCTTAACCCGAGGTACCACTGTGTTTATTAAGTGGATCCAGGCACACTACTTTTCAGTCCCAATCATTCTGTGATGGTAGTTACAAAAAAACTGAAAAAATAACTGAGCATTACACTTGTAACCACCCTTTTGCCATGCCAAGGCTCCCTGGGCAACAGCACTGCAATCTCTTCATTTAATCCTCTCAGTGACCTGGTGAGGCCATCCTGTGAGGGTGACAGATGAGCAGAGATTTGAACCCAGTGTCCCAGGTCTAAGTCTGACACTCCATCCACTATGCCACCCTGGCTCATTTATGTTTTCCTCTTCTTCATCATCATTATGTTGCTGTTGCTGTTGTTGTTTCAGGTTGGAAATTAAATTTTAAAGGAAGGATCCTCACTCTGACAACTGGAATGGCAATGAAATCATAGGAAATGTATTAGTGGCTACACAAGAGAAGTGAAGGGGCAAATGGCCATTCTGGACTTTGGTCGCTCTTTCAGTGTAACAGAACCAGGCTGTCAAAAGAGCCATGGGATTTTTGCATTTGGCAGCTGATGGCAATAGGGCTCTGGAAGGAAGTTTCAGTTTTGATAGTTAAAAAACACTATACAAATGTTGAGGATGTCTACCGGACATGATCAAATTTAAAAGCTGTTCTCCTGTATGAAGAGCGTGCCCAGGTGTCTGTGGCTCAGGATGTGGCTTTCTTCAGGCATGGCTTGTCCAGATGCCGGGAAGCAAGTGCAATAGGCAAATGGAGCAATATTCCTAAATTTCCCTGTATTCACGCCCTAATGGGTGTTCTAGGCATGTGACATACTAGTGTTGTCTGTCTCTTCCCTTTTCATGTTAGGAGAGCTCAAATTTCTTCCCAATGTTTTCACAGATAGTATAATGCCTTTGTGTGAGTGCAGGGGGGGGGGGGGGCTTCAGGGTGTGCTAGATAAGCTCCGTATCATTTTGTCACATGCAGAATGATTATCTCGTGCTTAGGAAGCTGCTTTTGCTGCAGTGAGAGGGGAAAGGAGATGGGAGCTTCCGTGGCCAGGTCCTCAGTTTCTTCCCCCTCTAACCTGTAAAGCGAGAAATCATACATATGCTGTAAGGATATAGGTCTATACAAATAACCAGGGTGTTTCAGGGAAAGCCTGCAAAGGAATTTTTTACCACAAATAACGTTCGGATGATTTTGGCCCACAGGCCGGAGGTTACCCACTCCTGAATTGAAAGCCTCTAGGAAATCTCTGGACTCAGAGAGTGAAATACATGTATCTGCAACAATAAATAATGGCTTGTCCAGGCTTTGCATATGGGGGAGAGGGGTACAACAGTCATGACAGGAATACCTTGGCTTGAACTAAAATGGAAATGTTTTGTAATTTATTTCTTTACTTGCCGTGTTCTTACCCCGCCTTTTCTCCAAGGAGCTTAAGGCAGCCTGCATGTTCTTCGCCCTCTGTTCATTATCAGAATTACCCTGCGAAGTTGATGGGGCTGAGAGAGATCACCCAACAAGCTCTGCAGCCAAGCGGGGAGTTGACCCTTGGTCTGCGCCGTCCTAGCCCAACACTCTAACCACTTCACCACACTAGCTTTTGAATTCAGGCTGCTTTTATTTCCTTCACTTTCTGTACAGGTTCAATCATCTCCATCGAGAAGTAGTCCCCTGTCCTTACTTAGTGCTGAATTGCAATTGTCCCCACAGAGGGGAAATATTATGTACAAACACGTCCCGAAAATCCACTTATCCGAATACAAGGAATTTGTGCCCTATCTGTTAAGTTGTGGGCGAACATGTCAGACGACACAGCGATTCTTTAAACAGCTCTTCTTTATTCAGATGCCAGAACAGAATTAGGCTGAGGAGCTCAGTCAGCCTGCTTATATAGAGCTCCAGAACAATGCAACTGTTGCCATTTTCTAAAACTATCCAATCACTGAATGTCACTTTTCGATCCCTCATTTGCATACAAAACTATCCAATCACTGACCGTCACTTTCGATCCTTCATTTGCATAACTATCTACAGTATCCCCCTGCTGGCCCAGGGTGAGAACTTCAGTACATAACACTATCCTCACTACACACACCACAGAGACAGATATCTCAACAGTGGGCATTTTTTATTTCCTTGTTTGCCTTTTGCTTATTGGTTGAAGAAAGGAGGGAGGGAGGAGTGATCAGTCAAATCCGAGAACATTTCCCCCCTGTGTTTTCCTATTTATTCTTTTTCTGGCTTTTGGCAGTCAATATTCAGTGATTGGGAACATTAGAAATTTCTCCATAGGAATCAATGGACATCATTAACTCGTTATGTGAACGCTCACCTAACGAGGTACGGTACGTCCAGGGAATGCATTGGGTTCAGTAAACTGGACCTGCATGTATTTTAGTTTGACTATGAGTTGTTGACTTAGTTGTTGATGACAACATAGAAAACAGCTGCAGAGTGCAAAAGACACTGTATCCAAGACACCCACTCTTTCATACTACATTAGACTCATTTGAGGTTTTCCCCCTCAACTTTTTTTTATCCTGGGTTTTTTGTTTTGTTTATGTATTTCTGCACTTCTTAGGGTTCACCTGAGCATCCTGGTACCTCTCCCTTGCTTCTCAGTGACCCCATTTTGGCTACAATCCTGTTGGCACTCATCAGCTTAGTTTGCCATTAGAAGAAACATTACATGATGTAATCCGATGCACTGGGATCACTGCCTCTACTCTACAAATACCCAGCTAAGAAGCACACACACATTTCTGTGCACACCCACACCCATCTATATTATTGTATTATACTATATTGTACAATATCACATTAGTTGGGACTGTTTCTCAAAATTGACCTAAACAACATTTGTAAAGAAGGTGAGCCTATTTTAGTGCGCACTTTTATAAGAGAATCCACCGTGTGCTCTTGGCCTGCCAAAACCAAAACCAGTTGCATTCCAATCACAGGTCTAAGCATGGCCTCTCTGCACGAAGGTGAGGTGCTGTGAGGGAAGCAATGTGTTCGTGTCTCTGCCTTCAAGAGCTCTACTTTCATACTTTGTTTAAAAACGGTTCAGTTTAAAAAAAGAGAAAATGACTGTGTATACATATAAAAGTTGTCTTCTGAATAATTAACAGGATTTTTATTTAGTCTTAGTCTTTTATCAAGGTCATCTTTGGTTTTATTTGGAAGAAGGGATGGTTTATGCCTAGAAACATGTCTCTCCCCCCCCCGCAACCCCAGTTAATGCACATTTCATTTTGCAAGCTGTGTTAGGTACATAAAAACTTCACACATGAGCCAGACAATGAGAGATATTATAGAAGTGATTATTCGTAAATATTTAGTGACCTGTGGCTAAGAATCTTTTAATAGAAAGTGTCAATGTTTTCAGTTCCAAGAGGTTTACTGTTTAGTGGCTACATTTTATAAGGTACTATTTCATGGCTTGCAGTGTTTTACAGCAAATCTTTTTACTGTTTTTTTTCTGTAGGAAAAGTAATGGGAATTTCCTGAGTAAAATTCTTAAGGGTGGGATTGCTATACTGTTCCACCCCTGGAGACCTGGATTCTAGATATGCCACCCCAAGGCAGGTGGCAACACTGGATGGCACGGATTCCCAGCTTTAATATAAAAATGCAAGTCATGACTCTTCGTAGATCCCCAGATCTCAGGCAAAGTGTGTAGAAAGCACCCTGCACATTCATTTCATGAGAAATTTGTCTGCTCCCACTTTTTGGTGTTTTCAGCCAGTGAGTGTTGCCATAGCTGTTGTTGACATTTAGGGCAACAGTGATATCCACACATACACCCCCCAAGAAAGTCTGGAGTGGCACACATTGTCTGGAGAAGAACCGCCTTAGTTCATTTTGCAGCCTTTTTTTGTTTGTTTCCTTCTCCTTAGAGCAAGAGAGATGGCGGCTGCATGGAAAGCAGTTCACAAATCCAGTGTTAGCATAGCTATAGTTGAGCAGCAGCAAGTCAAGGGCAACTTTGTTGGGCTGACAGCAGACTTTGGGGGCTTATTCTCAGAGAAGCCTTACATTTCCTGCAATATATAATTGTCTACATTTTTATTCAACCTTTGAGGGTTACATGTAAAAGTATTTCAGAATACTTCTATAGGTTTTCTTCCCATAGAACAACTTTCAAAGGAATAATTTTGAGTGGGAAAGCAGAGGGTTGGGATTGCGTAACACACCACTTCTTTTGCATAATTAGCAAATAGCTTGCATAATATGCAGATCTGGCCCACTTGGTTCCTAGGAACTGGCTTGTGGTAAGCTTCCTTAAGGTACACAGTATAAACACTGGAAAAAATTCCCTATGCCTGGCATTTTCTTATAGTGGTTATTCTAAGGAGTCTAGTTGGTGCTGTGTGTCCAAGGCAGTGTTAGAAACTCAGATATATAAGATAGGCACCAAATGGATTGCCTAGTTGCCATTTTGGGTCAGATGGGTTGAAAGCCATTGTGCAGATAAATATAACAACTAGAATTCTACAGGATGTGTTGCTAGTGTGTGAAAACAGTCAGGATCCAAGGATCCCCAGGCGTGCTTCTCCAGATGGTCAAGACATCAGGTGGGATCCTGGCGCCCAGGCATCTTCACTTGGTTGCAAGTGGCTGATAGCCATGTGCAAAATGTGCCTGGCAGCTAGCGAATTTCAAACACTGGTCCAAGGTCATTTTCTGATGTTAATAAAAAAAAAATGCCTATGTGCTTATAGGGAAGAAAAAATGAGGGCTTGCTCCCAGTGTGTAAATGGGTTCCTGTTTTATTCTCACATGCACAGTCCACTCTCTCTCTCTCTCTCTCATACACACACATCTAGTTTAATTTGGCAATGAGAAAGAAGGACATTCGACTGTTGTCTGCTTGGTAGAGGAGACTAGGATTGAGGCAGAGATCAGGGCACACTGGCAATTGCCCTCCCTGTGCTATGTGGCTTTTACTGCTTCTCAACTGTAAGACAGGCACAAGGCATCTTCTTGGCCATGCTTCTTACTCCATCTCTGCCCAAGTTGCATCAGGACATGACGAGAAGATGAAAAGCTGAGGCTTTCACGGACAATGAGACATCTCAGTGGAAAATTCCTTCCTGACCCCTACAGCCAGAAGCCAGACTTGGTCCCCAGCAATTCCCATGCAGCAGATTTCCAAGAAGGGAGGGTTGATAGGCAATTATAAATTATATCCATATGATGCTGTGTCAAAAGGTGATTATACAGGGCAGGGACAGGGGTTTACTGTGCATCTGGATTTTAAAAGATAATGTTTTCTATATAATTTCTCCCTATTCTCTTAAGGTAACAATGACAGGCTATTACTAGATTTACAGCAACTTTGCTTGTTTCACAGTGATTTATTCCCCTGCCCCTCCTCAAACGATGCTTCAAGGCAAATGACATAGCTTTGAGGGACTCGCTCAGTAACCAAAGTGTAATTGATAGATGCAGTCATCTTCCAAACTTTGTCTTTGTTTTTGTAGCAAATTGATCAAAACTCAAGTGACTTTAAAGCATTTTTTTCAAAATCTTCTTTTCTTGTTCCAAAATTTCTGCCAAATTGCAGTTAAATGAAGAAGCATGTTTGAATTCTTAACTTTAAATATGTTTTTGTGATTTTAGGAAAAATGAGGTATTTATAATGGCTTGAACTAGACCTTCTCTGTTCTGTTATCTTTATAATGTTTGCCACAAAATACTTCCAGGCGACATCTTCCAGGCGTGTGTGTGTGTGCGCGCGCACACACACACACACTCTGAAGTATTCTGTTAGAAAGCTGAAGAAAGTATTGTAGAGTATTAATGTAAAAATAAGCTGTTTCTCTTGACAATTTTATCATGTAATATTTCAGTTATTTTCACTAGGAAATGGTTTTAATTACAGCAGTTAAAAATATATTAAGATCTTTTTAGCCCATACAAACCTCTGAGAATCACTTAATTTTATTACAGTGGAGAACTTTGTTGCAGAAGTTATTTAACTCCTTAAATACCTGAACTTAAATATTACAGTTCTCATGACCCATTCCTATTGATCAGCCATGATCAGCCCACAGCCGAGAGAGGCTTCAGGACTGCTTTTAGTTCAGCCAAGAGCAACCAGAGGTCTTTGAGGAGAAGCGTGTGAGTGTCTTTTGCCCTCTTTCTGCAGCTGCCAAAGGCATTGGTGAGGCAATGACACCTTACCAGCCCTTTGCTTCTGCAAAGCACATCAGTAGAGCAGCTGTGGCTTCTTTGACAAATTATGTCAAAGAGTAGGGCGTACTCCACCCATTAGTATACTGCAGGCTGCTGGTGTGGATTATGCTACTTATAAAATCTAAGATTACTATTCCCAGGGATTCAAAGAGTTCTTGTGGCTGGCTGCTGCTATTGAAGATGGGAAATAAATATTAGTAATTTTTGTTCTCTTTACAAGTCAACCTATTTTATAAACTCATGAGGATGGGCTGTCTATCCCTGCTAAAGACTCCAAGACTATTCAGTCAATCTGCACCAGCAAAGTGCTTGGTGAAAAGGGAGCTGGGCATGTTTAGCCTGGAGAAGAGGAGGTTAAGGGGTGATATGATAGCCATGTTCAAATATATAAAAGGATGTCACCTAGAGGAGGGAGAAAGGTTGTTTTCTGCTGCTCCAGAGAAGCGGACACGGAGCAATGGATCCAAACTACAAGAAAGAAGATTCCACCTAAACATTAGGAAGAACTTCCTGACAGTAAGAGCTGTTCGACAGTGGAATTTGCTGCCAAGGAGTGTGGTGGAGTCTCCTTCTTTGGAGGTCTTTAAGCAGAGGCTTGACAACCATATGTCAGGAGTGCTCTGATGGTGTTTCCTGCTTGGCAGGGGGTTGGACTCGATGGCCCTTGTGGTCTCTTCCAACTCTGTGATTCTATGATTCTAAGTCTTGGCATAAATTCAGCATAGGTCTCTGCAATACAGCTTCAAATTGGCCATAGACATCAAACTATCAAATCCAATATTTCCTATTGTGCAAAAGCAAGCATTATTATTATTATTATTATTATTATTATTATTATTATTTATATACCACCCTATACCCGGAGGTGTCAAGGCAGTTCACAGAATAAAAGCAAAATATAAAACCACAAAATACATAATCAAAATAAAAACAACAATCCAACAGTATGCTATATAGGCAAAACTTTACAGAGCTCTTTGTGGCAACATAATGTTATCAGTTCAGCTTATTCCAGATAACTTTTGCAGGTAAAGTTATGGAGGCTGAAATTCCTGTCACATAAAGGCAAAGGAGTAGCCTGAGCAATAACCAAATGCCAGGCAGAATATGTACTCTGAAATGTTGCCTATGTTAGCACACCTGTGGAAATTAAGGTGCTTCCTCTGCTTGTTCTCAGAATTGCTTGTTAAAATAAAAAATAAGGTCCCCATGTTAGAGGTAAGCAACATACGGTATATTGTCCCAGCTACTGTTAATCTTCCTTATGTTAACCCAGAAAGAGGCAAGACCTTTAACCAAGGCCGTAACCTCTTAATCCAGGTGTATCCACCCTGACCAACAGACAGGAAAATGGGATTGTTAATCTTAGTTTTCATTTCAATCATTAAGTCCCCATCCTGGGGCATAAAAACAGCTGCTTTCTTGCTTTAGCATCTACAAATACTTTTGGATCCCAAAGAGACATCATTTTCCAGCACAGGAACTTTTATATAACCTTGTGTTCTTCCCAACCCTCTAGCACTTTCCGTTGCCCTCACCTCCATCATGTCAAGAAATCTCCACACAGAAATAAAGACAGGTGCTATAATGCACACACACACACGAAAGCCCCATAGCTGTCAACTTTTCCCTTTTCTTGCGAGGAATCCTAATCGGAATAAGGGAATTTCCCTTAAAAAAAGGGAAACATTGACAGCTATGGAAAGTCCACCAGCTGGCCAACCGCTCCCTCCTATGTTTTGCTTCCTCTCCCTCCTTTACTCTCAGCCCATCCTCTTTAAGACTTCTTCTTGGCCAAAACCTTTTCCAAATCCCAACAGAGTCCACCTCCTTCCACTGACAACCTCTCCTGCTTTGACCAGTAGGCTCTAATCAGCAACTTCCATTTCTGTTCTGATATCACCTCCACTTCTTCAGACAAAATCTCCCCCCTTTCTTGACCAGCTTCACTACATTCTCAGAGTTCTGTGTGTTTTCATTCATGCTTTTAGAATGAGTAGCTTGAGTGGTTAGGCTAGTTTTAAGTAGTGAAACCTGCTGTTGGTATGCTTTGAAAATCTGTGTCCGTTGACTGTTTAACATCTTTTTTAATGAATATGCTAATTCCAACTTACTGTAACAAATTGCTTGAATGCCCCTTGGTGGTATTCTCAGATTCTCTGGTCTGAAAGTCAAAAGTCACAAAAAGGAGTGACTGGGTTGCCTGTAAGAACAGCAGGCTTGTGTGCAATCTGCACACATCCTAACAGCCTTGTGAGATAAATCAGCTGAGCGGACACCACATGGCGTGACACTTGGCGCAGCTGACCACACTTGCAAGAATAATAAAGATCCGCTGAGCCATCCGAGGGCCAAGGGCCAAGCAAACTGAAGCAGTTGTGGCTTTAGGAGCGCACTTGGCAGTGGCAAGGCAGCCTGGAGAGAAGAGGAGGCGCCCGGCCCTCAAAACGAGACCTCCAGCTAGTTTTGTGTATATGAGAGAGAGTTAAGCAAAACAACAAAACTTAATTATGTGAGTGCCTTAGTGTGTGGCCTTCAGTATGTGTGGAAAGCTTCCTGAACATTTTATCTTCCGAATGATAGCGCCTAAATGAAAGACATTTTACATCATTTACTTCCAGAAGTGTTCATATCTTCCTGTGTTTTCTACTGAACATTTACATGGCTGGAAACTGGGGTTTGTTCTTTAGTATCCAAGTAAGGATGTGGTCTTCGAAAACAACATTTAACTCAAGCTCCTCTGTGTCTTTTGAAAGTTCTATTGCTTTAAAATATTGGTTAATTTATTGTCAGAAATTTGAACAGAATGTTTGAAAGTGGTGCCTAAATAGCTAAAGACTTGCATTTTGTAGCATTTATGTTTCTATTAAAGTACTCTTGCAGTTTTAATTTATATTGAAAAAATAGCTTCGGATTTCCACATTTAGTTAACACTTACCATGTATACACTGGGATTACGTTTTGACTTCCTCTTTTCTTTATCTCTTTTTCATCCTATTCCCTTGAGAGAAACATTTGAACATTCGTTTTTTCTGGGCTTGCTAAATTCCTTTATCACTGAATGGTATTGTTGAGACTGAGTCAAACGTATTCCTTATTTTACAGAAATGATTGATCACAATCCAGCTTGCATACTCTAGAAAGTCTATTGTCTCGTTTCTTTCTTGATCCAGACTGAAGCTGTCGGTGCCAAATGGAACGTATTAGATCCCACAACTGGATTGAATTATGTTATATGTTTTTTGTCAGTCAGTGGATTTATACAGTTAATTTACACTGAAAGTGCTTAAATTGAAATGCAACAATTTTTAGGGGTGACTGAGGTACTGCCTGCTCCTGTTTTAGGTTGGTATAAATCAAACAAAGCAAGTATGTTACTGCTTATGTACAGAACACCATTCAGTGTGATGGGGCGGCTAGTATAAAGTTGTCTGCAGGCAAATGTAGAGAAGTGGTCTAAGCAGAGAATGGCTTGGTTTTGTCCGTATCAGAATGAAACAAGTACCCAGAATGGAGGCCTGCTAGAAGCTTCTACTGACGGAGCTCGACTCAGAAGGAGAACCTGCAGCAGAACTGCTCCAGATTCCAGTAGGCTAGAACTGCTGGGAATACATGGAGTAGATTTCTCAACCTAACAACAACAACTGAATAGCTTTCTAGCGTTTTATCATTTCTCTGAACTAATTAGTACTTGTTTTAATGATACTTTCAGTTACAGTCTTTTCAGTTCATTGCAGCCAGGCAGCTAAACCAAGGTTTGGCTTAGCATGTTGTCTGAACCTGGGATCGTGGTTAACATCTTGCCTGCTTAACCATGAACTATAGCCAAGGTTTTTCCTATGGTTAGCCACACTGAACGAAAAAGCCTAGGAGGGGTTGTGCAGCTGAGATAAGCTCCTTGGGAGCCAGCACTTTTGCATGCTCCTGCGAAGTCAAGTTTTGACTTGCATGTGAACAAGGCAATTGCAGAAACTAACCACAAAGCACAAAACTGAGATGTGCCTTTTGACAATTCTGTGCATATTTTCACCATACATCACTAGTCTGTTTCAAGCATCCTATGGTAGACAATGTGAGATTACTACTTCTGTTTTATAGGAGCAAGTGTGGCTGAAGAGTAACTACATCAGATATGATGGTGATGATGATGATCATTCATTCATTCATTCATTCATTTATATACCACCAAAGATTGCAGCATGCAAGCAAATAACTTACACTGGGTGCAATGAAGAGGTAGAAAACCGGGGGGGGGGGGTGTTAGGGCCTTCTCAGAGTAGACCCAGTGAAAATGATGGATCTAAGTTAGCAAAAGCCATTAATTTCAGTGAGTCTACTCTGAATTGGACTGGCATTGGCTACATCCCCGAATGTGCAAGGTAATTAATCAAGTTTGATTTAGGAACTTCCGGGTTGGCGCCTCCGGCAATGGCGGAGCTCCTCCGATCGGGAGGAACTTGCTCCGTGAAAAGCAGGGTCTGACCGCCACGGTGAAGGCGGAGATCCATAGAAATCACAGGCGGGAGAAGCCTGTGAACTTGGGATTCGGCTGGCACCCTTTGCGCCTCCCCTACTCGGGGGAAACCCTGTTTTGGGGATCCGGAGCGACGTGGGGTGAGCGGCGCGGTGCTTTGAATCGACCGCTTCTTTCACGGAGTGAAGCCGCATTGCTGTTGCCGGAGAGCGCTGACTTTTTCCTGTGGACAATTGGATTTTAAACGACTACCCGTGAGTAGAACGGAAAATTGGATCTTGAAACACTTTAATTTGGTGCCGAAGCGGGAAGGCTCTAAACAGGAAGTCCGCCTCCCGTTTTTGTAAATAGGTTGAAGCAAAGACGTTACAAGCTAAAGTCTTTGAAAGCTTTTGATAAAGGATTAAATTCCCACCGGACAAAAATATATAACCCCTCTTGGAAGCAGGAGAGAGGGGGGAAGTTTTGGATCTAGTGTGCCTGCAGAAGAGAGTGAAAATCAAACTGCCACTGCTCTGAACCTGGAAAAGGGCTACCAGATGACGTTCGGGGAAGTTTATTGACAGAACGGATTTGACAGCTAGCTAAAATAAGAAAGGCACTGTTTCCATTGTCCTCTTCTGCGTTTAAAAATGGAGGGAAAAGTAACCGAAAATTGAAACTATTGTTATTTGATCGAGTCGTGCTTGAAAGAATTGATACAAACGGAGACTGTTTCCCTCTAGAGGGAGTATGTGAAACTGTTACATGAGTGCAACAGGGAGATCTCCAGCTGCAAGATAAAGATTCTGAAAACTAGAGTCTGACCTTGGACCATTCAAAATGTTGATAGGAGAAGCTATTGTGACTGTATTATACAAGATAAACTACTCGCTGGAACAGCTCCATAAAAAGACAGATGACACGATCTCTAAAATTGACAACTTGGAATGGAACATGACTAATTTGAGTCAAAAAGTGAGTGCTAATACAGAAACAATTCAGGAGTTGGTACAGGAACATATCTTGGTTGGACAAATGGTGGAGGAAAAGGAGAAAGCTGATGATGTGAAAATGGTGGAGGAAAAGGAGAAAGCTGATGATGTGAAACCAAAAGTAGTACAAGCGGGATCCTTAATTTCTCAGAAGCAAATTGAGGATTATAAATTGAGGTCTTTCATGACTGAATCTAGCAAAAGTCAAATTTTGAGGTTAGGATCCCGGCTTGGATTGAAGAAGGAAAGTTGGAAAGAACCCTCTATCCAGGGATTGACTGACTTTTGGGACATGGACTTGGGTTTGGAGGAGCCTGAAGTTTTGGGGGTCGCTAGAATTGGAGGAATCCTGAATTACGTTCTGAAACACTCTATGGACTTTATTTTTAACTTTGGAAATTTGGCTGAACTGTCCAGAAGGAACAAAAGTATTGCTAGGCTGGAGTTTTCCCGAGATTGGCTCCTGAGCATCAAAGAATATGAAGAAAACCTGCAGAAGGGACTTGGAAGAGATTTAAGAGCCTCGGATATAAGATTACCAGGTTGATGGACTATATGGAACTGACGGAAAGGACTGGCAGAATCCGAAGCCAGGGAGAAGAGATAGTGGAAGATTACTAGAAAATTTAAAGCGTTTATTTAGAAATATTGTTAAAGTAATTGTTAAAGTTAGAAAAATGGTGGAATGATATTTTATGGATTTAGCAGAAATGCTATAAGAAGTTGGGTGTATATAACTAATTTATCTTTAATGGGAAATAAGGTTAAAGAATATGTTATTTATAATATGACAGAAAATAGAGAAAGATGGAAAGGATTTGCTGAAACAAGTACTAGAAGTGGGACACAAAAAGGGAGGTGTGAGGAAGTCGAGGAAACAAGGGAATGAAGGACAGAGTATGGAAAAGGAGAGATGTTTTTAAATTGTTTTTGTTTTGCTTTGTTTATGTGTTTAATTTAATGGGTTTAGGGTGGGTTTGTATTGTTTTTCTTTTTCTTTTTTATTGTTTTTTTTCTTTCTTTTTTGGCTTTTCTCTCTTCTACTTTTTTGTAACTTTTAAAAGTAATAAATATTATTTAAAAAAAATAGATTTAATGGATACATTACTAGTTCATATAGTGACTTGAAGAGAAATAGTTTTTCCATGTTAATTGTGCTTTATGTTTCAGTGTTGAAAAATTGACATGTTAAAACAAGTGTGTTAAATGCAGAGAAGACTTCTTATAACAACTTTTATCCAGTTGAGCTTATAGTTGTGTGTAATAAACCTGAATTCCTACCCCTCCCCTGCAAGCAAGCCTGTTATTTCATCATAAAGTTGTTACCTTTGGTTACAGGAAAACTACTTAAACTACCTAATAGTAGGTTTATTTACCCAAAGAGTGGTGGTGGAGGAGATGGAGACAACACAGACTTTCTGAGAACTGAGATAGAAATTAAATTTTAGGGGAAAATTGCCTAAATACATCCTTGAGCTGCAGTGTGACACTGAGTTTATCTCTCATATGAGGAGAAAATAGTAAAGACATGTGAAGGTTCGTAGAAAAAGTTTAAATAAAACATGACTGAAGAAAGTAAACAGAAAAGAGGTGTGAAATTATCACAGCAAAAGAAACTAATTATCCAAGTTGAATAATTCAAGACAGAGGAAGAAGAATTGATAGAAGAGGCAGCGAAGACTAGTAGGAGTGGTCAGTCTGAGTGAACAAATTAGTGTGAGTAGCTTTGAAAGAGAGGCTGGTACAAATTTCCTAGATAATTAATGATAAAAAACAGATTTCACTAAATTAAATACAAATACTATGGGCTAGAGGAATAGATAAAAAGGGATTACCTAGTAGAAGCAAACTTAATTGTGCAGGGGCAGGGAGAGAAAGAGAGAAGGTCCGTTTTATCCAAATTCATATTCAAGAGATGAGAAGGTGACCAGGAGGAATGAGGAGGGAGCATATCAGAAATCTTAAGAAGGAGTAATTTCAAGGAAAGAGCAATAATAATCAGCTTCGTCATGTACTGAAGATTTTTTTAAAAAACAAACAAGAGCTGAGAGAGACGATGTATAAAGTCCCTGGGCAGAACCACAGAAAACATAATCAGAAAAGTGTTATTTATAGCATTATAGTCTTGTGCCATCCTGAATACTATAATGCTATTATTATTATTATTATTATTATTATTATTATTATTATTATTATTATTATTATTGGCTGAGGTACCTAATAATGATGTGATCTCTTGAGATCAAGGGCTTCATTGGGAGAATGGGTTCCAGTTGCCAATGCCTAATATAAAGTTATGTTTTTGCTTTTTGTCTTTCGCTTTTTTCTTTTTTGTTTCACAGCAATATTTTCTCTCTCGCTCTCTCCACACACAGAGAGAGTGCTTTTTTCTGGGGGGGACACAGGGGTACTCATACCCCTAAACATTTTGTGAATCTAAGTTTGGCCTCATTGAGGGGCAGTATTTCCATATGAGTAGGAAAATGAGAGTACCCCTAAGCATTTTTTTAAGAAAAAAAAGCATTGTTCATATTCATATATTTACCAAATGTGTCAATAACTTTTTGTTGACACACTTGGTAAAACATTTTATTTTGTCATATTTGCTGTATTTCATTTGGATTGGTACTTTTATGTGACAGATCAAAAGAAGGTATTAAAAGGTAACATATTTTATATTACAGAGGCATAGGAAGTTCTTTCTTTCCATTTACAATAATTACATCTGGAAGCATTTTTAAAACCAAAAGACAGTAACACAAACATTATGATTAAAAATAAGAAAACTGAAATGCTTTTAGATCCATTTGTATACAGAACAGAAAAGCAAGAACTCCACAAACTACCTTGATGAGAGTGTGGAAGTAGCTAACAATGGAGTGAGGTTGTTTATTCCATTTTAACTCCTAAAACGGAGTTCCCTAATGGGGACTCTGTCCTGAAATGCTCTTTTCTCGGATGTTTGTTGCTGGCAGTGAGGCTCAGCTGGAATAACTGGTATTCTCCAATCAGGGTTTATCTGTGTTAACACACTTTCCCTTGAGGGAGCTTCTGAGAATGTCTTGCTGTCAGTTCAATCTTCTTAGGACAGATCTTATTCCATTTTATATTGCCAACATTTTAAAGCAATGTTGTGACTTTGTTCTGTCCAGTAGTACTACTGCATTCCCTCCAACCCTTCTCCCATGAAAATAGGGACGCCCTAAGAAAAAGGAGAACATTCCAGGGTCAAATCAGAAACCGGGATGGCTTCTGTAAATCTGGGACTTTCCCTGGAAAATAGGGACACTTGGAGGATCTGCTACTGATTAGTACTACTGGTCAGACCATTAGAAGCAGATTGGGCGATTAGGCCGTTCATCTTTTCAAAATAGGAAAAGAACAGTTTCAGCTGTGGAGTGTTAGACGAGTCAGTTAGTTTATTAAACTGCGTCTTCTTCTTCTGAACGCATATTTATATGTTGGGACCTTGATGGAGTTGTGTGCCTGGGCCGCCTTGTGGGTGGCTAGGACTACACTTGAAGATTTTCACTGTGGGGGGGGGGGGACACAGCATTGATGTGGAAGACGCCAGTGGAAGGACCTCTGATTAAATTTAATGAACCCCCCACTTTCCAGTTCCTGTGCAACCCCCATCCACATCCTGTCCCCCATCTAAAGCCACTTCCCTCCCCCATTCCAGCAGCTTCCAACTCCATGTGCTGCTATTGGCTTGCTAATCAAGACACCTCTTGTCCACTACGCCCTCCCCCGGTGGTGGCCACTCCCCACAGAACCTCATTCCACAATTTTCTCCTTGACAAAAATGTTACAGCTTTGGTGTTCTGCTCCAGTCCAGTCCCTCCTCTTTCCTATATATCTGATGGGACTCCAACTCCCATCAGCTCCAGCCAGCATGGCCATTGGTCAGGAATGAAGGGAATTGAAGTCCTGCAATATCTGTAGGGTGCCACATTGACTACCCCTGCCCTACAGGAAATGATGAGGCATGCAGAATCAGCCTTTACTTTGTCAGCAATTCTGCCTTACATAAGGACATTAGTTGTTATTTTTCATTTAATTCAGTTATGAAAGATAGCTCAGTATGTGGAAAGTGGGTTGTTGTTTTTAATGTTTCTTCATTAATACTTATTTTGTTTATGTGGCTCCTGAAAGATTTCTCTCAAGGGATTGCAGTAATTAACATAAAAAGGTTCCATAGGCCAGATCTATAGGAATTCTTTCCCCAGGCTCCTCTCTGAGTTGGTGCCAGTTTTGAGCGTCCCTGTCTTGTGTTGGGACACTTTGAGATTCTGCTGGTGAATCACCCACCTTACTTCCCAGCAGTCTCCTGCCCTGGGCAGATCTAAGTTATCTCAGATTTTATGCTGAGGACCTGTAAGACAAGTTGTTCTCCTGGAAGTCCTCAACACCTGTGCCACGTTTACCTTTTCTGGGGTAACTCAGGCCTTGATGGCCCTAAAGTTGTCCCATTAGCAGAATGCATGTAATAGGACACACTCTTGGTTTTCTCAGCAGAATGGAAGGTGGCTGGGTGATTTCATGGTTTGTCATGATCCATTTCCTGTTGACAAATGGCAGCCCTTCCTCTCTGAAGGATTAGGGTGCCTGTTAGAATAGTTTCCCCTAGTGGCTGATGACGTCCAGTGAAAATCCCCATGAGCCCCAGGGAGCTTGTGGTTGCCATGGCCCCGGAGTAGAGAGATTACTCGGGTGGTTGACATAGAAGCTCCTCAGTGCCCTTTCCCACAGAGTAGAATCTGCTGCGCTCCTTGGTATAGATCTGAGTTAAGGGCAATGAAGCTCTCTGAAAGTCTGAACAAGCACAGATGAGTTTGTTATTGACCGTGATGGCAGAAAGCAAACAGTTTTCTGCCACCATTTTGTACTCGCAGCAGAGCTTTTCAAAGTGGTTTGCAGCCTTTTTATCTTCTCAGGCCAAACCGTCTTAATTTGATGCACCTTCTACCTCGACTCCAAGTCATTTTTTCTGCTTTTTTGGTTGTGTATTTTGATTATGTAACCCTGCCTGAGAACCTGTTGAAGAGTAGAGTGGGAGATAAATGCCCAAACCCAGTCTATGACTATGAAAAAATGGCCCGACTTGTACTTGGGAGTTCATTTGTGCAATAAGGTCACATTAAGCTCTCCTGTTAGTTGTGATATTTAATTTGTAATGTGATATAATCTTACAGTCCACTTGTATTGTGTGCCTTACCTCCTCTTTGCTACTCTTTTAGAGCACGGTGATTTAATACCTTTTAAAAAACTTTTTGGTAACACTTAAGTAACTTTCAAAATAATTGCCTTTCAGGTTTTCCTTAGGAGATGCTCGCAGGCCTCTCCACGAGTCGGCAGTATTGGTGGAAGACATTGTCCACACTCAGCTGATTAATTTGGTAAGAAGATTGTTCTTTTTGTTTGTTTTTTTTAAAAAAATAAATTTGATTTTACTAGTTTCATAAAATGTATATACCTCTCGATTGTAGAAAACCTCGAAGCTGATTACAAAAAGAATGAAACAATATTATTAATAACAGCAATTAATACATTAAAACAATTTAGAAACAGCAATAAACTAAAAACACATTAGCATTCTAAATATCTGAGTAGGCTTTGCTAAACAGACTCTGAAAAGAGCGCAGGAGCGCACCTGCCTGAGGCAGGGAGTTCCAAAGTGTAGGTTCCACCACACTAAAAGATGGATTTCTCACAAATGCAGAAGTGTTATAAGCGCATGAAACACTGCCAGTTGTCTATCTATTTCATTCAAATACCAACAGGAGTCAAACCGAGGAAGACATAATGAGAATTAGCCAGGACTTTGCTTAGAGGGCGCAAGCTTTTGTTGGAGGTGGGCAGAACCTCAATTAGTTAAGTATTTTCATTGATTTTTATTGTTGGGGGGGGGGCAGCTGCCCCCTTGGCTATGCCCATGCTGTTACAGACAGGTCAAAGTGGGAGAAACTCCAGTTGCTACATTCAAAAGATGCAAAACTCAGGCCGGCTCTCTCTCTGTGCCTCCTGCACGCAAACCCCATTCAACTCTCACATGCGCAGTCACATATGTTCTCTGAGAAATTAACATTAACAACACTGGCCTTCGGGAAGTGAGAATACACATGTACCCTTCTGAAAATGCAGGTCAGCGGAAGATAGTTCATCAAAGACATCAGACTAAGAAGCATTTCTTTTCAGTTCCTGCTTTAGGAGTATCTAATAAGTTCGTCTTACTTTTTGTTGCTGTTCAGTCGTTTAGTCGTGTCCGACTCTTCGTGACCCCCTGGACCAGAGCACGCCAGGCACTCCTGTCTTCCACTGCCTCCCGCAGTTTGGTCAAACTCATGCTGGTAGCTTGTCCTCTGCCATCCCCTTCTCCTTGTGCCCTCAATCTTTCCCAGCATCAGGGTCTTTTCCAGGGAGCCTTCTCTTCTCATGAGGTGGCCAAAGTCTTGGAGCCTCAGCTTCACGATCTGTCCTTCCAGTGAGCACTCAGGGCTGATTTCCTTCAGAATGGAGAGGTTTGATCTTCCTGCAGTCCATGGGACTCTCAAGAGTCTCCTCCAGCACCAGAATTCAAAAGCATCAATTCTTCGGCGATCAGCCTTCTTTATGGTCCAGCTCTCACTTCCATACATCACTACTTCTTACTTTAAGCAACACTTAATAGTTCCACATGCGTCTCAAAACCTCTTGCAAATAATAAGAAATGGCCTCCAAGAAGCCTCAAAATTCTCAAGAGTAGCTTTACCTCTTTGTTACTTTTAATGATGTGTTAATTTTTATGATACTGCTATAAATAATAGCGTTTCCCACCATACCTCTAAAGTCACATTCTGGGTAATCCTTCTAGTTCTGGTTAATAACCAAATGTGCAGCAACCAACATGAAATGTCGATTTTCCAGATATTTTCTCTGGAAAGTTCCCAGGGTTAGCCATGTTGGCACCTGCTATACTGGGTTTTTTGTTTGGAGACATTTCCTGCTCTTTGCAATTCAGTCTGGGACTTAAGGGGTGGCTCCCCAACAGAGGAGTGAAGTCTAGAGGCTGCGCTGCCTCCTACTGGTGGTCAGAGGGAAATCCAACTTACAGTTAGGGAAAAAATACCATTTTTGTCTGATTCAGCTTTAGAGGATATCTTTTAATACTTTAAAATATGAGTGGCTTTTCTGTTCTTGTTAAATATCTATTAGGCTTTTATTTTTCATCTAGATCTTTTTAGAAAAGGAGCTCAATGTGTTAAATTCATCACCAAAATTTAACTAGCATTAAGCAAAACATGAGTAATCCTGCTCAACTGTTGTAAGAAAGTTATTTGCAGCTGTCAGTTCTTGCCAACCCAGGACCAGGAAAAGTCCTTGTTTTATGAGATTGTTTGAAGAAGTAATAAAGCTTCCTGTGCAGGACATTAATTAAAGGGGTTATCAAAATAGGACAAACTAATATAATTTGTGATTGTATAAAATAAAGGAAGTAGAGATCCCATAGGGATCTAATGAATCACAGGATGGAAACAATCTTCTGGCTAACTAAACATTCAGGCTTAGTACAAAGTCGTAGAGTGTATATACAACTCAGCAAACCGGAAAATATGGTGTGTTTACATGAATGGATGAAGGAGGTCACAAAAACCATCTGGGCAAAACCCTTGGAGTATTCATTCTGCTCCTACCGTACAGTTTTAACAATATAACTGCAGTGATGAAGACCTAGGCTGCACCTGTCATGGGGCAGAATCAACCCAGCAGGTTTGGAAACCTTACAAAAATAAATATTTTCATTTGTCAAGAGGTTGTAGCATTCAGGGTTATATTTTCACTTGGATTGTGCTATAAGTTGTATTTATCAGTTTTTAATTCAAAATAAATGAAATAATTGATGATTTCATACCTAAAGGTCAAAATTAAGTCATTGTGTTGTTTATATTTGTACTATGGCTAAACTGTGTAAAGCACATATTGTTTTTTTAGGGGGCTTTAAATCTCTAGATGGCATCAAAATGACTAATAGGTTCTCAGCCAAAGTTGCTAATTGTTTGGATAATGCTTATTACCTATTGCAACAGTCCACTTCAGGATAGGTTAAACTTATTTTCTATGATATAATGGAAGTGTAATCTAGCTTTTCTTTCCCAGTCCCAAATATAAAAAACAGAAGATCTCTTAGGGAGGGAGGGAGAGGTAGTCTTCTATTCCTAAACCCGTAAGAGCTGCACATTACAGTGGTGCCTCGCAAGACGAAAAGAATTCGTTCCGCGAGTCTTTTCGTCTTGCGATGTTTCTCGTCTTGCGAAGCACGGTCCGTCGCAACTGCACCTCTTCAAGCGGCTTAAAAAAAAAAGCGCAACACGTTTTTGTCTTGCGAAGCAAGCCCATAGTGGAATTCGTCTAGCGAAGCAACGCAAAACCGGAAAACCTTTTCGTCTTGCGGGGCACCACTGTATAAGAAATGTGGGGTTGCTGTTGACAGTGTCAGCCCTATCCCAAGTTATCCCCCTCCCTTCTTGGTCCAGTTCCTTGCCTCATTACTCTGCTGTTTCCCTGCCTGTGCCAGCTGCAGCCAAGAGGGTGTAGCAGGGAAGCGCACATGGGCTTTCATTAGGACATGGCAGAAGTTGTGCTACAGATGCAGAAGGGGCAACTCTGCCCAGTGCTACCATTTTTGGACGTACCCTCATCTTCCATCTGGTGTGTAAAGGTAAAGGGACCCCTGACCATTAGATCCAGTCGTGGCCGACTCTGGGGTTGCGGTGCTCATCTCGCTTTATTGGCCGAGGGAGCTGGCTTGCAGCTTCCAGGTCATGTGGCCAGCATGACTAAGCCGCTTCTGGCAAACCAGAGCAGCGCACGGAAATGCCGTTTACCTACCTGCCGGAGCGGTACCTATTGATCTACTTGCACTTTGACATGCTTTCGAACTGCTAGGTTGGCAGGAGCAGGGACCGAGCAACAGGAGCTCACCCTGTCACAGGGATTCGAACTGCTGACCTTCTGATCAGCAAGTTCTAGGCTCTGTGGTTTAACCCACAGCACCACCCGCGTCCTACTTGTGCCCAAATGGAGATCTTGCACTCACTATAGCTAATGTCATTTCAAGACTGGTAGTTTTTCAGATGGACAGTTTGGCAAAGTTAGGTTCACCGGACCAAACTTGGACCCAGGTCAGCAGGGGTGATAGGGTAGCATATTCCACATTACCAGCTAGAGTACTGAGACAACTGTGTCACTGTTCTCCCTCAACGTAGTTTCCCCCTCAGTTCCTGTTTAGTGCTATAATGGTAGGATCCGCTGCCATCTGCATGCAACCTTGACAAGTATTGATGGATTAAATTAATACTTGGATGTATTTTTAGCAACCACTTCAGCGGCATTTAATGGAGAGAAATCATTGTAGCTTCTAATACTCAACTTATCTGATTTCAAGTGAACCTGATGGTTTGGGAATCAGTTTTTCTAAGGAAGATTGGCTTGTTAACAGTATTATGCAGTTACAAGCAAATGTGGTCACAGCTGGTTCTGGTTTTTTAGCTTATCCACCTGATTGGAAACAACAGGTTTTTGGTATTTTTCCATTTCTTACACTGACACCTAGTGTTCACTATTTCTGAGTTTCTTGCTAATGAGTTGCTGGCATGGTTAAGGTAATAGCGTACTCAAAACAATGCTCCCTCTCACCCTTTAAAAGTGCACCATAATTACATTGCTTACTGATTTGCTCACCTACACTGAAAGAAAAACTCCATTATTTCTCAAAAAAATAATGTTCATGAGTGTAAAAAAAATTAAGTCCTATGTATTGCTGGTACAGATTCATCTGAATTTCCTCAAAAGGGAAAAAAATAAAAATGGTGCATAAGGAAGCCGAGTTCCATAATGGGGTGTTGAAGGTGTGGGGAGAGAAGCAGTTATACTATTACTATTATGGGCCACTTAAGAGCGATACTTTTATTTTGTCCCCAAGGTTGAATATCTGCCTCTGATAACACTGAGTAAATAAAAGTCTGTATTATATGTAGTAATATTTGGCTGTGCCTGCGGAAAGGAATCCACTGGTGTTGGGCAAGGCTGCTGACGACCCTGGCAGGCCCTGGAGTGGGAAATCCCGTGGGAAAGCCGTGCAGGGGAACCCAGGGGCGGCACATGCAGGCAACGTGCCCGAGTCCCCCTGGTGGATGACTCCCTGGGAGGCAGGCGCGGGTGCCTCCTTCTGAGTAATGGTAGGGCACCCAGTGCTAGTTAAAAGGGAATTAAAGTCCAATGCGGATCCCTCCTCCACATGTGAGACATATCATTTCCATTATTAGCTTTCTCCTTGCATCAGTCCATTAGGCAGTAAATGAACACAGCTTTCTCTCGCCTCTCTTTCCTGCTCTCTTCTGCGTTCTGCCTGCTGTGGAGCCGAGCTTGCTAGCTTCTCCCTCTCCGGTTGTTGGGCCTCTGCCTGGCCAAGGGTCAGGGACACGCTGGCCATCCCTGCTGCAGAGCAACAGCACAACGAAGCGTAATGTAGAAATCAAACCTATTTAGATTGCTCCAAAACATTCCGCTTGATGTTATGAAATGTCTTATGGTTACTTTGGGCCCTTTTATTATAATTATATTTATAATTATTCAGAGCTCTAACTTTAAAAGGAGATTTGTGAAACTGCAGTAGTACCAGAATATTTTACTCCTGGGCTTGATAAAACACTGAACCAAAAATTGCTTTAAAATAACTGCCTGGCGCAGCAATTTCAGCAGGCTCTTGCACCTGGAGCATGAAGGGGAAGGGGGGAAACCGCATCAGCAAAACGAACTTTCATTCATTTGTTGCATGTCAAGTTAAATATGATGCCTTTCTTCTGTTGTGTGAAGGTTTCTAACTGGAAAAGACAACTAGGCTAAACTTAGCAGCCAATCAATTTGTAAATTCTAAGAATGCAATAAAATTTGATACTGAAAAGGGTTCTCTCTTAAGAGACTAAGGAGATTAACAAAGTTATTTGAAATATTATCCCTCTTTCTTCTTTCAGTAGGACAATTACTTGACAATTCAGCCAAATCAGCTGAGGAAATTAAAAGGGACACAATTAAACTAGCATATATTTGGGAGCAGAATATATCCTGGAAGGGCCTCTATTTATTAACCTTGATATTCTTATTCCTTTCAGTATTTAAAAAATAAATAAATTATACATTCAGTCAATGCTCTCACAGATTTAGTATAAAATAGCTTAGCATGGTTCATTGCTAGAGTGAAACATCTTCCTTCTTTCCTCTCTTTGTTGTACCACTACTACTAGAATGCTAACACAAGCAAAATATTTTTATCCAACTTTTCTGAGCCAGGGAAATACTCAGAGCAGCCAATAAAATGAAAATTCACATTGTAATAATTACATCTACGAATTGTAAACATGGACAGCTAAAAATAAAATCAGTCATAATTTAACACTCTTAGTCCTGTTGGATATAAACAACTTTATTCAGTAAGCACAGGGCAGATAGGGAAAAGGCACTTTGCAGTTTCCCATCAAGTTCTGCCCCTTCCTATTGTTCTCCCTTTTCGTTCCTTTCCCTGCACAATGCAGCCATAAAGCAAGCTTCCACCATGAAGGCTCAGAATCCAAAGCCCTCCTTGTTGATTAATAAGAAACTGTAAATAAAAAAACCTTTCCCCCCCTTTTCCGATGGGAGCTCTGTATTTTTTTTATTTACTTACCTTTCGGAGCAATGCTAGTGACATGTGAATGAGGCATAACAGGCTTGGGGGTTGGGACTAGCTAGATCAAGCTGCCAAGCTTTTAACTCTTCAATATAAACCTACCAATTTTATTTTTAAAAAACTTGAGAAATATAGCACAATAACCCCCAGTTCCCCCTGAAAGAGTTGTGTGTTTATAGCTCACTAGAAAGTGAGCAGAGATGGAGCCAAGTGGGCCTTCCTTGAGAGCGAGTTCCATAAACTTGGTGGTGCCACAAGAGGAAACTGTGTGTCCCTCGTGCTTAGTTACTGCATGTGCAGCAAAGGAACCCATAGAAATTGTAATAATAATAATTATATATCTGGGCGGCTTCCAAAAAAATATTAAAATACTGTAATACATCAAACATTAAAAGCTTCCCTAAACAGGGCTGCCTTCAGATGTCTTCTAAAAGTCTGGTAGTTGTTGTTCTCTTTGACATCTGCTGGGAGGGTGTTCCACAGGGCGGGCGCCACCACCAAGAAGGCCCTCTGCCTGGTTCCCTGTAACTTGGCTTCTCCCAGCGAGGGAACTGCCAGAAGGCCCTTGGAGCTGGACCTCAGTGTCTGGGCAGAACGATGGGGGTGGTGACGTTCCTTCAGATATACAGGACCAAGGCCGTTTAGGGCTTTCAAGGTCAGCACCAGCACTTTGAATTGTTCTCGGAAACGTACTGGGAGCCAATGTAGGTCTTTCTAGACCAGTGTTATATGGTCTCAGCGGCTGCTGCCAGTCACCAGTCTAGCTGCCGCATTCTGGATTAGTTGTAGTTTCCGAGTCACCTTCAAAGGTAGCCCCACGTAGAGCACATTGCAGTAGTCCAAGCGAGAGATAACTAGAGCATGCACCACTCTGGTGAGACAGTCCACAGGCAGTTAAGGTCTCAGCCTACGTACCAGATGGAGCTGGTAAACAGCTGCCCTGGACACAGATTGTAGTCAGAAGTTGTTCATTAAAAGAATATTTTAGCACAATTACCGGTATATTTGACCTTTCTTCCATCATGAAACTCAAGACAAGGTACATTGTATCTAATTAATGTAATGTATCTGCTAAAATATGTACATGAGGTGAAACCCCATTTTAAAAGCTTCAGAACATCTCCATTGTCTTTTCTTTGTCCCTTCCATTCTCAATCTATGATGGCTCAAACTTTAAAAAGCTTCTGAGATTTTCTGCTAAATTCTTATTCCCAGCAGCCCCCCACCCTCCTCCCGATGACCAGTGTAATAAAAACTCATAATCAGAATCTCCAAATTTCCAAGCTACAAATAAACTTTGTTTACATTCCTTATTGCCTGCTTTTATTAATCTATTCTCAAGTGTTGGTCTCTCCCCCCCCCCCCAGTTCTAGGTAATATCTGGCTAAGTTGTAAACAGAGTGGACTCACTGAAATAAATGGACTTAAGTTAGTAGTTATCCAGCCTGTCATAATTTCTAGGCACTGCCGCATAGCTGGGACCACTGCATGTGGGATATCAGAGTGAAGAAACATAGACTCCTACTTGAGCATTGATTCATCCCCATGCAGCTATGGTTGTGGGGGGGGGGCGTGCTTGCAGGCCTGCCACCTCTGCTGCATCTCTGTCCCCCAGTCCCCCTGCAGTTCATACATTTGAGAGGAACAGATCAGATTCAAGTAAGAAGCCTGGTCTCCCTGTGTGATATATAATCATTCGTGACCAGGCTTCTAAACCGCATAAGGAACCTAGATATGTGAGGAGGAGGCTCCCTGCTTCAGATCTTCCTTCTCCAACGTGAGGAAGGCAACGGCCTCTCCTCCATTTCAGTTTAATAGGTTTTAAATAATACAAGGTGAAAGGTGGAGCTCTGAGGAACCCCACAGGACAGATCCCATAGAACAATTGGCAATGGTAGACCCCTGGATCTCCGGAGCCCCTGCGAGGCAGAAGAACGGAGTTGCCCAGAGTGTCAGAAACTGGTGAGCTGCCTAGCAATGCCATTTCTCCTATCATTCTTCAGATGAAGATAATCCACCATCAAGAGCTGGGAATGGATCCAGAAAAGGAGCAAGATAACATGCTGCAATGTACATCCACAGCACTTGGGCTTGTGGGTAGGGGACACTCGCAAATATTGGCAATAGTTTCACTAGAGAAATAAGGACATCATTGGAAAGTTAAAAGGGGCCACTGCAGAAAACTGCTTGGACGTGGTGTGAGGCAAATGCCTCTTTGCTTCAGCGTATTTTCTGTGTATGTGAAGAAAAGAGCTGCAGCATTACCAGGAGCAAGTCAACTTCAAGGTCTAGGCCAAGGTGCTTGTTTCACAGTATATTCTTTATGATATTGAGCATGATGTTCAATAAGAGCATCCCATCTGGATGCTATTACCTGTAGGATGTGCAGCTTGTATATGTCTTCTGGAGGTTAGTTTCTAATGTTAAACAAAGGAAGCTGATTAAAACCAGCTGTAAAACATTTTCATAGTTCCTCTTTTTTACAGTGGGTATTGCGTTACCTTGCACATGACTGCATGTCTGAACTAAAAATAAAGTAAATCTTTCCCCTCTTATTAAAATTAGTATAATATTGATTTTTTAAAGTTGAACTAAATGTAGCTGTTTCCTAACTTGGCACTAGAATTTAATACTGCTGACATCACTACATATTTTTACATGCTTCTGAGAAATAATTGTCCATTTATTCATGCAGTGTGCTGCAATAAGCACATTTTTAGGTGCAGACTAAAATGTAAACATTATAATAAAAGCATATTAAACATTTTACATGCAGCATTTATTAAATTCAGCAATGAAGACTTGCCAGAGAAATGCACAGTGTTATTGACTAAAATGTAGTGTGAGAAATATTATAGGGAATATTATATGGAACTGTCATATAATTAGAGCAATTCCTGTTTAAATATTTGTTTATGGTTCATTTAGAGGCTCTTAGTACACCTCCAATTGCCAATTCTAATTTTTAGCGTGATTAGGACATTATATATGAACATATTAAACTACTTTATTCTCACTTTGTCCAGTATTGTCTCCTCTGACCAAGAGTTTCCCCAGCCCTGCTACCCGGCATTATTTATCACTGTCTACCAAAAAAGCAGGTGTGATCTGCTTCTGAGCTGAATCCCTTTGCTCTGCTGATTTTTCAAAGGGAAAGATGCACTTTCCCCACTACCAAATTCCCTCCTTTGTCCTGTTCCTCTTCTGTCTGTCCCTCTCTCTCCCCTCACGCTTTTTCTTCTGTCTCCTTGGGGGTTAGAGTGAATGTTTCAGGAGGTGGGATCAGGTAGTTGGAACAGATGGAGGGGAATTGAAATGGAAGGGGCTAAAATGTGTGCCTGTATACGATTCCTCCATTTGATGTTAATTGAGCAAGTAGAGAATTATCCTTAGAAGACTTTGTTGTCACACTGACAACAATTTATACCCTAGGACACCTATTTATGCAGTGTTAATGTTATTTCATGATAGTAAACATTCAAGATTTCCCATTTCAGTTTGAAAACACTAAGTAGTATAAATCAAAGCCCACAAAAAGTCTGTCATTGCTCAAATGTGTCTGTTGGAACAGAAAGTGACAAATATGGTTCTCTGAGGTAAATATTTGGAAATTCTGAAAATGCTTTGGGAACGATTAACTTTGCTGTTTGTTGTAAACTTTCTCTCAGGAAAGCCAAGTCTTGCTCATAAATACCACACCGAGCAAATAGCCGAGGGCATTTCTCATCCTTAATAAGCACACTGCAGCTTTATCTCCAGCCAGTTCTATCTCATCTTGCTGGGTTTTTCTCCCAGCATGTTCTGCGGTACCAACTACGTAATTTAAAATAAAAGGCCTGGTATGTGCACACAATTTGAACATTCATGCAATGGTACAAAAGCAAATGTCAAAGCCCTGGAACAGTAAGGCTTTTTTATTTCACCATTTAGCAGATGATCTTTCCCAGACAGATAGTGTATCTCTTGCGCGTGTTCATAAGGCAATGTGCTGTTCTATCACCCAAGAGTTAACAAGACATCTTGTGCCACGTCAGTGAGATTTACAAGAGCTGATGTTCATCTCAGAACAAAGGCTTGTGACTCCTGGCAGATGATGTGTTGTGGTGGTGCTTGCCCTGTCTCATCTTGCCCTGCTGGATCAGACCACAGTCCTGCCAGGTCCAGCCTTCTGTTCTCCCAGGGGCAGCCCGCTCTCTCTGCCCACAAGCAGCATGAGCAGCACAGGCCTTCCGAGGCGCATCTTCAGAGGTGTCGTGACGCCTCTGGTGACTAGGAGCCATTGACTTCTTTCTTCTCTATTAAATGGTCCAGTTCTATTTGGAAGCCATTGAATTTGGCAGCTACCTGTGTTTCATTTGTTTATCACCCTTCATAAAAACCTCAGGGCAGTTGCACAGTATAACCATAAAAGAAATTTATTTTGAGTACTGGTACTGAATAGCTCTCAGAACCCTTCCACACAAAAACCCAGACCTTGTTAGCCAGAGCTTTCTTCATTTCAGAAGTATAATTTTGATCCTGTTGTTACACAGTTGAGAGTAAAAAAATAATTGAGTACAGTGGTACCTCGGGTTAAGAACTTAATTTGTTCTGGAGGTCTGTTCTTAACCTGAAACTGTTCTTAACCTGAAGCACAACTTTAGCTAATGGGGCCTCTCACTGCCGCCGCGCAATTTCTGTTTTCATCCTGAAGTTCTTAACCCAAGGTACTATTTCTGGGTTAGCGGAGTCTGTAACCTGAAGCTTCTGTAACCCAAGGTACCACTGTAGTCCCTTTGAACTCCAGTGGAATTATTCTGGGCTATGCATCATTCCCAATAGGCTAAGGATGCAATCCTATCCCCTCTTAACTGGAAGTAAGCCCCACTGGTTTCGATAGGGCTTACTTCTGAGTAGACATAGTAAGGGTGCTGCTGTAAAATACAAGCAAAGCAGCTAAATTGGTTTGTGGAGCAGCCATTTGGTTTCCCTGCCTTTCAATCCCATTTGAGTTAAGTGAAGTGGACTAGTACCTAAGTAAAGGTAAAGGGATCCCTGACCATTAGGTTCAGTCATGGACAACTCTGGGGTTGCGGCGCTCATCTCGCTTTATTGACCAAGGGAGCCGGCGTACAGCTTCCGGGTCATGTGGCCAGCATGACTAAGCCGCTTCTGGCAAACCAGAGCAGCGCACGGAAACGCCGTTTACCTTCCCGCCGGAGCGGTACCTATTTATCTACTTGCACTTCGACGTGCTTTCGAACTGCTAGGTTGGCAGGAGCAGGGACCAAGCAACGGGAGCTCAACCCGTCGCGGGGATTCGAACGGCCAACTCTCCAATTGGCAAGTCCTAGGCTCTGTGGTTTAACCCACAGCGCCGCCCGCATCCCAGACTAGTACCTACATACCTACAAATTCTCTAAACATTCAAACCAGAAATCTATATATTGGAACTTGCTTCACCAGAGAAAATCAATCTGCTCAGCAAGCCTGTGAAAGCAATTTTTTTATTATTTTTATTATTATTACATGAAATGTTTTCTTGAAATCAACAGAAGGTAATTATCAAAACTTATAGAAAGTAACCTCATTAAGCAAAGTATGGGGGAGGAAGGAGAAAAAAATAAAATACAACCTTGCAGAGAATTATCTTTTAATATGTTCTCTTCCATCTATCATGGGGGGGGGGGTGAGGCAGGCAAATCAGTGCTCACTTTTGATGTCCTTAACTGGTGTGTATTTTTTGTTGCTGTTTTTTTCAAGACACATCATTAAGTCATGCAATTTTGTTGTTGTTGTTTAGTCATTTAGTCGTGTCTGACTCTTCGTGACCCCATGGACCAGAGAACGCCAGGCACTCCTGTCTTCCACTGCCTCCCGCAGTTTAGTCAAACTCATGCTGGTAGCTTCAAGAACACTGTCCCACCATCTCGTCCTCTGTTGTCCCCTTCTCCTTGTGCCCTCCATCTTTCCCAGCATCAGAGTCTTTTCCAGGGAGTCTTCTCTTCTCATGAGGTGGCCAAAGTCTTGGAGCCTCAGCTTCACGATCTGTCCTTCCAGTGAGCATTCAGGGCTGATTTCCTTCAGAATGATCTTCTTGCAGTCCATGGGACTCTCAAGAGTCTCCTCCAGCACCAGAATTCAAAAGCATCAATTTCTTTCTCCCTTTAAAACAATTTAGGGGCTGTTGTGACTCTTCTCAATTTGGAAAAGAATCAAATCAAAACAAAACAAAACAGAAGCATACAGAGCAATGGAAGCCACGATGCAGCATTCATGCCAATTTGCTAAGATGATTTCTAAAACAAACACACCCAAAAAGGATGGTGGCAGAAAAGCTGAACACTTTTTCTGAGAGCAGTTGGCAATTATCTCTCCCTGCTGGTTGTTTCTCCCTCTCTTTCCCTCCCCCCCCCCTCAAGTGGTTTGAAATGGTGACAAAAAGGTTGTGTGTGACAAGCAACCTTTTTGTCACCATTTCAAACCACTTGAGTCACCACCATCAATTCCAAGCTTTATTAATAACAAAGAAGCAGCTTTAAAAAGCAGTGAATACTATAAAAACAATGATTTCTAAACTTTCAAAGGCAAATCTGCTCTGCCCCTATCCTTGCTTCTGCTGCTTAGGGCCTGTCGCCCTGCAGCCAACGGATCAGTATGGTAGGCAAGCAGGCAGCGCCAGAACCTCTGAATGGGAGCGACTGGCTCCAGTGCACAGTAGTTGCCTGCTGTAAAATGACCCAATATGCAATGCACAGTGCACTCCCCCCTCCCCCCCCCATATCAGGCTTATGGATTTGGGAGACTCCTGGGTCTCACCTTCCTTCTGGGTGGGCCAGAAACAGACGGTAGCCAGGAGGACCTTTGAACACCTTCTGCTGGGGTGCCATCTTCTCCCTTTCTTCAAGAAATGAGATAATAATACTCTCCTCAGGCACTCATTTCCTAATTACTTTGAGGTGAGATTATTATGATGCATTTTCTGAACTGAACACAGCTTGGAAGTTGTGCTTGTTCCCAGAATATGACTTAGGTGGGCATTAAGTGGAGCAGGCAGACTGAACAGAGAACACCAATACCATCGACTTTTGTAATCATTGTTTTTTCAATTGTGATTAATTCTAAGTGCTGGCCTTTGTTGTTTGTTTTACCTTTAAAGGCCCCACGTTGCCCTATTGCTTTTGCTGCTCCATTTTCCTCAGTACTGCCTTTTCATGTCTCAGTTGAAATCCTAAGAGAACGAGAAGGGGTGTTGCATTCTCTCACCAAAATGACATGCAATGCTATTTTTCTAGAAAAAGAGGTTCAGGAACTCACTCCAACACCTCCCTAGCAGCTAGCATTACTGACATCATTTTCTTCTTTGGAAAATTAACCTACATACAGATATTGGCTCTGGAGGCACCAGGACATTTTAGGCAGAATTTGCTGATTTTCCCCATGTGCCTCTCAAAAGTATTTTCACTCATCTATTATTTCTCCTCCTCCTTAAGTTGCATTCCCATGCCCATCCCCCAACTGCCATTCCCCCCCCATCCAACCTTCCTGCTCCTTTTACATTCACTTCCTCCTCCCACAACAGCTTCCTTCTTTGTTGTTGTTGTTTACTACTACTGCGACTCCATTTGGAGCTGTTGCTGATGGGGTCTGTTCAACCAAAAGCTACAGTAGGACCTCCTTCGTAGGCTGCAGTGCTGAGGCCTGCTAGGGATCCCATCCCTCACCCACAGTTTGAGAAATATTGCTCTCACCTACCATATCTCGTTTCCCCTCTTATAATTAATTAATTATTGATTGACTAAATAAATCAATCAATTTATAGTTCTTCACAAGTGTGCCCTTTAGAAGTCCCTGAAGAGAGTGAATGTTTTGGGGAAGCCTGTTGACCAAGAGCCTACCCTGTTATTTCATTGTGGTCATGCTGCCTCGTGCCAGTCCAAAATAAGGCTATACTATATCATCAAAGGTTGCCCATTTCCCAAAGTGCTGATTTTCACACACCAGGTAATGTTCTTAAGCAAATTAGAACACAGAACACCTGAGCAGGTTATTACTTCAATCAAAGATGCTAACATTTCCTGAAAGACTTCTGAATCCTTGTGAAAGTTAGAGGCACAAAATAGTGCACCCCCCTCTCCAAGCTGAAGGAGGAGATTTTAGGGCAGAGATGGGGAGCCTGAGGCCTTCTAGTTGTTGTTCAACTGTAACTTCCATGATTACCGAGATTGACCATTACAATACTGTTAAGCCAATCATATTTTTGGTGAAAGGCAAATGTGAAAAACTTGCAAGCCCTCCCAAGGGAAACCCACATGTACGGTGGCCCATCAGGAGCTCATTAAATTGTGTTCTTGTTTTAATTCACATGCAGTGCGCTCACGTGGTGAGACTGGAGTAGGGCTGAACTGCTAGCGCTGCCTCTGGCACTCTTTCCTCAGGCGTAGTTCTGGCAAGGAAGCCTCTGCCAAGGAACTCCAACATGTAAGCAGCTGCACATGCAAGAGGACACACAGTTGCATGGTGCTACGGAGCACATGGAGTCCATGCATAGGCAAAAGAAGTTGCTCCCATGCTGGGGTTCCTTTGCAGATATCCACATGTGATGGGACTAGGTTTCATAGGCTAAAAACACGCAGACTTCTCTGTGGAAGTTGAACAGGGAAAATGAATTTAAAAGCTAGTGTGTAACAACACTGAGGCACAGGGTTTTTTTGTGGTTCTGTATTAAAATAATGAAGGGCCTCAAGGTAGCGATGTGTCTTATATTTCACTCTTGGGAATTAGCTTGATGAACTTTTAAAATGAAAGTTGTATGTATCCTGCTTATTGAAAAAGACATCTGAACTAGCTTCTTGATAGTTTGATCCTAAGTTGCTTGGACAATTTTATTTCATATGTTAGAACCTGAACTAAAAGTAGTGCAATAATTTATTCTTATGGGGTTGCTTTGGCTTTAGTATTCCTTTCCTTTCCTGTTGTTTGATCCAGTGTAATTGCATAATAGATTTCATTACATATTTTTTGCGGTTGCAGTAAAGAGGAAACACCGTTCAGCAAGTTCCTTTGTTTTTTCTCACCATCCTTTCACAATGTAAATGTTACTACAGTGGTACCTTGGGTTACATACGCTTCAGGCTACATACACTTCAGGTTACAGACTCCACTCACCCAGAAATAGTGCTTCAGGTTAAGAACTTTGCTTCAGGATGAGAACAGAAATTGTGCTCCAGCGGCGCGGCAGCAGCAGGAGGCCCCGTTAGCTAAAGTGGTGCTTCAGGTTAAGAACAGTTTCAGGTTAAGTACGGACTTCCGGAACGAATTAAGTACTTAACCCAAGGTACCACTGTATTTCTCCTTGTTCTAAGTCAAGGCTGTGTCCCACCCCATGACCAGTTGAGGGAAGGGGGTGGCTTTGGAATTTCATAAGTTTCACAAATTCTTCTTTTTATGAGCATTCTGCAAATTTTGGTCCAGTCTCTCAGGCTGGAGCTGCAACAGTAAGCAATTAAGAAGTGTGATTGTTAAAATACATAATTTATTTGTTAACTGATATAGATACTGGTATATGTTGGCAATTATTTTATTATGACAAGGGGCCTCATGAATTGGAAGTTGTATGGGCCACTCTGGAACTCTGAGTGGGTCCGGATCTACCAGATGTTGGGCTACAACTCTTATCATCCCTGACCGTTGGGGCTGATGGGAGCTGAAGAACATCTGGAGGGCCACAGGTTTCCCACATGTGCTCTAAAGTGGTGGGAAATAGGAGGTCGGAAACCTGCGTGCTGGTTTCCCACAGGCATCTAGTTGGCCATGGTACAGTCATACTTCGAGTTAAAGTAGCTTCGGGGTGAGTATTTTCGGATTGCGTGCTACTTCCAGGTTTCGGCGAATGCGCAGATGGTCAAAATGACGTCATGCGCGGAAGCGGCGAAACGCGATCCGCAGACGCGTGGACGTGGGTTGCGTTCGCTTCAGGATGCGAACGGGACTCCGGAATGGATCCCGTTTGCATCCAGAGGTACCACTGTATTAACCAGCTGTTTCCAAATTGGCCCATGGGCCCCAAAACACAGGCATTCCATTTTCTAACTACTGTGACGTGCTGTTTTCACCAATAATTTCACTTTCACCAGAATTAGGCCCCTTTAATTCATGTTTTCAAGAAACTGGTGATACAATTTTTAAAAATATTAAGAGTACCATATATAGAGTACCTCGTCAAGCATTCCCATGTAGGCCAACAAATGGCCCCATCCTGATATCACACACACTGAGAAGCCCCTTCTCAGTCATCTGCCTGTGCATCTGTAGGAAGCTGGATTTTACACATAAAACATGGAAGGCATGTAGCTCTGCCTGCAGCCCTTGTCTAATGGTATTAAGTGGCTAAATCACAGTGGTGTTGCTTGGCACCCTGTGGCCACAGATACACACAGGTGTACTAAAATAGTGGGCATAAGCACACCCTACTATGTATTGTGTTGTGGCCTTAGTGTATTGAAATTGTGTTACCTTCTATCCAACAGAGCTTTATATTATCTGTTTCGTTTGAAGGCTTCTGTAGATCTGTGCGAAATTTGAAAAAGATGTGTTGTATTATCAGCATACTAACATCAATTTTCTAAGCGCTTATTGAGTAAATGCATGCTGGATGTAAGTCCTCTGGGTTCATCCAAATTACACCAATGAGGTATTCATCCTGTTCTTTGTATTATAATTTTACCCAGCTTTTCTATACTTTATGCTGGAAATTTAAGTACCTTGTGTATCCTTAAACTAATCAGAATAAGAAGCCACTTTTCTGTGCCAAAGAAAGAGAACTATCATTTTTCACATTCTTATACTTTCCAGTTCAGTTTCAAGGAAGATTATGTTACTGTGACTTCTGAATTCCTGAAAGTTCTCTTGTCTTTGGAGCTGCAAAGGCCTCCTGAGCATTTCAAAGGAAATAATGTGAATTTTTTGTGTGCAGTATGTTTTGTGTTGTGCATACCAGATACAGTCCACATTTTGTGTGCATGTGATTAGACTGGGGGGGGGGGAATAAAGCAGTCCAGTATTATGATTTATTGACTGAATCTTTTTCCTGCTGAAAACTTGCCAAAACTGAAAGCTTGCCCCCACCCCACTTCCATATTAGAAACAGCTACTGTTTTTGTTGATCTTTTTAACTTCTGAATAGGCCTATTTCAAGTCATACCAGCATGAGATCTTAGATTAATAATATACTTATTCAGCCACTACTAGAGTAAAACCATTGGCATATGAAGGTTAGAATTTCTTAAAATTGTTTTCAGGTGCATTTTGTGAAAGGTAAGATATATGTCTGTGTGTGTGAAATTATTTCTATTTATTGTTTCATCTTACAGATATGAAAGTAAATTTTAACATAGCTTAGGCTTTCCAAAAATTAAGTCTGCACCAGCACCCATTGTTCATTTTGCATCTTTCATCTTCCTAAATCCACACACACACACACACACACACACACGGTGAGAGAGAGAGAGAGAGAGAGAGAGAGAGAGAGAGAGAGAGAGAGAGAGAGTGTCCTTACAGGAAAGAAGCCATTGGGGAATGAGCATTGCCTGGACAAAAAGAAGCAGGATTGAACCTTACCAACTTACTCTTGGCATATAGAAGTGTTTTAGATGTGTCAACTCTGCAGCCAAGCTGGTGGCAAACGTTCTGCTCCGCTTTGCTTTGGACCACATCAGAGAGGCCAAGAGGGGAGCCTTGGTGTCCAGGCAGCCCAATATCTCCAGACACACTGCCCGGGCTTGAGCCTCGGGAAATTCACTGGTGCTGCTAACACAGTGGTTTGACATAACCCCCAGAAAAGCACTCCATTGTCTCTTGAGAAAGATAGATGCCAACAACGACCTTGTGCCACAATGGAGGGTTCTTAGCCTCAGCACTCAAAGAGGGTATCCTTTGAATTTTTTTTAAATGTGAGTGTGTGTGTGTGTGTGTGTGAGAGAGAGAGAGAGAGAGAGAGAGAGAGAGAGAGAGAGAATGAGAGAGAGAGAAAGAGAAAGAGAGAGGAAGGAAAATTAGCATTGGGTTGCAGTAGTGTATTTGTGGGTATTCTATAAACATTACATTTCTCTTTTTCTTTTTTTTTTTTGCCCCATTGATGCAAAAGCTAGATTCTTCCCTTCCATGTTACAGGATGTTTCACACACTATGATTGCTTGTAGGATACCATGAATTTTCCTTGAGGTGAAGACCCAAAATGAAATGTTGCAATAGCAGCTAGCAAATCAGAAAATCCCAAACAGATAACGAAGAAGGAGTTTGTAATTTAGCTGGTGTTTTATTTTGTTACTGAGGAATCATGCTTTGGCCTGGAATTTTGAGGTCTCCCCAAGCCATAATTTCTGTATATGGCTATATTTTATGTCTAATGAATTTCAGTAAGCACCTTCAAACAAATGCTAGTGCTGTTATAACTCTTCTTGTCCTGCCTGTTTGTTTACAGTTACAACAAGCCTCTGAAGTTTCTCAAATGAGAGGAGCAAGAGTAATCTCTGCAGAAGATCTTATTTTTTTGATGCGCAAAGATAAGGTACAGTTATTAAATGCAACTATTAAAATAATGGTTGGAAAAAATATTCTGTTAAAAGATATGGCTACCATGTTTTAAATAAAGTATTTATAGACAGAATTTTATTATAACTAATTATTCTGCATCTCGCTTCATATTGTACATTTGTTTCATATTGTACAAATGACATGTAATTCCATCCAGATAAATTATTTCTTTGTGGGAAAGCACCTAGCTGCACAGCCCAGTTAGTCCTTTCTGATCTGCCAAGAGTTTAAAGCATCCTCGATTCTTCAGCTTCTTGACATCAATACTTTCCCATTTACAGTTCCTAAATAGTCCAGATCTTGCTTTAAGCATGCAAAACAGATCAGAGAATTAGAGAACATTAGTTTTGGAAGGAACCCCAAGGGTCATCTAGTCCAACCCCCTGCAATGCAGGGATCTTTTGCCCAACGTGGGGCTGGAACCCACGACCCTGAGATTAAGAGCCTTATATTCTACCATCTGAGCTATCCCAGTTGGAAGATTATATCTCCCCCCCCCCCCCCAGTGCATAAAAGGTGCTCAGATGTGTTCATTTATGCAATTCTGGAGCCTATTTTAATCAAAATTATGAGACACAATTGTTTGGTGCCTTGAGTAGGACCTGGGGCAAGCAGCACATGAAAACAAATTTGGGAGAATGTCAGTTAATTTACAAATGTGCTAGTAGAAGTAGAGGTCCTGATTTTAATCAATATAGCAGCACATAGTGGTGGTGGGAGTTTGAGCTTTCTGGAGAACCCTGTTCACACACACACACACACACACACACACACTGCCATTTTAATATGGAATGTGGCTGGAGAATGAAGGGTTAAGCCTTCTCCAATGTGCTACAGTCCCAATGAAAATCCCTTACCACTCCTACTGTTAAATGAATGACCACAGTGTGCTTTTTAATGACATGATCATTGTCGCATATAGTTTGTCAATGAACTGGTTGGCAGATTTGCCATGTGAAAATACTAGGTGAATGTACTTAAGTTAAACAGAGGACTTGTGCAAGTGCATGTAATTTTTTTTTCTAAACCAAAAATTACAGGTAATTTTCTTTTCAAAAGCACGCTATTCTCTAAATCCTGCTTATTAATAGATCTTCCACTTTTGAAGTACACCAGGAACACTGAAGCCAACAGACTTCGGCACTGGCAACCTAATGACACCTTTCTGTGCACCCTCCAACTTTGATTATCAATGAGTGTGTTTGTAATTTTGTGTATGTGTTCTAAGGTAGCGGCTGTGTCTCTCAGTTGGAGCTATGTTTCTTACTCTGGCAGGCAGTGTTTGTATCCATTGTAATTAGCACTCTTCTTTCTCCCTAGAAAAAGCTTAGAAGGCTACTTAAATATATGTTTTTCCGAGACTACAAATCTAAAGTTGTCAAAGGCATTGAAGAAGATGATCTTCTTGAAGGTAGGTAAACTTGTAAATAAATTGTGTTTCTGGTCTAAAACTCCCTTTAAATCCATATCAGCAAAAAGAAAAGAACTCACTCTGAAACTCACTTACAGGTGGTACCTAACACCACAGGAACTAATGCTAATACACCCAGGAACCTCACCAAAACGCTGGAGAGGATGCACCTCCACAGGCATGTACCTCCACATATGGTGGGAATGTCCTAAAATCCAACTCTTCTGGACATCAATCATACAAGAAATATGCAAAATAACTAAGCAAATATTAGAAGTCACTCTAGAACTGGCCCTACTAAACATCTTCCAAGACAATAATGCCACTCACAACACAAAGAACTCATAACCCACCTACTCTCAGCAGTCAGAAACATCATAGCCAGGCGCTGGAGAGACCTGTCAGGAGTAAGCATAGACCAATGGTATCAAACAGCCTTATTAGAAAAACTAACCAACAAACTAAAACTGACATGGGGACAAACAGAAGAAGACGCCTTCACCCTGGTATGGTTACCCTTCATCACATACACAGCCCAACAAGACAGTGACAAGAATCCACCAACAGCGTACAAATCAATCTGGCTAACCTGATCCAAACACACCCCACTCACACACAAAAAGAAAGTTCACCACAGCCAATCACAAACAACCACACCCTAGGCCAACCCCAACCTCTCTCACCACCGAAGGAAGACAAGCAAATAGTAAAGAGAACCCACACAAGTGATTCTGAGACAAAACCCCAGACATATGCTAAGTAGAATAGAAGCATTACCCCCCCGACCCCACCCCTCTCACCATTCCCCCTTTTCTTCCTAATGTAACACTAATGTCTCAACAAATGAAACTGATCTGCAGAAAGCGCAACTTGAAAAAGAGACATTGCACATACTTTTGTAAACCAAGAAATATTTAATAAAAATATATTTTAAATAAATAAATAAATAAATGTATTTCTTTGGGGAGTATTCAGCATACAAACTGTATACAGTGGTGCCTCGCAAGACGAAAAGAATTCGTTCCGCGAGTCTTTTCGTCTTGCGAAGCACGGTCCGTCGCAACTGCGACTCATCAAGCGGCTTTAAAAAAAAAAGCGCAAGACGTTTTCATCTTGCAAAGCAAGCCCATTCGTCTAGCGAAGCAACGCAAAAACGGAAAACCCTTTCGTCTAGCGAGTTTTTCGTCTTGCGAGGCATTCATCTTGTGGGGCACCACTGTATACTAAATGGATACCCAAAAATATTTACTTACTTGGGAACTCCATTTAGCCTTGTGTTTTTCCTTTCAAATTATTTATAAAAGTGCAGTATGGCAGTCCAGCAACCAAATGATAAGTAGATCTGTTTAATGTCAAGAGCTGTGTTGAGCTAAGGAACTGGTGCTGATTAAAAGGCTTAATTGATTTCAGCATGTGTAATTTACGTGTGGCAGCCTCCAAGTGGAAGGGGGAAGGTGGTTGGCTTCAAAATTAATTTGAATAGGCATTTTGTTAATTTATTATCAAAGAATCTGACATATTTTATGAAGCAACCATAATCTAAAATCACTTAATTCTGATATATAGCTTGGAGGTGTTTTAAATTGTACACCGGCAGTGGACTGAAAAAACTTTCTCCTCTCCCTTCTCTATGGGCAGTGGCAGCTGGTGTCTTCCCAAAAGTGGTGATGCTTGAAGCGCAACTCAGCTCTTCATATTTGTCTCACCCCCCTCCACCCCACCCCAATCCCTTTGCCCCCCCCCCCTTAACAGGGAGGAGAGAAATGACTTGTTTGCGGCTAGATGATCAGGCCATGGCAGAAAATCTTTAAAGACAGCATGCATGTTACTTATAATTCCCAAGTGCAGACTTAGAACTGAGGCTGACAGAAAGAGATTTGACCAAGGCCAGACAATGTCTGTGGTTGTCTGAGGTAAAGCTATAGAGGCTTTTCTGTCCCATAAATAGTTGTGTTTTGGCGGAAGCAGCATTGCTCATCTTCTTGCTTAAATACTATGTTTTGAAAATGTGAAAATAGCTAAGGTGTTTCTGGGAATGTATGGAATGCACTTCTTTCACCACTAAGTAACCATAATCAGCAACACTTTATCTGAGATTAGAGATGAAATTTCATAAATGTGAATCCCAGCCTGACTGGAACTCAGGAACCTCCTTAAAAATTAAAAAATGGGGGTGTTGGAAGACAGTGCAGATGGAAGGAGACTAGGACTGATGCAGATACACGCGAGGAAGGACAGCAGCAGAGCGATGATGGTGGAGGAGTAGCGAGATGTGAGAAAGGAGAGCCACGGGAGAGGTTGCTGCTGGAAATGGCAGGCATTCCCTTGACACTTGGACAAGTTTAATGGAACTTACACACAAAGAACTATGAATGCCTGGACATAATCCCATGTATTGGGTTCCAGCCTAATAATATTAATTTTTGTCAATCAAGTAGTCATATACACTGCCATCCTGTCAGGTGAAAGTGACTTCTACCACACCCATTTCACATTTGAGATCTATATGATTCATGTGATTGGTTTTACAGTCGTACCTTGGATCCTGAACGCCTTGGTACTCGGACGTTTTGGCTCCCAAACACCACAAACCCAGAAGTGATTGTTCCGGTTTGTGAACATTCTTTTGGAAGCTGAACGTCCAACGCTGCTTCCACGGCTTCCAATTGAGTGCAGGAGCTTCCTGCAGCCAATCGGAAGCCGTGCCTTGGTTTCCGAACGTTTTGGAAGTCGAACGGACTTCTGGAGTGAATTCAGTTTGACTTCCAAGGTATGTCTGTATTATGTTTCCTGAGTCCTCCTTAAAACTGAGGCTTGTTGGGATATTGTGGTAGATTACATGAAGGACATACCTCAAAGTAAGTTTGACATGGATCTATGCCAGAAAGGGGTGAAGAGACTGTCATGTCATTAGCCGTTATGGTATGCCATATTATGATGTTGAGCATGATATAGTGAACAACATTGCACCAAATTTGAATCGGCCATAAGCAAGATGAATGATTCCTGAGAAATTGGAGACCATATTAGAAACAATGAGTCTTAGAACTTCACATTTCTTCAGTGCCTGGGTGTTATCTTTTCATATATATTATGTATTTCGTCAATGATAACACCAGGGTCAAATCAAATTGTTTGTTTCCCCCTTCAATTTCTTTCAGACAGACTCAGTAGCAGCAGCACCAATAAACGTCAGAAAATTGCTCAAGATTTTCTTATCTCTATTGATCAGACTGGAGAGCTGTTGGGCTTGTTGGAAGATGATGAGATTGATGATGTAAAACTAGAGAGAATGGAGGTAAATTCTGGACATTTTTCCTGTACGTGGAAGGTTAGGTTTACATAGCCCAGCTCCTTGATGTCTAGCAGGATCCTTCACCTACAGCCCCCATTTACACGGCAACTAATGGACTCACATCAGTGTTCAGAGAATGGGGAGTGCATTCCATTTGGAAGGTGCCTTGGCCAGAAATTAATATTTTAATTAAGCAGATGTTCCAGGCAAGTTGCAGGAAAAGGCAAAATAGCAAACAAACCCAGATTTGTTCCCAATTCAAAAATAGCACTTAACATAACCCTAAAAAGTGTAAATACCATCTGATCAAAGCTTTCTACCAAGAGACAATTTTAGTGGGATCCCAATACCAAATGTAACTTTGCAAATAAATAAATACATCTTAAAAGCTTGATATGCATACTACTTGTTTTAGAAGCAGCAGTTTATGTTCCCAGAAATGTTCAGAGTGTTACACTCACCGAGTTTTGACAGTGTTAAATGTATTTTTTTAAAAATGATATTTATTAAAGGTTTAGAAATTACAAAAAAAGACAACAAAAAATTTAACAGGACATACATTACAATACATAAAAAGAAAAACACAGAAAAACAATACAACAAAGAGAAACAATAACACTAAAGCACAGATCCAATATTCCCTATCTTTACCTTTCATCTGCTTGTTTCATCGACCTCCTCACACCTCCCTTCTTTGTATTCTAGTTCAATTAATTGTTTCAGCAAATTCTTTCCATCTTTCTCAATTTTTGTTCTATAATTTATCTTAACAGTCTAACCTTAATTTTTTCATTTTGGCCCATTATCAATCAGCTTTTACTTAATTCTTTATTACATTTCCACTAAAACCATATAACTTCATTCCAGCATCCTTCTAACATTCATTAATTTTGCAATGTTTTTGTAAATATACTTTACATTTTTTCCAATCTTCTTCCACTAACTCTTCTCCCTGGTCTCGGATTCTGCCAGTCATTTTCGCCAGTTCCATGTAGTCCATCAGCTTCATCTGCCATTCTTCCCGGGTGGGTAGATCTTGTGTCTTCCAGTACTTTGCGATAAGTATTCTTGCTGCTGTTGTGGCGTACATAAAAAAAATCCTATCTTTCCTTAGCACCAATTGGCTGACCATGCCCAGGAGAAAGGCCTCTGGTTTCTTCAGGAAGGTATATTTAAATACCTTTTTCATTTCATTATAGATCATCTCCCAGAATGCCTAAATCTTTGGGCATGTCCACCAAAGGTGAAAGAATGTGCCTTCAGTTTCATTACATTTCCAACATTTATTATCAGGCAGATGATAGATTTTTGCAAGCTTGACTGGTGTTATGTACCACCTATAGATCATTTTCATTAAATTCTCTTTTAAGGCATTACATGCCGTAAACTTCATACCAGTGGTCCATAACTGTTCCCAGTCAGCCATCATAATATTATGTCCAACATCTTGTGCCCATTTAATCATAGCAGATTTCACCGTTTCATCTTGAGTATTCCATTTCAACAGCAAGTTATACATTCTTGACAAATTCTTAACTTTAGGGTCTAACAATTCTGTTTCCAATTTTGATTTTTCTACCTGGAAGCCTAATTTTTTGTCCAAATTATATGCCTCCATTATTTGATAATAATGGAGCCAGTCTCACACTCTGTTTTTTAATTTTTCAAAGCTCTGCAATTTTAATCTGTCACCCTCTTGTTCCAAAATTTCCCAGTGTTAAATGTAAAATAAATATTAGGCATGCAAATGTTGACCACTCTGTATGTTGGCTGTCTGCTTGTTGTGTAAAAATCAGGGATTTCACCTGTCTTACGATAGATGCGATACCGTATTTGTTTGCCTATTAACCAAAATTGTCAGAGAATTTGGGATAGGGCCATCTGTTGTGGATGCTTTAGCTGAGTTGCCTGCATTGCAGGGGGTTGGACTAGATGACCCTTGGGGTCCCTTCCAACTCTATAATTCTATGTTTTGTCTTATGTTTGAAAATATATATTTTACATATAATTCATGGTATGGAACCAATTCCTATATTCCAATATATGCTGCTCTATGTGGCATCTTCCTCACTGGATGAAGCTGAAAGCTGTAGCTGGGAAATAAAACCATCTAGCAAGCTAGCCATATGTTTCACAAAATGCTATCTGACTTTGTACCGCTTTCCTGGCCCCTAGGCTAATTTGTGCATGTGCCAATCTCTCTCCACTTTGGGAAGTGCTTGTTAAGATCTTCATAGCATAACGTTTCCTCTCCATTCTTTTCCTACGCAACCTCAAGCGCCACAATGCAGACATCTTGGTTCATTCTTGTTGCCATGGAGGGGCAGTTTTGTTCCATTGAACGTTTTCATGTTCTGAATATTTTCCTCCTCAAAATATTTTTATTTATTTTTTTAAAAGGTTGGTCTTTTACTTAAGCACTTTAGCATAGTACAAAAGGATTAAGATGTTCACTTATATCATTCTAGTCTTCTTCTTCTGCCTCATTAGAGCATTGCTTCCAAGACACCCTATAGTAAGGTTCCAGATTTTTTTCAATGAATCTGGGGACAGATTTTCAACTTCCTACTAAATAGATGGATTTTGTCAGAGGACTGATTTGTAAATCTGGGGACTGTCCCCGGGAAACGGGGACGTCTGGTGACCTTACCCTATATCAGTAGCACTGATGTTGTGATGGCTCTATATTAACTCCAGAATCAAATTACAGATAGGTAGCCGTGTTAGTCTGCCATAGTCAAAATAAAAAAGTTCCTTCCAGTAGCACCTTAAAGACCAACTAAGTTAGTTCTTGGTATGAGCTTTCGTGTGCATGCACACTTCTTCAGATACCTGAAGGTATCAGGTATCTGAAGAAGTGTGCATGCACACGAAAGCTCATACCAAGAACTAACTTAGTTGGTCTTTAAGGTGCTACTGGAAGGAACTTTTTTATTTTTCCAGAATCAAAGGCAGTCTGCCTCTGAATGCTGGTGTCCTGCTTGAAGGTTACTCATAAGCTCCTACTTGGCTGTCGTGGGAGCAGAAAACTGGACTGCCTGTAGTCTGATCTTCTTCTATTCTTATGTCAACTATAACATTTACTTAATAGGTGCCAGGTGGTTGTTTGGTTGCTCGAGAGCAAACAGGCAAGACTCCAGCCTGTCTTTTCCAGGCTTTCTTATGAGAGCCCGTGTGGTGTAGTGGTTAAGAGCGGTGGACTCGTAATCTGGGGAACCGGGTTTGCTTCCCTACTCCTCCACATGCAGCTGCTGGGTGACCTTGGGCTAGTCACACTTCTCTGAAGTCTCTCAGCCCCACTCACCTCACAGAGTGTTTGTTGTGGGGGAGGAAGGGAAAGGAGAATGTGAGCCGCTTGGAGACTCCTTAAAGGGAGTGAAAGGTGGGATATCAAATCCAGACTCTTCTTCTTCTTCAAAATATTTACAGTGAAGTGCGTCGCAAGTCCATGTCTAGCTCAGTCGCTAGCAGAATCTGGGAGTGGGCGGTCCTTGTACCTTCCCCAGCAGAACAGTTGTGTGACCCCCATCCTTCTTCTCCCCTCTTCCGCCCAAACCTACTGCACAGAGTGGGCGCTGGCAAAGGGGCGCTTGCCTTCCCTCCCCTTTGCTCAGGCTCGGTGTTGAGGCTCTCCCTAGCATCTCCTGGTCCCGGCACCCCCTCCCCACTAGAGGCGGGGCTTTCCTTTCCCACAGGGAGGAGGAACTCCCTGTAACACAACTGCCCTTCCACCTCTCGCCTCTGAGCTGATGGCAGTTCCCTGACAATAGGTTTTTAACTACTTCAGGATAAAAACTATGTTTTTGTTTATAGCAATACGCTCCCCTGTCTACATGGCTTCCTTGTGGCCCTGACCCTGTAGAAGAATTTCAGGTGTTCCTGATTCTCTGCCAGCAAGAAACTTCTGACATGCTGAAATGCTGCATTTCAAGTATAATGTTATTGTTATTATTTATTAAATTTGTATACCACCCTTAGACCAAAGATCACAGGGCAGTTCACAACAAAAAAATACAAAATGAGAACACAAAATACATACCCCAAAAAACAAAATCAAACCAATAGCCCCCCTCCCACAAACACTATTGATTGATTAATCAGCCCTTGCCCTTGCTCCTCCCTTAAGGGGCGACCCCCACTTCGCTGGCCAAAGGTGCAAAAACACCGGCTACCTCAAGAGAAGAAGGAATTCCAGTAGATATGAAGGAGGGCCAGATGATCTGCTCAAGTCCTCCACTGGTGGACTCTGGCTGCTGCTACCTCCAAGACACCTCCAAGTGTTATGGTACAGACTGCTTCCCATGTACAGTGGTACCTTGGTTTTCTCAAACAGGCAAGGGGTGTTGCTGCCACCCGGGCCCAGCCTTTCCTCACTCAGTGCCGGGGCCACCAGAGATGGAGGAGAGGATGGTTGCTGTTGTGGCAGCGATGGCGGAGGGACCCAGCACTGGAGGGTGGCAGGTGCCCGCTCGCTTGCCACCTGGCCTGCCTTCCCTCACTTGAAAAACGGAAGTGTGGCACTCAAAACGGAAGTCATACTCAGAACAGAGCATGTTCGGCTTCCAGAAAAAAATCAGAAACTTTGGGTTTTGGTTCCAAGTAGTTTGAGAACTAAGCTGTTAAAAAACCGAGGTACCACTGTACTTCTCATGGGGGCCTTTCAACACCAACAGTTTATTGACCAGAGTTGCAAAATCAGGAACATCTGTGGACTTGCCACTCTTTCCACTCTCTAATGTGAATTCCCAACTCCCCTTCCTTGTTCGCTATAACCATAGTGTGACCAGCCATGGTGGCTGTGTTCTAGGCAGTGAGCTTCTGAATACAGTTGACAAGTACGACAAGCAATTGTTGAGTCACATAAAAGTTGTTGTTCTATCCTGGCAGAGGAACAGCATGGACTTCAGGGAACATGGCTCCAACTGGAGCCTGGAAACCAGATAATTCCTTAAGTGAAAGACTAGCAAACATGTAAAACAGATTGCAGGGCCACTTCTGCCTCTGTCCGGATGCTGCATCCTTCCTAATCCCAGCCCCCAGTGCTGGACCTCTGCAAGGGAAAGCCTCGCATATGGTCTTTCCCCATGGCGAACACCACACCTGTAGACTTCATCTAACTCATGGATTTGGGAGCAGGGGTGGGAGGCCCAGCAATGTTTCCTTTCTACATGTTATGTTTATTAATAGGTGAAGGGAGTTACTCCCTGCTTCTAAGAACTTAACTGTGAAATCAGCACAGTGGCATGGTTTACCGCAGGTTATTAGGCAGGGTAAAACAAAGATCTACCTCAATTTCCACATGTCTCCCAAAGAAAGACGATTTGGCACGGGACCAAATGTAACAAAAGATCAACCTTATGCAATTTCTACAATTTTGCCCCTAACTTCTCAACACATCACACATGGTTTAACATTACATCTGCAAATATCTATTTTATTTGAAAGTATTTATACACTGCTTTGTATTTCAAAAATCTCTAAGCAGTGACAAAGTTCTTATTAATTTGGGTGTGCAAATCCATTTCAAGCATATATCTGCATTGGTTAAACCAAGAAGGAAGAGGAGAAGTGAGTGTGTGTGTGTGTGTGTGTGTGTGTGTGTTGGCATGCACAGTTTTGAAGGAAAGATTCAGGAGAATGATCTTGCTTTGTTGTATCTGGAAACCTAAAATCAACTAGGAAACTGCATTCTGCTTTCTCAAATGTTAGTTGGTCAATAAGAGTTTTTATTATTGTGGACGCTTTTCTAAAACAAGAAGTTGGTCTGGGTCTTTTTAAAAAATACTGCAGGCTTTAAAAACGCAGGAAACATGTTCTGTTCCTGAAAAGAAGATGGTAGTTAGCATATAAAGTAGTATAGGATATCTTATTTGCCATGTTTAGTAGACTATGGTTTCTGCAAGCTAAGTTTTGGAGGAAGTCCAGTGCGCTCTTTAAAATCTTTACAACCTCCTTTAAAGAATTAGTGTACTTAAATCATGAGCTGTGATCTAAAGGCTATGTTCCTTTTAGGTATCAATTACTTCAGAAATGTGTGGTTATCTTGGTTTGGCCAACTGCAAATGGTTTCGGTTCCACTTTGCCCTGGGCCAAAAACATGCTAAGTTGTCCAAAGCAGATGATAAACATGTATTTCTGATGTCATTACGGCCCAAACAGGATATGATTGTTCAGTGGTATGGTTTCACTTATGATGAATTATACAGAAAGCAAATATTGTTTATGTTGTATTTCTTTAAAACTGTATTTTTGAAATAATTGTGTGTGTGTGTGTGTGTGTGTGTGTGTGTGTGTGTGTGTGTGTGTCTTTAAACAGAATGGTGTGTATTTGTTTCCAGGGTGCATATCATATAGTTGTATAACTAATATAAAGAAAAACACTGGTGATTTAAAAATATTAACAGAATGTAATCATTTTTTACTGAAAAATATCAGCTTAACCCTTTGACTATCACAAGGAGAGTATCTTTCTGTTAGCTTTCATTTTAAGATTAAGGAGATTTGCCGACACAGGGATGAGAATCACTGTGGGAATAAACAAAAGTCAGATAATGAGCTGTTAACGCAACAAAAAACAAAAGCCTCTTTGTTGATTTGAAACATAGTGTTTTACTTGATGTTAAATCCCACTGATTTTAAATACTAACATTCAGTGGTATTGAGGCGAGATGTATAGCAACGAAAGCTGGCTTAGCTCCTTCAGAAACTTTGTATTGTCCCAAACCTAAGATCTCAAATATCTATAATATGGGTCTCAGCTACTAACCAAAATATATTAGCAATATCATATTTCAGATACCTCTTGATTGTCGGCAAAAGACAGTACAGTTCTGACGTACCATGCTTCTGTTTAACCTTTGTAGACAGAACCTAAGAAACTGACATAAGCAATTTCATGAGTTATTTTGCTACTCGAAGCTGAATCCTAGTATTGTAGAACATCCCAAACAAAGCCACATTTCTTGTATCAGAAGAGCACTTTATTCTGCTTCCGTCAATCAGTTATTGCTTGAAAATAACTCTTGGGATTTTTTTTTACCCCAATATGCTAATTCTTAAAAGAGAAACTAAGAAAATGATGTAGGCAATTTTATGGTGCATTGTGTTACCCCAAGCCAAATTTCAACATGTCTTCTGTTTCTAAGATGTCCCAAAGCAAGGCCATGTGTGTCATGTCAGAATAATGGAGGCTGGGGCATTGTTTGGAGGTGTTGATGTGGGAAATGTGCCCTTCTTTTACATTTCGTTGTGATTTATATGAAAACTGTTCATTTGGGGTTTGTATTTTTTCATGTTTAATGGCATCCAGACATTTAGGTATTTGCAAATGGAGAATCTTTAGGTGCAAAATGTGTCTGGCGCCTGCTAATTTCGAACCCAGGAAAAGAGGACCTTTTCCTGCCTCCCCACTTCTAGCCACTCTCTGAAGATTGGAAAAGGGACCCTCATAAGAATATGGGGGGGGGGGGGCAGGGCGAGTATAGCTTTGTTTTTTGCACTCTTCAAATGAGGACTAGACCATGTGAAAAATGAACATAAGATTTTAGCTGCAGTTCATTCATTTTCAGCTTTGTATTCTTGTTATAAAAAAAGCACGCCTAGACACTCCTTTGCGTTACGCATAACCTTGGTTTAAGGTGCCATTTAGCTCCTAGCTTTCATATCTCAGTTTCTAACACTGCCTGTAATCTCACTTCTCACTGTGAGGGAACCACCAGAAGGCCCTCGAAGCTGGACCTCAGTGTCTGGGATGAGCAATGGGGATGGAGACGCTCCTTCAGATATACTGGTCCAAGGCCGTTTAGGGCTTTAAAGGTCAGCACCAACACTTTGAATTCTGGTTGGAAACGTACTAGGAGCCAGTAGGTCTTTCAGGACTGGTGTTATATGGTCCCAGCGGCCACTCCCAGTCACCAGTCTAGCTGCCGCATTCTGAAATAGTTGTAGTTTCTAAGTCACCTTCAGAGGTAGCCCCATGTAGAGCACATTGCAGTAGTCCAAGTACCACTCTGGTGAGACAGTGCACAGGCAGTTAGGGTCTCAGATGGAGCTGATAGACAGTTGCCCTGGATGCAGAATTGACCTGTGCCTCTATGGGTGCCCTTGAGGGCTAGCCCTGGAGCCCATGAAGCCTAATGAGGTGGTGACAGTGATTACCTTTTCTCCTTGGAAAGTACGTACATAGAGCTGACAAAGGAAGATGGAAGAGCAACTCCTTTTGCACTTTCTCTTTAAGCTGTATGTGCTTTCCAAGATTTATACGAACAGAAAGCAGAGCAAGCGAGAAGGTAGGAATGCAAAGGACCTAGCTGGGAAGCTGGTGGAGAGAGAAAGTGGGGTGCCACAGAAGAATGATTGGATGGCTTGAGGATTAGACAGATTCGTGGAGGAAAAGGCTATCAGTGGCTACTATTCATGATGGCTGCATTCTACCTCCACAGTTGGGGGCGCCACTTGCTGTTTGCTGCCTGGGTAGCAGCCACAACTGGAGGAGGCAGCAGCCCAGGAGCAGCGACCTCATTCCCAGCCTCAGCCATGGTTTGGAGGATCAGGAACATGACCCCTGAATGCAGCCCAAATCCAACTGAAAGTCAGTGTAATTTGTGTTCTCGTTATATGCCCTCTTGAGAGCTTCCAGTAAACAGTTCTAATACAGCATTTCCTAGCTTTTCCATATAAAAGATTCTTTGTCTAATATGTGCTTCACATGTCGTGATAACATAGAGAAAAAAGATCTTAAAATCTGTATTCTTTTTCAGTTGAAGTATTTTAAATATTTTAAACACATTATTCACAAAGTAAAGTCTTTTTTTCTTTTAAATGAAATCAGTTGCCATCATTTGTTTTATAATGGGAATCTCTCTTCCTCTCTCTTCCTCTCTCTCTCTCTCTCTGTGTGTGTCTCTCTCTAACACACACAGAGAGAGAGAGAGAGAGAGAGAGAGAGAGAGAGAGAGAGAGAGAGAGAGAGAGAGAAACCCCTTACCATCAGAAATCTGAACTGGAATGCAAACAATATTGCACTCTGAATGCTGCGTTTCAGTTGTTATTCCCAGAGGATTAAAAGGAACACTATTCATCTGTCACTCCGCCTTCTAGTTTAGGGATATATTTCCAACTCTTGGGTGTTACATAGCAATAATTCAGCAGCAGAGGCACCATGCTGCTTTCATAGTACATTTCATGTTTGAATAAACAGTGGAAAGCCAATAACATGAATAGAAGAAAATAGTGCCTCAAAAATAGGCTTCTTGCCAACCAAGATTGATGCTAGATTCCTTTTGGAGTCAGCTAGATGAGGAAGTGTGTGAATTTTTAAAAGATACTGCAAAATTCACAAATAAGATAACTAAAAAATGCATTTTGATCACCACCTTTCCTAAAATACAGTCTTCCAGTGAAAACAAACAACTTTCATTAATGTGTCACTTGCCTGTTAGTTAGACAAGGAAGCTATTGATACTAACAGAAGGATTACTATGTCTACTTTGATGGTTGTGTGGTAGCTAGACTTCTAAATATGTTGATCTAACAATAGTAACCATTGCTCCTGAGATCTTGTGCTAGACTGTTTTCTCTCTGGTTCTGCTCATTAAACGTTTGCAGAATCTGGGAGCATGTAGATTGCATCCCATGCATGTCCTTTTAACAAGCACAATCTAGACTCCCTTTGTTTTAAAAGCATGCTTTTCGACCTCATGGTTTTGCAAATATGATTGGAAAGGCGCAGGTGGTGTCTAAAGGTTTCACTGTTCAGAGGTGGGACTTCATGGCTGTTTGACTTTCTTTGTGTATTTTTGTTGCACACCCACACATGACTACAACTAGTTCTTTATAGGGTCTTTGAAGGCTCATAAATGTGTTCTGCACCTGCTCTGAGGAAGAACATTTAGAACTTTCTAGAACTAAAACCCACAAGGGTATGAAAGAAGATATTTATTGATATTTTCTATTGACCTCCCCTCAGGGTACCTTCCAACTCAACAATTCTGATACTACAGTCATATCTCCGCTTACATATCCCTATGATTGCATAAACTTCAGGATACGTAAGTGGCAAACCCGGAAGTATATTTCTGGGTTTTTGCCACGCGCGCATGTGCAGAAGCGGTCTCTCCAGTTGCGAAAACCTCGGGATCTGGCCGGCTCTCAGGCACAGATCCCATCCACAACCAGAGGTACCACCGTATAGAGAAAGTGAGGCACATCTGAACAATGGCAGGCAGCTGCAAATTGATACCACTGGGAAATTGTTATTGCATAAAATAATTTTGCAAACACGGGGGAGCAGGGAGGAGAAGGGTCAGAATTAAAACCTGCTGACCCCAACCAAGACATGAGAGTGGGAAATTTCACGCTTTGCCAATGGATCAATAGGATCTGTTTCAAGGAGAAAATCAAAGTGTGTGTGTGTGTGTGTGTGCCCTTTGGTCCTTAGATGAAGGACGGTATAGTAAATCACCGTCATTGTCAATCAATGATTAAATTAAAAAACGCTGCCTATAATGTTCCTATTGGATTCAGGGGGTTATGAGAAGCTGGAGTCTGGTATTATGTGGTATTTCTTCTTCCCTTCTCCAGAGGAGACATTCACAGGCATTGAGGCATAGACCTGCCCATATAAGGGTATGTCAAAATATATTTGTTAGTTGATGTTCGTTGCTAGTGTAGTCTTTATGGGTAGAAGTGTAGCCCTTGAAATCTATTCCTGTGCAGTGCAATCCTATATATATCCTATTAAAATGCTGAACAAGGTGCGGTAGGGAAGAAAATTAAAATGCAAGATTTTATAAATGTTGAACATTCAGAAACATGCTGTGTTTCACACTAGGCTCCTAAGCATGCTCCTAAGCAAGGGCCATTTTTCACATTGCCGGAGAAATCTATGTTGTGCCAGTGTGGTCTCCCCAGGCAGAACCCCTGTATTCACTCATGTATGTGCATTTCTTTAATGTGATTTTTAGCTTCCTCTCATATTCTGGTTTTATTGTAACCACTACTATAATGTGTGAAAGAACCCCCAATGGATTGAGATGTTCTTCCAACAAAAAAGGATTTTGAATTACATTTATAAAAGGAAAGACAATGTATCCTAAGTAGTATTTAAATGCTGGCAAAATCTTTTCCTGTGAATTGTAATTAAAAATAGGGTTTTGGTCTGATCAAAGGAAAGAAGGATGAGTCTTCTTTTCTCCCAGTGGCCTGGATTTTATTTCCTAACGCTAACAACCATTTCCAAGGCTTTGCAAGACTTTCCCCCTCACCCGCCATCATTGTCAGATGGCATTATTTAAAGTCTGTTCATCCACTTGTGTGGGATTCCTATGCTATAATATACAGCACCGATGACAAGAGGGCTGTTATACTGGGGGTGTTATTCAAAGCGCTGCTGATTGTCACAGGCTGCAGACATCTGTAGGAAAAGCATTGTGCTACTCACAGCATCTGGCGATGGAAATCCTTATGAAAACCAAATCAAACAATTTTTTTGGAAGAAGGATGCACACATTACATCCGCTTTGAAATAATTAAAAATATTTATATATGCCAGCCATGTCAGTTTGCATCAGATGCTAATGATATATTACATTATAATGCTGTCTTCAGATTGACTGTAGTTAGACAGATTTCCGGATGTTTTAATCCCTCAAAATTAAAGGGCCAGTCACTAGCAATGGAACATTGTCACAGTCTGCATCCCACAGCTGGTGGATTTAGCTCCTTGAAAGTTGGAACGGTCAAGGTAAATAAGATACGTTTCTTGGTAAAATACAGGTGGGTGGACAGGGGAGTTGGCATCAGGAGTCAGCTCCGTTGGACGCCTGCTGAAGGGCACAGCTCAGAGCTGCCTGCTCCTTGTGGCTGCAATGGGCAGCAGGGAGAGTGCCGGCTTCAGATGTGTTGGGATGAGGGCTTGTTGTCTATCTGTAGGCCAGACCCACACCACTGTCTTAGAGCAGCCTTTCTCAACCATGGGTCCCTAGAGGTTGCTGGGCTGCAACTCCCTTCCTTCCTAGCTAGTGGGGCCATTGGTCAGGGATGATGGGAGCTGACAGCTGGGTTCAATTATATAAAGGTTGATACAATTGCCCAGAGGGAGAAGGCAAAACAACTGGAGTTGCTTCCTTTCTTGCTCTCATTACTATTTTGGTGCCAGATAAGACAAGTGAGGAGGCAGCGACATCAAGGAGCAGGAGGAACAGTAGCAGGCCCAGGGGGCTCGGAGGGTTGGCAGTGGACTCGCTGCTGGTGTATGGGCCTCAGCAGTTGCCTAGAGTGGTGCTGAGCCCTGATGCCAGCGCTGGTCATGAGGGAGATGTGGAATTAATCAGGAAGGGACTCATATTGAAGACATCTTGCCCAAGGATTCCAAAAGCCTGAAATGAGGGGCAGCAGCTACACAAAGTATTTTATATTGTGTGGGGGTTTTTTTGGTCAGTCAGTTCATTGGCTGTCTGGGCAAATGGAGAGATGGCACAACAGGGATAACCTTTAGAATGAGGATGGAGGAAAACTCACAAAGAATCCTCCTGAAGGATGACTAGAACCCCATGTAGAACTTATTCGACTGTGGTGCCAGAGAAATCTTACATTCCTTCCATCCATCACTACCTCTGCACAGAGTGGAGCTATTCCAGATTAGGAGAAGCCTTTTTTGCATTCTGGCTCTCAAGAGAAGTTTCCCACTGTGATTGGTTTGCAAGACAAGTTGCAGATAAAGTCAGCTGTATCTATTTCTGAACCTGACGCTGCATTAATTACAGAATCTGTGGGTATACCCTTTGCAAGAACTTGACCTTTTGTGGATATTCTAATGCTGTGCAGCCTAAGGATGTAAAGGGAATCCTTAAGGATCTTCTACCTGCCTGATTAAAACAGCTGGCCTGTCCTGGCCTTTTGAATGGAAGAGGCAATAATTCCTCGTTGAGTGCACAATGCACTGACAATTGCTGTCCTCATTATAAAAAGTGATATGTATGAGTGACAGTGGGTGTGGTGAAAAGTGAGATTAAAGGTTGCCATTGCTGGGAATATTCTGGAAGAATCTGTCCTGAGATGATTTTACCTTTTGAAAGCGGATGGGATCTCACCTAAATGTATGGCTTCTATGGAGTGTTCTTCATAGAATCTTTAAAACATCTTGTCAAAAATGTATATTTTAATGTGTTGTTTTAAAATAGTATATTACTTAAGCAAATATTTAAATATTAAATTAGGTTTTCTGTAAGCTTGATGTGAATATAATTCTGCCTGCCTGCCAAGTATGTCAAAACCCCAAGCCTACTTTCGTTTGCCAGGGTAAATGTTTATTTTGTTTTCCCACATAATGTGCTCTTTAAAGTGTCACCAACATACCAAATCTGATTGCTTTTTAATAGAGACATGGTGGGGGGTTTTTTGCTTTCATTAGGAAACAGGATAAATTATCAGTAAAGCTCATGCTAATGAATCGACGTAAAGTTGATTTTCTTTGCATGTCTTTTTTTGCCTTCCAACCCCTTTGGCATCACCCCTGCATCCCAGAAAAAAACATTAATCAGAACAATTGCATTTGTTATGCCAGTGCTGGAATGTTACTTTCTCATATATTTGGAACATTATCAAACAATGGATTTAGCATGTGAGCCATGCAAACTTTTGCTTCCCATTTCAGTCTTTCAGATTCATAACTTCTCTGTACATGGTAGGTAGTTTCAAAGTTGTTACTTGAGAATGGGGTGGGATAATTATGAACACAATAGGATGAAAGCAGCTTTATAATTTTCTCCTTGATTTTGGCTTTGCATGGCTTTGCTTTTTTGTGGGTTTTACTTTGCATAAAGGTAAAGGACCCCTCACAGTTAAGTCCAGTCGTGAACGACTCTGGGGTTGCAGTGCTCATCTCGCTTTATTGGCTGAGAGAGCAGGCGTTTGTCCACAGACAGCTTCCGGGTCATGTGGCCAGCATGACTAAGCCGCTTCTGGCAAACCAGAGGAGCACACGGAAACACTGTTTACCTTCCTGCTGGAGCGGTACCTGTTTATCTACTTATACTTTGACGTGCTTTTGAACTGCTAGGTTGGCAAGGAGCAGGGACCGAACAATGGGAGCTCTCCCCATCGCGGGGATTCGAACCGCTGACCTTCTGATCTTTTGCATACCAGGTTGTAATAAACCGTAACAATTAGTGCTCTCCAACCTCACCTTCCCTAACTTGAATGAGGTTATTATATATTCTTTGATGTGAATTGGGCTAGTTTTACCTAAACACTTAAAAACTTTGGCAAATGTTTTCAGTAAAGTTAATATTTAGAACTTTCAGTGAAACTCAGCTTGAACAAAATTTGTTGGTTTGAAATTATATTGATGAAGCAAAAACCACAGTAATATTAGGTTGGTCCTAATATTTAATCAGACATTGGAATAGGAGTGTAGCAGCGTCCACCACCTCCTTCACTAGCCAGCCTTAATCTCTGCTATTCTAGGTGGGAGGTAGGATCCAAAATTGTTATTTCTGTCCAAACAGGAGAAACCACATCCCTGGTCCTCTAGTAATGAATAGAAAGATTAAATTGAGCAGACCAGATTGGAAGCAGCTTTTGCTATCGACAATATTAATGCTAAGATGTTGCTCTCAAACTTTTCCAACTTACCCCCAAGTCCATTTGAATTCACTCTGTCTTTACAGTAATCCCTTCCACAAATGTGTGTGCAAAAATTCTCAAGTGCTTACTATCCCAATGTTGGGCATCTCCAACTGTTTTCTAAAACCACATGTAGGGAACTTCCTTCTTCCCAAATAAGGTCTGCAAATATTTTAAAAAGAAGTTGAGAATTGCTCCAGGCTTTAGGGGTGGTGGTAGTATTGTATCAGGAATTGGAGTGGGAAATCTTCAGAATGGAAAGCTCTTTTTCCCCCCCAGCCGTCCTTCAGATGATATGGCAGATACAGTTCTACCAGATGCGCCAGTGTTATGCTGGTGTTTTCAAGAGCAAATATGAAAATTGCAGGTGAACACAAACATTTGTAAAAGCTTGCATGTGCATGTCTGGCAGCCCTGAGTAAGCCAGGGTGTAAACTGGTGTTTAATGATGAGAGTATGCTTGCTAACCGCCTAACGGCATAATCATTTCCGTTCTATGAAAAGTGAGGAAATTATTCATGGGAAATTGTTCTAAAGAAGAACAAATCCACATCAGGTGGGGTGAGTCATCTCTCTCTAAGGTTCCATGAGACCTCGAGGAGCTGAGCAGCGGTGCATTCTTCAGCCTACGGGTCATGCTTCCATCTGGGTAACCTGGGGGCCGGATGGCAGTGGCAGGTGGGACCAGAGGCAAAAGTGATCAAAGCAATCGATGCAAATGTCACCTTTGCACAGGAGGCTTCTCTTTACGCAGAGCCATCCAACCCTCTCTGTTCTCCGTCCAGGCAAGGAAGAAGCATCACCACACCAAGAGCACATTTCAGCCAGGTTCCCCATTCCTGTTATCGAGGACACTGAGCCATGGAGTGAGTGGTGAAGGGAGCTTCAGCAGTTTCTCCTGAGGAAGAAACAGAAGGCTGAAGAACCCATTTGTGTTTCACCTGGCTGAGTTCTTCCTAGGGTACCCTAAGAACTTCCACAGAGGAAAAAGATACTTCAGGTAGAAGGGGAGAGAAAAGAGGCTTTTGTGCTCCACCTTCCTCCTGACGCCCTTTTAGGTTGAGATCTTGGCTTGTCTTCTCGTTACATTGGAAGATTCCGGACAACATGCATAAACCAGCTGCATGACTTCAAAGGCTTCTATGTCTTACATACTCATTCAAACTAATGGATAGGACAGAAAGAACAGTCTGCTTCATAATGCAGGGATAAGTAAGATAACAAAGAATTCTCTGTATATCTGCTCTTTATTGTCAAATCTGCAGTTTTATCACAACATCCATCAATCTGTCATAAAAAGGTTTTGTTAGCTTCAGCACAAGACCCAAAGGGTGTCTAATCTTTAAAATGGTTCATGCCCTACTGCCCTCTTTTTCTTTGGTTTCCACTTAAGCAAAAAGTGGATTTAAGAAGAGCAAGTTGGCTAAATTTTATAATGAAAGTCCTGAGATAAGTCTTAAGACAGCTAGGATTTGGAACAGAATTTTCAACTCTGTGATATTTAACTGCTGTATGGTACCGTTTTCATTTTTTCTTTTCATTGGAGGCAGATCTTCTTTACTTAACTAGGAGCTGGTTTGTGTAAAATATATTCTTTGTGGTCTCTGTGAAGCCCCATAAAGTTTTGGAGCTTTGAGAGGAAGTTTCTGCCGATTGTCCTGGCTTGCACCTTTTCTCACCCCGCACATAAGTAATGAGTGGAGCTTGTGCTTTCCTGCTCAATTTCAGAATTAATTAATTCAAATATATGCAATAGAATTCATTGCTTGTGGTTCTTTTGTATCTTCATATGTGTCTTTAAACCTGTGATTCCATTGGTTAGACCAGGTACCACAAAAAAAGTATTCTGTTTTCTTCTGGGATAAATCTTCACATCACAAGATAGATTTCCATTGCTATTCTGGCATGCAGTATTTCTTTGTTAGGCATTTGTGTTGCAAGCCATGGAGGAGGAGGATAAATCCACTTTTAACTTAGGTTAATCTCGAGTTGCTTGATTATGCAGGGTACTCTGTCAGTGGTAGATGATACGACATCAAGATTTCTTCCAAACGTACCAGGGTTCTAAAACTAGAGGACTAAATATAAACTGTTGCTTCTATGCTTACAAACTAAATTAAGCAAAATTAATAATTACTACTTTCTCCTTTCTGGATTTATGCATGTTCTGTCAGGTTCCTAAGTGTTAATTATCTATTTGTGTTGCTATGAGTCAAGTGTGTTCCAGTTTTGGCTCCACTGAAGTTACTTGCTTTTGTGTTCAAAAAATGCATGTGGCAATTTCTTGGAGTGTTTTGATGCTGTTCTCAGCATGATTTTGTCCTCCTTTCATCACTGTCCTTGACAAAATTTACCCAGATATGGGCAATTAATCCAGTGGTCAGTGTTCTGCCAACCAACTGATTCATTAGCTCTGATAGCCAGTTGCGTTAATCAGCAATAAGGGCTAATGATGCTGAGGAAAATGAGAACAAAAAGAAGGGAAATGGCACTAGAAGTTTCCCCAATCTTTTGTGTTAAAATGTTGCCCACTTATAGGCAAAGTTCCCATATAGATATGCTAAGGAAACATAGGAGTAAGGTCCATTTTAAATCACCAGCATTTCCTTCAGTGTAAATGTGTTCAGAATTTCAGGGTCAGTTGCACATAATTTAGGCAAGGAGCATTGCCTTTTATGTTGAATAATGAGAATAGAGCAGATGAAGAACCTAAGCAAATAATAATTAATAATGTTTATACCCCGCCCATCTGGCTGGGTTTCCCCCGCCACCCTGGGTGGCTTACAGTACATATAAAAAATTGTAAAACATCAGACATTAAAAACTTCCGTAAACAAGGCTGCCTTCAGATGTCTTCTAGAAGTCAGATAGTTTATTTCCTTGATTTCTGATGGGAGGGTGTTCCACAGGGTGGGCGCCACTACTGAGAAGGCCCTCTGCCTTCAAGCAGATCAGAAGATGGGCTTAGCAGTTTGGCCAGTTTTGTCTTGTCAGTTTGCACAGGCAGCAAATAAATGAGTAACGTAAAGAGAACAACCTGGATTACAAGCTGGCCCAATGAAGAGGCCTCTAATTTCAGATGTTTTAAAACCAGTATCATAATATCTGCTGTGGAGTTGATGCAGTAAAGGATAAAGAGCAAAGCCAGGGGATATATGTCATATGTAATAATTTCCTGTGAAGACAGCAATGCAATATGCATTGATGAGCATGGACTCATCAATATGCATTGATGCATTGATGAGCATGGAGCTTTGATGAATTGATGCATTGATGAGCATGGAGCTTTGATGAATTGTCAGAATGTTCAATATCATCAACTTTTGCTTGCTTGCATGCTTGCCAGCCACCCATCTGTCTAGATTGCCCCAGCTACTCTGGGTGGCTTCCAACAAATTATGCAACCACAGTAAAACATCAAACATTAAGAAACATTGAGAAATTAGTAGTACTAATTTAGTGTTGAGAGTTGCTTTCAGGCCTACAGTTGGAAGGGTTTTGTGATGCTATGCATTTGGATCTATGAATAACAAGTGTCATTTATATTGTTTTGCAGAGGGCAGAAAGACAAGCACGAATGATGGACTCTGCACAATATGCAGAATTCTGTGAAAGTCGTCAACTAAGCTTTTGTAAGTGTTATGCCATAATAATTATGCTGTTCCAGACTGTAATTTTACAATATATTGTAATCAGACAGATAAAGTATGCAACACCCCCTTAATTTTATTTCTGAGTTGCAAGAGGGGGAATGCACTCCAATGCACTCCAAACGTCCTTCTCATGGCATGGATCCTCTGCAGGAGGTTTTGCTTTCCTGTGCTTGTGGCAATGTGGTCTCATTGGTGCACGTGAGGATGTGTTACATCCAGGGCTGGGCGATAGCAGCTTTCCAACATTGTGGTGTAGCATCATGATGTTGAAAAGGAAGGAGCGTCCTTCGGCCCCAGCCCTGCGAGGCACTGGGGTGAAAGCCCTGCCGCTCCCTCCACTGACAGCACCCGGCGGCGCGCAGAGGGGAGGAACAAGCAGCACCAGCCCTGGCCCCGGGTGGCACCAGGGTGAAACTGCTGCTGCTCCTGTTGCTGCCAGCACTTGACGCAGGGAGGAAGGAGGCAGCGCAGAAGGAAGGTAAGGCACAGGCAAGCCCCACCCACTGCTGGGTGAAGGTGCCTTCATGCTCTGGCCATCAAACCGGTCCCGGACGATGTCTTGATACATTGCCCAGGCCTAGTTAGATCTGAGATGTATGCAGCTGTTGCATCGTATCCAGGAGCTAAGAATTGGGAGCAGAGACCATGGCATCACCATGACATCAGGTGAAGTGATTCCCTTTGCCTGGGTGGTTTGAAGTCAAACCATGTGGGCAAAGGTATAGGGGGTTGCTACCCCCCCCCCATACAGTGGTCCCTGCCTATCAGCTGCTAGGAGGTGTTTGCAAACCCTTCTACTGGCAGGGAGCCGTCCCCTCACCTGCCACAAATCTGCTACCCTGTGTGATGTCAGGTATAAGGCAGGTGGCTGTGGTTTGGGGAACCAGCTTTGTGGCCCAATTGGGAACCGTGTTAAGGCTTTGGAGGCCCATAGTTCTCCAAGTTTAACATCTGTTCTGGATAACTTGGTGGTAGCATTGTTGCATTAAACAGTTAAGCCTTGTCCCACTAACCTTTTAGAGTTCTTTGAGAGTGTCAATAAGCTTGCAACTATTCATGTGGGTTGGCAGTTATTGTTTACTTGGATTTTCAAAAAGCTTTGAAAATTCACACTTCTCTGACTTTTGTAATGCAGTTGTCCAGTCAAATGATGTACAAAAAAAATGCTTATAGAATCATAGGCTTGTAGAGTTGGGAGGGACCCTCACCAAGACTGCAGAACAAACAGATAAGAGAAGCTAGTAGCCATGAGATAAGAGGGGTTAAGGACAGCATGGCTGTGAATACCAGCTGCTTCGGAACAGGAGTAGGAGAGCGATACAGTGCTCATGTCACGCCTGTGATCTTCCCATAGTCATCTGACAGGCCACTCTGGGAATGGAATGTTGGACTAGGTAGCATAGACTTGGTGGTTGTTCTCCACTGTCTCCGAAATGTGTTCAGAAATGCAAACAAGTGAATTGTCTCGAACCATTCTGGAACATGAGAGAGCTTTAAGTACAGAAAATGAGATGTCTAAACAGTATTCTTTTCTATTATGGAAAGAGATCATCCCCCTTATCTTAGCATTTTCTAAACTTTTTGTCTTCCTTTCTAAATCTGTTTCTCTGCTGGAGCAGCCCAGACGTCTCTCCTGGAATCCCAGGGTGTTGCAGAGGGCTCTGCTGATTTCAGAGCACTGGTCATGCCCATTGGGTCTCAGCATCATTCTGTGCAAATTAAGGATGAATACACATATCATATTTTCTGAGCAGTGAAGCCGCTTTGGAGGCCTCCCCCCCCCCCCACATTCATTATAAATGTACTTGGTTCTCTATGGAGCTGAGCCCTGGGAAAAAATGGTTCTGAACATTTCACATGGAAGCTGGCGTCACATGTTATTGACTGACTAGCGCGCCCCCCCCCCCACATTATCAAGAAACCACCACCACTTTGGAGCACGTTTCCTCCTTTAAAAAGCATTTAAAATAAATGATAATATATGAACATTGCTTTGTTTTATTTGTGTTCTTGTTTTATTATGTATTTTGTGTTTTTATATTGTATTTTTATTCTGCGAAGTGTCTTGAGATCTTCGATTAAAGGGCAGAATACAAATTTAATAAATACAAATAAAATAGAAAACATTCCACCTATTGGGTGCAACTGCTGTCACACTAGAATTTCAAGCAGGGAAAGGGAAAGATGGATCGCAGTTCAGTAGGATCATTAGCAATGGAGGATAGTTCTAACGAGATTGTGGTGTAGCTTAAGGTTCACTCTAAAAATTTACTTATACAATGTTTCTGTGAGAGGCAAGACATGTCAACTGCCTGCTTGACCCCTGACCTGGATGAAACCTATTTGAGGAAAATATTAAGAACTTTATATTTTTCAGAGTAATGGTCTGCACCTCATTAGTGAGGTCTGTCACACAAGGCAAGAAAGTTCAGCTGCAGGTGATGAGAAAAGTACGTGATCATCAGTTAGTAGTTATTTGAAGTTAGCGAATGTTAACTAAATTACCGTATATTTTGCTCTATAAGACTCATTTTTTCCCTCCTAAAAAGTAAGGGGAAATATGTGTGCGGCTTATGGAGCGAATGCAGGCTGCGCAGCTATCCCAGAAGCCAGAACAGCAAGAGGGATTGCTGCTTTCACTGCGCAGCGATCCCTCTTGCTGTTCTGGCTTCTGAGATTCAGAATATTCTCCAAAAACTAGGTGCGTCTTGTGATCTGGTGCGTCTTATAGAGCGAAAAATACTAACTTAATTTCCATTTCTGCCCAACATGTTTTCTAAATTAATATTTGTAAGCTTCTTTCTGTGCTTGTTTTAAATTACAAAAATCATCAGTGCTGTCAGGGCCTCAGGAACAGAGGCACAGGGGAGAGAGGAAATGGAGAGCGAAGGGGAAGAATCGGAGGGCAGCGTAGGGGGGTATAGCAGTGACCCGAGAGATTCCATGAGCCTCTCCAGTGAATCAGAAGATTCCCAGAAGGAGGCGCCGATGGTCAGGGCAAGGGGGGCCAGCGGGGACTCCCAAAGCAGCAGCTGGAGATCAGGGCCAGCTTCCCCACCAGAGCGTAGTGGGGGGGAAGAGTCCCAGGTGTCAGGGCCAGCGTCTCCTCCAGCAGGGAGAGAAGATGAGTCAGGGCTGACCACGCCTCTATCGGAGAGTGGGGGAACGGAGGGGAGGTCAAGTCCAGCTAGCCTCCCCAAAGGGGGAAGCAGTGACGGGAGCAGTGTAACGGTCAGGAGGAAGGTTGGTGGCTGGGCGCGCGCGCCAAGTTCAAATGTACAGGCGCGCGGGACAGCAGAAAGCCCGGATTGGGAACCAGGTCCTAAAGCCCGCCGGAGGCAGGGGGAAGACTCAGGGGACTCAGCGTCAGAAGAGTCGAGGAAGGGCGAAACCCCAGCTGACAGGCGGACCCAGAGGAGGAAAGAGCAAAGGAAGAGGTGGAGCAAGGCTAGGGCCTTAAGCTGGTGTCTGGGGGGAGGAGACTCAGACGGAGCTTCAGCGGTCTAGAGTTTCAGACGTAGAGCTGCACGCTGCGGCTGTGAAAACGAAAATGAACTTCAATAAAGACTTTTGTATATAACAACGAACTGGCGTTGGTCCTTTGTGAGCTGGGACCTTGGGCAGCTCTGACAAGTGCATACTGTTGTTGTGCCAAATAACATAATGAAAGCATTAGAGCTTTAACAAACTTAAGAAACAACCCATTACAAAGATTTGTGGGACACAATTACAGTCGGCTTCGTTATACAAAAAGAGAGCACTGTAGAAGCAGATGATACTTACGAGTTACAAGTTGGAGATAAAGAGACTGCACTGAAAAGCACGACAGAAGAGCACATGGCATTGCATTAGGAAAGCACAATGGTGTTCCATAGCAAGCATTAAATCTGGAGAAATGAGTCATTTGCTTATGGATCACAATGTGAAAAATAAATGACACATCCAAGATTGCGCCCTCTGTAAATGTCAGACAGTGGGGAAGCTGGTCTTGTGAGTAGTGTAGTTACTATTTCAGTGCCTTTTTGTGAGCTTAGTTTTTAGACCATTGCATGACAACTGTAAATATTTGTGCTGACAATTTTTTCATATTAAAGTAATGTCAACATCTGAGAAGGTTGTGATGCACTCACAGTTTGCACCAAATAATTATATATTTGAGACCACACCAATATGAATCTTCAATATGCAAAATAGTATCATTGAAAACCCTTGAACTTGAGAAGCATTGGGGGGGTGGGACACAGTACTGTACTATTATTCACACACTGAGGGCAAACAAGAATAATGGCTATATTTTAATAATCCTATTTAAATCTGCTAACCTGAGAAGTACCATATGGACATAAGGATACCTACTCGGAGGTGCAATTGAAGGCTGGGTTCAGTGGACATGGACTTTGGTCTGACATCATAACACAACACAGAACACTCCTTAATGTCATTACATACAGGCAGCTCTCAATTTGTGCATGTTCAATGCTCCTGGGTGCTGCTGGAGTTGGTGCTACATCTGGATGTTCATGTGGCCTTAATATTAATGAGCTTCAGTCAGCATGCCAACTAGGAGCTTCCTGGAAGAAGCAGACATGTTTATTGGTAATTAATGCCACATTCATAACATTCTGGTTCTCCTAGATCACAGCCACTGTGTTCAGGATCCAGAATGGCAACAACTTCTGCTCCTTATGCCAAAGGGTTATCATCTCTTGCCGTTTGTGAATAGTGAAATGTAGAAGAGGAGTCAACATTAACATTGCACCTCTTTTGTGTTTTATCTGCCCAGCCAAGAAGGCTTCCAAGTTCCGGGACTGGCTGGACTGTAGCAGCATGGAAATAAAACCCAATGCTGTTGCCATGGAAATTTTGGCTTATTTAGCTTATGAGACTGTCGCACAGGTAAATGAGTGCACTGCGTGGATCAGAGAATTTGCAGTGGGGAATGCCCTTCCCTTTTCATGTACACACACACACACACAGTGGTACCTTGGGTTACAGACGCTTCAGGTTACAGATTCCGCTAACCCAGAAATAGTACCTTGTGTTAAGAACTTTGCTTCAAGATGAGAACAGAAATTGTGCTCCGGCGGCAGCAGGAGGCCCCATTAGCTAAAGTGGTACCTCAGGTTAAGAACAGTTTCAAGTTAAGAATGGACTTCCAGAACGAATTATGTTCTTAACCCACAGTGTGTGTGTGTGTGTGTGTGTGTGTGTGTGTGCTGTGGAGTGTAAAATGATGCTATAAACTAATGCAACACAATGTGCAAGATAGGTTGGAAAACTCTGCATGTATATCCAGTATACCTGAAGGAGCGTCTCCACCCCCATTGTTCTACCCGGACACTGAGGTCCAGCACCGAGGGCCTTCTGGCGGTTCCCTCACTGCGAGAAGCCAAGTTACAGGGAACCAGGCAGAGGGCCTTCTCGGTAGTGGCGCCCTCCCTGTGGAACGCCCTCCCTCCAGATGTCAAAGAGAACAAGAACTATCAGACTTTTAGAAGACATCTGAAGGCAGCCCTGTTTAGGGAAGCTTTTAATGTTTGATGTATCACAGTATTTTAATATTTTTCTGGAAGCCGCCCAGAGTGGCTGGGGAAGCCCAGCCAGATGGGCGGGGTATAAATATATTATTATTATTATTATTATTATTATTATTATTATTATTATTATTATTATTATTATTATTACTATTTGAAAGGCAAAGATCCAGACCTGTCCAAGCACATGCCACATAATGGCTGTGATATTTTTCAGAATGAAGTTGAAACCTAAACTTTACGGTGCATATCTTTGTTAATAAAGTAGCCAACAAGTAAGTAAGACTGGCTCTTCCATTTTTTCCTCAGCTGGTGGACCTTGCCCTCCTCGTCAAGCAGGACATGACTCCCAAAGCCGGGGACCCTTTCAGCCAGGCAATATCTGCTACTTTCATTCAGTATCATAGTTCTGCCGAGGTAAATATGAGACCAAAGATGAACTTGGCATATCAGCACAGGGCCATTCTTTCAGTGGTGCTTGTGGGTCTGTCTCGACCCAATCCTCTCCCTTCTAGGAGAATGAGTACAATTCCGCTTGCATTTGCTCCTCTGTGTCCTAGTGGGCTATTGTGCTGCTTCTTGTATGTGTGATGTTCATAAAGAATCACGCTGGCAGGCTTGCTCGTAAGAGGGTCCATGGAGAGAGATTGGCTCCAGCCCATCCTTCCTCCTTACAACAGATCAAGAGGAGGAATATATTATGTATATTTTAAATATTTTTATTATGTCTACTTGTTGATTTATCAGTACTTTTTTCATAAATAATCACACTATTTTATGCAAACAGTTTTGAGTTTTTTAATATTTGATTAAGCCATCAATTTTTTTTTAATTATACAAATAAATGTCATTCACTTACCTGGTGTGCCCCAGATTCTAAACTAGAGCTCTGGAAATGTTCTGGGTTTGTGCTTCTACTGCCTGGTGACTATATTCAGAGAACAATAGTAATAGTCAATTAACTCAGTTTTAACTGCTGTTGGTCTATTTAGATGCATGTTTTGGGGCAAGCAACAAGTCTGAAGACCAGTCCAGACTCTCCTGAAAGCACCCCGCCACCAACGCCCACCCCTCCAGCTGCAGGCCCACAGCACCTTGGGAAGGCTCCGTCTGGATCCATGGGCAATGGCAGCATTGGGCAAGACTCCTCAAAAGCCAAGCAACGAAAGAGGAAGAAAGTGGGTTTGCAAGGACAGGAGGAATGAATATTGCAATTATAAGTATACCGTACTGTATATTAGGGACATTTAGAAATGTTGCTGTTGTCTTTTAATGTAGACTTATAATGTTAATTATCTGTTCAAAAGGGTATTCTCAGGTGTACCTAGGGGTTGCCTAGGTTGGCCAAGGGAACAGGTGGTGCAAAAATCACACCTCTGCTCACTTCTGGCAAGGGCACAAGGTACGGGGGGGGGGGGGCGACACAGCTCCTTGCCAAGGGCACAAAGGAGCCTAAGTACACCTCTAGGTATCCTGTACCTATAATCTGAAGTGTTACAGTCCGTTCTAATACCTCAGGATGCTACCATCTTTCTCTGCAGCATGTATGGATTGACCAGGCCTTCGAGTGGTTCCTGAAGGATTAGACACCAGGCGATGGTTTAGGAGCATAGAATCATAGAGTTATCTAGTCCAGTGCAGCAAATTCATGACCAGAGCATTCTCAATACATGTTCCACTTCATGCTGTCAAATGTGTGATTTCAAATGACAATTCAGTATCCTTTGGAGAATACAATTAGAGATCTTGCACATTCCTATTTGAATTACTGCTATCTTTGAGGCTGCCTATGGGAAATGCTATGTAGATAGTTCAAAATATAGCAACTAGAATACTAATTGGAACTGAGTCACCTCCCATGACTTTTAAAACAGCTCCCTAAAAGACCAGAGCCCTATGCAGAGCCCCCAGGTGCCCAGAGGACTGCCCCCTCCCACTTGAACCTGCTCTGAGGATCCTCAGAAGCCTTTTTCCAGGTTCCATGCAATTTTTAAGAGAGGATATTCCCAAAGAGGTTCACTTGGCACTAGGTGTGGTTTTTCCCTTTGAGACAACTGAACTATTTTTTAAATTCATTTTAATTAAATTTTCATTCATAACAATCCAATAGAGGCCACATTAATACAATGCCAAGCCATACCAAATCTCAATACAATCAAAAAAGCCAATTAAACAGTTCCGAATTAAACAATTTTGTCTGACTTCCTTTGTTCCGGCTATCAGGAGTTGATGTTATTTCCTTGATCCTGCACCAATTCTTTTAATTAGTCCAAGTTCCACCATTCCAATCTTAATCCTTTGTTCTGGCAGCCACTGATGTAATGGATCTCATTCATATTTTTATAAATCCATATCCATTAATTTGCAGGGGGAGTTTTTGCCCTTTACTGTGTGGAATATTTATTTTCCTTCTTCTTTTCTTCATGTTGGAATCAGTCATCTTTCATCACCCTTGCCAATTCTTTGAGAGGTGATTTGAAAGTATGCCACAGCTCCTCCATCTTGCTTTGAAACCGAAAGCTATCCAGGGTCCGGCTTCTTTTATCTCCTTGCTTTTAACGAGCTGGCGTCTTATCAAAATCACAATAGATCCAATTGCACTCTCTTTAATTGGCAATGTACAAATCATCACAAAATTCCACACAGTCTCTTATTTCCGGTATTCCATAGATAAAACCATGAGTTAAGTTCCCCTGCATTCCATACATAGCTGTAATCCATTAATAATCCCACTCCATTAATAATTGATTCTTTTTCAGTGAAGGTTTGCTGATATGTAACACAGCAGAAAATAATGCAATGAAAAAACAGGGCCTTCCTTCACTTACATAGTACTCCAATTGCAATGATGAGAGTCCTCTCCAGTTCAAAACCTTGGCACTCAGTGGCAGATTCATTTCGCAGGTTATCTTTCTTCCTCTCCCGAAACATGTCTGCTTCTTACGTCCAAATTCAGATGCATCTTATAAGAAACAGAGATACCTCCGCTCATGGTGACCACCTTGGGGAGTTTCCAATACGTGCAGTGCTATACCCGCAGCGTCCCTGCCCCCGCATTCCATCAGAGCGAGAGAAAGTTATCGGACGAATCACAAGGGAAAGCTCTCCTCCCCTGACCGGGGGAGAGGGGGCTTGCAAGGATAATCACTCCCAGATTATCTTTAATTAATGCACAGCTGGCATCCACTACCACGGACACAGCTGTCTGCCATGGCGTCTGCGCTGGAACCTATTTTTTAAATATTAAGCCCATTCTAGTTTGGTATTATCCTATATTTATCACTAAGATTTTTATCTGTTTTGTTCATAATAGGTGCCCCCCCCCAAAAAAAATTAGTCATTGTTTTGATTTTATGGAAGCTGGCGGTAGGAGCCCTTTTCCCTTGAAGAGAGGTAATAATGTTTCGGGGCACAGCTGGTAGAGCAGGAGACTCTTAATTTCAGGGTCAGGGGTTCAAGCCCCAGGTTGGGCAAAAAGATTCCTGCATTGCAGGGGGTTGGACTGGATCATGGCCCCTTCCAATTCTACACTTATTTCATAAAGCTACCTTTCTTATCATTAACCACTCCTCCAAATATTATTTATCATTTGTGATAACAGTGTTGGGGATCTTAATAATCATGAATTGTTAAAAAATATTTCTTAGACTTTCAAATCTGGTGAGAAATGCTGCTTTAAAATGAAAGGGTATATAAGTTACAGAATTAAAGATAAGTGACGTGTCAAAGTGCAAACATTGCTGAACAAACATTAGGAATCTCCTGGTAGAATTTTACCAGCCTTTGAGCAGGAGATATACACACACACACACACAACCTTGGCACAACAGGTACATAATACAAGCTATTACTTTCTTTGGCAGTGTGCACATTTGTGAGCAAACATACCTGACCACAGAGAGTGCAAATTAGATCTCAATTAGTCATTGACCACCGCCAGAACATTAGGAGAATTCAATTTTTTAAGTTTTGCAATGGAAAGTGGTTATCACAAAACATGTGACCCATCAACTGGCAGGACCCAGGATCTGTCATAGGTCAAGATATGTGACTAACGTGGAAATTGGAGCTGACCATTTTTAGTTTGGCAAATATAGTTTTAAGCACTCAGGCGAAACTACACTTCCTGATTATTTTGAGAAGCTAACTAATACTGCAGTTAAAATCCCCAGAGTTTCCACAGAATTTCATTTGGGGAAGGGGGGAATTAGGCAGATGGGGGGAGGTCTTACTAAGGCCAAAAAAGATCTCAAGGAAAGTTAAAATAATTTAGCTAGGACTGGTGATGGTACATAAGGAATCCATTTCTGATTTCCTGTCATAAAGAATTCTGATCTTAGTTATCACAGGAGGCAGCAGAGCTCATATGCTGGGACTAAGCCTACTGGAATAAGGACTCCTACATCTTCTCTGGCATGGAGAATTGAATCAGCTGATTCTGTTGACAATTGAGTAAAGAAGGGAGACAGGGCTGGGGGGTTCTGTTTGGCCCCTAGTAGCTCTTCTAAGCATTTTTGCAGTGTCTTGCACCAGCTGAGACAACCTGCTGGAAGGTTGCAGCAAGCTGTCATTCCCTGATGCTCTTAGGCACTAAAGCACTTGGTAGAAGAACTCATACAGTTTTTCCTTTATCTTATAGGAAACAATCATTTTAAAGTCCCCTTTGATTTGCGAATAGGTGTTTTGGTTGTATTTTCATACAACGTATGTGGCAACCATACTCAAAAAGTGGGGTGGGGGACAGAGAGGAAAGGGAGAGCATCCCCTTTTGTAAAGGTTTATTATCTTAATTAATGGACTGTGTGTGCTTGTTATATGTTTTTGATTTAGCCTCGCTGAATGTGTTTTTCTCTTACAGAGTTCTGCCGCTTGTGGTGCAGAGGCTCAGAGTGATGCCATCCAGCCTTCCCACATCAGAGAGGCCATTCGGCGCTATGGCCACAAGATTGGACCCCTTTCCCCATACACAGTATGTAATAACAGAGTCATAAGAAGCTATATTTATAATGTTAAAGCACTTTGATTTTCAAGTGGTCAGCTGAAGAAGCTTTGGAATTGTTGAGAGCAATTTGTGGCAACCATAATTTTTCTTTATAAAATGGCATAATTATTTGGGGAAATAAAACAGCATTTTCTGTCTGTTTTTGGAAGGACAACAAAGTTTCCCCCCTTTTAAATATTATTCCCTTTTAATTATAAATTATTCTTTTTGTTTGTTTGAATGTTCAGAGTTGCTACAAAGTTTGAGTGTATAGTTATTTTAAATTATAGGACTGCAGTATTGTGAAGACTGAATACTCCGAAGAAGGTTGTGTGCCAGATTTTGTCTCTAACAGAGAATTCATTTCTGATGTGACATATTCAGAGAGACTGGCTTTTATGGTGCCTTCACCTTCTGGTTAAGTTCTAACCTAAGAAAAATCCACAGTGGGCTGTGGGGCCATATGCCCAATCCCCCAAGCTGCTCACCATTTATAGATGGTTATGGCTGCCTAAGCCGATCCCATTGGGAGGGTGTATGTGAAGAGGAATAGCCGGGCCTGAGACCTGAAATCTCATTGTACTGAAATCTCACGTTTGGTGTGGGATGTGAACTGATCAGGATATTCTAAGCATAAATGAAGTTCACCAAAACAATGGTACGGTCATTGTACTGCTCCAGATGCACACTTGGGGCTCTTGTACCTGTGGACATCTGCATTCATTTCAGTAGAGGGTACAGCACTGACCTTTGGCCAGAAGGGATTGCAAGGTTGGGGCAAAAAGGGAGCTTATTGTAAGAGGAGTGAAAAAGGCCGATAGGCATTTTACTTCAAATGGTTGTTAGCCAGGTTGGTCATTAGCCAAGGTACTTTAAGGTCCTTCCGGTTGCTGGTTAGACCTGGACATTGATGCCCAGTTCCTAGTGGCCAGGAGTGCATTTGCAGAGTTAAAGCTAGTGTACCAGCTGCTCCCATTCCTTAAGATGCCTGATTTGGGCATAGGGACACACACCTTATTTACGTCCTGTTTGGATTACTGTAACACTCTACGTGGGGCTGCCTTGGGAAAGTGCTCAGAAACTTCAGCTGGCTCAAAGAGCTGCAGCCAGATTGTTGACTGGAGCTGGCTATCGGGAGCAGACGGGTCCGTTGCTAGAGCAGCTCCACTGGCTGCCAGTCTGTTCCTGGGCACAGGGCAAAGTGCCGCTTATTACTTAGAAAGCTCTATATGCTTAGATCTTAGCTGTTGGAAAGACCATACAGTGGTACCTTGGGTTACAGACGCTTCAGGTTACAGACTCCGCTAACCCAGAAATAGTACCTCGGGTTAAGAACTTTGCTTCAGAATGAGAACAGAAATTGTGCAGTGGCGGTGCAGCGGCAGCAGGAAGCCTCATTAGCTAAAGTGGTGTTTCAGGTTAAGAACAGACCTCCAGAACAAATTAAGTACTTAACCTGAGGTACCACTGTATTCCCTCATACATACCTGCACAGGTCATGAGATCTTTCGGGGAGGCCATTCTCTCAGTCCCACCTCCCTCACAGGCAAACTTGGTGGGTCTTATTTTTATCTGTAAGCCACCTTGAGTCCTGCCAGGGAAAGAGGTGGGGGATAAAGAAATATATAATGATGAGAGACTAAGACGTTGCTTCAGCAGTAGGTACTCCTAGACTGAGCCTTGTATAGGAGCGGCAGCTTTGTATTAACTGCTAGTCCACCTTCACCAAAAGCTGCCTCCTCATTTCACGGAGGCCAGGCTGGCTTTGGAAGATGGAGTCCTCTGGGGCTGCGGAGGGCAAGACGGCATCCTTGCTTCCACAGGCTCTTCTTGGGGAAGTACTTCCCCTGCGTTTGGGGTTTCTGGATCTGGCCCTGAGAGAAGTCCCCCGTCCCCCGTCCCCCCCGGCTGCACACTGAATCACCAGCCGCACCCTCTGAAAAAAGTAATACGGTCGCCTAAGTTAGTTAATGCTTAAAATAAGTTATCCCCATTCCTGAGGATTTTGGAGGGAAAGAAATTTTCATTGATGTTTTGGACTATAGATATTTATTTCAAAAGATAAAAAGATGTTCTGTAAACAATTTATTGATTAATTTGTGGTCCTGATTCTGAATTACTATTTCAACCTATCTCTTTAAAGGGGTTTATGACTGCAAAGTTTGCAGTTCGGGGGGGGGGTTGGGTTCTTTGTCCCATTTCCCCTCATGTACAGTATGTTGCTGATTTAAAATTAATCTGCTTGTGTTGACAATACAGTCATTCAAAAGACAGTGTTGTTTTATGCTGAAGCATTAAAATATGACAAGCTGTGAGTTTCTGAGAGATTACTGAGCACCTCAACTGAAGTTGCCATGGCAGCATGCCAAAAAGTGTCCCTAACTACATGAAAAATAAGCTTCTAAATGAAAAATAAGTTGGCATTCTCTACTGGGGATAACTTGATGCTATGGGATGGAAACTCTTTTAAAAGAAATATGTAGTCTTACGCAGTTGTAACTATTTTCTTCATTGGCTATTTGCCCAAGTTAAAATTTCCTATCACTTTAATTTGGATGTAACACAGAATATTAAAGCAAAGGGACATTGCACCCTGTATGACCACCACTTGGCATTTAGCTTAAGGGCATTAAGCAGAGCTGGTCATGAGCATTGCCTATCCACTTCAGGATATTTTCTCCACGGACATAAAAATAAAGGAGATACAAGTGCTTACAAATGTCTTGTGGAAAGCAGTTTAAAGCAGCCTTCGCTTGGCCATAATCATGTTCAGGTAACTTTATATTTTGTGTGTGGCAAATCTAGGCTCATGGGGTAAGTTCCCAACTATCTTGAGAGTTAGCAAAAACCAAAACAAAAATTGTGTGTTAAATATTCTACCATCACTATGTATTCGGTTCCATTTCTGTTTAAAACAAATGTCCAATATAGCAATTTAGCAAGGTAAATTGCTCGGATGCCAGCAAATGTGCATTGCAGAGTTTAGAAAGTTTTAAATAGCAGCTCGATAGCTTTGGTGAGTAGCTGCAGCTATAACAAGCTGTGAAATTTAAAAGGTAGTTGGTGGTTCACTGCATTTGTTGGCTGCACTTGGGGAGGAATATAGTGTGTGTGCATCAGTGGCATTCATATACAGTTGCACCTTCAGGTTACAGACTCCGCTAACCCAGAAATATTACCTTGGGTTAAGAACTTTACCTCAGGATGAGAACAGAAATCACGCAGCCCACCCCCCCAAAAGCAAAAGAACACGAAAACTAATTTAAATAGAGGCTGGGACTTAATCATACTTAGTGTTGTTTGTTTTGCTGAAGGCCATTGTGTGAAGTTCTCCACTGCAGCAGCATTAACAACAACAGCAACACAATGCACATACTGCCCTTCATTTCAAGAAGAAACATCAAGGCTGACCACAAACAAATAAAACAACACAATAACAAAAATAAACCCATTTATAAAAATACAGTTACCCATAATTAAAATACATAACAACTACATTAAAAACATTGCTAATTAAAATATACAATGAACCAGCCCATTACAACATCATGATAGCTGAAAACAGTTGAAACAGTTAAAGCAACAATATAAGAAGGTGATTCAAGTCTGGAGATCAAGGCAATGCTTGTCTAAACAGGTGTCTTCAAGAGTTAGCAGAATTCCAATATCGATTGGATCTCCCATAATTCAGCAGGGAGCCCACCTTTGTGTTCCCACAAACCAATAATAATCAGATGGACAAATGCCACTTCACCCATTTCAAAACATTAGAAATAGTCAAAGCCCCTCCACTGTTAATATTTTGTAATTAAATCGCATTGAAACTTTTTCTGCATTGATTTAATCACTGAAAAATCATTGCCTACCCTCTGCTGCTTAATTTTGCTAACAGTAACTGCCTAGTCCATCTTTTGGCTTCATCTGCTCTTGATGGAAATTGTCAATAGCAGCATAAATTAGAAAAGATGTCGCTTGGCACAGTGTAATATTCTCTCCAGCAGTGTGCCCTTGAATTCAATGTAACTGCTCTTCTTGGTTTTATGGTTTCAAATCAGAAATATGATGATGATTGTCACAGATAATTTTAATACATCATTGATTTTTACATGTGGGGATTTGCACGTGCCCATATTAAGTAGTGGGTGATGTACATAAAGTTTGCAGCAGGTGGGAGTTAGAGGCCCAGTTCAATGCTCACACGAGGAGATAGGGTGCAGGCCTTCATTGTTTCTTCCTGTTCCAATTTGGTGCCTATGCTTTTGCTAATGGCCATTCCTCTGGACAGTTTTTTCTGTTTTTCCTGGAGTACGTTCAACAGTGTCTGAAGGCTTAGGTCAAGAGAACTGATATTGTGAATAAGATGTTGCCGTAGTATTAGTTTTATGAAGGACTTCCATTCTTGTAAGGTGGTGACTATGGTTTTATCATTTATAGACCCTGGCATATAAATAAGAACATAAACATTTCTTATTACATTTAAGTATTTAAAACCATAAATATTGTAAACCAGAAGTTCCCTAGTACATTTTTTTGATACTTCAAAGTTTTTTCATTTAAATGTAGAGTGCAAATTGCTATGGTAAGACACTAATATAATTTGACATGGCCATTATTTTATCCCAAACATTGATTTAAATGTTTCCAGTAGAACCATGAAAACACAAGTTCTATTTCCCTCATGGATATTAAGGAACATACTAAGATTTTTCTTCTTTTTCTTTCCCCTGCCCACCTTTACTCCACTTGCGGTGAATAACCCAGTGCTCCACATATTGTTAAGCCGCTGGAGATGTAGCTGTCCACTTACTCTACCTGTGGCCAATTTTTAGCCCTTGTTTCTTGAACACTTCCTTACCCAGAAGTTGCATCTCGGCTTGCTGCTAGCTAAGGTTGGATTTCCTTCTGGCTGGGTGCCGCTTCCTTCTTTTATTTCTTCTCTCTCCCATAAGTTCTTGGCAGCCATATTAATATTCTTATATAATCCATATAAGGGAATTGGAAAAGCTCAAGTACCCTCTGCTTCCCCCTGCTCTCTCTTAGGCCTCCAGGTGAGGCATTCTGCTTATGTGGAACACTCCCTTGGAGGCTGGAGCAATGATTCATTTTTAGGTCATGTCTCCTTTATCAATGGCCAATAGTGCAGCACTGATCTTGGTAGGCAGTGACAGGTGCAATATTAATATGCACCTGTATGCATATGCTGTATTTCCATGTCTTGAACTGTGCATGTTGGTTTTCTGTGCATGCCTACTTCTCTGTGCATGTGTAGTTGAACTAGACTATTGCAAGGGAGAGGTAGAATCCAGCTGGATTCTTGTCTGGACGTTGGAAGCTACTTCAGGCAGGATGGAGCTGAGGAGACGGGCGCTGGATAACGGAGCACCACCACTTGTTGCATCTGAGTTCTGTGAACTGTTGCATTTCACAGTTGGATGACTTCTTTGAGAAAGAAGAACATTCCCAACAAAGCAAATGAATCAATTCCTAAAAAACATTGTTTAGTATGAATAAAATAATATTAACTCATTGTTTCTGATTAAATATTATCAAGCATATTAAAGTGTGTAAGGCTTACTTTACACAGACGTATGATAAGCCTAACACAAACTTGGATGCCTTGTATTTGTTAAAACTGGGTCAAACAAAGCAACGTAACACAGCCTGTCTTAACAGTCTATGCTGTTCAATATTTTTGGTTTGAATGCTGGAAATGAATTCATATGTAATTTACATAATTTATAGATGGAGAAAAGTCCTCAGGAATTTCTGTTTTCTTTAAATACAAAATTCCTGCCATGGAGAACATTAGCAGGAGCTGGGTTTCAAGTCAGTGAGACCACATCAGTTTTAAGTACTTTATAAAATACTCCAAGGTGCTCTTTTTTGATACCAAAACATTGACATAGTTAATGTTGTGTTTCAGGATATTGTTTTCTTGTATGTTACATTTTGTATTGGAAAAAATGAACAGTTCCGCAAAAGCAGTAGGAAGTCAGGTCACAGTATGGAGCCCTTGTTTTCCTCTCTGCTTTACCCAAGGTTCCTCCCTTCAAATTTATGAAAGAAAACATTTCTTTCTGTGAAAGGTTTTTGTACACCAGCATCTGGAAGTGTTTATTTCAGTGGCGTGTAATCTATCTGTGGATTTAGTTAGCACCAGACCCCCTTTTGTGTATTCCTGACTTAAATTTTTTATAAATGATCTTGTTGAATTTGTGCCAGTGCGCACATGGCTTGGCTGATTGCTGAATATATCCTTTACCTGCCAGTCACCTTTGATTTATATTCCTTCCCCTCTGCTTTTGCGTTCCAAAACTGGTGCCATTGAACTGTCCCCTAAATCATCTTATTGGATAAATTACTCCAAGATGGAGATGGTACTTTTTTGGCTGCCTGTGGATCAAGATACATTCCTACTGTTGGTCCTCACCCGCGTAGTGCTGAACCACTTAGGAAGCTGTTCCATTGAATGAAAAGAATCAAGATATTTGCTGCTTTATTTCAAACACAATACTGAATCCAAGAAGAAAAATATGCAGAAATGGATGTTGAGAAATGGCTTTAAGATACTAGTTTGGAATTTATAGGCGTTTTAGTTTTTCTTCAGTAGTAGAGTTTTCATTTTTAAAATGGGCTCATTACTTTTAAAAGATGTTGCTACAGAATTATATGCTGAAAAGCAGTGCAAGTGTATTAAGACTGATGTGAAGAACTAATTTAAAAGCAGATTTACAGCACCATTATATACATGCCTACTCAGAAGTAAGCCCTATTGACCAGCATGGCCTATGGTCAAAGATGGTGGAAGCTGTTGTTCAACGACATCTGGGGGGCTGGAGGTTACTCTCTCATGCGTTAAAATGAATGTTCTGATTCAAAGAGCTGACTAAACAATATTTGGAGTCTTGACTGCCGCGTGTCTGGGTTCATGTCTGCCTTCACTTCATAATCTTTTTCTTACCATCAGTTTGAGTGGTTGTAATTCCACAAGGGCACTCTGCATATTCTCAAAAATGCAGATTCTGGAATTGAAAACTGGCTCTTGATTTCTTCCTGCCACAAAGGAAGCCCTTCATTTCAATATTTAATATACTGCTTAATTACAGTTGTTTCCAAGCAGTAGTATAAGTCAATACAATGGAAATAAAGCTGAGTTAAAACTATAAAATCAGAATTCATTTAAGATGTCTGTAGGAACAGGCGGATGATAACAAGTGGTATGTTACAATGGCTGTGAAGGCGGATAAAGGCTGCGGCGGATAAGAATCTACTGGTCGTTGTGATACTCATGCCATCAGAATAGAGCCTTACTGCAAAGACTGTGCGTTGGTTAGCGTGCACTGATCTACACACATAAAACAAATTCATGCACAGGTGTCTTCCAAAAACCCATCCCAAACGCAACCCCCAAAAGTCTCATGGCGGTCGGCAAATGGTAACGGGGGCAGGACCATGAAATATGGAAGCCCCTAGTCACGAACCAGCACATGGGCGGTGGATACAGATTCAGTCATTCTGACTCAAGGAATGAGGCAGTTGGACAGCTCAGCAGCTGTATCCACAACTGAGCAGCCCTTTTTAGGATCCACTCTGCTCACTCCGAAAAGGGGGAGGGGCTAGATAAGGTGGTCTAAACATAGTCTGCCTCCCCTTTTTCCTGACTGGATTACAGCGCCCAGTGGGGTCACCACCCAGCGGTCATAAAAGACAAATGAACTTTGGAACATGGAATATATGGACTATGTTGGATAACACAGATAATGAGCGTCCTGAACGAGAATTGCCATCATTGCAAGAGAGCTGCGCCGTTTTAACACTGATATTGCAGCACTTGAAAAGCAGGAGAGGGACTACTGAAGGAAGACATGTAGGAGGCTACATATTCTTCTGGAAAAGGTCTACCTGAACAAGAAGTTCAAATACATGGAGTAGACTTTGCTATCAAAAATGATCTTGTGAAGCTCTTGTCAGAAGTCCCTACCAGCATTAATGAGTGACTTTCAATCCTTCGAATAAAACTTGCAAAAAACCAACAGGCTACTATTCTGAGCGCTTATGCACAAACACCGGATGCCGATGAAGACATTAAATAAAAATTTTACTCTCAGCTGGATACCATCCTATCAGAGACGCCCAAGGAGGATAAATTTATCCTCCTGGGTGATTTTAATGCAAGAGTTGGGTGAGATTCAGATCTGTGGCCTGGGACTATTGGGAAAGAAGGAATTGGCAATAGCAACCAGAATGGAATCTTACTTTTTGACGATATGTGCAGCACACAACCTTGTTATTACAAACACACTCTTTCGATATTTTTTAAAAAAACATATTGGAGGCACCCTTGGTCAAACCACTGGCACCTCTTAGACTATGTAATTGTCTGAGCTGAAGATTGCTGTGATGTGCTCCATACCACAGCTATGATGAGTGCGGACGACTGCTGTGATTAATACGCTCCACGATGGCTATCAGGATTATACATCAATGCAGGGTTCAAGGAAGGAAACCAAGGCGCAAAATGAACACTCAAGCCCTTCAAGATCCTATTAAGTGGGACTGCTTCCCAATGACTCTTAAGGACCATTTGCTTTTGGAATTCTCTGATAACATTGAGGAACACTGGACCAAGCTAAAAACATCCATTATTGCAGCCTGTGAACAAACTGTTGGATACCAAACAAAGAAACCCCAGGACTGGTTTGATGAGAATGACTGTGAGACTGAACACATTATTAACAATAAAAGGCAAAGAGATAGAAACTGTGCCACTAAGAATAAAACCTATGCCAATGCTAAAGCTGAGGTTCAAAGAAGAACCAGAGAACTAAAGAACCTCTGGTGGATACACACACGCTCCACACGGCTCTTTAAAGGGAGCTCTGAGAAGAGCCTCCCGGCTGCATTCGCTCCCTAAGACGCACACACATTTCCCCTTACTTTTTAGGAGGGGGAAAGTGTGTCTTATAGAGCGAAAAACACGGTAGTATAAACATCAACAACTGGAAGGAGTGTGGTGGAGTCTCTTTCTTTGGAGGTCTTTAAGCAGAGGCTTGACAACCATATGTCAGTAGTCAGGAGTGCTCTGATGGTGTTTCCTGCTTGGCAGGGGGTTGGACTCGATGGCCCTTGTGGTCTCTTCCAACTCTATGATTCTATGGAAAACACTGGCCTGCAAGTGCTGCAATTGGAGAACAGCTTTTACCAAAAGTGTCATGGGTTTTGAAGACGCTCGAACTCATGATGAAAGGGGGAAATGTGGAACAAGGAGCCATCCATGAGCAGAGGGACATCACTCATACCGCCCAGTGATTTTGGCATAGGCTTACTGAAATTAGAAAGCAAACAGCTAATTTTCACGGAGCAGTGTGTGTCTTTACAGTCTGGATATTTGATGATATTCTATGCTTGAACCTTTAAAAAAACGACAGCAGGCAACCATTTAATCCCCTTCCTGTGGCAGGACCCTGCGCCTCTTCCTTCTCCCTTCATTGTTTTCAAAATAACTGCATTTGAGTTTTCTGCTTTTTCAACTGTTCAGCCATATGCCCACTCACTATGGGTCAGCAAAAACTAAGCCTAGCTGCTTTATAAATCCGACTGCTGACTGCTTCATGATCTCTTCTCAAGGTCTCCACTTTCTTCTTTTTCCTGCCACGTAAGACTAACAGAGGATGTAGGATGCACGAAGGCGACTGTGTAAATTAAGCATTATTTAAAAATTAAATTTAAAAATCCAAATCTTGTTTGTGGAGAAACGTAAGCACCTGCGTATGAGAAAGTTCTTAAGCTTAGTACTGAGAAAGTGGGAGACACATTTATAATGAGATGTGTCAAGAGTGCTTGTCTGTCAAGACAATACACTCACCAGGTTTGCATGACATATTAAACCATAGTGTATAACTTACTAGGAGAACACAAATATGTGGCATTCCAGAGAGTAGCTTGCAGCTGTTTAGACTGAGCTAAGCCAAGGTTTGACTCAGTGTGTTGTCTGAACCCGGGCTTTTGGTTAAGCTCTTTCCTCATTATCCATGAGATGGAGCCAAGGGTTGCTCATGGTTAGTGAGGGAAGAACTGAATGGGGTTCACACGGGTTCACACTGAGCTAAACCTTGTCTTGGCTCAGCACAGAGCAACAGTAAAAAGGGCGACTGTAAATCCAGTCCTGGTAAGCCATCGTTTGGCTTATTGTGTTGCGCAAAACAGGTCAGTATGTGAATGGTGGCTGTCCCTTTCAGGATGTCCAGGCCTTCATAACACATGTATGTCAGAGCACCAGCTGCATTCCTTGTGTGTCAGATTCGTAGCGCTAGACTGAGAGGACAGCATTAGCAATTGACCTGAATTGCTTAATTCTTAAGCTCTATTTTGCTTATTTTTAAGAGCTTGAACTTTTTCACATCATGCCACTGCAGCTGGAGAGCACCCATATTGTCCCTGAACCAATATTAAAATGGCAAACAGCACCCTCTCTTACTGTAGTACAGTATTTCCCTAATACCTTAAGCATCCTCAGAAACAATACAGATAAAACCAAGTTAGAAAACAGACCACCTCCGAAATGGCAGAAGTCACCTACTGATTAGTCAGGCTTACAGACACAACTCGGAGCAAATATTACTACTACTACTACTACTATTTAAATTTATATCCAAAGGTCTCAGGGTGGTTCACAATAAAAAAACCCCAGGATAAATAGTTAAAACCAAAACAAGACTAAAACAATACCCCCCCCCAAGACATTTAAAAAGCCATTGAACCAGCCAAAAGCCTGGTTGAAGGGGAACACTTTTGCTTGGCCTGTAAGGATGTATAATGAAGGCGCTGGACGAACCTCCCTGAGGAAAGCACCACAAAGGCCCTTTCTCGTGTTGCCACCCTCCGACCTCCCATGCAGGAGGCACACGAAGGAGGGCCTCCGATGATGATTGCAGAGTTCAGGTTGTTTTATATGGAAAGAGGCAGTCCTTGAGGTACTGGAGACCTAAGCCGTTTAAGGCTTTATAGGTCAAAATCAGCCCCTTGAATTGGACCCAGAAGCTAATTGGCAGCCAGTGCAGTCAGGCCAGGATCGGTGCAATAGGCTCAAACCATCTTGTCCCAGTGAGCAACCTGGCTGCTGAATTCTGCACCAGCTGAAGTTTCCAAACCGTCTTGAGAGGCATACGTATAATGCATTGCAGAAATCCAACCTAGAGGTTACCAGAGCATAGATGACAGAAGTTAGGCTGTCCCTGGGCCACTCGCCGAAACTGATGGAAGGCATTCTGCACCACCGATGTCACCTGAGCCTCAAGCAGCGGCAAAGCATGTTCCCAAGTGTTCTAGTTGACCCTTGAAAGCTTGCTTCTACTCTCTCCCAGCTTTCTCCTTAAATGTTGTTGCATTATATATATTTATGCATGTGGAGCACTAAAGTGTGAGGCACAATATTTTAAATGTTATTTCAATATAAAAATAATCCCCACTTTAAAAATGACTGCTAGTGTGTAAGTTTGCTACAAATAAGCCTTAGTAGTTCAGTTTGATCTGTCAGCTATCAAACTGGCTGCCAAGGAGGATTCAAAAGGTCCAGTCTTGGTAGGCCAGTTGTTGAACGCTGGTAGGCCAATTGACTAGCAGGTGTGGAGATACTTGTGGCGATTGGTGAGATACTGTATAAAAGGGCCGTCACCATAGCATGTGGCAGTTCAGGGTCACCTTCTGCCCAGAGTGATAGCAGAAGGTAGTTGGCCTGAGGAACCTGGAAGACCTAGAGTTGGGTGACATCTCATTGGTGAGATCCAGACTCTAGAGGACGTCAGGGGAAGCTTGAGCAAATCTGCCTGAGAAAGAGCAGAGCTCTGTCCCCAACAGAGGAGTGGCAGCTGAGGGACTCTCTGCAACTTGTAGTCCTCTCATAAGTCCCTGACCAGAGGAAGAACTTTGTGTCTTCACCTATGGGTCTTTCTCACAGAACTTACTGTGTTGGAGTTAGGAAAAGGCGAACTGGTGTATGAGTTTTTGTTTAGTTAAGGATAAACTGCTTCCATAAAATGCAAGAAACTATTAAAACCTATTAATAGTTTCTAGTCTTACATATTCTCTGTATGTGTGTGTGCATAAAATTTGTAAACAAGATATTATATTATTTTTATAAATATATTTGTTTTAACTTTCAGCAATTCTACATCTCATCACCTGCTGTCCATATTGATGTTTATGTACCAAAGAGTTTAAACTTAGTAAAGTTTCATGGTGGCAGCAGAATTATAAGAGGATTTAAGAACCACGTTTATTCCACAGATTTGTGGCAATCATTCACATCTGGTCTCAGCATGGAGACAACCAGCATTTTTCACAATGTCTGATAATTGCTGTGATTCTTTAGTTCTGCTGCCTTACCTGAAGAAAAATGCATTTGTGTTGGTTTCTGTGTTATATAAGCAGTTGTCACAGTTTTTAACCCCATCCTTCAGCTTGGAGAAGTGCTGATACACATTTTTGTGGCTTCCCCCCTTTTATATTGCTGTACAGCTGTGAAAATATTTGCTTGAGATGACTATTAAATATACTTAAAATATTTGGAGTATAAATAGCTGCAGTGATTGCCTATATTAAAATGCAGAAAAGTGAAGAAAAATAGATAATATTTATGGAAAAAATAAACTGGGTTTGAAGATTTACACCCTTATAATTATAGTGCCTGCATCCATTGTGAGTTTGTTGTATGTGAGCTGTAATCATACCCACCGAAAAGCCACTGTGGACACAGTGCACAGTTTGTATCCTGCTGTTTGTATGTTGTGAACAAAACAATTTGAGTTAATTTAAATGAGGAGAAAGAAAAATCAAGTTTTGAATGTTATTGTCCCATTTCCAAATATTACAACTGAGTTGTAATTGCCCAATAATTACCACATCTTGGCACAATGGAAAACTAAAATAAAAAGAGCTGAGCAAACTTAATATAAATTTTAACTTTACTTTGTTATAAAATGTTACAAAACATGTCCTTTTATTACCTCTTTTTAATGATGATGATGATAATAATAATAATAATAATAATAATAATAATAATAATAATAATAATAACAACCGATAGAGCTACTTATGCTGCTTCCTTGTTTTCTATATATTTATCCCCCCCCCCCATGGCTATGTTAAAAGTAATAAATACATAATATTCTTCAAAATCAGGTCATAAATGGGTAATTTGGAAAACTAATATATTTTATTATTAAGCAGCTATGGAAATATGGGTATTAAATATGCAGGTGTGGGGATGTCTGGGTCCAATGTAATGGAAGCATTTGCAGTATCAAATTTGTTCATGTCTCATTATCCACCCACATATTCCCACAGGCACATATAAAGATAAACATTATCCATGTATGTAGCTATTTGTTTGTTTGTTTGTTTGTTTGTTTTCTATACTGCCCTTCATTTGAAGATCACAAGGCAGTTTACAATATAAAAACACAAATATATGTTCCTCTGAGGGTCACGTCAAACCACTGGAGAATATAGTAATAGTAATAATAAATTTTATTTATACCCCGCCCTCCCCAGCCAAGGCCAGGCTCAGGGCGGCTAACAACCAATAATAAAAACGAGTTGAATGAATACAACTTAAAAACAAGATTAAAATACAACATTAAAACATTAAAATGCAGCCTCATCACAGGAGGAGAAAGGAAAAAAGAACCGCAGAGCCTGCTGTAGTTGCAGAGACTGGTAGCTTTTTGCTGCGTGAGCAGCACCTAAGGCCGCTCCCCAGGACGCAAGCCTGGACCGTGTGTGTGGCGGTCCTGGCTGCCCATACAACCAGACCCCCTCTCGGCCTCGCTGAAGGGGTCCAAAGGAAAGCAGAGCCATATGCTTGGCCCCAGCTTGGCTGCAGGAGTTGCTGGAAGGAGGCATACAAGGCACCATCCAACCATCTTAGGGACTCCACACCGGATTTGTGTAGGGTTTACTCCTTAGCCTTTTCTTCTCCCGAAGATGTCCTGCAAAGCAGTGGGTGCCTATTGTTCCTCAGGGTTTACTCCCAAAGCGTTTCTCAAAAGGAGTATAGCCATAAGGCGGCAGAGGTTTAGGATCATTGTCTTCCTTCTCCCAGATGGGCTACCTTCCCAGGTTGATGACCCCATCTCCCTCTCATTCCTCTCTACCACACATGCAGAAACCACCACCTTGACCATTGGATCCACTATTGGTCTCATCCACTCAATCTGCTGGAACCTGTCTTCACACGCAGGGGGAATCCCTAACTCACTGAGAGTTTGAGACCCATCAGCAACCCACATCTGGTTTAGCCAGGCAATCAAAGCCATTTTCCAGGGTGCAGCCACTGTCTCATGCTGACAGCTTCTAGGAGCCACAAGTGAGAGCTGAGTGCAGGTGGGGACCAAAGGTGAACAAGCTACCCCAGAAGGAGCACCAGAAGTACTATCCCTCCCCTAACAACCCAAACATACAAGTCAGGAGTTGTGTTTGTTCTGAAATGTCATGTGCCATATTATATTACCATTCTTTGCACATAAAACAGTTTCAAGACCTTGATGATCAAGGGCTACTAGTGAGGTTTAAAAAACAACAACCAAAAAGCAATCTTGTAAATGTTTGTGTATCTGGGAAAGGACAGTTTTGCGCAAAAATATTTTGAAAGGTTATGAAGTGTTTTCCCCTGGAGGGGTTTCATAGATCCTACACTGGTGCTCGTAAGTTCTGTTGCTCCTTTATCCTGTGATAAGGTATCTTATGACTCATTCCTTGTTGAGGCTGATTTCTTAAAATAACTTTTGAGATAGAATGTTCATAACAAACATTTACGCAGAGGAACGTGGTAAATAGTCACCCACACACTGTCAACTTCAAGGTTACTTTCTAGATGTGTTCTCATGATGAATAATTTGGAATGCTGTTTCATAATATTTTCCTCTTTCTGCTTCTCTCTAGCCCAAACATGTATTCCCTCCTACCCATGCACAATTGGATTTACTTATTTTGGCCTTAACTTGGAGGATGATATTTAAACTTTTAGCTAAACTTCTTACAGCACGTAGGAACTCTCTCCTTCCATCCTTCATAGTGTTGAAGCTGCCACCTTGGCTCCCAATACTTGGTTCAAGCTCCAGCTTTTTACGGATGAAGGCAGAAGTCAAAATGCTCACCTAATTAAATTTTAGCTTAGTTCTGGCTTTTAAAAATTTTGGTCCCACATGTTCTATCCTACCAGCATTATGTCATTACTGTGACCAAGGAAATGAGCCCTGGGGTGGGGCTATGCAGATCAGGGGGCAGCAAGGTTTACCTTGCCTGGGCCAGATCACTCCAGTGGAGATCCCTCTGTGGATTGTGCGTGCGCATGAGCACCCGCGCCCGTGATTTCCAGCATCTGTGCAGACGTCATTTCTGGCTCCACTGAAGTGAATCCCTGCACTGCGCCGGTTTAGTGCAGCATGCAGGGACTCGCTGAGCAGGTGGCTCATGGGCCGGTTAAACGACCCCCGTGGGCCACTTGTGGCCCATGGGCCTTAGGTTGCCAACCCCGATGCAGATAGAAACAAGTTTGGTCCTTAATGGATGGTGCCCTGAGGGAAGGAACCAGTGATCTCTCCTGGTGTCACAAGGAGCGTGTTGCTAGCAAAGACATTGCCCTGGGTGCTGCAAACGAAATTTTAAGTATTTCAAACTTTTTACTGAAACAAAATTTAAAAATTCCTTCCAGTAGCACCTTAGAGACCAACTAAGTTTGTTATTGGTCTCTAAGGTGCTACTGGAAGGAATTTTTAAATTTTGTTTCAACTACGGCAGACCAACACGGCTACCTACCTATATCTAAAACTTTTCACTGATCATATTGTATGGAATAATGATTAAGTATGCTGCTTTTGGTATTTTTAGTGGAAGAGTGGGACTCATAATCAAGTAGTAGTAGTAGTAGTAGTAGTAGTAGCTATTGTTATTATAGTAGTAAATAGATATTTTGAACCTGGTAGAAAACACTTGCTACATAAAATTCAGAACGTCATAACACTGCCTGCAGTGCAGTGCACATATTGTACCTGTAATTTCCCCAGCCTACTTTCATGGAAAGAACAGATTCGCTTGGGATCGCCTCTCTGAAATGAATAAGGCATTTGTGAGTAGATGATTCCCATGCAGAAGACAGGGCTCCCAGCAGCAGCAGCAGCAGCAGCAACAGCCTATGTTCATCAGCTTGATAGGAAAGCGTATGTGTGTGTATGTATGTATTTCTTGCAATCTTTCACTATTTGTCCTGGATTAGTGTGGCATTTTTACCCATCTTATGATCTTTGCAGTCTTCCAATAACTGGTCCTATACATAGTTGGAAAGTATCCAGTCCCTTTGCAATATTTTTGTGCTGTTGGGTGAGTAGACATTGTTCGTGGTCTAGTAGTACCAAAGTACTGGAATGTAATCACATGACTGCTTGCTTGTGTGGAGGTAACTTAAAAGTTTACAAAGCGGCAGCTCTGACTAAATGAAGAGGCTGTTGTCTAGTCTCTGGTCATGAGATGAGTGTTATTATATTATGGTGCAACAACCACAGGAGTCAGGTAACTTTGGAGGAGCATGAAAATACTGAGTTTACTGTGTGTGGTCTTCTCTCTGTGTAGAAAACGCTGGTGTGATTCCCTTCTAAGAGGTCCCTGCAAGGCCCCAGAAGAATTCAGAACCTTCAGTAAATATGAGATATTGGGCTGTGTGTGCGCACCTTGTGTGTATTTGTATTTTAAACAGCATATTGGTGTCCATTCAGAAGCCTCAAAGTAAAGCTTCATGTAAAATCTAAAATCTACAGGCGTGTCCCCACCCCCACCCCATCCCCATTTGCACAGGGGTTCTGCTCCAGACCCCTGCATGCATAAGTGAAATCACGGAAAGTGGGGAGCACCTTCTCAAAACCTCTAAATGCCCCCTTTTGTCCTGCTCCCAAGTTCTCTCTCTCCTACTGTCTCTCCACACAACTCTCTCTTCAGCGGATGGAGGCTGGAGGACGTTGCACATGAGAAGAACGCCGGTTGGGGGGAGGGGAAGCCCAAATCAAGTGATGTTCTGACTAGTCACCTCAAACAGAGAATGAATGCCATCAAACACTCAATTCATTGTAATGGCACAATTGTGTGGGCTGGGGAGACAGGGAGAAGGCCAGTTATTGCACTTTTCTATACAGAGCCATGCCTTAATAAGAGCACCTTTTTAGTTGGCATGGGGCTTAAAAGTAGTTATGATGATAAATGCTCTACATTTCTGCTTGCTTTTCATTTAGGACAAAAAGACCATTTTTACTGAATAAAACTGATTTTCTGCCCTGAGTCCTGAGAGGCCTGTTGGCATTCCTGATCAACACATTTATCAGAATATGTTCATTTATTTCAAGGTCCTTCTATGGGTCTCTTAGGCACTAACTACTTAACTACACATTTTTGCCATTCAAGAGTGTAATGGCTGCACTACAAGGAGCTGCTGCATATTTCAGTGGGCAGGATATGTAGTAAACAGTAAGTCTTCTGACTGAAAAACCCCGACAACGCAGAGGCAGTTTGGACATAATTTATTCCAATTGCTCGAGCTTTCCATCTGAACATTTATAGAGACAGGGTGTGTGGGGAACCTATTGAATGTGGAGATGTGCAAATAATTAAAAGTGCTACTCTGAAAAACCAGCTCTATTTCTTCTTGCAATCATTATTGTTCTGTGGTGTAGGATATCTTTCCTGTCCAATATTTCATGGATATTTTTCCTCAGAGGGTCACAGTATCACCATCACCCATTTTTGGTGTGAAACAATTTTTTTAAAAAAATTCTGATTCTGTGGTTTGCTCTCTTGGAAACAGACTGCCAGTTGTGCTAAATTAATGTGGAATATTTTCACATCTATTACCAGTTCCTTTTTTTTTAGGCTGCAGCAGGTTAAAGTTAGAGCTGTGCAAACTTTGAAATGCCAACATCCAAATTAAGCCTGGCAAACTCCCAGAAAAGTTAGGAGTTGGCAAATTTAAATCATTTTCAACTCCAGACTATTTTTTCCACCTTAGCTTTATGTCATCACATGGAAGTTAAAACCCAGAAATACCTGATTGTAACATTTCCAACTATTCCTGCCTCCTGGTTTAGTTGAGAAAATTATCTTTTGTTTCAAGGTTTTTAAAGATTTCCTGGTTGTGATACTGCATGAGCCCTTTTCACATGTTCAGAGCAGGTGATGTCCATAGGGGTACATTACCAGCTGAAGTTTTAGCAGTTAAAAAGAGAAATATGAAAGGAGAGTGGCCTAAGTATTGAATACTATTAGAAGTAGACAAGGATAAGCCAACTTGAAAAAATATGATGAAATTAAAAGCCACCTGTTGGATTGGCTACAATATTTCCAGCTAAACCAAAAATTGGGTATAGATAAGAAAGAAGGTCTTGCGAAAGAAACATCCAAATTTGAAATAATAATAATAATAATCATCATCATCATCATCCATAAAAAGGAAAATATATTTCACGAATCTATGATTACCTTTTAGAATGGGAAGTAACAGAGGAACAAGTTAAAACTGATGGTAATGTAGGTGCAAAACTTTGGGTACAATATCTGTATGCAACAATGGGAAAGATGGTGGAGGGTAGATATTAAATTGTTATAATCTATATAAACAGCATGTTATAATCTTGGGGGAAACACCATGAAGATGCTATACAGATGGCACCAAACTCCTTTAAAACTTGCTAAAATGTACAAAGGCAGGTCACCAACTTGTTGGAGATGTAAGAAAGATATAGGGTCATAATACCATATGGGGTGGACCTGTGTAGTTATCTGTGAATTTTGGAGTAATATCTACAACGAATTCAAGAAATTATTTAAATTGACCTTTAAAAAAACCCCAGAGATTTTTCTACTAGGTATATTACCAACAGAAATTAAAAAGAATATAAGACCATTGTTCATGTATGCAATTACGGCAGCGAGAAACTGGAAAAGTGAAACAACACCAGTGATAACAGAGTGGCAGACACTTGCAACTAGCAAAACTGATGGGAAGCGTTAGAGGAGCTTTAAATCAGAAAGTATAGGAGAATGGAGAATATTTAAGACTATACTGTACAAATAATACCATACTAGCAGAACGTGAATGATACCTGTAGGTGAAAAAAATGTAATAAATATTTTGTCGGATTATATGAAAATAATAAGATATAACGTAAAGCTGTGTGAGAAAACAATGACAGCATAAATAGTATAATGAGAACGATTGGAAGTTTTATATTCATAATTTTTATTTAATTGTTATTTGAAAAGATGTAGTTTCTTTTTGTATACAGTTTTTTCTTTTCTTTCTTTATTTTGACTCTTTCCCCCTCCTTTTCTTTCTTTGTTTCTGCTGTAAACGATCTTTTATGTCTGTATTTTAAACCAATAAAGATTATTATTTTTAAAAATGTTGAGAGCGTGTGTGTGAATGTGCCTGAGCAGGATGCGGGGGATCAGAGCAGCAGCCCTGCCTTCTGACCTACGTGAGTTCACTAGACTGTCTACTCTCACATGGAGGCTTGGTCAGGAAACCTCCAAGAAGTTGTTTGCCCAGACAAGCTTACTTGTGTATTTTATGTGTGTAAGGACAGTGCAGGAAGTCTGGTGCAACCTGCCACCTGATGGTGCCAAACACAAAACCCTGTGTTGCAAAATGTAACAATCAACACAAATGCAAACGCAACACGCCGGCTAATAACTGGTAGTGGATATATAATTAATTACAATGTCATTCAAAATATACTAATACGCCACGTCAAATGAGAAGTCAAACAAGTCAATGAATGGCAAGGAATGCCAAGCCGTCTCTCAAAGGAAGACATTCTATAAAAGTCTCAAAGGAAGACATCCCTCAGAAATCTTAAAAGGAAGTCTCAAGAGGACAGTGTGTCCGGAGTAGTTCACTGTTTCGGAATAAAGTCTTCATCAGCGAATAATTATCAATGAAAAATTTTCATACTAATGGGAATCTTGCTAGTGGATCAGGGCTCACTGGATAGCAGCTCACTGATCAGCAGCTCCACTTATCCAGTGAGCACTGATCCACTAGTAAGATTCCCACTAGTATGAAAATTTTTCATTGATAATTATAGGACGTATTCCTTTGAGAGATGGCTTGGTGTTCCTCGCCATTCATTGACTTGTTTGACTCTTCATTTGACTCCTATATATACAACAACTTACAGTCACTTGCATATTTTGTGAGATGTACTATATGATATATACATTATTTTGAAGTGGCATATTGGTATATTTTGAATGACATTGTAATTAATTATATATCCACTACCAGTTATTAGCCAGCATGTTGCGTTTGCATTTGTGTTGCCCTGATGGTGCCAGGCAGGCCTCCCTGGGGGGAGCATCCACAAATGGGGAGCTACTGCAGAAAAGGCCCCTTCTCATCTTGCCCCCCTCCAGACCTCTCATGGACCCTCCTTTTATTCTGCATCCTGTATTCAAGATGGTGGTGTGATAAAAGTGACTTTAAGATGCAGAACTGCAGAGAGAGAGAGAGAGAGAGAGAGAGAGAGAGAATAAATCAGGATTGGGGAACAGTTTTGTTTTTGCTTTTTGCTTCAACTTATCAGGAATGTAGAAACAGTTGTAGAGCATTTAAGGGTTGGGTAGGGGGAGAAAAGAGGTGTTCATGGTGTGCCCTCTAAAGGAAACCCCCAATAAGACCATCAAGTATGAGGTTTAACATTTCCTAGCTACATCACTGCTCTAGAACATAAGATCTAGCATTAACAACATCATTCAGTGTTGCTTTTCACATGTCAAATAAAAATGCCACCAATATTCTCAGAATGAGAAAGTTTAATCTTCTATATAACATTCCTTGCATTTTAGATTGATTGCAATTTCCCCCCACTTTGGGATTAAAGTAGCAAATTCAACATCAGATGAAACATTATATTGAATCCTTTCCCAACTGAAGCTGAAAATAAATTCAGTAAGATGACTGTTATTTCCTTTTGGATTAGATCCTCTCACCAGAGGCATCCAGAGCATCAAGCGTACTATTACTGCGCCTGGATGAATGATGGTTTGGCAGTGCCGCTTAGGGGTTTGCCTGCTGGTTACAGCACTACCCTTGTGGGCAGAACACCCGTCTTCCACAGCAGAGGAAGATGATGGAGTGTCGAGAAGGATTAGGTGCCTTGCACAAAAGCAAAGAAAACAGGCCTTTGCAGATTTGCATCCTGGTGCAATTGAGGAAAAGGATAGTTGCAATTAAAATATTTTTCCGTAGCTTTAACATATGTATTGAGCTGAAATGCCTTTTTCCTACAGCTATTCATATGAAAAGTTTGCTGGTAGATCGCCATTATCTAATAGCAGAATTTCTCAGTTTGCATACTTAGCTGTTAAATTAACTAGGTCATCACCTTGGCCTTTTAATAACCACAGCAAAAAGTAAGGAAAGCAGAGCTGCGCACTGATAGTCCTAGCCAAGGTTTATTTCACTGTACCATACATCCAACATTACCCACCCCCACTCAGAGCCGTTATTTTCTAAATGTAATTTATAACGACTTTCATTTTCATCAGTGTTTGTTGCTTTCCTGCTGCTTGTTAGCTGAAATTAGGCTGACATGTTCTCCACTGAATGGCCAGAGCTAAAGCCACCCTCTCTCTGTTTCTAAAATACAATTAAATTTGAAATGATATAGTAGAAGAAGTTAGATGTTGAAAACAGAGGTGAAAAAAAACGAACATCATGAAATGTCAAGCCACATTTTTGCAGGACTCTTTTTACTATATTTCCATAAATACTGAGGGAATTATGTTGCATATACTTGAAACTGTTTATTTTCATATTTGGCTTGATTTTCTAGCATTGAGAAAACCATGTCTAATGATCTTGAGCATTCTTGAAGAAAAAACCCCTTATATTTTACATAATGGTTTGCATGTGTGAGTTCCCTCTGGCAGGAACACTATAATTAGCTTGTCGTCTTCCTGAGAGGAGACTATCTGTCTTAAAGATACAGTGGTTAGTCTTGCCTGCTGGAATATTGCAATTCTATTTAAAAGCCAGAGAGCAAGAAAAGCATCCTTTTTTCACTGATTGGTTGCTTTACATTGTGACTTGTTTTTGTCTGTTTTTTAAACTTAATCCTTTTTCACATTCATCTTTATTCTCTTTCTGTTTCTGTGGCTTCCACAGAACCAAAGAACGACTGAGTACTAACAGTTTTCTTTCTTTCTCATTCAGGGCAAAAAGATCTTGGTTTCTTGAGATTAATAACGTAGCTTCATCTGAACTTGTAACTGTTTGAGCAGGCATTCAGAAATACAAAGTATAATAAAAAGGTTCTACATAAGTCATAAAGTAGCAGATACATCTAAGACTCACTTTCCTAGGGGAGTGTCCATACTCTTCCCCATAGAGTAAAAAATGTGGAACCTAATTTACTTGCATGTCTTTTGCTGTAGCTATTAAAAGTCTTGCTTCCCAGCAGTAACTTGGAATGATCAAATCCTTTCTGATTCTGTAAGCGCTATGGCACCAATCCTGGCTCAGTTGCACTGGCTACCAATTAGTTTCTGGGTTCAATTAAAAGTGCTGGTTTTGACCAATAAAGCCTTAAACAGCTCAGGACCATAGTACCTCCATAATTGCCTCTCCCCGCATGAACCAGCTCAGGCCCTGCAATCCTAGTCTGTGGCCCTTCTCCACATGTCGCATCCACAGCAGGTGGCAACCCAAGAACAGGCCTTTTCAGTGGTGGCTCCCACTTGTTGAACGCCCTCCCTAGAGAGGCTCCCCTGGTGCAATCTTGGTCTAATGTTAGGAACCAGGCAAAAGCATTCCTTTTGGCCCTTAGTTTGGAAGGCTTTTAAGTATTCATGGCCTATTTTAATGAGTCAGGATCTGCTAGAACTCTCTTTTACTTGCGCAGATGTGTTTTGTGAGTGTATTTATTGTAATTGGTTTTAGAATTTCGAATGTGTTTGTAAGCCACTTTGAATATTTTTTATAAGTAAAGCAATTAATAAAGAATATCATTGTTGGAATCTTGAGAGACAATGGGGGGTGTTTCTGGGGGTGAGGTCAAACTGCTGGAGAATCACAGCACCCGCTGTGGCTGCAGAGGCTGGGAGCCCCTGCATTGCTTTTGTTGTGTTAGCAGCACCAAAGTGCACTGTCCGAGATGGAAGCCTGGGCAGTGGGGGGGGGGATCCTGGGCTGCCCAGAAAACAAGACCACAACACAATAATACTCACCACCGCAGCAGCAGCAGCAGCAATAAGGGAACCCCAAATTCTTCTCTGAAAACTGTTAGTTTTTACATAGTCTAAATTGTAAGGAAGTGGTTTTAGGATGGAACATTGTACAACTGTAGCTTTCCAATGTGTTTCATGCAGAATATAGTATAATTTTTCGAAGAAGTTGATGATGATGATGTCCTTCATAATTTGTATAGTTCCTAAGAGAAGATAAAATCTGAGTTAGAAAATGTGAAATTCAGTAATCTTAAATATGATATTGATCTGTGAATACCGAAAATTTAATGTAATCTTTCAATATTCCACTCAAGTTCTCATTCACAGGTATTTGATTTGTAAATTGCAGATTTTCCATTTCCTTTAGCTTTTGCAATTTCCCATTGTAACTTTTTTTTTCAGGCAGGAGTGTTTATGTTTTTTGAAATGTTTTATTTGGAAAAAAACTACATTGTATATTTTGTAGGAAATCTATATGGTGTGTGGGTGGGTGTATGTATATGTGTGGGTGTGGTGTGGGTGGGTGTAACTGTGCCATGGGAATTGTCATGCAGGCAGTGTCCTGGTGGATTGAGCCCCTGAAGTTCAATGCTCTAGCAATGGCTGTAAAGTGGTACCTCCGGTTAAGTACTTAATTCGTTCCGGAGGTCTGTACTTAACCTGAAACTGTTCTTAACCTGAAGCACCACTTTAGCTGACTTCCGGGTTAGCGCGAAAGGCTAATGGCGGATTCCCTCCGAGCTCCGGAGGGAATCGGCTCCGTGGAAGACGGGTCCTGCCGCGGCGGCGACACGGGGACCCTCAGAAACCACAGGCGCTGAAGCCTGTGGACTTGGTGACTCGGCGGGCACCATTTGCGCCCCCGACCCGCGAAGAAGCCTTTTTAAAGGCTTCGGAGCAGGGGACAGAGAGTGGCGTGGTGCTGAGAGTAGACCGCTTCTTCTACGGAGTGAAGCCGCAAGCCATAGCCGGAGAGCGCTGACTTTTTTCCTTGAACATTTGGACTGCAAAAGTAACAACCCGTGAGTACTACAGAAATTGGATTTAAAATTCTCTTTTTTTTCTTGAATTCGGCACGATCGGGGGAGGTGTTAAAAGGAAGTCCCCCCCCCCCCGTCCTGTACACAATTTAAAGCAAGAATTGGATAACTAAGGTCGAGAGACCACTTCTCTCTTTGTGAGACAAAAGTTATTAATTTCACGATTTGGTAATATAAGTACTGTGCTGGAGGATAAGAATTGATTTTTAAGAGCCGATCTGCAACCCCCCGGGATCTGGGAGCGATCCGCAAGAGAGCTGTCTGAGGAGACATAAAGAGTTTGACAGCTGTCAAACGAGCTGTCAAAGTTAGAAAAATCTGCCTTTTGCTATTTCTGCTGGTTATTTTTGTTACATTTGACTTTAAGTCGTTGAAAATAAAGAAGAAACAAAAACAAAGTAACTTGACTGTTGGAGAAAGAACACTAAGTAACTAGAATCCCTCTAGAGGGGGCTGCAGATGGAAAAATACAGGCTGAGCTGGATAGAATGTTTTTTCTCTTGGGAAAGTTACAAGATCAGAGTGAAGCTTTGGCTACAGATGTTACAACCTTGAATTCTAAAGTAAATAAACTTGTTGATTGTACCAAGAACTTGACTCAAGAAAATTTTGCAGCTGAACAAGAAGAGATATGTGTTGTTTCAGAGGAGTGGGAAGGAGGAGATGAAAAGCTGCTGGTGAAAAAGGACAACCAGAGGCCTGTAAAAATGGATTATAAGGAAAACAAGACCTGGATGATCAGAATTCGGTTTGAAATTGAGAATGAAGATTGGAGAGATTTCCCTATGGGGAGATCGGAAGACCTATGGATTACAAATTTGTATAAGGCGAAAGTTGGAGGTTTTGGGACATTTGGGACACTTGGATTTAAAAGGAATATGAAACATGATTTGGGCTCCACTTTTGAATATGGAGGTCTGGTTGGAAGAAATATAGACCCTATTGGGACAGAGCTTCTCCGAGACACGATGTTCAACATAAAGGACTACCAACAAAACCGGCTGAGAGGGACTGAGAGAGATTTAAGGGCCTCGGACGTGAGGGATCCAGGCTGAGAATTGATAGGTTGATGGACATCCTTTGGGGAATGAAACCGGGAAAGGGGGGGGTGAGAGTTTTGGAACGCAAAGGGTGTATAATTATAAGTTGTTTTTTGTTATTTGCTTTGTAATTAATATAAAAATTGGGAAATTTGTGGAAGGGAACTTGGGTCGACCTTAGAAAAGGGTGTAATGATGAGTACTGTGGTTTAATCTAGGTATATAAGTTAAATTTGGTTTATTAAGACGCATTAAGTAAAATATTAATAAGGTAAAAGTTGGAGATAAGAACTTGCTGAATTAACTATTGGAATTGGGATGCAAGAAGGGGAGGTGTGGGGAAGTCAGGGAAAGTGGTTAAGAAATTAAGGATTTGAAATTATACATGTTTGTCTTTGTGTTTTTATGTCTGTGTTGTGTATTGTGTGTGTCTATATAAATTGTGAAAACCCAATAAAAATTTTATAAAAAAAAAGAAGCACCACTTTAGCTAATGGTGCCTCCTGCTGCCGCTGAGCCACCAGAGCACAATTTCTGTTCTCATCCTGAAGCAAAGTTCTTAACCTGAAGCACTGTTTCTGGGTTAGCGGAGTCTGTAACCTGGAGAGTATGTAACCCGTGGTCCCACTGTAGCTGTTTGGGTGGTCTTCTCACTTAGTGCACTAACCTTGTAGGACTCTAATACCAAAAGAGTAAAGAAGGAATCACAGAGGAGGCAGAGGGAGGGGAAACTGAAGAGCCCAATGCTCGCCATAGGGGCCGGGCCCCAGGGGCCCTGGGTGCTCAAGCACCCACAAAATTCCCAGTGAGGTCGCTGGGCACCCACAAATTTTGGCAGTGGGCATTGTGGGGCAGGGGTGTCTGACATCAGCATGCCCAGTGCTGTGTGGAAGACAGTTGTATGCAGCAAAAACACATGTGTCATGTTTTGTCTAAAAATGTTTTAATAATGTCTGCTAGTATTATACACTCTTTCTGACCCCATATCAGACCCCATATCTCAGTCCTAGGAACTTCCTGTCTTAATCATATTAATAACCATGTGAAGTTAAGTGAAATAGGAATTCTAAGCTGTCCATAGTAGGTCATGTCTTGTAACATTCAGATAACGTTTTTAGCAACTTTCTCCCAGGGTCTTGTAAATGATCTGAAAAAGGTGTTTTTCTTCTGGCTCTTGAGCTCACCCTGGTTCTAAAATAACATCTTAAATATAACATGTTCAGGTTCAAAATCCAAGTCTACATACACATTCTCAAAAAAGACACCCATTTTTTTGCCATTTCAGTTTGTTTAGGAGCACAGCTTGTGATTTTTATATTTTTATTTTTTAAGATTTGGCTCTAAGGAAAAGGCTATGCTGAGCATTTTCTTCCTTGCTAAGCCATGGAGAATTGGCGAGTCCTAAGCTGCGCAGTATTAGCAGAGGCTGCTGTCGTGACCAGTTAGGCTATCTCTGGATACAGTCTACCATGTAAGAACAATGGAGAGTGGCAGAATGGCGTTGTGCTCTGCATATGGAAAGCATCTGCTGTTGGCATAGGATCTCCTCATAAATAAATGACTGCTGTTTTCGTAGTCACTTTAAAGTGTGTAATACAGGTCCAATGTATCAACTTGAGCTTGCAGAAATGTTGATTATCACCAGATTCTAGACATGGGCTACTCAAAGAAATGCCAAAATAATTGTTTCAGCCAGACAGACTTTAATGCTTTGTACTGTGCAGGGGCAAATTTAATGCAAGCAAAACTGGGAGAGTCTATGGCAGTTAAAACTTTTCCAAAGCTAAAAGGAAACAAAACAATCCCTTACCATTTTATTGTGAACCTTTCAGCTGCAGTCCTCTGAGAGCTTCTCAGATTGAAACCAGAAGTGCAACCTGAAAATTAATATCAATTACTGAAAACAAAATGCCACATCAGTAATGTTAAAAGTCTGTTTTAAAACCCACAAACCCAAGGTAATTCAGAGCTACTGTGGGGCTAAAAATATGAGCTTGACATTCAAGAGTTACCACAAACTGCTTTGCAATCAAAAGCCAACAAGCAAAAAGGGAGCTGCAGTTTGGCCGAGATCGGTGCTGTTGTAGTGGCGATGCTTTGTTCTGTGGTCCTGAACACACCAAGACCTCATGTTTCAGCTCGCGACAGCAGGATTCGTAGAAGGGTTGAGAGTGACGTTGTGTTACAAAACATACATGGAATATGTGATTTTCATTTAGTTCTGCAATATGCTTCTTTAAATCCTTGTTCTTGGGATTCATCACATTCTGTTATTATATTAACAGAAGTGCTCATTTTGGAATTTAATGTATTTGACAATATGTTGACTGCACTGTCTTGATGGTTTTTGCTTTATTTTGCTTCCTAGTATCAAGTGTGCAAAAAACACATGCTTACTGAGTTTGTTGTTTTAACCAATTCTTGCATCCTATCGCAGCTCATCACATTTCAGCACATGTTCACCTGGCAGAGGTAAGGGGTGGGGTACAAGTCTCTTTCCTCTATTCTGGGAGTAAAAATGACAAGACCATTTTGAATGTAGGCCCATATGTGCCTCCAACACACATTTCAATCAGAGTGGTTAAAATAGCTCCTAACGCTCACTGCATAAAGAATGGGGTGGATTGAATAAATTAGCAGAATCACAAAAGGAAACCACTCTAGGAAATAGTTTACACTTCATAATCACTGAAATACTCCAGCAAATGTGTCAATCTGTGCTAAATAAATATATTTGTTTATAGACATGTTCTGTATTAGCTTCCACTCTTGCCCAGGACTTGCCAAACAAAATCCCACTAGAAGTAGGATGTTCGCACCCGAGTAGGAGTTTCTTGGATAAATATTTTTTCTATATTGAGACCAAAACCACTTCTACAAATTTTAGACTTTGATTGAAATAGTATATTTCTTTTGGTTTTTATTTCTTCCCATCTCCGCCACTGGCAACCCCTGGTGCATTACCTTAACTCCTCTTACCTCCCACTGCTCTGGTGAACAAGAGCTTCAGTGGAAACTGAGCACATGGGGCATTAATGAGCCTGAGCAGTAAAAGAACGAGACACACCCCAAGACTCTGCCACTCAAGGGCCATGGGGCCCAAGAAAAGCTTAGTACTGGGTGAGTTATTTTCCCAACAAACAAGGCTTATCAAATGTGAAGGAAAAAAGTAGATGCAATAATGTGGACACACCTTTCATAGAACATATGTGAGATAGGAAATTATATGTGTTTGCTTCAATATATAGGTGTTTATCCTGTCATAATATTAAAAAGAGGAATCTTTGCCTGAGTAGCCAGTAGCTGCAGCATCTAATGGAATATATCTATTTTTCTCCAAACTTTTTTCAGTTGCTTACATGAAAATTCCACTCCTGTCTGGAGTCCAGTAGCTGCCTATTTCAACATCCACTTCAGTAATCCTGGTATCTAGCCATAAGAAACAATGGGGCGAAATGGCCTAATGCAAATAATAATTATACGACATGCTATATTTTGAAAGCATTAAACAAACATTCGCCTTGTAATCCATTGAAACACTCTTGGGAAGTAATAGTATTCCTATTTTAAAGACAGGGAAACTGAAACGCCATAAAGGGTGAATGGTCTTTTGGAGGCCACACAGCAAGTAATGCAGTGCAGTTAATATTAAATCCCATCATCTTCTGGCTCTTTCAACCCACCCCCTCCCACCCAGCTCAGCTTTCTGAACCACACTGTTTCTCTTCCAAGCAATTTGCCTTAAAATACTCAACAGAGTCTGTCAGGAATAACAATAATCTAGGACACAGACTCATTTGTCTGGCCCTGGCCAGAGCAGAAAACTCCAAATAAATGTTTGTAAGCTAAATGAAACTTGTTGTATGCAGCCCTATTTAGTGGAGGGTCTAATCGGGCCACTACATACTGTGCTAATAATCTTCAGTAATACTCTGTGGGAGGTCTTAATGTTAGTAGGCTACATGTTTTTAGGCTCTGCCCTGATCCTTAAACAAAATCCAACTTTACAGTTTGCGTTCTTTCTCTGCTTCTCTCCCTTAAGGCTTCCAGCCTAACTTTATTTCCAGAACTTCTCTTACTCTGAAAAAATAAGTCTATTAAAGTTTGTGGCAGTGATGGGAAGAACTTTGCATAAGTATGTTTGTTTTGCAAAAGTGACTGCCAAGTATTGTTTTAGTTTCATTTTTTTAAGCTTCCCTCACCATTGTTTACAGTAGCCTCTGAGAAACTTACAATGATAGTCCACTCCATACCAATTTTCTTCTTTCTCCTTTTGGCAAACGTTTATGGACTATTCCCACACCTCAAGTTTTTACTGGAGCAGATGCCTTCATTCTTTCACCTTCTTTTCTTTCTTCTTCATGATGATATCAGACAAATTCCAGGAAGTGGGAACAGCAATTTGTTAAAGGCTTTTTGATGCAGTGTCATAAAAGGGAATTGAAGAACAACTAGGAAGCAAAATTATGCTATGCTTGCCTTAAGAGTTAATACAATATCAGTGGGGTGACGCAGATCATTTAAATAAACAAATAATGAGAATGTTATTAATTGTTACAGAGAAATGAATACGAGTATGATGAAGGTATTCTGTGATTGTGCATATCCCTATTAGGTAACATGTCCCCTTGTGTTGACTCTTCTGATATTAATTCCCAATCCTAGTGGTATGTTTGCAATCAGAATATAATAGGTTAGATCCACTTTGAGATGACTCCCAAATCTACACTCACTTGCACTTGATCTGCTTCCATGTGCAATTTGTGACCCATCAAGGTGAATGTGGCCCACCAACCATGCGGAGAAAGGCAGAAGCAACCCGGTGGCTTTGAGTTCTCCGATGGGCCATCAGCCATGGCTCAGCCTGGGGCACAAGTTGTACAGACCTGACGTGTGCTACCAGCTATTGCTGCGTTAAGCCCAGCCTCCTTTTACTGCTATGAAAGTGTTTGCTACCTTATGAATGAAGAGGACCTGCATGGGTAGAATTGTTGGAGGTGGGCTCGGCAAGCCTGCCCCTCCCCACTGTAAGCCAGCGTAGGCTCATGAATAAAGCTTGCATGAATAAGGTGATATTATTTATTTAATAAAATTTTATTTCATATAATTTATATACTGTTTGATAAAACCTCATTGATTAGGAGAGAAGGCAAGAAATAGATCCCAGCAAATGTTGACTTTGACCTCCTCCTCTTCTCACTTGTGTGTTCTTTGTCACACCTGCTCATGTTTAAAGTCCAAAAGTGATCTGTTGTTCAATGGTGGTTGCACACTGCCCAGGTCATTACATTTCTATTAAAGTTGATTGTTGCTGAGTAAATGTGTGGTTCGCACCTACTGAAGCTGTAACTGACTGAGATGCACAGTAAAACAGAATGGCTCTGAGGCCCTCTTCCAAGCAGGTTCAGCTCCTCTGCTGGCTAGCAAGACCGATGTTACACCTTAATATATGCTATTGTTGTATGGTGTATTTTGGGTCTATGGGCCACAATAAAGCTGTGCGTGTGGTTTTAAAGGGGGCGTAGGGTAGACTGGATTCTTTATGACCTGAATCCAACTTGTGTTTGTGTGGCTGCCAAAATCTCATCCCCCAAACTGTGGAGAATTCAACTGTTTAACTTTAATCTGAATCCAAGTTTATTCTCAGGTTCATTTATCTCAATATAGGCTGCACAGTAGCTTTAAAGGTTTTATTTGTGTGTTAAAGGTTGTTGCTGTGGTTATAAAACTGTTTAAATTTCAAGGTCAAGAAGGAAAATACGTTATTTTGCATGAAATTCGTAATGTGAACTCCAATAGCTTGGGCAGGCTGCAAAGCTATGGCATCTTTGGACTTGTGGTTCTTGTGGTATATTGGATCTCTTTTAGTCATTTAAGGTCTGGCCTGTGTTTGACTATATCATTCTCGGCTCTTAATTTTTATGACATTGTCATGCTATTTACTTCAAAAAATGCTCTTATGTTCAAGCTTATATTATTTGCCATGTAGTGATTAATTAATATACTTACAACAGAATTCTGTAGGGCTTATTCCGAGGTAAGTGTGCATAGAATTTCAGTTTTAAAAAGTGAATACTGAAGCTTCACACATGCATTCTCTACCCATCCTTGGAAAATAATAGAAAATGTGCCCTACACATATAATAAGATTTTAAAAGATACAAAAAAAATGAATATCAACAACAGCAACAACAAAAAACCCATTGGTTGGCATCCGTCTGTCTCAGGAGACAGTGGAAGAGTGTTCCTTCAGGGGTTGGAGAGTTACAGGGCCTGTTGTGACTGTAGAGACCCATAACCCCAACAGTCCCTCCTAAATAATATCCCAGCCCAAGATTCTGTTCAGCAGCCTCAGCTTTTGTAGCTGGAGTCAGTCCAGGCAGTGCCATCCCAGGCCAGGTAGAAAAAAACCAACAAGGCAGGCAGCAGGTCTTCCAGGACTCACAGTCAGTATTCAAAACCCTTTGGCGCTCTCACCCCAAGGAGACTTTCCTAGTGCCCACAATGTCGAGTTTGCACCAGCCAAAACCTTTATTTTATTATCCCAGCTACTTTGCAATAGCTATTTTGTCATTGGATTATGATTGTGTGCTTTTATATTTTGTTACATTTTTATATTTCGGTAAATGCCCTGAAAACATTTTTGAAGGGTGATATACAAATCCACTAAATAAATAAATACATTTTAAAAAACAAGCAAACCCTGAGCATTCCACCCCCTCATCATTAGTGACTCAGGCCACTTGTTTCAGTCTAGAGATCAGAACAGAGAAATGCAGAAATCCCACCTACTTCCAGAGTGGTCGACCCTTGTCTTCCTTGGTTGATGTGTTGAAGAGCATATGGACAGGTTGTCTTGGAAGAGGCAGATGCCTCTCAGAGAGGGAGGACCCAGCAGCATTTATGCTAAAAAAAACTCTGTAGAGCTCTGTTTTGTCCCTTGTTATTCAAGATCTATGAAGAGCTGCGCAGATGTCCCACTGGGGTAAAGATTCATCAAGATTCATTCTGTTCAGTTGAATCAGTGAATATTTTAAATCAGTGTGCAGAATCAGTAAAGAATTGAATGGAGACTCATAAATGGAAGCGAAGTCCTACTCTTGGTTGGCAGGCTGTTTGACATGGAAGTGGTAGTCAACCAGTATTGGCTGGTGTTGCACTGCCCTTAGAGCTCAATGGCTGTCTTTGGTTGGGACTGCCTCCAAAAAGTGCTTTGAAACTTCACTTGGTCCAAAATGTTGTAAACTGGGACTCACAGTGGGGAACATGTTTCACCTTTTCTCAAAGACCTTCATTGCCTTCCAGATTGTTTCTGAGCACAATTCAAAGTGATGGCTTTAACCTGCAAAGCTACCAAAGGTCAGGGACCAAATGAGCCAGTCTGTCAACTAAAACGAAGTGTGCATGCACACGAAAGCTCATACCAAGAACTAACTTAGTTGGTCTTTAAGGTGCTACTGGAAGGAATTTTTTTATTTTGACTATGGCAGACCAACACGGCTACCTATCTATCTCTGCTTGTGTTGCCTTTAGAGCTAGCTGCTGCAAAAAAGGTGGCCACAAACGTATTTGAGATGGTGATTAAATTGTGCACTTCCTTCCTCTAGCAAATCCAGTCAACTCTTTTGCTAGCTTTAAGGCAGCAGATAGTCTGCCCCATTTCCCCAACCTTTTAACATCAATTGACTTTTTGATCTGCTCATTTGATTTTTATCCAACTTTTTTTAACCATTGTTGATGCTTTTGTATGTTTTTAATTGGTTTTGTAAGCTGCCTTAGAGGACCTTGTTGAAAGTTGGTGTAGAAATCACTTGATAAAGTGTGGCTGAGGAAGGGGAGGGAGGGGAGAGAAGGGGCCTGGAGGGAGAAAAAATAAGCACACAGACATCAACTATTTCACCTTGATGAAAGTCTCAATACAGCTATGGAAAGCCTAAGTATTCTTTTACAGTACACTGGGTGCTGGCTGCAAAAAAAAAAAAAAAAATGTATTCACTTCAGGCACAACTTTTTAAATTTTTTATTCAGTAAAATAGACTGGGTTTAGAAGCTGCAGTGTTCTAAGCAGCAGCAAATTTGTGCATTGTTTTAAATATCTTTAAGTTATCACACTGATGGCACACCTCATCCTTATGAAATTCTGCACTGTGCATGCTAATTGAAGATAATTACAAAAACTATCAAGTCTACTCTGGAAGATACTTTCAATGTGATCTAGGAGATAACGTTGCTTGCTATATGGACTTTAGTTTAAATGAGACATACAAAACATTTTATTTGTATGTTATTTTCTTTGAATAGAGGGCAGTACTGTGTTTTTTCCCATCTTCTATTCTCAATTTAGGGTTTTTCTTCTCTGGGAGATGCATTATCTTTGTAAAACAAACATTGCTTTCTCCAATTTTTCTGTTAATGGCGAAGAATGGAAATAGAATAAAGTTTTACTGATTTTGGAAAAAAGAAAAAAAAGAAAGTTGGTGTAGAAATCTTTAAATATACCAGTCTTCAACATACAGCTTATCTATTTTAAGTGTGAACAATATTAAAAATATGAAAACCAAGGTGGATGGATTTGAATCTAGGAGACTAGGATTAGTTCCCATGAAGTCTCTGTCAAGGAGAGTCTCCTGGAGTGAAGAGATTGCATGGATTTATAAAGGACAGAAAAACTACAATAATAGTCGTTCTGACCCCCGTGTATTGGGCAATTAACAAAACAGGATGTCATATTTTTGCACATGTCCTGGAATAGTATCACTAACCACTTGTGAACCACACTGAGCTTTTAATAGAAAAAGTGGTTGCTTAATGCTTCCTCACCAGAAATATTGTGGAAGCATTCTAATGCTTGCTGTTAGATTGCAGCCAGAATGGTCTACAAAACAGGAAGAAAGCCTTGCTCTGCTCTCTGCCTCTTTTCCTTGTTTAAGTTGATGTGATAATTCATTACAGATTTTCTTTCTTTGACAGAGCGCCTACCGCAGAAATGGGATGACTTTTCTTGCTTGCTAATATGGATGTGGCTACAGCAACAGGAAAGACCATGTTATATTAAGGTGATTCCCCCTCCCCGCATGACACCCTTCGGGGGGGGGGGTAAATAAATAAAAGTTCCAGCCAGCATGTGTCTACTGGTGAGTGGGCTGGTTTGTTGTGACTATCAACTGGCTGACTGTCTCTTTTTTCAGCCCCCACCCATTGTTACTCTTCTTTCCTAAATGGAACATTTAGGCAATTAATGGCAGGATGTTTGGGCTATTGTGTAGGTGGATGAGAATGCAGTATCCCTTTTGTTAATTTTAGTTCATCGCTATATATCCTTTTACATAGCAGGGCAAAAAGAAGCCAGCATATGGTTTATTTTTTGTCCATTAAACGGCAACTGATCTTTATTTTCTATTTTCTTTCCTTCTTGCCAGGAAAATGTTTTTAGGGGTGTCAGTTAAAGTATTGGGGGGGCAGAAACTCCTACTAATTAAGCATTCAGTGTCCGTTGAAAACTGGGGTACTGTAGCAGTTATGTCCATGAGCTGTGAGCCAGGAAGTCCTTACTGTGACCTTTAAGCTGAGCTAAGAAATCACCAATCTTAGCTTCCATCTGTGATCATTATAATAATACTGGTTTACCTTGTTTGTTTTTTTGAAAAACAGTCTTTTCCAAACTGTGAGAGAATTGCTATTGTAGCATGACAAAATTATTATTGAATAAATAAAGCCTCCTGCGAGGCCAAACCACACACCCACTATGGATGTTCTTAGGCGAAAGTAATTATGGTGCAGCACTGTATCAGGTGTAATTGAAGCATTTGTCATCATTCCTGGTGCGGAAATGCTGCCTAGTTTTCCACCATCAGAGAAGGCAGCCCATTATGTCTCTAAGGTGAGGCTCCTTCAATCAGGACACACACTCAGAGTAGCAAGCCATGCATAGACACAGGGAGTGGACTCCTTGAATGCTCTGTCACACTTTTAGAACACATTTTCAGTTGCAAGAGTGAAATGTGCATACAATTTTAATACAGAATAATAGAGGGGGGGAACTATGCTTCTATTCTTAGCATCACTGCTAAGAAGAAGATAATGGAAGTTCTTCAGACACTTGAGGGAAAGCTTGCACAACCTAGTAGAATGATTTTAGTGACTTCGTATTCCAATGGGGACTGCCTCCTTCTTCTCATCCAGCTATGGAATGCAGATTGCCAGGGAAGATGTGGAGCCTCCCATGCACATTCCATGTTAAAGAGCTCAAAATGATGTGCCAGTGGCACTTTGATGTGTGCCATTTCTGCTTAAAAAAATAAATGTTTAGAGGTACTCTCATTTTCCTACTTGTATTGAAATACTGCCCCTCAATGAGGCCAAATTTAGATGCACAAAATGTTTAGAGGTATGCGTACCCCTGCGTCCCCCCTGAAAGAAGCAGTGCCTAGGACCATGGCAAGGGTCAAATGGATGGCTTTTCTATTTGAGGTAAACAAGGCCAAGTCACAGTGACCTTCAAAAATCAATATCAAGATTTAAGGTTTCCTAAGGAATGACACTGCTGAAAGCAATCAATCTTACTAGGCTTACTTTGCCTCAAATGTCCCATTCGTGTTTTCAGTATTTTTTTCAGTGAAATGTATTAAGCTCTATGTCTATTGAGCAGCAAGTGTGTTAGAGCCAACGAAATGGAATTCATGAGTTCACTATCTGCTAATTTGTCTGTACATTCATACAGTAAATCTGTGGTCTTCATGACGACTATAGCAGAACATAGTACAAATTCTGGAGTGAGGTCTGAATGTGAAAATTGTTCTGGTTATCGTTTTGGATGGGAAGCGCATTGAATGTTTCACTTAAACTCTCCAATATCAACCCATTGGCAAGCGCTGCTGCAGCAAACTTAATCAAAGGACTGAGAAAGATTGCAAACAGAGGACATTCACAATCAACTAAAGGAATGATTTATTATATATACCAACCTTATCACTGGACAGTTTTCAAAACTGGGTATTCTTGTGAATTGTTGCAGTTGATACAGTATTCTACTGTACGAACTGGCAGAGTTGTAATTTTAAAAAAATCCATGTCATTTTCCTGGAACTAATCTGCATGTTAAAGAACTAAAAATAATATGTACAATAAAGAAGAAGAAACATTTCTGATGTTCCGTCTATGCTTGCTGAAATGTATGATTAAACTTTTCTTTTTATCATGATTTCTTATTTTTCTTGGCGTCCATAATGATGGAAAATTATATGCTTGCTGTAAACATCCAGACTATTTAAAAGGACACCAGCATTTATTGTATTTGGTTTCGATCTGCAGGCATATAAGCAAATGAAAACATTTTGGGCCAAGAATACTGGAATAAAAATTCCTTCTGTAGCTGTATCTTTCCCAGATTTTACGTTTGTTTTTTAAAAAAATGCATCAGCAGAAAAAGCACTGGCATGTCTTTCTTACTGGTACACTTACAACCCCAGAGAATGAAAAATCAACATATATTTCTCTTAGAAATATGACAGATCATGTTTTTGTTGGTCTGCTGTATATTTGTCTGTCTTGAACAGTCTGACAGGCAATTATTTATAAAATCTAGGTTTGTTCAAGAAACCCATATAATAACCTTTCTCTTCTCCAAGAAGCAAAAATTATAAGGAAGCCAAGAAGCAAGAATTATAAGGAAAACAAGCTACACTTTGTCTCACTTTCTTGGACCAGCCTGTATATATTCGCATAATGGGTGAATACAGCATTCTTTCAAGTTTTTCCTTTTCCTATACTTCCTGATATTCCTATTCTTTTGATCACATCCCTTTTAGCTTGCATCCTAAGCTTCATTTAGGGTGAAGGTGCCATTCACAGTCATGAGATAAGCTTTGAGGTGATGTTGCTCACCCTACTTTGTAATAATCAGCCACATTCCAGCCTATTTAGGTGCAGTCCAGCCCACTGAGCTCAGCCAATAGAATATGCCAAAGGCTGTGTTGAAATCTGTTCAGAAGGATTAAACAGCAGAATCAAGTCTTCAAGAAGGACGTTGTGTTCAAAAAAAGCAATGCAAAATAATTCACTGAGGATCAAGTATCCTATATTATTGACTTGTGCTTATATACTTGGTTTGTAGATGACATTGATTCCTTATTGTAGATGCACATAGTAGTATGGAGAGGCATTGTGACTCAGTGCAACCTTATTATCTCAACTCAGAAGTTAAGCCTGTTGAATTCAATGGGATCTGCACCCAAGTACAATAAATGTGGTTCAGTGATTGAATGTATAATCCCCTACATCAGTGTACTGTCGGAGAATGCACAGAGTGGGACTTGCTTGTTAGGAAGCCTGCAACCTTCAGAATGAGCCTAGAGATAAGGTGGGATGTGAAATGTGAGTATCATTTAAAAGCTTCCAGATGATTTGCTGCATAAGGCATGAAAGTTGCATGTTTGAAGCAAGTGGAATACAAACATGCTTAGGTGAAGCTGTTATTCATTAGTGCGCCAGGACTTCAGGTAACTTAAAACAGTTTTATTAGAAAAGAGATCTTCCCTTTAATGGTGTGAAGTGTAGCTTGCTAGTTTCCTTCCTCTTGCCTTCATTTCGGTCAGCCGGCCCGTTTATGTTACTTCCTAGGAGGCTCTCGGGCTTACATGGCTTGGAAGCGGTAGAGTGCGCTTTGGGGGTCAAAGCGGGATTGTTGTGGGGAAAATTCTTTTCTGGCATTTTTCAGAATGGGACCAAATTTGCATTAAAACTGCCGTCAGGCATGTGCTGTTCTCATAAAATATTTTACCGTTTCCTGTCTAGCTCATGTGGAACGTTTCATAGTACATAAACACTTCCACAGATAATTTAAGGATAAATAGATAGTGACATTTGTCACAGGTCTAGCCCCAAGTTGAAGACTATTCTATTACAGTTCATTGGCTGAGTGAATCTTCTTTGGTTTTGGTTTTGGTCTAGGGACCAGGTTAGGCTCTTAAAGCGCCAACTGTACATCTGTACAGAGCAGCAGTTCAGTTAGGGAAACTTGGTGGCATGCATTAAATCCTTGACTTTTCGGAGGGCAACAAGCCAACATTATGCAACAAAACCATCCCTGGAGGAACTGAACGTACATTTGGTGGCTTAAGTAAGGCCAGATGGCTTTAAAACCAGTAAAAGGGTAGCTATTCTAATATAACTTTTATGGTCCCTTAAGATAATGACACTCTAAAAAATCCCATATATCATGGAAGGACAAGAATCAGATACTTGAACTTCCATGAATCATTGATGGAAGCAATAGAAACAACCCTTTAAAAGACAGAGTACCGTGTATTACGTTGAAATCTTCATATCTTATTCCCAGGAATGATATTAATTACAGGGGAGCATCAGTTGTCTTTTCTCTATAACTGGGAGAAAAGTACAGAGATTTCTCTGTGTTGCTAGCAATAAGAGATATAGGATGACCAAAACTAGAAATATAGAGGGAAAATATAGCTATAAACTATACAGGTATGTTTTGTTTTTGCCATATATAATATCTTACAATGGTCATGGGGGAAACTATCTTAAATGGTAATGCTGTGTATGTGCAAACACTGACTCCAAACATTTTTTCTTAACACTGCCAATTTACAAAACACAAGTCAGACGAAAAACATCATACCCTTTGGTTCAAGAGAGTTACTTGAAGTGGGTCTGTGCTTAATGGAGATCTCTCAAGATGCCCAAGCAGTGCCAGTTATAATCTATTGAAAAGAGATAGGCCAACTTTTGAGATGTAACCAAATCAGCCACTTCTTAATGAAAACGTAGTACAAAAATGTTATTAGGAAATATTCCCAAGTCAAGGCACCAAGCTACCAGGCAAGGCAATCTGGTTCAACACCAGAACTACTGTATTACCCAATAAGAAACTGATGAGAGAGGAAGTGAAGCCTTCTCTTCCTGTTCTCATTTTCTCTGTGCCATGTAACTGACTGTGGAAGATGTATCTAAGCAAACTCCAAGCTTAGAGCATGTGCTTGAAGCTATTTTTTTTTTGTATTTTATACCCAAGAGGTATCTTGCTGCTGCTTGGATAAATGCATGAATTGGACCTTTGGAACATTGTGTGAGTAAAGCATCTTAAACTTACTTAACAGTCTCTGGGCTGTTCATTGTAAGTTGGGTAGAAGAGATGAGCACTGTTTGCAAGCTGACTAAATGGGATAAAAGAGTCTAAGAACTTAATTTCTAACATTATACTGCTGCTTGACTTTTGTATCTTTAAACTCTGCTACCGGGGGCTCTCTCCGGCTGGAGAGTGAATTTAGCCCAGCATTTTGAATCCTGGCACCCAGCCAGTTCTTTTATTATTTACCTCCCACAAGTGGGTGACAGGGATTCAAATTTTCCTCCTCCACATTTCACATTGTCTATGGCCAAGGGGAAGGCTTACTGTAGATATGATGGTCACCTCTCCCTGACATCTCGGTGATATTTTGGAGGTAAAAAAAACCCTCCCACAAAACAAGAGAGGGGGGGGGCAGCAGCAGCCATTTTCCCTCTTCTGCCTTTCTTTTCCTATTTCCTGTGGCAGCCTTCTCAGTCTGGCACTGGCCATTGGGAGAAAGGCAGGAGAAAGTAATTTCCATCCAGGAGACTCAATTTGCTAAACTGGATGTTCTCATAGCTTGTCCTAGTGAAATTATTAATTATAATTTGAACTTTCATTTTAAGAAACTGAAGGGACCACTCCTGCAATATTCTAGAATTTGTAATATCATGTAAGTGGCAAAAGGAGAATTTGAATAGTGGGCATTTTTAAAAATTTATTTCTTAAAACCTGGTAAATCTTCTGTGCTAACTTTCATAGTGAAGAGACCAAACATCTTGGTTTATTACAGAGGCTTATAGCCTTATAATGACATAAGTGTTCTAAGTTTGTAATACCTATGGGTGTCAAAGACTGAGGAAATCCTTTATTTGAACTCTGGAGACCTGCCCACCAACTCAGAACTTTCTGTCTCGCCCCCCACCCTGCCACTCAAATGCTGGCAATTGTCTGTATTTAAATTCTGGCCATGCTGTTGTTGCTGATTCTGGCAGGGAGTTTTCCTAGCATTTCCTACAGGAGTGCAAATAATTTTTTTGAGAGGAGAACACCTGGGTAGATAACATCTCAAAGCAAATTTCTTCCAGTGACTGGGGATGCCTACAGAATAGAGAACATACTTTATATTCCAGTGGAATCACAGCCAAGACATACAAATATGGTGCAGTTTTGGCAAACTCATCATGAGTTTCCTTTTACGCAGGCAGTATTTTTAATTGTGTCCTAAGCTTATGGACCCAAATAATACATATGCAGTTTGAAAGAAGTTGAGAATTATATGCTGTAGAAATAGATGGTTAGAGGTGAAAAGGTATTAAAGGAGCTTACAAAAAGGTATTTTAAAACACATTCTAATTATTTGAAAAGCAAAGTACCAACTTTAAATAATTTCCTGGTTTGTGCAGGGAGGGCAATAGTTAGCATTTTTATGATACTTGTATATTGAGCAGAGGGAGGGGGAAGTTGTCAAAGCTGGATGCTGAACAAATACCTCACTGCTTGCTGAAATTATATTTGAAACTTCCTTGAATTTTATTATACATGGATTGTGCACTTGGCTGCCATTTGCTTCCTCCAGACTCCCAAAGGTAAGTCTATTGTGCCCTCTGGGGGTTCTCTACTGCTTCAACTTAGAACTCAATTTCATTTTTTATTTTTTTGCTTATCATAAAATATTGCTACATTTTTTCTACTTTGGGCTTGATGAACAAAGAAATTTATTGCCTTCTTTACATCAGGAAGTCTAGGTTTTCCTGACATTTTATTACTTTGAATATTAGAAACATTTCAATCCCAGACAATAAATATTACATGATTATTCTTTCCAAATGGATAGGCTATTCCTCCCCTCTCCTCCATGCCCCTGCTCCAGGTTTTACTATGCAACACAATATTACCAAGCAACACCCAAAAATTATATAGACACTTCAGATTTTTGATATTAAATTGATCTTGAAAAGCCAGAGATGCTTCCCAGAGTTTGCTTGCAAGTTACGGACGAAACAGTTTGAAACAGGAGATGACCCAACAAAATGTATGAAGTTTTAAGTTCACTGATTTCAGTGGGATAGCTTGATAAGCGCATGTATGGACAATTTGACTAGATTGTGAGATGTCCCCTTGTTAACTGGGACACTGTGCCCTTTGAGAAGAGCATCACAGCGCCAGGCCTGCTGTGGGCAGCCGAAGCCTTCGCTTGAAGTGGCGGCAAAACAACTGTCAACACTCCCTCATAGCCTCTCAGTCCCTTGTGTGTTTTGTGAACTGACCACAGGACTTGGCTGAATGGCTGTATATAAATGCCAGCCTGTCCGCCCATCAACTTAGGCTGCAGGCGACATGGGGCTTGTCCACACTTCTGCCTGTCCTGCCACAATCTTGGGGGGGGGGGCTCTCTTTACAGCTGAATCAGAGCTGTAAAAAGCGGGATTTCCAGAGGGGCAAATGTGACCAGGACCCATGCCTAGAAAGCATGGGGCAAGTGGGGAAACTGACTGGATCCGTGCTTCCTAATCACTGGACAAGGGGAAGTGTGGACAAGACCTGAGCCTTGAGCATAGTGGCAGGGATGCCAACAGGAATTCCTGGACCTGATGCACTGCATATGGATGGAAGTGGAAGAACACCGTCACCCTGCAATCTATTGGTGGAATCTGCTGCATATATATGTGCATATAATAATTTTGCCTATCCTCCCTCTCTGGGCTGTTACAAAGATAAAAGGAGGAATGGGGAGGTAAGAGACACAGCCTTGAGCTCCTGGGAGGAAAAGATGCAAATATATAATGCCATTCCTGTCATGAAAAATAAACATACACAAAGCCAGGAGAGCATCCTGCCTGCCCCCAACATTCCACAATCGAAATAATTTACAGCAAAATAACAAAACAAAAAGCTTGCCAACACTGGAGATGTAAAAATGCACACACCACATGTAGCAGTTTATTGTCAAAACCAGTTGGTCATTGCAGGGTTTTTTTCCTAAGCCAAAATGGTTTCCTGCCAAATAGCAATGATACTTCAATAACCCCTGCCTAATTGCTTTAAAAATAGGATTGGAATGGAAGAGAGAGAGAGAGAGAGAGAATAATAACATAATTTACTCAATATTTACTCAAAAGTAAATCCCATTGATTTACAGCACAATTTTAACCATGTCTACTCTAATGTAAGTCCTATGGAATTGCAGCCCAAGACAAATTAAATTTGCATAAACACCAGCACATTTTAATAGCATAAATTGCATGTTGGCTGGTTGACCTGGCAGACAATGGAGGAGTATTGGAGAGTTACAGCGCCTGCTGTGGCTGTAGAAACTGGTATGGGAGAGACATATTGGATACAGCTGGGGCAGATGAAAATGTCCAGTTTTGCACTCCTTCTAGTGGTCCTTTCTCCTCTGCTGCTGCTGAAATCCATTGTGTGCAAACACACACAAACCACTATATGCCGTATCTGGGGAGCAATGAGACAGAAGCAGGAAAAGGTATTCCAAATTCCTAGCTCTGCCTGGTAGTGTCCAAAATGGCAACTTTCCAGTCCAAGCTCTGACTTCACTTGTCGACTAAAATTCTGTAAGGTGGGGACGACTACAAACCAGGCTAGCTCATTTCACAGAAACTGCAAAGAACGGGGAGCTCACTGAAAATCCCTTCCATTTAATGTTTATGTATTACATGATTTAATTGCACTGACCTACATATCACCTGCCCTGGGACCTCATGATGAAGTGTGGGCTGTAGACCTGCCAACAGACCAATTGCTGAACATACTTTTTCTTTTTCTTCTTTATGATAAGGAGGAAAATTTCCCATCTTGTCTTTGGGCATAGCAGCCATTCTCCAAGAATTCTTTGAGATTATGGCTGGTGGCTCTAAAATAACACCCTCAAACTCCTGCAATCCCACAGAATGTAATTCACCTAGGCCCTGGAGACAAACCCATTCAAAGTAGATAAGTGTTCTCTAATCATTTCCTTTCCTTTCCTGGGCTGCAAGTCCTTTCTTACATCATTTGTTCTATTCCCCTCAGGTTAACCCAATGCCCCTTGCTGAAGAAGACCAGGGGATAATAAATTGGGCAGTTCCGCCTTCTCTTCATCTCCTGCTAACACATCTCAAGTAACCAGATCAATCGCTTCCTTGTTCTACTCCTTGCTCCAAACGTAGCCCAAAATGTGCCTCTTGTTTTTAATATCTTTTGCAAGCCTCAGCTCAGTTTTAGCCTTCCCAACACCATCATTACAGGTCTATCACTTTCACAGAATCATAGAATTGTAAAGTTGGAAGAGCCCACAAGGTTCATCTAGTCCAATCCCCTGCAATGGCAGGAATCAACGTGGAGCTCAAACCCACAACCCTGAGATTAAGAATCTCATGCTCGTCTGATTGAGCTATCCCAGCAGTTGTAAACATTTCCTGGGTTTCAGCTGGTTAGTCATTCTGGCAGGCGGAAAAACCAACAGGCTAAATAAATGAAACAAAAAGTGTATCCTATTTGTGATTAACAAAGATTATAAACGGATAAGAATGCTCTGGTTGTTAAGAATCTTCATTTTACATTATTTTTATACTCTGTCCTTTTGTGAACTGCTGGCTCCAAAGGTGAAACTAAATTCCTTAGCGTGGGAAAGGAATGCACTTTTTTATTAAGGAGACAGACTTACTCAAGGCAGAGACTGTTAAGTTAGAGACTAACAATATGGCAAAGATACTGTTGAGCACTCCACTGACTGTTGGTATCATGTGGCAATTATTGGATGAGCAATTGAAAGAGCTCAGAGCTAAGTTATATAAAATGGTAAATGAAAATAGATCAGAGAAAGATCAGACCAAATAATACACAGGACCTTTTTTTTGGGGGGGGGAATACTGATAAAGATCTGCCTGAACATGAGAGTGCAATGGTAGAGCGGAGGCAGGAGATGATGAAATGGAGAGGACCTCCACACAGGTGCCTGGAGGGGTGAAACAGACAAATGATGGAGTTGTGATGCTGGAGGAATAGAATGAAACCATTGACAGAAACATTAAGAGAAACATATTGAGATGGCAGAGAGAGAGAGCTGAGAGAGAAAGGATCCTGTGTACAAGTTGAAGTGAATTCAGAGGAAAAAGCCACCAAGCCTCTGGTGATTCTTCTGGAAGTCTATTCTTGGCATTTAGCAATAATAACAATTGAACCTTTGGACTTTTTTTGTGTGGAAAGGAAAATGAATGAACTTTAGGTGTCTGGGGTTGAAGATTGGGAAAACACCGCCTCGCAGATTGAGGAACAGCTGGATGTGAACACTTTGAATATTTTGAATAATTTTTATATACATAATTGACAGACAGAGAATCAGAATTCCTCTTTATTTCTTTTCCTTTTATCTCTCTTTTTCTCCTCTTCATTTCCTGTGTTTTCTTTTCTTCTTCTTCTTCGTCTATCCACTTTTGCCAATTTTAAAAATGTTTTTTGATGTCCTCTACTCTGGGTTAATGAGGGTATGCATGGCAAGGTGATGGATGGAAGGTGAAAGACCCTGTGTGAGAGGCAGGGAAGGGAAGATCTCCCAGAGTGGCAGGCTGGGAAGTGAATGGGAAGCTCCCAGGTGAGAACTGGGAAGGTCCACACCCTTTGGTGTGAGACAAGGGTTAAGATTTACCTCTGATAAGAGTGCTTTGTATGTTTTCCCTTCTTCCTCTTCCTCTTTTCTTTCCTTTTGTTGTTTTCTTTGTTTTTGTTTGATTAGTTTGTTTTTATTGTATTGTAAGCTGAATTTTTTTAAAAAAATGAAGTTTGCAGTTGTGCTTCCAGTTTTCCATAGCATCTCCTTTCCTCAAATGTTCATCTCATCTCCCCTCAAATGTTCTCATTACAACATCCTACCCAACTCTTTTTTAAACTCCTCAAAATCCACTTTCGAAGATATGCATCCACCTATGTTTAGTTTTTACATCCCTTGCTATCGCAGATTTCAAAATGACTTCTCCCTTTCACCTAAGGTTCTTGCCACTGCGAATTCTTCAAGCAGTTTTTTATCTGGTGCTCAGTATTAGGTCAAGAAGAGCAAGTCCCCTTGTGCTGTTTCCTACCTTCTGAGAGATGGCGTTGCCAGGCAAGGTTGGTCAGGAATATACTGAATGCCCCAGTATGCTTCCAGCTGGTGGCAGGATGGTTGAAATTCCCCACTGCTTCCATTGTTCTCTTCTGTGCTGTAACCTGTGTTTAGGAAAGCATCATCCATGTCTTGTGGCTGGCTGGGCAACTTGTTGCCATCACAATATCCATTTTGTTTCGGTCTTCTGTCCTCACCAAGAAACCCAAACAGACAATTCATACACATAGTTAATATCATGTTTAGTTTACCATTATACTCATTTACACAAGGCCATAGGAGCCAGTCCGGGGGGGGGGGTATTTGACCCCCCCCCAATAAAATATTTTAGGGGGCCACCTCCCCCAGTTGATGGGCATTGCCATTCAAATGGTATGCATGCTTTTGGTGTGCATTGTGATTGTGTGGGTTGGGGCTTACCTGGGCCAATATTTTATTCAAGTTTGTCCCCCTGCAAAAAGCACAATGTTTTCTTCCAGGATAAACAGGTGGCAGCCTCTATAGGACAGAATAGGGCAATTGCATTACTGTTGCTTAGAAAAAGGAAAACTAAGAGGAAATAGATTGACTAATCAGTTCCTAGAGAATGGAGATTGGCCCTAATCCACTGGAAGAAGGTGGTCACTTGGGCTCAGAGATGGTTTCTAGATGGGTTTTGTGTAAATTGGGAAGGCCTTGCCTTATGCAAAGCACCCATGGATCTTAGGTGGAACAAAATAACATTAAGAAAAGGCGAAGAGGAAATGTCACTCCTTGACAGGCCCTGCAGTGTCCCTGGGCTGAGCCTGTTGCAAACTTTTGGGTTGCACAAGATCCACTCCTTTAGGAGCCCGAAAGGCAGCTCAATCTCAGGGCAGCTGAAACTGGGTTATGACAGACTGTATTTTAATATTTAGAAATGGAGCTTTTCTCAGAAGCTAGTATGACTGATATAGAAACTCTATCTGGAAGATGAAAGCATGTCTTCTGGAAGAAATAATAACCTGTGCAAAAACTTCTGCTACACTGACCTCAAATGAAGTGTAATATAAAATTATTCATAAGAGCCATTAAGGCACCAGACCTGCTGTGGTCTATGAACTAACATACAGCGACAATTGCAGGAGAGATTATGGGCGAGAGGGCATCTTGAAAGATCATCATAATCTAAAATTGTTTGGGGTGAAAAAAATGGAAATAACATTTAAAATAATTATAAAGTAAAATGTTTTGGCTTTGATGCAGACAAAATTAAGCACTTTTAAAGCCCATGTCTTTGACTGTTTCATAGAAGCCATTGGAACTTAAAGGTGCACTCTTGAACAATTCATACCTGACAGTAAGAAGAACAGTAAGGTAAAAAGATACTGCTTTTAACGTGGGGGGGGATCAATGGCTACAAGACATGCAGAATTATTTGTGTGTTGCAAGAAAGTGAGTAGAACTGGATCTCTAGGACAACACTGTACCCCCAAACTTACAATACCTATGTGACTTTAAAATGCTCTTTCAAAGCCCATGGGACAGAAGCCACAAGTCCTTTTACAGCCCCATTTCAGAAAGTCAGCTGCTCCACTCATGTGTTCTCCCCTCCCTCCAGTTTCCCATTAATATTTCACAGCAGCCTACGAATGTCAGAAGTATTACCAAACCTATATTTAATATAGCTTTAGCAGCAGCTGCCTCTGTGGAAAATTAAATGCAATAGAAAATCTCATGCGGATGTCCTGTGAGTCACATTTGAGTAGGGTTCTTTAAGTTAAAGAGCTAGCAGAGACATCATTTTCTGAGAGATGGGAAACAGATCTGCAGTAATATATTAGTGGTCCAACTCATTTCAGCTCTCCTGTCCCCTAGACAAGATGAGCTGATGTCAATAGCTTTACTCAGTTTCAACGCCAAACTACTCCCACTCCGCTCAACCCCATCACACAGTAGGCAGGTTAGATGACCGTTTGTGGTGTAGTCACTGCTTGTAAACTCACGGCTGGGCACCTGTGGCTGAGTGCCAAGGTGTCCTCCCACAAAGTACAACTGTGCTCCAGCATCTGCATGGGAATGTGGCCCAGGGGGACCATGGTTAAACACATGGGAATGTGCCTTTAGTCAAAAGCGCTTGCTACAGAAAATGAAGACTGAAAGAATCCGTGATACTCTCTTGATCACCACAGAACTTTCTATATGCAGAGAATGTGGATTGCATAAATTATTTCAATTTCCATGTTTCAGTCCCAAGGAGTAGAGAAGAAATAAAATCCCAAATAATTCCTCCCCTGCTTCTATGTAAAATGACAGCTCTGCCTTTTTCTGAAAGAGCAGAATATGTGAAGCTGCCCTAGTTTTGGGAATTGTCCTATGAACTGAGCATAGTGTAAGTGAGAGTGGAACAAGTCACTTAGCAATTGGTTGTGATCAGGAAATGGTTAGAGATGGGATTCTTGCTGTATGAGAAAGCAATCCCTAGGCTGGCTACATCTTGAAACATTTTTAATGTAAAGAATGCAAATTTCTGCACACGCCTGTTTGTTCTTTTGCAAAAGTTGTTTCTAGCTGTGGCACAAAAGGAAATCCAGGGAGACAGGCTAATAGACATGGAAGGCTGTTAATGAAAAGATTAGGTCCCTGAGCTGTCAAACTTGTCTTCCTTAAGCACATGTTTATGCTTCAAGTCAAACAAACTGATGGGGGTATTTTTTGCACATATACTAACATAGGGCTACAGCCTGCACCACAGTCCATGCATGTTGTGTTCGGCAGATACAACCTTTTAGATGGCATGTGTTTAAGCACATGTCCACACAAAACAAGCCAAAGCCAATGTGGATGTGCTGATAGGGGTTCCATGTGCTGACGATGATTTCTGAATGCTCATGCTGCAGGACAGAGGAATCTCAGCTTCACCAGAACACTGGCTCATGTGTTGTATGTTTCATTTCCAGGTCTTTCTAGGGAAGGTGGTGGAGGGGATTGTGGCAGGGCAGCTGCAGGCATTCTTGGAGGACACTGCAATCTGGGTTCTGGCCTGGCCATGGGACTAGCCAGCCTTGGTCACCCTGATGGATGACCTTTAGTGAGAGTGGGGCAAGTGCAGTGCAACTTGCTTCTGAACCTCTCTGCAGCTTTCAATATCATTGATCATGGTATCCTCCTGGACTGGGGGCTCCATATTACAGTAGCTCTGATCCTATTGAGGTGGTTATGTCCAGATTGCAGCACTGGCAAAATTATGTTCAGTCCCTTTCTGGCAATTAGGATATAGGGTGCTTTGAAAGAAACTATTTTATTAGTGAGAAGTGAGAGCTGGACCATAAAGAAGGCTGATCGCCGAAGAATTGATGCTTTTGAATTATGGTGCTGGAGGAGACTCTTGAGAGTCCCATGGACTACAAGAAGATCAAACACATCCATTCTTAAGGAAATTAGCCCTGAGTGCTCACTGGAAGGACAGATTGCGAAGCTGAGGCTCCAGTACTTTGGCCACCTCATGAGAAGAGAAGACTCCCTGGAAAAGACCCTGATGTTGGGAAAGATGGAGGGCACAAGGAGAAGGGGACGACAGAGGACAAGATGGTTGGACAGTGTTCTCGAAGCTACAAACATGAGTTTGACCAAACTGCGGGAGGCAGTGGAAGACAGGAGTGCCTGGCGTGCTCTGGTCCAGGGGGTCATGAAGAGTCGGACACGACTAAACGACTAAACAACAACAACAATTTTATTTCCAATGCTATTTAGCATCCATTTTAGCTTTTATTTTTCTATCTATCATCTATCTATCACGATTAATACACAACTTGATTTTAGCAAAACCTCTATATGGTGCCATTGGGAGTGGTCATTAGGCGCTTCAGTATGCTGATGATACTCAGCTCTCTTTCTCCATAGCATCTGAAGGGGGAGGGGGGCTGTGCGAGACCTGGGCTGATGCCTGGGCATGGTGGTGGGTGGGATGAGGGAGAATAAACAGTGTGAATCCCAGCAAGACGGAGGAGTTCCCATTGGCATATTTGTGGGATGTGAAACACAAGAGCAGTCAAGTACAACATCCCTAGAGTGGACATAAAAGGGGATGTCTGGACCAGCCAGTCGGAACTTCCTGTTTCTCCTAGGCTGGGACAGACTTCCTTTGCATGTGCCTAGAGGTGGGCGTGACCTCACCTGCCCAGGTAACAAAACAGCAGGACTGGTCAGCCATCCCTCTCTCTCTGACTGCATTCGTCGAAGAAGCAACATCTGCTTAGCCTAAGATGCTCACTTGGCTAGCAGCCAAGAGAGGACAAAGGAGCTGTCTCCTTATGGGATAGTTTCCAGGTGTATATTACTTTTGTAACTTTAGTCTGCCTTCTGGGATCCATTTGTGAACAGAATGTGAGTGAGTAAACTTTTTATACTTTTATAGAAGACTGTGTCATGTCTATCTTTTTATGAGGGACTAAAGGGGAAATTACCAACGAAATTTATTTTAGAGGCTTTAGCGAGCCTGAGCAAAAGCCTCCGCTGCACAAGTTTAAAAATGGGAATGTTACTCTGCTAAATTGTAGAACTTGTTAACACAAGTTTGAAAGGCAGGGTGAGCTCCCATCTTTCGGTCCCAGCTCCTGCCCACCTAGCAGTTCGAAAGCACCCCTAAGTGCAAGTAGATAAATAGGTACCGCTTTCTAGCAGGAAGGTAAACGGCGTTTCCGTGTGCTGCGCTGGTGCTGGCTCACCAGAGCAGCTTCGTCACGCTGGCCACATGACCTGGAAGTGTCTCCGGACAGCGCTGGCCCCCGGCCTCTAGAGTGAGATGGGCACACAACCCTAGAGTTGGACACGACTGGCCTGTACGGGCAGGGGTACCTTTACCTTTTAAGTAAGGTGATGGTGCCGGGCATCATTTTGCCATGGTATGTTTATTGTATGTTCACAGAATTATTGTATGTTTACAGAAGATTAGATTGGCTAGTGACGCTGCCCCTTCCTTTATCTCATCTGTTCATTTTGGTTCCCTTGCTTGAGGCCTTTGGAGCCACTTGCTTCCCAGGCCCCTTACGGAGCTCCAGTATCCCTGCTGTGTTCTGACACCTGCTGGTATTTGAAGATGGAAAGAACCAGATCTTCTGCAGGATTGAATAAACATACTACCATTGAAATGAATGGAAACAGCTGGACTATAATAGCAAGTAATTGACAGTGAGACGCAAGGAGCATTGGAGTAAGGCTTTCTCTCTCACACTGTAGTGTTTCTATTATTACATAATTTTTTTAAGAGGGGGGAAATTATGCTTCTTAGGATAATATGTTACACCTACAAATGTTCTTCAGCCTTCTTGGGCTGCTTAGATTCGTTCCTCACTTATGCAAAAGCTTCTCCCATTCCATAGATCCATTTGCTTAAAAGCAAAGGCAGTGGTATATTTTAGGAGGTGTCTGTGCTCTTGCTGGCTGCTGCACAGCCATATCACAAGGATTTCCCTCTGGTAGGAAACACAGAGACTTTTCTGTATTAGAGTGGAATGCAGTAGCAAATCGCTGTACAGTGGCCCATAAGAATGCCAGCTACCCTTATAAACTTTTTATAGCTGGAGAAAATAAACATGTGGTTTCAGACCTCTACCTAGTCAGTGGTAGGAGAGATTGAGCTTGCTTTCCCTGAAAATACTAGCAAGGCTAATGCACTGATGAGACCGTCAACGAACCGAGTTTGGAAATATTCAGGGACAGTTTGAAGGCTGGGTGTTGTTTTGTTTTTATATTATTCTGAGTATCACTGTATCTCCAGAATCAGAATTCCAAACCTGCTTTAGACACATGAATAAAATGACCTCTCAGTTCCTGCTGCCGTTGAGAAGATAACCTCTGGTTCTGTTTGCTCATTTGTCATCTGTCAGGGGTTTAGGAGCAGAAGCACGGGCAAGGGAGGAAACAGAGAGCGAAGGGGAGGAGGCAGAAGAAAAGATGAGTGACGACGACGACCCGAGATCTCCTAGTCTTTCCAGTGAATCAGAGGATTCACAGAAAGGAGCACCAGTGGCGAGGGCAAGGGGGGAGTCTAGGGGGGCACCCCAGGAAGATAGAGCCAGAGGGGACTCAGGGGGGAGCAGCTGGAAATCGGGACCAGCGTCACCGCCAGGAAGCAGGGAAGAGGAAGGGAGCCAGGGGGGAAGCGCTGGCAGCTCACCACAGGAGGGAGGACATGAGTCAGGAGTGGCCACACCTCCACAGGAGGGAGGACATGAGTCGGGGATGGCCACACCTCCATCGGGGAGCGAAGAAACGGTTGAGAGGAAAGTGGAAGGTTGGGCGCGCGCGCCAAGTTCAAATGCAGAGGAAGGCGGCGCAGTAAGCAGCCCCGAAAGAGAGCCAGGTCCTAAAGCCCGGCGCAAGGAGGCAGGAGGGTCTGGGCCAGCGTCAGGCAGTACCAAGCCCGCTTTTTCGCCTTGGTCAGTGCCCTGGAATGGGACAGAGATTCGGCTCCTGTAAGAGACCTCTTTTGGGAGGGGCTGCATAACTCGATTAAAGATGAGATCGCCAGGGGGGAGAGACCCCGAACCACCCAGGAGGTCGTTCAGAGGGCACTGGCAGTGGGGGTGAGGCTGGAAGGACGTCCGTGGAACAGGGACGAAGGGCGTGGAGGGCGCGAACCAGCCGGGGGCCCCTCCTTCTTTCCCAGGGAAGCAGCGCTGGCGCAATCCACGCCTCCGCCAGGAGGAGGAGCCGAACCTATGGAGGTGGGAGGTGCAAGGGCTCAGTCAGCAACCAGAGCCCTAGCACCAGCAGCAGTGAAAGCGAAGCCTCCTAGAGGGAACAGGAAGTGTTACGTCTGTGAGGAGCCAGGGCATATGGCGAAAGAGTGTCCCCAGAGGCCCCACAAGCTCACTGCAGCCTCAGCAATGGTGACTGCAGCAACACAGCAAGGAGGACCACAGCAGGGAAACGAGGCTGTCTGGCTGGAGGAAGAGGCACTGGGGCCCAGCCAGACGTGTTAGTGGCGCAGTCCCCAGCGATTTTACAGCCCGTGAACCCCCTCCCGCCCAAACCAGTAGTGAGGCTCACAGCGTCTCTCCAACTGCCCAATGGAATCACCATGGACGTGCCAATCACCATTGACTCAGGCAGCAATGCGGACTTTATAGGGCAGGACTTTGTCGACAGGCACGCTGTGCAGTTGCTGCCGGCCACACTGCCCCTGCAGGTTGTCACGGTGGATGGCAGGGAGCTGCTCGGGGGGCAAGTGGTGAAGCAGACGCCACCAATGGTGATGCGACTTGGGAATCACAGAGAAATCATCAGCTTCAACGTCACTCGACTATCTGACACGCCCATTGTATTGGGCATGAGTTGGCTGGACAAGCACAGCCCAGCGATGGCTTGGTACCAGAGGCAGCTGACCTTCGGCTCTTCCTTTTGTGCTGAACACTGCATCGTGCCCAGGCAGGAAGGAGAGGAAGAGGAGTCACAGCTGCTGCTAGGCACGCTGCAAGCGATTCCACACAAGTACGCTGAATTTTTGGAAGTTTTCTGCGAGAAGGAGGCAGACAGGCTACCCCCTCACAGACCATATGACTGCAAAATTGACCTGCTGCCGGGGGCGGCGCTGCCTAAAGGGAAACTGTATTCCATGTCAGAGGACGAACTGCAGGAACTCAAAGAGTTCATTGACCATAATTTGCAACGCGGCTTCATCCGGGAGTCCAGGGCAGTGGGGGGCAGTCCCGTATTCTTTGTTAAGAAGCGGGACACGCCCCAGAAAAGACTGGTAGTGGATTACAGGATTTTGAACAGTCTGACTAGGCCATCGGACTTCCCCATGCCCCGTATTGACGACCTCCTCGCAAAGGTACGGAAGGGCAGAGTGTTCACCAAGTTGGACCTGCGGGGGGCGTACAACCTCATTCGCATGCGGGAAGGAGATGAGTGGAAGACAGCCATGTTCACGCCACTGGGGACCTACGAATATAGAGTTATGCCTTTTGGATTGCAAAATGGCTCCCACGTTTTTCAAGCGTTTATGCATCACGTGTTGGCGGGACTTCTCTACAAGACGTGCGTCTGTTTCTTAGATGACATCCTGATCTTTTCGGAGTCGCAGCAGGAGCATGACGGACACGTCAAGGAAGTGCTGAGCAGGCTAAAGCAACATAGGCTCTACGCCAAGCTGGAGAAGTGCCAATTTGACGTGCCGGAGGTGGATTTTCTGGGCTACAAGCTGTCTGACAAGGGGCTCGCCATGGACAGCGCCAAGGTTCGAGCGGTGTTGGATTGGAAGAGTCCGCGCAACCGGAAGGAGGTCCAACGGTTTGTCGGCTTTGCGAACTTCTATCGCAAGTTTATCAAGGGCTTCGCGATGCAGACAGCGGCCATCACTGACACGCTTAGCTCCAAGAAGAAGAAGTTCGTTTGGACAGCGCAGGCGGAGCAGTCCTTTCAGGCACTCAAGCGTCTCTTCGCGTCGGAAGAGCAGCTGCTTCATGTCAACCCCAGCAAGCCGATGAGGGTGGAGACAGACGCCTCGGACAGAGCCGTGGGGGCGGTCCTGTTGCAGAAAGACCCGCAGGGGGTGTGGCGACCGGGAGCGTTTTACTCCAGGAAGCTCAGCAAGTCCGAACAGAACTACACCATCTGGGACAGGGAGTTGCTGGCCATTCACGCAGCGTTCAAGGCGTGGAGGCACTTTCTGATCGGCGCCAAGCACACGGTGCAGGTTTGCACGGACCACAAGAATCTAGAGCACTGGCGCACGGCACAGTTCCTGAACCAGAGGCAGATACGTTGGGCTGAGTTCTTTGCAAACTTCGACTTCCGAATAGAGTATGTCCCGGGGGACACCAACATCATGGCAGACGCTCTCTCCCGTAAGCCACAGTATCTGGAGGACGCAACGCCAGCGGCCGCCATGCACATCTTCGCACCAGCAGTGTGGGCGTGCGCCGCGGCGACCGTGGACCTAGAGGCGGTGCGACGTGCGTTGCAGGAGGACTCCTTCGCACAAGCAAAGATGGCAGAGGTGCAAAGGGGCAAGGCAGCGGCCGACGGTTTCCGGCTACGAGATGGATTGCTCATCCGAAAAGGGGCCATCTACGTGCCGGGAGACGAACTTCGAGCCAAGGTGCTGCAGCAGCTGCACGACGCGCCCACGGCCGGGCACTTTGGCAAGGAGAAGACGGTGGAATTAGTGGCCAGGGATTTCTGGTGGCCTGGAATGAGAGGGGAGGTCGCAGACTACGTGGCGAGGTGCGACACCTGCCAGAGGGCCAAACCAGTGCACAAACCGCCGGCCGGACTGTTGGAACCGCTGCAAACTCCGGTCGAACCTTGGGAAAGGGTGGCTCTGGACTTTGTCACGGATCTGCCCAGCTCAAGGGGCAAGACGGCAGTGCTGGTGGTGGTGGACCTGTTTTCCAAGATGGCGCATTTCATTCCGTGTGCGAAGGTGGCCACGGCGGAGCAAACCGCCAAACTGTTCATAGACCACGTGTTCAAGGTTCATGGTCTGCCACGGTCTATTCTGTCCGACCGGGGGCGGCAGTTCATCTCGAATTTCTGGCAGAAGCTGATGGGCTTCCTGAACGTCAAGATCAGCCTGGCGTCGGCGAGACACCCGCAGACCAACGGGCAAGCGGAGCGGGTCAATGCCATCATGCAGCAGTACCTGAGATGTTATGCAAATCAACAGCCTGCGACGTGGGTGGATTACCTACCGCTTGCCGAGTTCGCCTACAACAACACGAAGCACGTGTCCACGGGGGTCACGCCGTTCTTCGCCAACAACGGGAGGCACCCCAGAACCTTCCCGGGACTGGAAAGAATGGGGGAGGGGGAGCCGCAGACAGCAGATGCGTTCGCGTCGGAGCTGCAGGAGGTCCACGATCAGCTGAGGCGCCACCTGGAGCTGGCCAAGCACGCATACAAGGTACAAGCAGACAAGCACAGAAGGGTTGGAGAAGAGCTCCACGTGGGAGACTGGGTTTGGTTAGCAGCCCACGCAGTGCCGGCCAGGTCGTTGGCCAAGAAGAAACTAGGGCATAAGCAACTGGGGCCCTACCAAGTCGAAGAGCAGGTCAACCCGGTAGCTTTCAGACTGGCACTTCCGGAGGGTTCCAGAATGCATCCGGTATTCCACAGATCGGTGCTCACTCCCTACAAGGCACCGCACAGGTTCCAGGAACCCGGAACAGCGCCGAGTCCGGTCAGAGACAGAACAGGGCACGCGGAAGTGGCACAGAAGGAGCGCATCAACGAAGTCACTGAGATTTTGGACTCCAGATGGGGGGAAGAGGGGGTAGAATACTTTCTCGCCAAGGAGGGCACCCCGGCCAGTGCGAACAGCTGGGTGCCGGGCTACGCCTTGGACGAACCTCTCCTCAAAGACGAGTTTCATGCCCTCTTTCCCCATAGACCTATGCCAGCAGAATATTTTGACGACTGGCTTTTCACGCCCACACTTTCGGCCAGCACTTTCCGGGGGTTCGACTCGGACGAGGACCCGACACAAGACGTCCGTTCCCCGGAGGGGTCACCCTCGGGATCTGCATCAGAACCCTCGTATTGGTGGGACGATAGGCCAGAGGAGCAGTGGCGCAGACGGTGGCTGGAAGGCCCAGGACGAGCAACACCGACAGGAGGAAGTGAGGGAGAGACGGACATGGACGTTTTCGGGGACGACCCTGGTTTCGAGCACGGTGGCACAGAGATGGAAGCGGAGGTGACTGTCGTCGACGAGAGCGGGGAGGAAGACCCGGGAGACTTCAGATGGAGGCCTGCCACGGGAAGCGACCGATACCCGACGTTCGTCCCTTTGCAACAGCAGCCCCCAGCTCCAGCACCGGAAGGAGGGGAGGGGGGAATGGGGGGCTTCGAGGGGGGGATGGATGTCAGGGGTTTAGGAGCAGAAGCACGGGCAAGGGAGGAAACAGAGAGCGAAGGGGAGGAGGCAGAAGAAAAGATGAGTGACGACGACGACCCGAGATCTCCTAGTCTTTCCAGTGAATCAGAGGATTCACAGAAAGGAGCACCAGTGGCGAGGGCAAGGGGGGAGTCTAGGGGGGCACCCCAGGAAGACAGAGCCAGAGAGGACTCAGGGGGGAGCAGCTGGAAATCGGGACCAGCGTCACCGCCAGGAAGCAGGGAAGAGGAAGGGAGCCAGGGGGGAAGCGCTGGCAGCTCACCACAGGAGGGAGGACATGAGTCAGGAGTGGCCACACCTCCACAGGAGGGAGGACATGAGTCGGGGATGGCCACACCTCCATCGGGGAGCGAAGAAACGGTTGAGAGGAAAGTGGAAGGTTGGGCGCACGCGCCAAGTTCAAATGCAGAGGAAGGCGGCGCAGTAAGCAGCCCCGAAAGAGAGCCAGGTCCTAAAGCCCGGCGCAAGGAGGCAGGAGGGTCTGGGTCAGCGTCAGAAGAATCCCGGAAGGAAGAAGCCCCGGGGGGTAGAGGGACCCAGAGGAGGACAGTCAGGAGGAAAAGGTGGAGCAAGGCTAGGATATTAAGTTGGTGCACACAGGGCGGAGACTCAGACGGAGCTTCGCCGACCTAGCTACTAGGCGTAGAGTTGCGCGCAGCAGCGTGAGAATGGAAACTGTAATTCAATAAAGACTTTTACTTAATGACCGCTGGCTAGCGTGATCCTCTGTGAGCTAGGATCTTCAAGCAGCTCTGACATCATCTTTCTGATAAAGCAAGGAAAAAGCCATCTTCTTTCCTGATTAGTCCTGCAAATCGGTCTGTTCAGCAAAATATTAGATACTTTCTGAATGAGAAAGAAAAAATGTTGCTTCAAAGGTGGCCTCTTCTTCCCAAGAAACTCCATATGATTTGGGTCTGTAGGGTCTGGGATTCTTGTTGACAAAAACTGAACAGTAAATTTTAAACTTCTGTCCATCTATATTTTGAATGTTTTGCATAAAACTGAAGGTCTGCAGTCACAGATTTGGATGGTGAGTACCACTCATTATTTGAGGTTCTTCTCTGAGGAAGCCCTGCGCAGCTTCCAACATTCCCTATGTGAGCTGCTCCCCTCACATGCTGCTAAACACATCCTGTATCTAGTGCAGCCTTTCTCAGCCTTGGGTCCCCATAACTGTCACCATCCCTAGCTAGCAGGACCAGTGGCCAGGGACAATAGGAGTTGTAGTCCAACAGCATATGGAGACTCAAGGTTGAGAAAGGCTGTCCTAGACTCAGGCAAGGCTTTCCTTCAGCCCCACTTTCTCACAGGCCATCGACTTATTGCCTATGCCCCCTTTGCTTCACACCTCTCAGGTGGTGTTGAATGGCAGGACGAGGAGAGAGCATGAGGACATCGTTAATGACATCAGTGCCCTGCCAGGGTAGAGTCCAGTGCAAGCAACTACATCTTAACTACACAAAGCACTTGTGGATTGTTGACAGATTCTAAAAACCATTATTCGCCCAAACTGGATTGGAGTCATAGAATCATAGAATTGGATGGGAGGGTCATTAGTCCAAACCCCTGTGATGCAGTTAGATGTTTATTCATTTTATTAGATTTCCTACCCACCCCTATGGTTCAAGAGCACATGACAACAATATAAAAACAGAGTATTAAAATCACCTAAAACAGTTTGCAATCAGAAGTTTAGGGTGGGTTCTAAAAAACACCAAGTTGAAGAAATGTTCAGAGTCAGACAAATATACATAAATCTTACCAGAGGAAACCTGAGAGAAGCAACACTAAAGCAGCCCCCTCTACTTGTCTCATCAGAAGTTAGTCTTGTTGGATTCAATAGGATTTGCACCCAGGTAAGCAGGTATAAGATTGTGTCCTAAATTTTACAACTACATATATGAGGCACCAAGGAAATAAAAGTCCAGTTGAGAATAGTTTATCTCCAGATTCAGATAAGGACTGAATCAGTACGAATTTGAACACTAGCCTTGCTAGGACTGTCTGTGAATTGACTAAATGCTGACTAGGAAACCTGTGTCAAAACAGATAACTGAAACATATCTCTTGGATTCCCTTCTAGAGCTTTAATGTTGACAATGTCTCCTTCTTTTGTACACTGTTCTTTGCAATTGTCTGTTCATAATGAAAGTGAGAGGGATCCTGTTAAACAGCTGAATGAAAGTCTTGGCTAATACGGCTCAGGATGTGGTTATTCTGTTTAGGTTCATGAAAATCTTGATCGTTCCATTATAAATGTATCAGTGATTTAAACTAAAAGTGAAAGGATCAGTTCCCACACACATACTGCTTTTCCAAAAAGCAAAAGGGGAAATGGCGTGCATTTATAAAATTGATTCAACAGGGAGCTGAATTACTTTTTGGATTTAGAGCCTGCAACATATCAGCATAAACATTACATCCGATGTTTAACTTGCATGTTCCTGTGCCAGCAGAAAATGTCTGCCTTCGGTGAGGTCTTCTGGGCTCTAATTTGAGAATTCCAAAAAGCCTGAGCACATATCTGCTTTAGAATGAGGTAACTGACCTGCCAATAAGTGATTTGCAATATGTATTCCCATGTTTTACATTTTCATCATTTCATGTTGCAATCCAATACTAATAATTTGAAATGCAGCTTCTCTGACTAACTGAGAATGAAAGCATAGACGACAGTGTGTTTCAGGCAAGGAAACTGTGTGTGTGTGTGACAGAATCTTAGGTGCTTCAAACACATTTCCCTTGAGACTTTTAATGCAATTTGCTAGGCAAAGCAATAACCAGAGCCTTGTTTGGACAAGTTTCCTACTGACAGGCCATTAGGATTTGGATATCATGTAATATATATCTGACCTACACCATGTGCTCAGAAGGCACCTGAAAATCTGTGTAGAAAGTGGTACATGATATCAACACACTGGGAATGTAAGGGAAGAAAATTCCAGGCTCAGTCCATGACATGCCAATTGGCACATCATAATAAGCACATTTTTATATGCACTATTTATCACTAATGTGCACATTTTTGCAAGCTATAGCACATTTTGGTGTATTTTCACCACTGTATTCATTTTATGAGCACTTCCTCCTAATGCAGTTGTACCTCAGTTTATGAACTATGAGGTACCACTCTATATGCATTTTAAAAAACAATGACTGGGTGACAAACAGCATAGCAAAATTCAGATAAATGTGCATTTTAAAGAATAGCTGTGTTTCTCTTCACATATTGTTTCAGAAATGACAATTTGATAATAATGAGAACTGAATAAAATTTCTCCCCCGTTTATAGTCTAGAGGGACCAGACTTACCCAGTACACACGATGCAGCCTCAAATGTTGGAAATTAAACCTGTATGGAGGGAGATTGGGGGGGGTGCATGGGGGGTCTGCTATGCAGACTGCAGAATTGACACAGTCCCTGCCTGGTGGAGTCTCGGTCTATTCTAAAACTGGGAGCCTGGCAATGCGATGTGTAAGTAGCATAAAAGGTCAGTAACATGTTAGGAATATTCAGGTGAGTCTCATCCCCACTTGCTTTGCACTCTCCCACTCCCGGTTTACAAATTGCAACTATAGATGCATAAGGCACCACATTGGCAAGCTGAACTACTGTGACCAATCCAGTGCTCACGTTATCCCTAGGGAGACCACCGGTGTATGCCCATGTTGACAGATTGCATAGAGGCTATGGGGCAAGCCTAGGGCTGCCATGTGCCTGGATTTTCCTGGGCATTACTGGGATTTCAAAGGCAGAATTGACGTCCGGGGGAAATTCCCAAAAGGTGGCACTTTGTCCTGGATCTTTACCGTTTTTGTAAAACAACTTTGGGGTTTGTCTAGAAAAAGCTCAGCAACTTTCAAGGTGTCCTGGTTAGTACAATGATGCACACATTTAGAGTTCCTTCATGTGAGGAAGGGCCCTGACTCAACCATAGTCTCTTCTTGTGTAGAGCTATTTCCTCTGCGGACCATGCGAGGGGACCGTAGAAACCTTGCCAATGTCACAGGCATTTGGGGCAAAGCAGGACCAGAGCTGAGTGTGCTGAGAAGCCATGGAGCCCGTCAGGTCCCTCAGCACAGGCACATCTTAAGAAAAGGTCTGTCATGTCAACATGGCTATTTAAGTCTTGCAGACATTTGGAAAAGTTTGACCTCTCTCTTGAGATTTATGTTTTTACATGAGCCCTATTCATGCAGGAAATTATTAAAACCTTGAATTATATTGCTCAGTCAATGTCTATAGCAATTGATCTTTCTGAATCAATTTTTATTGAAAGTTTTCCACATAAAATACAATAAAAACCAAATGAATCTACTGAAAAGAAATAAGAAAAGGGGAAGAATAAGAAAGTGAAGAAAAGAAGAGAAAGTGAATACAAGGCCCCCTATCACAATTCCACACACAGAAGAGTGAGCCCCCCCAGCTCTCCCCTGGGAGCTTCCCCCAGCCTCTCTCCCTGGGTGACCCTCTCTACCTGCCCCTCACATAGGGCCCTCCATCGTCCACCCACCACCTTCCTGTATGTATCATCATTCATCCAAAACAGGGAACTTCAAAAGCCAAAGCATAAATATAGATAGAATTAACAGAGAGAAAACAAGAATTAAAGATCATAGAAAGATAAGAAGAGAAACAAAGAAAAGAAAAAGAAGGGCTTCTGATTCTCTGCCAATTATGTATATGACAGTTATTCAAAATATTCAAAGTCTTTAGCAGCTGAGAAGAGCTTGCCCTATAGGGATTACAATCCAAATTTTGAAAGTAGAGCAGAGAACAGAGAAGCAAGAAGGAAAAAGAAAGAATTGAAATATTTAATTGCTGTTTTTTTTAAAAAATCAGAATGCTTCCCTACATATGACTTGCATTGGCCATCCCAAGTCCTTTAATCTCAGAGCCTGTGTTTATCATTTATAAAACAGGCACAGCAACCTTCTCTGTGGCTCCTTTAGCCTTATCCATTCTCCATCTTGTTTGTGTGTTTTGTTTTATTTGCACGATGCTGCAGCTGATGTCTCTGCAGACTTTGGCAACGACAGCACAAGCCTGGGTAGTAAGTCAAGCTACCTTGGAAGCTGAAAACTGTAAAAAGAGTTCTGCCCTTAGGACAACTCTCACCTGGTGTGAGTTTTAAATTGCTTTTGGGCTAAGAAAGCAAATCCTTCAGCATCAATCAAAAAATTGTATTTCTGATTTATTCTGTTTACATAAGGGGTTAAGGAGACTGATTCAGAGTGTCTTTGTGCTCTGATGTGGGTGGAAGTTTACTCAGCCACTGAAATAGACCTGTTACCCTCTCCTGCTCCCTTCCCCAGTGTGCGTTTTCTCTGTGTTACTAAAACATATGGGCCTCATTCAAGCTGGAGACTAAACCCTTTTGCTAAAACTCTGGTTAAAAATTATGGCCTTGTATAATGAAATCTTTGTTGATGAGAACTTGAAATAGCATCTCAGGCTGAGACGTATAGGCAGAATGATGATGGAGATCAGTTAATCATTCCACTTCCCCAAATCTGAGTGAGTGAGAGTGAACCTGAATCAAACGAAAAACATCATATTCAGTGAATGAGTGCAAATATAGAAAGGCTGTGGATTTTTTTTTAATGAAAAGAAAAGAAAACAGTGAAGTGATAGAGCAATAGATCTTGTTTCACAGCAGGCTTGCTCTTTACTTTCTCCCAAAAGGATTTCATTGCAGTTGCTGCAAATTATTATAAGTCTGGCGAATCTGGACTGTAGTCCTCTGTATTTTAAAAGCAGCATATTGGTAGGATTGTATGGGGAAATATGCAGGATGTCAGGCAGGGGGAGAGGAAAAGTCACATTTTGTCAGGATCTTTTATTGAATTGTAGATATGGAAATAATGGCCCGTGTAACACTGAACTATTGTGTGCACCCCCTCTCCCATCTCGTGCAGCCATGAGGCGGTCAGATTGTGATTGTCATCTAATCCAAACTAGGACAAACTGTGGTTAGCTTTCACTAGGGGTTGACAGCGTGGCCCCGTGAGGGCAATGGGCTGCTTGAGGCCTTGCCTTGCTGCTCATGAAAGCACTCTTCTGGGGAGGAGCCATCAACCTCTCTTGTCTCTCTGCTCATGTGATGCGCACCCTTCCAGTTCCTGTCTTTGCTGCCTGTCCGTTGCCCAAATCCAGGACGGGCAACTTGTCCTTGCTTCCAAAGCACCCCATGGTCTTGCACCCCCCCCCCCCAGCACCTTCCCCTTTGCATCCCTGCCTGGGACGTTTGTTCCTTGTCTCCACCACCTTCTGCCTTTCACCTTTCCTATTCCTTATGTTTGGAATCGCCTTCCGGAACACCTGTGTGATGTCACATTCAAATCTCTCACATTTCCCAGGAAGCCTTTGGCCACCCGCCCCCCCCCCCCTTGCTCTACTGCAGCCAAGCTTGCAACTGAATGCATGCAGCCGAAATAGTCATACTTTCTTTCCCTGCTTATCTCTCCCTCCTGTTTCCTCCACTTTGCATGTACTTTCCCCCTCTGTGAATTTTGGATAGCAAGCTCCTGAGGGCAGAGTGCTGCTATTATATTATATAAAGCACTGTGCATATTGATACTGCTTGTATAAATGATGGTTGAATTGATATGGTATTTTGAGTGGCCAAACCACAGTTATGACCAAATTCTCTCTCCAGAGGCTGCAATTAGCAACTGGAATTAGCACAGGTGGAAAATGAAATACAGCATGCCATACTAAATGATGGTTTATGTGCACATTTGACAGCTCAAAACATTGCTTGGGTTCTGATTCTTGAACTATGGTTAGTGGAAATGATGGTTTGGCTTAATTTGTCTCGGAGTAAGCATATTTCCCTCAGGTCTGTTCAGACATTTGGGTTTGCTGTAAGCAACCCAGTCATCCTGTAGGATGCAGTATGGCAGATTCAAGAAGCTGGTTTTCACAGAGCTCGATAAGTTGCAGCAGCTCAATTGATGTTCATCATGCTAACTATGGTTATCTTTACTTCCTGACAGTGGGAATAGCATAAATTAAAATAAGGAGATGAATTGTTTGGGGGGTGTTGCTCTTACCTAGCATAGGAACAGCTGGCAGTGCTTAATGGAAGCTGACAGCTAAATACCCTGCCACAGCAGTACAGTGTCGAACAATGCATACGAAAATAAACAGGCCAAAGGAAAGCTATTTCTGCAGAGGCCACTGGCATGCTTTCTCAACCCTGGGCTGGTTATTTGAGAAGGTAATTGCTGCCAAAGAATCTTTTGTTTTCTTTTTTAATATACCTTATGAGATTTACCTCAAGGCGAAATGGAGTGCTTTTATGGATATGCTTAACTTCAAAACAGGCAAAAATCAATACCAGAAAGCGAAGAGCTGTCTTACGCAGCTTAGCCGATACCTCGTGTTTGTATATCTCCAAAACCTCAGTTTCAGTTGACTGGCAGGGCTGAGAAGAGCAAGGAGGCTGGGCTTTTCAGAGGGCATTTTAGAGATAGGCATTCATATCACACTGACTTGCAAGTGAGTTGGAGCCAAGTCTGGCTTGGCTACTTATTTATTCAATTTATGCTGTGCCTTTCGGGCTCAAAAGGGCCCACAGTGTGGCTTATAACATAATTCCTTATGTATCAAGCATGCAAGGCTTACTTGGGACCATGTCCCAGTGTAATCAGTGGGACTTAAGTCCATATGAATATATATACAGTGGTACCTCGGTTTAAGAATAGCCCTGTTTATGAACGATTTGGTTTACGAACTCTGCAAAACCGGAAATAGTGTCCTGGTTTGCGAACTTTACCTTGGTCTAAGAACAGAATCCGAACGGAGGAAGGACACCTGCGGAGGGAGGCCTCATTAGAGAAAGTGCACCTCGGTTTAAGAACGGATTTGGTTTAAGAACAGAGTTCCAGAACTGATTAAGTTCGTAAACCAAGGTACCACTGCACAGGATTAGATGGAGTGGGAACCAAAAATCTTCAGTAAAAAAACACATTAGTCAAGTAACAGAGTAATATCACAAGAAAGCAACAGAGCTTGATGGAATCATAGCTCTTGCCATTTAAAAAGAAAAGGGGGAAAGTCCTCAAGAGAATTCATCAGCATTTTAGTGTGATTTTTTCCTAATATTTCAGGGGATTGGACCACATGACTCTCAGGGTCCCTTCCAGCGCTAGGATTCTAGGATTCTACCTTTGCCAAGTAATTTCCCCTAATATTAAGCATTTTTGTATTTTGCTATTTTCACTAGTATATACAGTGGTACCTCGGGTTACATATGCTTCAGGTTACATACGCTTCAGGTTACATATTCCACTCACCCAGAAATAGTGCTTCAGGTTAAGAACTTTGCTTCAGGATGAGAACAGAAATCGCGCAGCGGCGGAAGCAGGAGGCCCCATTAGCTAAAGTGGTGCTTCAGGTTAAGAACAGTTTCAGGTTAAGAACGGACCTCCAGAACGAATTAAGTACTTAACCCGAGGTACCACTGTACCTTTTAATAATGCCAAGACTGGACCTAATGGTCAGGGGTCCCTTTACCTTTACCTTTACCCTAGTATATGCATTTTTGTCCACATTACGTGGCTGGAGAACTGTGTTGCAAAACTCCAAGGATTACAAATTTTGAATGCTGGCTCTGTTTCAGGACCCATTTGAAGGTAGGGTCACCTTTAAATCTCAACTGAATTGATAACTCCCCATTTTTGTTTTGTTTTTATAGAAAAATTAAAAGGTACAGTTACTTTGCGAACTAGTCTGCTAAAATGAAGGAGGCTGCGGGTGGAGGGGAGGTGGGGAAGAAAATAGGCCTGGGTCTCTTTGTGGAGGGGAAGTGCTCTTGAGTCCCTGGTCTGAACTCTACCTCTGGGTCCAATGGTCCTCCATTCCAAAATGTGCTTGCAGGGGCAGCCCATCCCATTTCCCCACCTGAGGTGAAATGGGAATGGGCCACTCCACACAAACACACCCCACACGTCAGCCACCACTGGAATGCCCCTGAGCCATGGCATTCTGCAAGGCGTTGCCACACCTTCTGTCTTTCCCAGGGCAGCAGTGGGGCAGGTGGAGCTTCTGCCACCTGAAGCAGGTGCTCCACCCACCTCCTTGGTGGGCTGGCTCTGTGTGCTTGCCCGGGAGAAGCCTGGGCTATAACACTTCTCCTTGGCATTTAGTTTTCTATGTGGATAGGGTTTTTTAGTGCAAAGGAATATTCAGGCATGTTGCTGCTTCTTTGTAGTTGTAGTTGTTTTTCATTCCAGCAATAGTATCAGCATTTTGTGATCTGACTTCCCTGAGATTATCTTCTCATGTTGAAAAAGGATGATACCGTATTCTCCTTTTCACTCCTGCCTAGTTGCACGCCCCCTGTGGCCTTAGTGATGTATTATTTGGTTGGGCAAGTCAGTGGGCACGCAAACGCCCTTTTCAGCTACCCCAGTTGAGTAGCAACAGCCACTTGCTCTTTTGAAGCCAAGCCTTGCATTCCGGCAAGGACTAAGTACTGGAGCTGAGGCCCACCAAGGAGGTAGCTGGGAAGAGGGCAGAAATGACTGGTGGTGGCTGCAGAGACATTTTGAACTGTACTTCATAGGAAAATTGTCTCACTTAGCTATCAAGTCAATGTTTTACCATATTCAGAATTCCCATGGGTCTTGAGAGGACTAGACAGTGAATGTGGGCACACTGCTGGATTGATGGCACATATTGTCCGCCATGCAGTTGCATACCCTCCAACATTTCTCTGATGAAAACAGGGACATCCCATTTCATAATGATAATTTTACTGTTAATTAATTAAAAAACTAATTTGAGGTTATCTCATAGGTATCTACACATATTTAAAAATTGAAGAAAATCTGAGTCGTGAGAGAACGGTCGAGTATTAAAATCAGGTGATTTGGCGTGGAATGACCCTGCTTTTACCCCACACATCTTACTGAGTTGCCCCTGCCACTCTTGAGCACCTTCCAACATATATATAAAAATAATAAAACATTAATCATCTTAAAACTTCCCTATACGTCCCTATACAGGATTGCCTTCAGATGGCTCAGGGGTCGGATAACTCCATAGCCTCCAACATTTCTCCAATGAAAATAGGGACATCCTACGGAAAAGCAGGACATTCTGGGATCAAATCAGAAACTGGGACGACTTCTCTAAATCAGGGGTGTCCCTGGAAACTAGGGAGAGTTGGAGGGTCTGCTGTTGTGGGAAAGAGGTTTTCAGGCCTGTGGAATGTTTTGCAAGTCAGAGTCATCCTAGGGAAACTCGTTCTCCTCAAAATTGCAGCCTTGTGAGAAATACTTGCAGCACTCCAAGTTGTGTTGTGTCCCTCATATAGAGCTAACCATCATAGTCATTATCCAAAATCTACCAGGCGGTTGCAGTCCTGATCAAGGATGAGTCCACAGTGCAGTCTGGAC